>NC_142486.1:31255000-31880000 GCF_049115385.1 Moschus berezovskii | reverse complement strand
AATACTTTCCCAACCAAAAATGATAAATCTTTCGTCTGCCTCTTTCCAACCTCTAAACTCACCAAAGCCCAAACAGGAGGGATTAGCTGAGCCATCTCCCTTACTTCAGAGATGAGAAATCGGCATAAAACGCAGAAATCAAAGATTTCTGTCAGAGCTAGATGTCAGGGCTAAAACCCAGCCCTGTAGAGTCCTAGCTGAGTCCATCTCATCACATGACCTCTGCTTAAGAATTGGCTCAAAACTCTCTGTACACAAATCTCTCACAGAGCTGGATATAATCATAAAGCCACCTCTCTGTGCTTTTTAAAGTCAAATAATCTCAGTTTTTTTTTCCCACACTCTTGGGGACGGGTAGGTACAAGCTGTATGCTATGTGATGTTCTACAGCTCTTCTCCCATTACTTTCTAGAGGACACCGAGTGAAAATGTAAAGGAAACAACAGAGGGGACCAACCCAGGCCCAGTGTTCCACAGAAGTCTCAGCAGAGTTCCCCTGAAGGCAGGCCTCTACAGGCCATTTTTATCATCTCAGTTACAAAACAAGCAAAAGGTTTTACATAAGTAGGGAATTCCAGCAGATGTTATGCTCATTTTAAGTTCTCTCAGTAGTGCTAGCTATCCAGGATTGTTTCACAATGTCATTTTCACTGATAGATTTTCATTTATTATGACTACATCCTAGCTGGTATTTTCTTTTTTAAATCTCATTTAATCCCTGTTTTACCAATGAGAAAATGGAGGCTTAAAGAGATTAAGTACTAACTGGAGGCCACATAGCTAAGAAGACAAAGATGAGTTTGGATTCAAGTTTGTCTGAGTCCTGATTCTTCACCATCTTGCTGGACCACCCCCAGTGACTGACTGTCATCTACTGAAAATCTACGTGAAAACCCTCATCGCACAATTGCTGCACCAAGAGGAGTCTCAGGAAAACCCTGTTCCCAGACCTTGATGCCTGGCAGAGGAGTGACCTGCCCCCAGTCACAAACCCAGTTGGTGCTGCCAGAGGGATGGGGCCCAGGTGCACTGCCTCCCACTGTAGGTCCTGCTCGCCAGCCTCCCAGGAAAACGGGAGCAAGCCCAGGAGGGGCACGGAAACCCACCCTTTAAACACGTAAGAGCTCGGAAGCATTCACCCTAAAGCACATCTGGGAACCAGAGGCGGAGTAACTGGAGAGGAACACTGCTGCCTAGAGAATCTGCTAACAGTGAACACAAAGTATTTCTGCAACAATTGAAAAAAGCTGCCAACGATGTTCTGGGGAAAGAAATTCATATCCCACCTACATAAAATATAC
This sequence comes from Moschus berezovskii, assembly GCF_049115385.1. NCBI lineage: Eukaryota > Metazoa > Chordata > Mammalia > Artiodactyla > Moschidae > Moschus > Moschus berezovskii. Next base: position 31,878,699 of record NC_142486.1, on the reverse strand, counting down.
ACAGTGCAAAAGGTAAATTTTAATCAAATGACAGTTACTAAATTCTCAAGTACAGAGAGGTGGATTCACATGCTTTTTATCTCTGCTAGGTACTTACAGTCTTGATTTTGTTGTAGCTAAGTATCATTTTTACTTGTGACCAAGAGGCTCAGATGGTAAAGAATCTGCCTGCAATGCAGGAGGCTCAGGGCTGAGAAGATCCCCTGGAGAAGGCAATAGCTACCCACTTCAGTATTCTTGCCTGGAGAATTCCATGGATACAGCCTGGTGGGCAACAGTCCATGGGGTGCCAAAAGAGTCAGATGCAACTCAGCGACTAACATTATAAGTATGATTTTATATTTGATCCAGTGAATTTTTCTGTGGAACTATTCTTATAATTTTTGAGATTATTTTAAGACTTATATTGGTCTCTCAATAACAACCTGTCCTGAACACGCACTGAGGATCCCAACAAAATAATCCATCAGGGGCTGACTGGCAATAGGAAAACAGTTGAGATGCCATGTTAGGAAACTTTCTGTTAACAAACCTTGAAATTTTTATTATAAAACAGAAAGAACATATTCCTAGCTTTCTTAAAAAAAAAAACTACAACTTATAAGAAAAATCATTTATCTCATAGTAAAATGCTGTCAACAGCATATAAAATTTTTAGAAATCTATGTCCTATGTGCTTTAGTCCCTTCAGTCATGTCCGGCTCTTTGCAACCCTATGGACTGTATCCCGCCAGGCTCCTCTGTCCATGGGATTCTCCAGGCAAGAATATTGGAGTGGGTTGCTGTGCCCTTTTCCAGGGGATCTTCCAAACCCAGGGGATCTTCCTGACACAGGGACTGAACCCACGTCTCATGTCTCCTGCACTGGTAGGCGGGTCCTTTACCACCTGGGATGCCCAAAAGTGCTGTGTGCATCATATAAAATTTTTAGAAATCTACAATTGCATATAAATTGTAAATTAATTCTTACATACTCTAAGCTAATAGTGAGACAAACTGAAAGTTTGTTTAAAATTCCCAAATAAAAAATAATATTCACAAGTTTTCTGTTCTCTAAAAACTGACTTGGCCAAACCATTCCTATATAAGTATCTCCAAAAGCATTTAATTGGGGCTTACCTATAATGTGATCTTTTAATTGCTGCAAATCGGGAGGTATAAAGACTCTTCTAATAAAAATAATCCAATGCAACCCAGTGAAGCCTGAGGAAATTGGAGAAGATAGGAAAGACAGGTACCTCGTAGTTTGAGAGAAAATCTAGTAATTCTGATTGAGATGGGATGTAGAGAAGTGGTTTCATCACTCGGCGAACAAACTTCTCAATGTAAACAGCACTCATGGGGCCTTTGTATTCGATTGGTCCAAAACTAGTACCAAAAAAATAAAAATAAAAAAATAAAAGTACACCATGCATTAAACCTGTAATATGTAACTGAAATCATCAACACCACAAAATGAAAATGTCCTGCTTTAGGATCCCAACTGGTTCATATGTCAGTAGCCTTCCTTGTCTCAAGAGGGTAACTGGAGGCCTAACTAAGAGCAAGCATTTTATGTGAGGGGAAGTACAACTGGCCTTTACTTTTTAATATGAAATTAATTCTGCAAACTGAATTTCAGAGCAAAGTTCATTCTAGTTTCTGAAAAAAAAAATTAATTCTCACAGTAACATTTCTATAAAAAACAAAAAGCAGGCAACTCTGAAAACTGACCAAATGCCAAAGAATTCTAGGATCTTTACAAAAGTCTGCTGTGGGGTGGGGGAGGGGAGGAAGGGGGGGGAAGGGTAGACTTTCCTTTTCAAGTCACTGTAAAATAAGGAACAAGTTGAGCAGTTGGTCCTTGGCCTACTATAAAGTAGTCATTAAATATTCTCAGAGGCACTTAAAAAGGATCACTAAATAAACCTTAAACCTACTTAATACTTTATTACAACAAAAAATTATATGAAGGTATGAAGTCAGGGAACTGTACAAATGATCTTCCCGGTTTTCCCAGGCACTTGTGCTTGGGGACACACATGAATTTGATTTAGTACCAATAAGCAATACTGCCAACACTGAGTTATCCTCCTAAAATAATTAGAATGCTCACAGGGCTTTCTTCACTCTTGCACAACAGACATTGCTCAAATATAACTGGATGGTATGTAGCAAGGACGGGGGAGTATGGTGAAAATCAGCAGATCTATACCCATTCTTCTCTCTGAATAGACACTGACATTAAGCCTCCTGCAACAGCAACAACAGGGCACAGAAAAGAACTACATAAATGGGTACAATATAAATGGAACTACAATATTAACATGATGACAGGAATGAACACTCACACATACATATAGTGTGATGACATGAGCACAATCTTCAGTGTGCACTGCAGAACATGACAGCAGAGAGGAACATCAGCACGGAAGAGGCAAAAACAGCATTCTACACACATAGCGGAGACACCGGGTCAGCGGCTCCACCGATTCAAGACTTGCACAATCCATTTGCTAACTAATTTGTCTTTAAATTACCACCACCACGAACCCCATCATCCACCACCAATTTTTAATTTAAAGGAAGAAATCAAAAAAATCATCTGATAACTTATTTTGCTTAGCAGAAAAGTGGGCAAGGGACCTGGAAACCTCGTCCACTCAAGCAAATAGGCTCTGCTGAGGTTCCTAGGTACTGTGTTACAAGGGTCCCAGGGATCTGGTATAATGAGAAGATACCCAGATGCAGGTCGCAGAGCATGTTTTGCCAGCACACCATGGCCACTGCTTTCAGGCAGCTGAATTCTGCACAGAGTGTTTTGGGAAAACTACTTCCTGCTTCAGAGCCTTTCCTAAACTGCCTTTGTGACTGGCAACAAAACAAGTCAAAAAAACAGAGTCTGCACTCACAAAACAGGAAAGCCTGTTAATTTCTATAGGTAGCCACTACTAGTTAAGCTGTTACACAAACAGCACAGAATACAAAAAGGCTACCTTTTGGGTGTCTCTGCCGTAGCACTTTATTTTTTGGTACAATGGGAATGGTAGATGTTGAAATGAGTGTCAATGGTTCTGAACTGACTCAAACAAGTAAAGGTTTAACAGGCCAAGATGAGGGGCAAGCACTTTAAGGCACACCAGCCTCAGATTCCTCATCTGCAAAATAAGAGGGCTGGGCGAAATATTTCTGATGTTCCCTTCATGTGCTTTCAATCTTTCTATAAAACTAAGAAAACCAATAGTGTAAGACAAGGTTGCACACCTCCATATGCTGAAATGACATTTGTACTCAATTCAAGGGAACTCTTGTGATTTTAATGTCACATCGAGTTAAGTCTATCTCTGGGCAGCGGGCTTGGTTACACACAGTTGCAAGGCCTGCACTCCCTGCTAGCCATCTGCGCCCTATTTCCAAAAAAAGAAACACAGGGATCTCTTCAGGGCAAGCTCACCGCCCATTACACACTACCAAGGTTTTGAACTCTCAAATATTAATATAACACCATATACTTACCTTAAAAAAAAGAAGTGACCATCAGAAAGTTACTCAGAGAAACTGTGTTTATACCCAGAGGGAAATTTGAGGGTGGAGATGGGGAAGGAATGTGTGTTTTTGCCCAAATATTATTTAATAGCTCCCGAGAAACAACACTCTGAGCCACACAAGTTTTATGTTAGAGACACAGGAATGTGCTGGAAGGGGATAGATAATCCACACATGATAGTCTGGTGATATCTGTAATAAATCTGCATTGATTAAGGCCCAAGAATTTAGAGGGAGGTAATAAAAAGTAAAGTTCTAACTGGTCAACTCTTCTTAACCCTTCAGTAACAAACTTCAAGCCAATTACACCGAACAGAGCCCAGAATTTCATCTTCTGTCTCCCAAATCCTTCAGGTCAGATTCTAGACCTAAATCCACAGCGGGATTTCCCAGATGGCTCAGTGGTAAAGAATTCACCTGCCAGTATAGGAGCCATAGGAGACACGGGTTCAATCCCTGGGTTGAGGAAGAGCCCCTGGAGGAAGAAATGGCAACCCACTCCAGTACTCTTGCTGGGATAATCCCATAGGCAGAGGAGCCTGGAGGGCTACAGTCCACAGAGTCACAAAGAGTCGGACACAACCGCGCAACTGAGCGCGGCCTGGTCGGTCCCCTAAAATCAGACGCCAGCATCTCCTCAGGAAAACGAGCACAGTGGCACCTGACGTGGCACAAAGACAGGTGGCCTCCTGGTACTTTAGGCCAGGAAGATATTCATGGAATTCTTTCAGGTCTTCAAAGCTCTCTGGATTTCAGAATGAGAGATTATAGGGTTGCAGACTTGTAGTTTTTTCTTCCCAATTTGAAAAGATGTTAGATATCCTCCTGACTATGTTATGCTGCTAGATAATGGGATAAGCACTTCAGTACATTTTTATTCCATAAAATACTTCTATAATATTTGAAACATACAGCCACACAGTGGAGTAACCAGTCAAATTGAAAACAATGCTACTGAATACGTAATGACATGGAAAAATGTTCACAAAAAAAAGCAATTGAGGAGATATTACTACTATCAACACATGACCCCATTTTTTAAGTAAAAAAAGGGGGGTATGGATATGCAGTCACAGGATATAAATCGAAACACATAATGATTATGGATGGTTGATAAATCACAGATCCTTCTGTTTACTTATTTTTGCTTATTTGTTATTTTCTCAATTTTCTACAGTGGGTACTTTTAAACAGGATAAAACAAAAATTCACTTTGAAACTGATAAAATGAATTGAATTAGAAACACTACTTGAAAGTTCTTACCTCCGATGATACAGATATATTACAGGAAAATAAAAAAAGTGTTTCTGTTTTCTGCATTTTCCCTGATTCCACCAACAGTTAATTGCGACAAACAACACCTGCAAGTCAAAGAAGGTTTCAAATGACTATAAATAACAACTGAAAAATCACCAAGATTTAAACAAAATTATAAAAATGAAACAATCCCTCTCTGAAACAGAAAGCATTAAAAAAATCATTTTCGGTGCTCAAAGAAGAGCATCATTTACCCTGACAAGGACAAAGAAAGACTGTAGTCCACAGTGTCCAGCTGGGACTCTGAGTATTTTGCAGTCTGGTCCAAGAGGAAAATGAATTGCTTCAAATCCTGAAGTGAATGACACCAAAAAACTTTTTCTAAGCATGATTATACTAAAACTTACCAGTAAGATATGTCTTTTGATAGTCAAATTGAGCATCTGAGAATAAAAGCAATCTTACCTACAGATGACATACCAAAAATTTCAAAGGACTATTTTTAATAATGATATTAAAAACCAATAAAGATAATAGATGACTAGAACTAAATTCTAAAATATACTATCAGATAGCAAAAATATGGATTAAATATGTATTTACAGGCAGATGTTGAAGTATTTAAGGAGACGTATCCCAGTGCCTGAAATTTACTTTGACCTGTACCCAAAATGGGATGTCCTAACAGACCGGAAAAAGTTTCTCACCTTTGTTACTACTGACACGTTGAGCATGATACAGGTTTTTTGCTGCTGTTTTATTTGTTTTTGCTGGGGGCAGGGGTGGGGAGGGCACAAAGTGGATGTCGGATGCTGTGGGATCCCGGGCCTCCCCTCTCTAGTAGTGATAATCCAAAACCTCTCCAGACAGTCCCAAAAGTCCCCTGAGGACAAAACTGCCCCTAGTTGAGAACCACTGATTACATGGATGATAAGATGAACAGATACATGATAAAACAAGCCTAATAAAATGTTATTAGAAGTGGCAGACACAGCTCACCTCTGCTATCCTATATTTAAAAATCTTTGTAATAAAGTACCGAAAAATATGAAGACTACAAATGAAAAGTCACTTTCAGATGCCTTACACTGACCAGAGCAGTACTGCTCAAAACTTAAGTGTAAACTCTTAAGAACTCCTTTTACACTCTACCTATACTTTATAACAGTACCTTTACTAAGGCTGACACCTCAAAAATAGGGCACAATCTACCACATTTGCTAATTTTATTAAGTAATGTGGCTCCAGAAATTTTTGCCTGTTTCCAAAAATAAATCCACTCCTTTTCCCTACTGAGAACACAGAACAATAAGCTCTCAATTTAGAAGAAGCTGAAAATTTTTTCTGAAAGAAAGCAGAGCCCATCAGTTGTGGATGGCACTGTAACCTCCACCACTTGTCCTGTGACCTTTAACAACTATTCTGCTCTCTAAACCCAAGGTCATGCTTCAGGGCAACCAGCATCAGCTTGCAGGGCTGTTCTAAGGAGCAGGGGCCTGCACACCAGCATGCAATCCCTACAGTCACTCTGAAGGACATATTCCTTCGGCTGGCAGTAATATAACAAGTAGTTGACACTTACCCTAGAATACAACAGACTCTCACATTTTCCCCCACAAGTGCTCTACATGAGGAATGACTGACAAAGGGGTGACTTCCTCTAAGCTTGCCTTCCAGAGCTCCCTTAGGGTTGTTTTCTTCCCACAAGTGTCCCCAGCTTGATTGCTATCAGCCATTCTTAAGGGGAGTTGCGGCAGGGGGTTGAGGGGGAGACAAGGAATAGATTGATTCCATGGGTCCAAAGCTGGAATATAAAATCACAACCCCCTGAGAATCAATGCTATCAATACAAAAATCAATGTATTTATACAGTACTTAGCATCACGTTCAGGGGTATAACATAATTTAAAAGGTTGCTAGGCTGGGCAGGAAGTCTAGCCACCATTTATAACATTCTGAGAAAATCCAACTGAGAGTTCCAAGTGAACTTCTGAAACTCAACTGTGCCACAAGTCACCCCAGATCAGTGGGTCTCGACAGCAGCCTCTTAGAAACCTGTGTGATACTTTTTGGCTGACTGCATCGGTTGGGGGGTGCTAGAGAGCACGTGGTGGGCAGGGGCCATGGCACCGACGTCCTGCAGTGTACTTCAAGCTGTTCTGCACATGGAACGATCCTCCATATCGCCCAGAGAAGTTTTAAAAGTCCTGCCAAACACTGATGTGGAGGGAAACCTGTTTATTATTATTCAACTCAGATCCTGACTCCATTTTATATATGTCAATCCAAAGCATGGCTTCTGTGTTCACTGCATTTCTCAAGAAGGCAATTTCTGTTTAATTGAGGGCAGAAAGGACTTCGGCTGGCTCAGAACTTTACCAAGAGCTGTTCACCATTTAGAAAAATCAAGTCACTAAGAGCAATGCCCTCGTGGCCTCTGTGTGGCCAACATATCCTACTTTATGGGGCTGCATTTGTAACTGTTCCTGCATTTATAATTCATAGTGGTTCTACATAAAGGTACAGGGACCTAACTTACTCCAGCACTTACACACTAAGACACATGTTTAATTATATACCACTTTTCTTTTCCCTTATCTTTATGTTACAATTAGTGCATTAGATTGGCTACATTGAAACTATAGTATAGGGAAGTTTTATCATCTATGAATACCTTCTGAGGACAGAAGAAGGGCATCAAAAAATACTTGCTTTAAAAAGGTCAACTGGGATCTACTGGATTGAAAACCACTGCCAGACAGAAGGTCTACATATCAGTTGTCTATATATCCCTCTTACCAAGCGTGAAGGTGGCGTTCATTAAATATTTGTTGAATGTAGCTATGATCGAGGTATTTGAAAGGTTTGCCTAGTTACACTGTAATCATGACACATAAATTTCTCTTACGTAAAATAAATAACCAGCAATATTAACAGTATATTCAATGAGGATTTTCAGTCTCCCCACTGAAACCAGACAACCTGGCACCCTAAGATGAGCACCAGCCTCATCACAAGAAAACGTGGCATCTCCTCCCACTCCTGCCTATGACAACCACAATCAGAAAGCCTCTGCTCACAGGGGCTTTATGATTTAGGCTCGGAATAAGGCTCCTGGCCTTCACCCTGGCAAAATCAGCCATCTGGGAAAGGTATCTCTGTGGGGAGAACCTGCCCTGAACCTGGACTGCCAGTCATCTGATAATCAGGCTGAATGTCCACCTTACCTGGTCTGAAAGCCGACTCGCTGCTTGTTCAATTTCAGCCCTGGCGGCGATGGACTGGCCACACCATGGAGCATAGAAGAACAGCAGCACCACCTCTGAATCCCGGCGAATGTGCTCTGCGTAGTCCAGCTGCCCCTGGAAGAGGTCAAGAACCGGAGACCTCGAGGAGAAAAAGCTGACAGGTGGCTTTGCTGGAATTATCACATCTTTTGCTCGACTAAAAAAGAGCAAACACAAGATTGTTTAGTTTATCTTCTTCTAACAACAGCTCTGTGCAGAAAAAGAACAAAGCTTAAAAGAAAAGTCTTCTCTTAAATAAGAAAAGGGACTTCCCCAAACACTGGCCTGGAGGATAAAAGCAGTACTTTGTGCTAAGCGAAGGCAAGATTTGACTGAGAGAATGCAAGACTCAAATGACATGTTAAAAACATTCTCTAACACTGTCTGCCCCAGGTGTGGGGTGGGAGGGCAGTGGAGAGCAAAACGAGAAGAGTGTCTTTGAATAATCCGGACTCTTGCTTCCCCCACCCAAAAGACTCCATCCTTATCTCTCTGCAGCCTTGCTCTCCACAAACGCCACTGCTGCCCAGGGCTTCCGAGCCACCAGTGAGCCTGCTCAGAATCAAGAGGAGGGCGCACACGGCGCCACCAAAGGGCATGGGAAACGCTTGCTGGCCACTCACAGCACGTTCATCAGCTGCGGCTGGCCTGTACTCAGGGAAAAGCAATAATAATGGAGGTGTCTCCATTTGCATGCATGCATCATGATCCAAAGGCTAATAAAGATGAACAGCAGAGCAACTGCCCACTTAACTGGAAAACAGGTTTCCTAAGTATGTACTTAAGATTCACAGAAAGTCAGGGGAAGAAAAAAAATAAAACTAAACAAGTGGCCAGAGCCAAGACAACAAGGTCTGGGCTGAAGCTGCATCCCACCAGGTTAAAGGGTCCCAGTAAACACTCTTGAGCTGTCCACATATCTGGATTAAAAGAGTATAAAACCATTCGAGCAGCTTAGCTAAGAAACCAAGAGAGGATAAAATGGAACCCTACGAAAATTCAATTAACCCAAAAGAGGGAATTTCCTAGATGTTCGATAGTTGACACTGCATCCTTTCAAACTGCTGAGGGCCTGGGTTTGGTCTCTGGTTGGGAAACTGAGATTCCCATAGATCATGTGGTACCAGGTTCGGGGGCAGGGGGTGGGGAGCGGGAAGGTGAGCAGAAAAAAGGCCAAGAGAGGAAGAAAAAACAGAAAGTATAAATGGAAAACAAACAGCCAGATGGTAAACAGAAACCCAACCAAATCAACAATTACATTAAATATAAAAGGACTAAAAAACCCATTTAAGAGGAAGAGATTGCCAGGCTGGATAATGAAGCAAAACCCAACCATATGCTCTCTAAAAGCATTTTAAACATAAAGACATTCACAGCATGAAACCACAGGGATGGGAAAAGATAAACTACATACATAGTAAGCACAAAAAAGCTGTAATGAATCATTAGGTGAAACGATAAATTAATTTGTGTGTTCTTACAATTAAATGTTACTCAGTAATTTAAAAGAAAAGAAATCAATATATACTATAACTGGATGAGTTTCAAAATACACTGAAAGAAGTCAGACATTAAGAATACAAACAATATGAATGCACTGACATGAAATTCCATAACAGGCAAAACTAATCTGTAATGAAATAAATCACATTAGCAGTGGTCTGGAGTTGGGAGTACAGCAAAGAAGACTGACTGTAGAGGGCACTGAGGAAAGTTTCTGGGGAGAAGGAATTAAAAGGATAGAGGTGGTTACACTGGCCAAAAGCCATGGACCTACATATGTAAAATGTGTGAATTTTACCGAACATAAATTATAGCACAATGGCACTGATGAGAAACAAGCCTGGCTGATGGTCACCTCCTTGGTGAGGACTGCTCTGATGATTCTCCCAATTTTTTTTTCTCTCAGATTCCTATTAGCTGCTTTCAACAGCCCTCACCATAATCTGTGACTTACTTATTTCCCTGATAATTAATTCCATAAGGGTAAGGACCCTGGCTCTTTTTTTCACTGATAAATCCTTACTGTTTAGCAGCTCCCAGTACTGCAAAGGTCAGTAATGTGTGAAATGAACAAACCTATACTTACCTCACTTGAATATATGTGAAAGCAAATTAAATCCATACAGATATATATTATTAATTTGAATCAAAAATGTCAGAAGGTCCACTCGCATTACAAGGAATGATTCTAAGGACCACTTTATTCTGCTCTAACTTTGTATGTGTTCAAATGAACTTGATCATCTGGTCTCTCAGTATACAGCAAAGTAGCAGGAAGGAGGGACAGGTAGGAAAATGCTGCCAGCTCTGAGATATGCAGCAGACAGACAGATACTGAGAACCAAAAAAGAAATCAGATATCTGGGTTGCTTCCATGTCCTGGTGGTAGTTCGGCCGCTAAGCTGAATCTGACTCGTGTGACTCCATGGACTGTGGCCTGCCAGGCTCCTCTGTTCATGAGATTCTCCAGGCAAGAATACTGGAGTGGGTTGCCATTTCCTTCTCCAGGGGATCTTCCCAACCTAGGAATCAAACCCAGGTCTCCTGCACCCCAGGCAGATTCTTTACCAACTGAGATATGAGAAGCCCCTTCATGTCCTCAGTTCAGTTCAGTCGCTCAGTCATGTCCGACTATTTGCAACCCCATGAATCACAGCATGCCAGGCTTCCCTGTCCATCACCAACTCCCGGAGTTCACTCAAACTCATGTCCATCAAGTCGGTGATGCCATCCAGCCATCTCATTCTCTGTCGTCCCCTTCTCCTCCTGCCCCCAATCCCTCCCAGCATCAGAGTCTTTTCCAGTGAGTCAACTCGTCGCAGGAGGTGGCCAAAGTATTGCAGTTTCAGCTTTAGCATCAGTCCTTCCAATGAACACCCAGGATTGATCTCCTTTAGAATGGACTGATTGGATCTCCTTGCAGTCCAAGGGACTTTCAAGAGTCTTCTCCAGCACCACAGTTCAAAAGCATCAATTCTTCGGCGATGAGCTTTCTTCACAGTCCAACTCTCACATCCTTACATGACCACTGGAAAAACCATAGCCTTGACTAGACGGACCTTTGTTGGCAAAGTAACGTCTCTGCTTTTCAATATACTATCTAGGTTGGTCATAACTTTCCTTCCAAGATATTGTAAACAGTGCTGCAATGAACACTGGGATACATGTGTCTTTTTCAGCTATGGTCTCTCAATGGTATATGCCCAGTAATGGGACACAGAAGCAACCGAGATGTCCACTGACAGATGAATGGGCAAAAAAGTTGTAGTGTAATACAATGGAATATTATTCAGCCATAAAAAGGAATGCATTTGAGTCAGTTCTAATGAGGTGGATGAACCTAGAGCCTATAATACAGAGTGAAATTAAGTCAGAAAGAGAAAAACAAATACTATATATTAACACATATATATGGAATCTAGAAAGATGGTACTGATGAACCTGTTTGCAAGACAGCAATGGAGACACAGACAAAAAGAACAGACTTGTGAACACAGTGGGGGAAGGAGAGGGTGAGATGAATTGAGAGAGAAACACTGAAACCTGTATTACCGTATGTAAAACAGAAAGCCAGTGTGAAAATGCTATATGACGCAGGGAGCTCAAACCAGTGCTCTGTGACAACCTAGAGTGGTGGGATGGGGTGGGAGGTGGGAGGGAGGTTCCAGAGGGAGGGGCCATATGTGTACCTGTGGTTGATTCATGCTAATGTATGGCAGAAACCAACACAATACTGTGCAGCAATCATCCTTCAATTACAAATACATAAAATAAAAAAAAAAAGAAATCATACAAATATCTAAGACCAAAGCTACTCTTAAGAGCCTTGGGTCATTTAGTTTGAGGAAAAGAGTACACACCCTTCTCTACATCTAGAAAGTGTCAGCTTCCTGAATTAAGACAGTTTTAAATATATTGCTTCCCCATTTTAACCAAAAATTATTGACATCATAAAGTAATGCTGTTAAAAGTCAGAAAAAATCTCCTATTTACACACTCACGCTAATATTTTAACTCTGCAATCAGGGAGCTTTGTCCAAGTAAAACATCTTCATAACCCCCAAAACTCAGTCACTTACACAATAATTCCAAAAAAAAAAGTTCACTGAGCAAATGTTACTATGCTTCAGGCACTGCTGTATAGGAACTAAGGCTACAGGAGCAGGGACCTGTTCTCAAGGGGCTTCCTTTCTCAGGGAAGAAGACATGCAAACAAGCAAACCTGTAAACAGACATAAAACCATACAAAATGATCATGCTCGCTGGAGAAGTCAACACGGAAATGTGGCAGGGCACCTGGAAGCTCCTCCATGGGGTGGTGGGCAGGGTGGTATCTTTTAAGCTGAGATGTGAGTGACAGGAAGGCAGTCACCCAGAGGGAAGGCCCTGAGGCAAGCTGACACATTCTCAGCAAGTCCAAAAGACTTTGGAGGTATTGTATTTCTACTCTTCAAATTTGGTGGTAAGAGTTAAATAGGCAAGGGGAGGGAAAATGCAGGTCTGTGACAAATCAAACAAAGGACCATCATCAACCTAGTACTGCTGATGAGCCAGCTCCTCAAGTAAAAGAGCCAGACGAGCCGTGGCCGTCAAAAAGCAAACATTAACAGGGGCAGAGAAACCCATATGCATCTGCCCCAACAGAAGCATTCATGAGCTGCCATTTAATTCCTAAATTAGCTACTGTTTTTGAGAAACTATACAGAGATTAAAGATTTCCTGCAGCTTTGAAGCCAAAGTCTCAGGTACCAAAAACTAAAAGAACTGGTTGCAAACAAGGAAGTCCTGTCGCAACTCCCAATTTCTATAGAGAATCACGCTCTACACCTCCTTCCAAAGAGGATCTGAGGCAGCTTTGAGCTTACAAAACAAAATAAAGCAAAATGAATATATACACATAGAGAGATAATGGGGACAGGGAAGCCTGGCGTGCTGCAGTCCATGGGGTCCCAAAAAGTCAGAGATGATGGAGCGACCGAACAACAGAGATAACAGAGACGGACACCCAAAGACGTACTTATAACTTTCCCCCCACAAAGACACACCCACAAAGCAGGGTAAAAGGAAAGGATGAAGTCATGGACATTCAATGCATAGAAAGGCAGCTAGGACAGAGATTAAGTGCTCAGAAATGTACAACTAATTATTAATAGTGTTTCAACCCCAAATCAACCTTTTTTCTTTTTTAAAAAATAAGCAATAAGACAATAAAGGGGGTTGGAGCTATTAATAAAAAATAACTTAAAATTCTACTCTCCTTTAAGCCTCTGTCCGCATTAACACACAAGATCTTAAAAGCAAAATAGGAAAAGAGTGGCAGAAATGTCAGTCAGTTGTAGAACAATAAAGTAGTATCATGACACCATTCAAAGGAGATTATAAAAAAATCAATTTGAGTCTATTAAAAGACCGTCAAATTTGTGGCACAGAAAGAAGCTGGACAGGCAAACAGGCTGTTCACTGGCTCATTCTCCTTGCCTGAAGCAAGTGGGATCTTGTTCAGCCTGCTCCATTAACTGGATTTACACTTCTTCCTGAAATCTCAAAGGACTTTGATATCTACTAAGTCTTGTTCTCTCAGAGAAAACACTACGTTTTATTGCTATAAACGGACAAACTGATGCAAGTAAGTTCTCCAGCCTTGGAGGAGACAGAACCTCTCTTCCTCATCTGAACTCAAATACCACGTTGCCATATTCTACCTTGTAAAATACTTTGTGTAATTCCCTTGTGTAGGATGTGACACAGAACACGATTAAGAGCCTGGTTTCTGACAATAAAGGATTCAAATTCCAGCTCAGCCACTCATTAGGTGGAAGTGATTTGGGCCAAGTTTTGCAACATGGCCAAAGTTCCACTCTTTTGTGTGTAAACTGGAAGGGTAAGAATATATATATATATGTGTGTGTGCGCGTGTATCTCTCTCCAGACTTTACTGGGTGACTTAAGTGATCCGTAACAGGCTCTCAGGTCACGTGTTAAATAAATAAATGCATTCATGGAATCTGTAGTTCTCAAACAGGCGACTCTGTTCCCCAGAGGACATCAGGTACCATCTGGAGACTCTTCTTATTGTCACATTGTGGGGGGTGGGGGGGGTAAGAGCAGGTAGTAGGTAGAGGCTTGGGATGCCACTGAACAGCTCAGAATGTACAGGACAGCCCACTACCACAAGAATTATGTGAGTCAAAATACCAACAGTAACAAGGCTGAGAAACCCAGCTGACAGGCTGCACCTGGCACGATGGCAAATGCTCAATAAGGTCTTTTGTTATTTACTCTATGACTTTTTTTTTCAATTAGGGGTACAGTTGTTTTACAATGTTGTGTTAGTTTCTGCTATACAGCGAAGTGGATCAGCTATACAAATACTTCCGTGTGTGTGTGCACGCACGCTCAGTCTCTCAGTCATGTCCAACTCCCTGCGACCCCATGGACTGCAGCCCTCCAGGCTCCTCTGCCCACAGACTTTCCAGACAAGAATACTGGAGTGGGTTGCCATTTCCTTCTCCAGGGGACCTTCCTGACCCAGGGATCAAACCCATATCTCCTGTATCTCTTGCACTGGCAGGTGGATTCTTCACCACTGAGCCACCTGGGAAGCCCATATGTATCCACGATCCCCTCTTTTTTTGGATTTCCCTTCCATTTAGATCACCACAGAGCATTATGTGAGTTCCCTGTGCTATACAACAGGTTCTCATTATTATCTATTTTACCCATACTAGCGTATATATGTCAATCCCCATCTCCTAATTCATCAGCGATAATTATTATAATTTCTTCTTTCCACTAAAATCTCCAATCTTTTGACATCTCTTTGACAACAGGGGTCACATATTGTCCTTAACAGACTCCATAAAAATGTTCCAAGCTGAAATCTTCCCAGTGGCCGCTATGCCAGTCAGTGGCACCACAGACTTATAAATAAATTGGAGTCCCAGAAGACACACTGTGGACACACTAAAATACTAAAACACACTGGACACGCTAAAACACAAAGCAAAATTTGTACTTATGTCCTTTTCCAAAACAAGACACATTAACTGTCTTTCCCTTCCCCACCCCACTCACTGGCTCCAGCCTACTCAGGCCTTTCTTCCAGTTTCAGGAAAACATCAGTCCACCAGTCTTGTCCAGCCCCAGGACCTTTGCACCTACTGTTTCCTCTACCCTGGATATTTCCCCCCGGATCTCCCCAGTGCTGGCCCCTTCCCCTTGGGTGATTCTCCTATGTAGCTCCCCGGGGAAGGTCTTTAGGCCCCACCCTCATCGCTTCTATTCCCTGCACAGCACTTACTGAAACCCTTTAAGATTATGTTAAGGTTACTCGTTTACTGCCTGTATACCACCCCCTGGAATGGAGAACAGGAACTTCTAATATTCATCACACACCTTCGAGGAGCCGTCCGCATACAGTAGGTGCGGACAAATAATCGTTAGATCCATGAGTGCATGAATTCTCAACGTCCGGGACGCTAATGGTCATCTACGCCTACCCGAGGCATAGTTAAATAAAATGGGTGATAAATGAGGATCCTACAATATGGGCAAAAGTGACGGGTGCACCCCCAAGAAATCCCAACAGGTGACAAGCACATCAGAACTTAGCCCACCTTTCCTCGGTATGAAAATGGGAGGAAAGGGCGCCGGGCAGCACCTCAGAGCCCTGAGGGCTCGCTGGCCGGCGAAAAGGGAAAGCGGCGGGCAGGGCCGCATGCGGCAGGCAGGAGGGTCAAGTCCACCGGCCGGGGCAAAGTCAGGCCCGACTTCCGCAGGCCGCTTAGACCCCCGACTCTGAGGCCCCCAAGCCGGCCACGC
Source organism: Moschus berezovskii (assembly GCF_049115385.1). Taxonomy (NCBI): domain Eukaryota; kingdom Metazoa; phylum Chordata; class Mammalia; order Artiodactyla; family Moschidae; genus Moschus; species Moschus berezovskii. The sequence continues at coordinate 31,862,805 of NC_142486.1, read as the reverse complement.
GCCGCCGGCCGGGCCGAGGGGCGCCGGACCGGGATGGGGTGCGGGCCGCCTCACCTGCAGGTAAACTTGAGGGCGAGGAACAGCGCGCAGCCGAGCGCCACGGCCCCGTAAAGCAGCTCGGGCCGCCGGCGCGCCATGAGAGAGGCGCCGCGCAGCCCGCGGCGGAGCCGGCCCTCCGAGGACGCAGCCGGGGCCGGGCTGAGGGAGCCGGAGCCCGCGGGGCCGCCGCCGCCGCCCTCGTCCTCGGCGTCGTCGCTGCTGCTGCTGCCGCCGCCGCCGCGGCCTCCGCATTCCGACATTACATGCTCCCCGTCGCCGGCTTTATACCGCCGCCGCCGCCGCCAAGGGCCCGAAGGCCCGGCCCGGCCCGGGCCGTCGCTCCCCAATCCCGCAGCTCGCCGCGCCCGCTAACCCCGAACCTCCACGTCAGCCCGGCCGCCGCCGCGGCTCCCGCCCTCTCAGCGCAGAGGGCGGAGCCGGACACCACGCGAAGCCCCGCCCCGGAGGGCCACGCCCCTCGCCCGTGGCGTCTGCGCGGCCCCACCCCGCGCCAGCGCCGCCGCGGAGGTGTGTTCGTCCCACAGGCCCCGCCCAGTTCCTGGAGTCTGCGCGCACGCTGCCGCTGCCACGTGCTCGCCCCGCTTACGCCGGTCCGTCCACTGAGTCTGCGCAGGCGCCGCCGTCAGGTGTTCGGCTTCTCCTGCTGCTGCTGCTGCTAAGTCGCTTCAGTCATGTCCGACTCTGTGCGACCCCATAGACGGCAGCCTTCGCCTACCGCCGGTTCAACCCAGCATTGCTCTGAAGCAGCCCCGGGCTACGGAGAGTCACCACCTGGCTCCGGGAGCTTAAAAGAGCTGTGATGGTGACAGCAGTCGTGTCTGGGACACATCTGTGGAATTACAGTGGCATCAGTACCGACCTCACAGAGATGCTTTGAAGGTTAACTGAGGTCCTTGATGGAAACTGCTGGACCCATCAGTTCAGTTCAGTTCAGTCGGTCAGTCGTGTCCGATTCCGCGACCCCTTGAATCACAGCTCGCCAGGCCTCCCTGTCCATCGCCAACTCCCGGAGTTCACTCAAACTCATGTCCATCGAGTCGGTGATGCCATCCAGCCATCTCATTCTCTGTCGTCCCCTTCTCCTCCTGCCCCCAACCCCTCCCAGCATCAGAGTCTTTTCCAGTGAGTCAACTCGTCGCATGAGGTGGCCAAAGTATTGGAGTTTCAGCTTTAGCATCAGTCCTTCCAATGAACACCCAGGATTGATCTCCTTTAGAATGGACTGGTTGGATCTCCTTGCAGTCCAAGGGACTCTCAAGAGTCTTCTCCAACACCTTCCATGCTGCTGCTGCTGCTAAGTCACTTCAGTCGTGTCTGACTCTGTGTGATCCCATAGATGGAAGCCCACCAGGCTCCCCCGTCCCTGGGATTCTCCAGGCAAGAACACTGGAGTGGGTTGCCATTTCCTTCTCCAATGTGTGAAAGTGAAAAGTGAAAGTGAAGTCTCTCAGTAGTGTCCGACCCTTAGCAACCCCACGGACTGCAGCCTACCAGACTCCTCCATCCATGGGATTTTCTAGGCAATAGTACTGGAGTGGCTTGCCATTGCCTTCTCCGAATACCTTCCATAGTGAGTGCTAAATAAGCCTTAGGGACTGTTCTCTCCCAGTGTCCACTTCCTGCACAGTGAAGTGCTGTGCACCTCGGCCCTGGGAAGACGGTCAGTGCATCCTGTACTCACTTTGCTGCTGCTGCTGCTGCTAAGTTGCTTCAGTCGTGTCTGACTCTGTGCGACCCCATAGACGGCAGCCCACCAGGCTCCCCTGTCCCTGGGATTCTCCAGGCAAGAACACTGCAGTGGGTTGCCATTTCCTTCTCCAATGTGTGAAAGTGAAGTCGCTCAGTCTTGTCCGACTAGTAGCGACCCCATGGACTGTAGCCCAGCAGGCTCCTCTGTCCATGGGATTTTCTAGGCAAGAGTACTCACTAGAGATGGGAAAACAGAGGCTTGGAAAAGCCGCTTGACCGCTTCCACTAGGCATTAGGGGAGTAGACTCGAAAGCAATTTGGATAACAAGCCGCTCCAGCAATCCTCTGCCGACTCTAAATCCTTTCTGACTCTAAATGTAAATGAAAGTGAAAGTCGCTCAGCCGTGTCCGACTCTTTGCGACCCCATTGACTATGCAGCCCTTTGAATTCTCCAGGGGAGGATACTGGAGTGGGTAACCTTTCCGTTCTCCAGGGGATCTTCCCAACCCAGGGATTGAACCCAAGTCTCCCCGCATTGCAGGCGGATTCTTTACCTCCTGAGCCACAGGGGGAGCTCCTAATGTTCTAAATGTTAAGTGATTTCTAAATAAGTTTTTGTGACTAAAAACGACAAGTCGGAGAAGGATGAAATGTGATTTGAGAGTGACAAGGATTGTTTATCTGGGTCACGTGTGCCTGGAGCTAAAAGAATGTCTGTAATTACCCAACAGCTGGAGCCAAAGATCTAGACTAGACTTCCGCTGTCAATAACTACAAACCAGGTAAATAAAACGCGGGGAGAACTAAGGCAGTATGATGCCACACAAAAACAAAAAAACAAGGGAAAAAAAACAGAAGATGAGAAGTCACCTATGCCACAAGCCGGCGTGCTAACCCCAGTGCAAGGTTTCCAGGGAGGTAAAGGGCTCTAGAAATAGCCATCTTCCTAAGTGGCCCAGAGCATTCAGTTTGTTAACCATGGAGTCTCAACATGTTGGTAGCTCATGTTTGCATGCCATTTTGCTCTTTGGTTTGTATATCTCATTTTTTTTTTTAATATTGGTTATTTTGGCTGTATAGTTCCCTGACCAGGGATGGAACCTGGCCCTCCTGCATTGAAAGTGCAGAGTCTTAGCCACTGGGCCACCAGGGAAGTATTTCCTCTCACAATCCCAAGTTTTTTGCTCTTTACTTCCTTCCTTTATGTTAAGTGGCTCTTTTCTAAAACACTGTTAATTCCTTTAATGATTTAAAACTTACTTTTTTCAGTTTATATTCTTAGTGGTGGCATTTAGGGATTGTGTGTTAGTTGCTCAGTGTCCAACTCTCTGTGACCCCACTGACTGTAGATCACCGTGCTCTTCTGTCTGTGGAATTCTCTAGGCAAGGATACTGTAGTGGGTAGCCATTCCCTTCTCCAGGGGATCTTCCTGACTTAGAAATCAAACCTGGGTCTCCCCCATTGCAGGCAGATTCTTTACCATCTGAGCCACCAGGGAAGCCCTTCAGAGATTACAGTATACATTTTTTCAGAATCTACTTCAGATTTACACTAACTTAATTCCAGTAAGATATAGAAACTGCTTCAATATAGCTCCATTTCCTCCTTCCACTTTTACGCTATCATTGCTCTTTTTTAATCTACTATAAACCTAGTGTTATGTTATTGTTTTATATAATATTGTTGGAAGAAGCTGAGAAAATTTTAAAAAATGCATTTCTAGTTTTTTAAAAAGATGTTAACTTTATTTACGATTTCTAGTTCTCTTGATTTGTTTAGATCTGAGTTAACACGGTATATTGCTAACAAAAACAAATACAGTCCAAAGTCATGGGTACTCATTCACTGTAGGTCACTAGGGCAGAATCCACCCTACTCTTTCATAAGACACCTGTCTTTTGCACAGGCCTTTATAAAGTTCAAAGTGCTTTTGTTGCCTGTGGGCTCTTTCATGAGACCCACTATATCTTATGGCAGTGCAGGGGGGTGTCTTACAAGCCAGGAGACCAAAGTATGTTTCCTTTACTCCTCTGTTTCCAGACATTGCTGCTCCGGCAATGATGGACAATGGGAAATTCACTTCAGATGACACTAGGCCATCTGGGTCAGGCTGAACTGCTCTTCAAGGCTTGTTCGTGTTGTTCAGTCATTAAATCGTGTCAGCCCTAACTAGTCCACGTCAACCAGCTTCCATGGTCACTTTTCATACCATGATCAAGGTGGTGGCATTTGCATAGGGGGCAGGGAGAAGATTACATATCTTTCTATTTATTTTGTGCACGTGCTCAGTCATGTCTGACTCTTTGCAACCCCATGGACTGTAGCCTGCCAGGCTCCTCTGCCCATGGAATTTTCTAGGCAAGAATACTGGAGTGGGTTGCCATTTCCTCCTCCAGGGGATCTTCCCCACCCAGAGATCAAACCCATATCTCTTTTGTCTCCATGTTGGCAGGCAGATTCTTAACCACCATGCCCCCTGGGACATATATTTTCCCCAGGTATTAATCCTTAAAATTGGGGAGAAATAATTACTTGTTAATTTTTTTAAAATTAGAGCTCTTTCTTTTTGTGTGTGTGCAAATAATCATAACTTTTCCCCTGCCCAAAATTTTATAATTCTGTCTTTTTAACTGTCTCCTTACTATTGTTTCTAAGCCAAATTTGGTTATTTTTAAAAGTGAGTTACTATAGTAACTCAGAAAGCAATGCTATCACTTGCTTCAAATATTTTATTCTACTTTGTCCCTTTATCAGCTTCCTTAAATCTGAGTCTCTGGTTTTGTATTCTGTCAGTGTTTCTTGCACAAGAAAGCCCATATTTTACATCCTGTAATTTCAACAAAAATTTTTTTAAATTGAAGTATAGTTGATTTACAATATTGTGTTAGTTTCAGATGCACAGCACAGTGTGTTTTGTGGATTGTGTTCCGTTATAAGTTATTACATGATATTAGGTAATTCCCTGTGCTATATACAAAGTATAGTAATTACAAGATATTCAGTAATTCCCTGTACTATGTAGAAGGTATGGTAAATCCTTGTTGCCAATCTATTTTATGTATAGCAGTTTGTATCTGTTGATCCCATACAACTAATTTGTCCCTCCGTCTCTCCTTCAGTAGCCATAAATTTGTTTTCTGTTTGTGAATCTGTTTGTGTTTTGTATATAGGTTCATTTGTATTATCTTTTTAGATTGTACATATAATGGATATCATACAGTATTTTTCTGATTTATTTCACTAAGTATAGTATTCTGTGGTCCATCCAAGTTGCTACAAATTTCACTTTTGTATGGCTGAGTTAATATTCCATTGTATGTATATGTATATGTGTGTGTGTATATACACACATATACTTATATACGTATATATAACATGTATATATTTGTTGTTGTTGTTTAGTGTTTCTAAGTCATGTCCGACTCTGCAACCTAATAGATAGCCTTCCAGGCTCCCCTGTCCTTGGGATGTTCCAGGCAAGAATACTGGAGTGGGTTGCCATTTCCTTCTTGTGGGGAATCTTCCTGACCCAGGGATTGAACCCGTGTCTCCTGCATTGCAGGCAGATTCTTTACCACTGAGCTACCAGAGAAGTGTATTTATGTGTGTGTGTGTGTATGAAACATCTAATGCTTGATGATTTGTTTGCTTGTTAATTTTTAAAGCCTCGAAGCATTTACTTACTTAACAGGATGTGCCTAACAGGGTACAGGTTGGCAGGTAATGCAGGAGGGAGCCCACACCCTGAGCCTACTAGGTAAAGCTGGACAATGGTGCTGTTTCTTGGAGACTTTGTATCAAGATCGAAGAGTTGGCTTTCCATAAATTGGCACTCCTTGTTCCCTTGCAGCAAGTACTGACAGAAAACCCATATTCTCATCTCTGCAGGTCAACTAAGGAGTTTTTGAACCTGTACTAACTGCCCAGGGAACATGCTGTCCTTCGGTTTCCCAGTGGGGATCACTGGAATTCAGTCAAAGGCAAATAGCCCTCAAAGAGCTGACGCAAAAAGGGTGAGAATGATGGAGAGGGGTGAGCACTTCCAGCCCCGGCCTACTGTCCAGGCACGTCCAACACAGGTAGGAGAACTGGGCAGGGGAAAATCTACCTGCCACCTCCCAACATCTCTTCAGGACTGATGGGACCAGCTCACTGTGGCCAACACAACTTACACATGAATGTTGCTATTCACAAGAGCCAGGAGAAAACAAGCTGAATGCCCATCAACAGAGGAATGGGTAAACAAAATGTAACAAATCTGCACAGTGAAGGATTCAGTTCAGTTCACTTCAGTGGCTCAGTCATGTCCAACTCTGCGACCCCATGAATCACAGCACGCCAGGCCTCCCTGTCCATCACCAACTCCCAGAGTTCATTCAAACTCATGTCCATCGAGTCGGTGATTAATCAGCAGTTAAAAGGAATGAAATACTGATAACATGCCACAGTGCAGATGAACCTTGAAAACAGTGTTATTGTTCAGTCACTAAGTCGTGCCCTCCACACACTGCAGCACCCAGGCTTCCCTGTCCCTCACTATCTCCCGGAGTTTGCTCAAACTCATGTCCATTGCGTCAGTGATGCCATCCAATCATCTCCTCCTCTGCTGCCCTCTTAAACATTACACTCAGTAAGAGAAGCCAGTCAGAAAAGGCCACATATTCTATAATTCCATGTACATGCAATGTCCGGCACAGGCAGAAAGCAGATTGGGACTTCCCTGTCCTTGTCTGGGACAACACTAGACAAGACTCTGAGCTCAAGATGCAGGGGGCCTGGGTTCAATCCCTGGTCAGGGAACCTAGATCCCACGTGGCCCAACCTGGCACAGCCAAATAAATAAATTTTTTTTTAAATAAGAAGGAAAGCAAATTAGTGGTCACCTACGGCTTGAAAATCAGGAGGAGTGGGTAGACTAGGGTGTGGGTTTTATTTTTAGGGAGTAAAACACTTTTTCATTGTGGTGATTGTAGCACATTTGGATTCTACTAAAACCATGGATTTATACTTTAAAATGGTAACAGTTCAGTTCAGTCACTCAAGTCGTGTCCGACTCTTTGCGACCCCATGAATCACAGCACGCCAGGCCTCCCTGTCCATCACCAACTCCCAGAGTTCACTCAAACTCATGTCCATCGAGTCGGTGATGCCATCCAGCCATCTCATTCTCCGTCGTCCCCTTCTCCTCCTGCCCCCAATCCCTCCCAGCATCAGAGTCTTTTCCAGTTAGTCAACTCTTCACATGAGGTGGCCAAAGTATTGGAGTTTCAGCTTTAGCATCAGTCCTTCCAATGAACCCAGGACTGATCTCCTTTAGAATGGACTGGTTGGATCTCCTTGCAGTCCAAGGCACTCTCAAGAGTCTTCTCCAGCACCACAGTTCAAAAGCATCAATTCTTTGGCGATCAGCTTTCTTCACAGTCCAACTCTCACATCCAAAATGACCACTGGAAAAACCATAGCCTTGACTAGACGGACCTTGGTTGGCAAAGTAATGTCTCTGCTTTTTAATATACTATCTAGGTTGGTCATAACTTTCCTTCCGAGGAGTAAGCGTCTTTTAATTTCATGGCTGCAATCATTTGGGGGTTTTAAAATTGTATCTCCATTTGTTAAACATTGAAACAAACAAAAAATCCACTCTGGAGGAGATAGATAAATCTGTCCAAGTAGACACATCGATTTATTAGTTCCCAATGCTGTTAATATTGCAGTTTTGCTCTTTTATACCTTATTTTCCTTCCCTCCCCTCACCCCAATATTACTCTCTTCTCTTCATTTCTGGGATGGGGATGTGACTTCATCATGGAGTAATTAGACTGATTTCCTGATGCTGAATATTCACTGATGCTGGAAGGACCGATGCTGAAGCTTCAGTATTTTGGCCACCTGATGCAAAAAGCTGACTCACTGGCAAAAACCCTGATGCTGGAAAAGAAAGTCAAAAGAGAAGGGGGCAGCAGAGGGTGAGATGGTTAGACAGCATCACCGACTCAATGGACATGATTCTGGGCAAACTCCACCAGACAGTGAAGGACAGGGGAGCTTGGTGCACTGCAGTCTGTGGGGTCGCAGAGTCAGATACGACTTAGTGACTGAACGACTAAATCCTGGTGCTGAGACCAAGGCTGTGGCCTGCAGGGTCTTCGGTGGAAACCAGAGCAACGAACTGAATGACTTAGGCAGAAGTGGGATTTATTGCAAAGATGGTTCAGAGCACAGAGAACTGCAAGAGAGCCGAGGCACAGAAAATTTGGAGGTGGGGTGTGAAAATCAAAAAAATTCTCCTCTTGACCAATCAGAGGATTCCAAACTAGGTTTCAAGCCTAGATTTCCAAGATTAAAACAACCAACTTTTTAAACTGCAGGTTGAAACGGAACAGCAGAGATATCTCTTTTTAACATCTATTCTCCCTGGAAAGAGCACAAAAGAAGTCCGGAAGGATGAAGAAAAACTTCACGAAGGCCATCAGACTAGGGAGACTCAGCAGAACGACAACAGTGCCTCTCTGTCTCTGCACTGACCACGTCTTCAGCGGTCTTTCAACCACCACAACCCTGTCGAGCGCATCTTGCTAGACGGCTATCTCTGTGGAGGCCCACAGCCCAGGTCCTAGCTGACCATGTTTCCCCTTGCTGAGTGTTCATCTCAATGAAACACAGAAGAGTTCCTAGAGGGGTTAGCATGTCGGTCGATAAGCCTTTTAGCAACCCGAATCGCAGGAGAGAGGGACAGAGTGGCAGCTGCTGCCATATCCCTCTAATTTACTTTCTGTCAGTAACTGCTTAAAGAAAAGTGTTTTTAAAAAATCTAGGGAATTCCCTTGTGATCCAGTGGTTAGGATTTCATGTTTCCACTGCCAAGGGCCCAGGTTCAATCGCTGGTTGGGGAACTGGGATCCCACAAGCTGCCTGGAGTGGCCAGAAAAAAAAGATCTAACCTTGTGATTTTAGTACCCAGTTTTAACAATTCTTTGTGAGGCAAGGACCACACCACAAAATGAAAGACATCTATATATAAAATCTTTATTACAGGCAATATTGGTCCATACACTACACAATACCAACAGTACAAGTTTAATCTTTCAAAATCATCATTTAAACAGCAAAAGACCAAGAAATAAAATTTGAGTCAACTGATTATTTTTCAAAATAGTCTCAATGCACATTATCCTCAGTTCCCTCATTATAGTGAAACATACAAATACAGAAAAATACCCCATTTAACATATACTAGTGTTAAATGGTTATTTGGCTTAAAATCTGAGTTAAGAAAATCCTTCTTAGCAACCTACGTACAGATAAGTAGCGAACTTTATTAGACAAATTCGTTCCTCTTAAAAACGTGTGAAGAATTTCATCCATCATGTGTTCTGATCCCAGTACAGTGTTTCTCTCTCACCATCGTGGTTCTTATCTGAAGGACCAACTCAAGGAGTCGTCCTAGACATCACCTCTTCCCCAACACAATTCATCCAAAAGTCTGTTGATGGCAACCAGTAGCGGTCACTTCGCCATGTGACGCCCTAAGAGCCTGGCCAGACCTGTCCAACAGCCCGTTTTCCTACCTACTGTGGGTTGCTGCTCAGGAGGGACGAGAGACGCCAATACAAGCAGAAAACCTGCAGCTCCTCTGCTACGTGCCTTAGAACACTTTCAATTTTTCTGGTCAATGCCCTGATTAGGTAACATATATAAAAGCCGGCATATTAGTTTAAATCTTTAAACAAAAAACTATATTTTCCAAAGTCATTATCGTTGGGGGCAATTAAGTGATCTTTCCGTGCTTTGTTGAGCTTCATCTTTAGGGCGTCCCTTCTCTCTTCCCATTCATGAAGTTCAGCGTTGCCATGTGCAAATTTACAGCTGCTTCCCTCCGTGCAGGCACCATTCATATACCTGTTAGGACAAGTCAGCGTGGTAAGTGTCCACCCACTGTTTACAACAATCTCTAAAATGTGCTCTTCACTACCTTTATGGTTTGTGGTAAACTTTTAGCAAACTCATAATCCTAGAAAAATGAGTATTTTTAATACTTTTATATTGGAGTATAATAAAAATGAGTATTTTATTGTCTTGGTATCTAGAATAGAGACATGAGTACCTTAAACTATTTAAATGCACTAGTTAATGAAAAAGACTGATTGCTGCGGGGGTGGAAAAACAACACTCCACTCCTTCCTGATGCAGTAGAAAGAAATCAGAGGGGACAGGAAGTAGAAAGTAATCTTCAATAATTCTATGTATCACATGGATCGAAACTGGGAAATCAAACAGAAACAGCCAACAACAAAATAAGGAGCAATTCAAAATTACCTAGCTTTTCACTGAAAAATTTTCTAACCATACTTAAAAGAGTGATACTATTAATACTATTTCCATCTGACCTGATAAAGTTCCAGATTGACACTTGGAATATAATTCAAAGGCAGTTTCAAAAGTGATGAACATCTACTACGAAAAGATGGTTGTGAAGAGTCAGAGAATCCTCAATGCCAGCTCAGAGATCATCTGGGCAAGCCTGAATGAACTGACTTCCCTGTTTGGTTAAGATGTTTCACTCCAGTGAGGGCAAACTAGTGAATCTTTTCAGGTAACTCAGGTGAGTGAAGGAAATGTTCAAGGAGCAACTAAAACTCTGAGCTCAGATGCCAACATCCAGGATTAGAAGACTTGGCCACCCAGGTACCCTGTCTACTGCATCCTAGGTAGCTCTCAGTGGCAAAGAACCTGCCTGCCAATGCAGGAGAGGTGAGTGACGTGGGTTCGATCCCTGGGTCAGGAAGATCCCCTGGAGGAGGGCATGGCAAGCCACTCCAGGATTCTTGCCTGGAGAATCCCATGGTCAGAGGAGCCTGGAGGGCTGCAGTCCCTGGGGTCACACAGTCTGACACCGGTAGTGACTTAGCCTGCAGCCTGTCTACTGGTACAGTGACTACAATCCAAGCCGGACCAGCAGAGCTCCCGCGGGAAGCTGAGAGGCCCACGCACCTATCACAGATACTGAAATACCCCGTTGGAAAGCGGTGCTGCCAGCAGTACTGGTCGTCCTCGGTGTGGAAGACCTTCTCTTTGTGCTTCTCGGAGGAGATGTGGCCCTGCCACTGCTTCTCGCTGTTGCAGTTCTTCCCGCACATCCAGCAGTGGAAGTCCACCTGCAGCACACGAAGACATGCGTCGCGTCAGCAGCTGCTGTCTGGGGGGCCCCTGATGGGTCACCCGTGTTCAGGCCCCAGATAGACTAAAAACAACTCCACCTAAGGCCCACATTCTATTCTTACGCAGCCCATTCAGCGGGGGTAGCTGGGAGAGATGGGCCGAGGGTCCCCCCAGCACACAGGAAGCAGAGAGCCGGGGCAATGGGCTGGGCCGGGGGTCCAGCACTCTCTGGCAAGAAGCTGGTGTGCCAACAAGGGTGTCTGTCGGGAGGATGGGGGGCCAGGTTCAAACCAGGGTCCCGGGGAGGGTAAATACCATGAGGAAAATCAGAGAGGATGCGAAAGCCCAGGGCTCGCCTGCTGTGCAAGAACAAGGAGCAGCAACTCTACTCTTGCACGTGAACTGAGCCCCTACTGCGGGCCAGGATGTGTGCCAGGGGCTGGGGGAGTACCCATGCTGGGAAGACGCTGCCCCGGGGGCACAGACCCACGAACTGTATTAGGAACCCTGTGCTGCCACAGATGCAAGCGTGTGGTGTTTGAGCAGTACTTCCCAAGTGCCCTGGGTCAGAATCCTGTGTGATGCTGGGTAAGAACAGGTTTACAGAGGGAATTCCCTGGTGGTGCATGGTTACGACTCCGTGCTTCCAATGCAGGGGATGTGGGTCTGATCCCTGGCAGGGGAACCAGGATCTCTCACATGCTGTGTGGTGCAGAGGGAAGGGGGGAAAGAACAGGCTCTCAGAGACAGGTGACTCTCACGACCCAGCAAGTTGGGGTGACCCTGCTCTGGGAACCCCAGCAGTACTTAAAGTGGCGAGGCAATCGGCGCCGAGTCCAGGCAGAGAGGGCAGAGTCCACAAGGCTTATCATGAGCAGAGACACGTCCCTGACCTGGGTCTGACTGATTCAATTCAGAGAGAGGCCAAAAAAACAAAACTGGAAACAAGGAGCAGAGTTAATGGGTACGTCTGTGTCAGTTTGAAAAACCACGCTGGGCAGAACTACAGATTAGGAATCGACTGTCCAAGACATGGAGACACGGACTGGAAAAAAGACACACTGGATCTGGTCCCTCTGGGAACGGTGACAACTGGGGTTCCAACCTCATCTGAGACGTTTTATTTACCTAACAGAAGCAAACTGTTAACATTAGTTGACTTGGGATACTCTTTATATTAACCCCTTTACTTTTCTGAAAAATGTTAAAGCAAGCCCTGTGAAACACCACAGGTGACTTATGTCTGGGGTGGAACCCAGAGACAGAGGTCAGACTGTAGGAGGATGGTAAGGGAACACGAGGACTTGGGGTGGGGTGGGCACTTCCCTGATGGCCTAGTGGTTAAGACTCCAGTGCAGGGGGCATGGGTTCAATCCTTGGCTGGGGAACTAAGATCCCACATGCTGCATAGCATCCCATCCAAAAACAAGGAGGACCTGGGGGTGGGGAACCCTCGATTCCTGAGCACCTGCCGTGGCCCAGCACTGGGATATACCCGCAGGTTCATCACGCTTTGTGTCTCCCTCACAGAGGCATTCAGTAAGTTACCCAGGGTCTCAGGCTAGTGACTCACCAGCTCCTTCTTCCAGAGGCAGAAAAAGGAGGCAGGAAAGGAGTTTTTAGGATGGAGAGGCTTAGACTCACAGCGGGGAGCCAGCACAAAGAGAAGAGACACCAAGGGGTGGGCAGGCCAGCTGGGAGCGAGGGAGCCAGGTTTGGGAAAAGGTGGGAAAGAAAAGGCCTGGAAGCACAGGCAAGGGAACCAACCTGTGGTACTTACAGTAACTTCCGCATAATCCGTCGGCATGTGGATTTGCTTTCCATTCTCTTTGCTGGACTGACTGGCTGCATCATCACTTTTTTCATTTTTTTGGCTCTTTAGCCAGAGTTCATAAAACTGCTCCATATCTTGTACTAAAGAAAAATGAACTCCTTTCAGCAGCAAATATTTAAAGACACCATTTAAATACACACAAGAGCATGCACTCTTTTTGCATCAGTCGGCGTAATTTTCAAAAGAAAATCAAGAGGCAAACAGAGACTGATTATGTATTAGACACGAGAGATGGGCCAGTTCCAGATGCTCAAGGTAAGAACCAAATTCAGGTCCGTTAGGGCACAGACAAACATTAGTTTTCAAGACTGATGAATTCCTCCCTGCATTTGCAAGACCTTGTGGGTGTTTAAAATTCAGAAACCCAAGACTTTCCTGGTGGACCAGTGGTTAAGATTCTGAGCTTCCAGTGCAGGGGACACAAGCTTGATCCCTGGTCAGGGAACTAAGATCCCACGTGCCGCATGGTGCAGCCAAAAAATAAAATTCAGAAGCCATTTCAAGGGCACTGCTGAAAAGGAAAGCCACAGCTTCACAATGGGGTGCGTCAAACACTTAGGTTATCAGTGCCGTAAACACACAGGCAACTTAAACAGCTCCTCACTGAGAAAGGTGAGAAACCTACTATAGGGACCAAGACGTGACAGAGCCCCGTCAGCCCAGCTACTGTCCCAGAGGACTGACACGCAGGGGTGCAATTTACAACAGCGCGGTGAAGACCAGGTCCTGGCTGTGGCTGCAAGCTGCTTCTTACAGTAGGAACAAGTGTATCCGGCATTACCATCCACTGATAAAGCTAAACCTTCTCAGCCTCAGCACCACCTGTGTGCTGAGCCGGGTAAGCCTTGGGCACTGTAATGTTAAACAATCTCCCTGGCCTCTGCCCACTTGCTGCCAGTAGCACTGCCCCACAAGTCATAACAATAATAAAGGTCTAGACACTACCAACTGTCCCCAAGGGGAGAGGGGTGTGGGTGGCAAAATTCATCCCCAGCTGAGAGGCACTGAGTTAAAAAAAAAAAAAAGCTGTAAATGAGGATCTGGTCAAAACCCGGCTCTACAGTCTGCTCAAGTGTTTCTAACAATATACCTCCAGCTAAGATGAGAGATAAAATAGGAAATCCTTCTTCCTTCAGGCCAGAGGTAGCAGGAATTGCTGCAAGAGCCCTGATTTGCAAGGATACCTTCAGGAAGGCCAACCTCAAGTCCTCACTCCAAGCAAGGAGTCCCACTCACACAAGTCACTGAACGTTTACATGGCTGAAATGCAATAGGTGATGTGCTTAAATCAGATTGGTTCTTGTAATCCCCAGATTGCAGATCTTAAGCCGTCTGTAAATTTTGATCAGTTTACTTAAGACTGAAGAACAATGATCCTGGTAGCAAAACCTTTTCTGGTCAGAAGTGAAAGGTCGCCTGAGGCTTCTTTCCAAGGCTCTCACAGTAAAACTGACGCTTGACCAAGACAAACATTCTCTCCTTGGGCCTTTGCATCTGGGCCTGTTCTACCCATAAGAGTCCCAGAAGAAACCTCCAGTTCCAACCTGATGAATTCAGGAGTGACTCTTCACACCAGGAGGTGATCTGACCCGAGCACTCGTGGAGGGACTGAACTTCCCCCAGACAGTGACTCAGGGACACGCCTATGATGTCAGAGGATGCTGACCTATGTTTTTGTATCCAAATTTGACCTGAGCGAACACAATTGGTGGTCAGACTCTGCTTCACTGATAAAATGAGATAATGGTTTAGAGCACAGACTGCCTTCTGTGTTCCCTGTAAGCTGGCAATTTACAGGGAGGAAAGAGACTTCCAGGCGAGCTGGATTCCGTGGGTGTCAAGGCCATGCTTAATCATCAACTTACTCCCGTTCTCCTTCATGTAGGTCCATACTTCTCGTTCCTCGGGACTGTGAGCAAAGGAACAGTTTCCAATGTACTGACATTTTTTCCCAGAAGCAATATGATTGCACAGCTGTATAAAAAAAAAAATACATGAATATGCTTTAAGACAGAGTACACTGAGTAAACTGCCTAATTTTTACATTTAAGCAAAGTAAATAATATTATCCATGCTAATGCTGGGTAATATAATTTTTAAATGAGATTAATTTGCTCCTATTCAAATTGACTATAAGCCCCAAAGACATGAGATGATATCAAGCTTTCTGTCTCAAAACTTTTCAAAAGAGCATAAGTATGGAACTGGAATACGGAACATTTTCTTATGAGAAAATGTCAGCAGATTCACTTATTCAGAGTATCTGCTTTTAACACAGCAGAGCACTTTATCTCTGCACTGCAAGTCTCTGGCCCCCTCAATATGACATATCCTACTCTCCTCTGCCTGACACCTAGGATACCTCCTTGTCAGCACTTGGGAAGCAGGAAAGAAACTGCAGACGCCTCCAATAAACAAGGTCAGAGAAAACCTCCGACGTTTACTTCTCACCGATACTGGCAGCTAATCTCAGCCATCATTCACTAGCTCTGCAGTGTCAGAAGACAATTATTCCACTAACCAGCCCATCCAGTTATACAGCATTCAAGTAATACCTCTTGTGGTTATTTGCATTTTTATTTTACAGAGTAAATACAGCAATACTGGTAGGAAAAATAAAGTGACCGCAGTCAGCAGAACACAGATTTCCCTAAGACCCGTGACTGTTAAGAACTAGGAATACCACTGTCACGGCGGAGCTCAAGTGTAAATATCATCAATGTCCCTGTCTTTATGAAGCATAAATCCCAGTACAATTCATCATTAGCTTGTCTTAGTTAATCCTTGTTTCAGCAGGAGCTGGCTGGATGTATTAGTTTACCTAACAGCAAATGCTTAGCATTGACTTTCACCAAAAATCAAGAAGCAGTTAACACTAAACACTGCTCCTTTCCTCCCCCGACACAAAGTCAGAGACCCCCCAACCCCTTTACAATTTTTTTGCAGGAAGTCAGTAGTCAACAAAACATTCTTGTGATGGATTTTCTTACATTCTTTTCCAAGTCAAGCCCCAGGAAGTACTCAGGTATTACTGAGTGGATACTGAGCTCTTTCAAAGCTCAGTGACAAGGAGCAGGGGGAAGATAAAGGAGAAGGCCACTCTGCACTGGGCTTTTACACAGCACCATCCCACACATCTTCCCTCGGGTGCAATGCTTCCCATTTACAGATGAGCAAACTGAGGCTAACTAACTGGCCCTTTGGACAGACCCTGAAGCCCATCCTCTCTCCGCCTCACCACACTGCCTACGCACATACAGGCATGCAGAGCATTATTTCTTCTTTCAGAAAAAGGTCCCGTCCTTAGCAATATCTAGTGGGGTAGCGAAACAGAGGAAATGGGTTCCTGTAAACATTACAGGTAGAACACCGCATCTGCAGTAAGAGAATAACCAGTGGTTCTAGGCAGCTGCCTCATGAGCTAGAACTGTTCCCAGTCATCTTTGTTTTGGCAAAATTTTGAGGAGTATCTCTATAATCTCCACTATCTACTGAGGCACCAGATAATCACTGGTTCTAATAAGCCTTCCTCCTCTCTTATTAGAGCCCACTAATAAATCACCCGTATCTATGAGGCTGAAACCACAGTGGATAAACACAAACATGTCACCTCCTTCAAAGACTGGCCTTGTAACCTGTGTTAAGTTTCACAAACAGCAAGGTGCCCTGGGTGACGGGAAACGAACCCGCCTCTTCCTCAACTCCTTGGCAGCTTGGACAGGGAGCCTCGTTAGCGGGGCCTGTGCAGTCCATCTGTACTGCTGCTCTGGGCAAAAGACTGGCTTTGCTGGGACAGAAAGCGTCCCTCATCCGAGCTCAGGTATAACCCCGCCAGACCCGCCCTTGTGAACAAGAAAGTTGGGCCAGTTCCAAGCTTTGCCCAGACGACCATGGAGGGGACCAGAGGGACCAAGATGAAACGTGCCACCTTGGAAGTCAGTTTGGTGTTCTCAATCTAAGGGCTTCTGGGGAACATGTTGCTCTAACAGTAAGCATTTTTCCCTTGGGTTACTTCAAGAAAATCCTGTAATGTTGGGTATCCTTTAGCGAGCATCCATTGCTTCCATTGTGAAAGAAACAGGCATGATAAAAAAAAAAAACAAACACCAAAAACTCATCAACAGAGTTAATAATACGGAAAGTCTTAGGTTTGATAGCAAAGCTGAGGAATCAAATATAGACGAAATTCTCTCCCATTTGCTGACAGTCATTCATCTGGAAAATAAGCTGAGTCTAGACCATCACTTTTCTCTAGTTCATTTTCTACGTCTCCTAAGTAACTCATTCCAATCAACCTAAGAACTGTGCCAGAGCCACACACATGAAAGGGGAAGGAAAACGAAAGGACCACTTAGATTTTAGTAACACGACGAGCATTATTTAAAGGGTACCAGTTTCCATCTGAATTACTACTACTTTCTAATGATTTG
Organism: Moschus berezovskii; assembly: GCF_049115385.1. Taxonomy (NCBI): domain Eukaryota; kingdom Metazoa; phylum Chordata; class Mammalia; order Artiodactyla; family Moschidae; genus Moschus; species Moschus berezovskii. Next base: position 31,845,631 of record NC_142486.1, on the reverse strand, counting down.
AAATGCCTAATAAAAAAAAGTGGCTTAAAAATTACGTATGTACATCAAACTGTAAAGGCATTTGTTTCTTTGTGGGAAGAGGACGGATGTTCATCCACTTCTTACGTTCAATAGACATCACTCTCATCGCACGACGGTCTTTGGTCCACCTAAGAAAAACGGAGTTCAGAAAAAACAAAAACACACCGGCAGAGGCATCACATAAAGGGGCAGGTACGAGATCTGTACCCAAGGGACCAGAGATGTTTTCTTTCAACCCTTCTAGAAGAAATGCCTTATGATTCTCTCATTTCACTTCCTGTCGATATTTATAAACAGACATTCCCTATGAATCCTAAACAAGGAAATGGTAAACTACAGGAAAAACACTATTGAATATTGTTGAATTCTTAGCACTAAATCCTAAAAATCTCTTTGCTTTTGCTTTGCAGTTACTCCTAAATTGTCTACTTTCCTTTGCTCTCCTCACAGCCTTAATCTTTTTTCTTATATGTACGATTTTACGCCCATGAAAAGAAACAGGGACTATTTGCACACACACTACTTACGAATGCCTTGCTTTTGCACTGCAATATTTTCTGTTTTTGTCTGGTTCAATGATTTGGCCATTTTTCAGACACAGAGAACATACAAATTTTATCTTCATATTAAGGGATCCAGGCATTATTTGCTTGCCAAGTACCTTAAGTAATTAAGAGATCAGTTTTAATTGAACAGAAAACCATTTTCTGAGAACACATTCATTGGCCATGCACAACTGTGTACATTATTATTTTATTTTTTTAATATAACGGCACACAACTTCTGTTTTTGTCTGGTCTGATGATTTGACATCTATATATACAATCTGATAACTATATCTCCAGTTCTCTACCCAAATATAAGAGAATATGATTAAAGTAGATTACAGATGCCAAACCTCAATTTATCAAAGTCAGCTCTGGTGTTAATGTTTAGGATTTGTGGGGAGAAAGGAAGGAAGATGGCTGGATAAAGCAGTCTGGCTAAGTGGTAAGCAAAAGTACATAGTCTACCTCCCCTACTCCAAGGATCCCCACAGCCCAAGACCCTAACTGTTTTGCCAAATAAACTGAATAAGAAAACTGTATCCTGGAACTTCCCTGAGAGTCCAGTAGTTAGGACTCTGTGCTTTCTACTGCAGGGGATGTAGATTCAATCCCTGATTGGGGCACTAAGATCTTATATGCTATGTGGTGCAGCCAAAAGATAAAATAATTAGAGAAAACTGTACTCTATATTCTTTTCTTCTTTGGCTATGCAGGATCTTAGTTTCCTGACCAGGTATCAAACTCATGGCCCCTGCAGTGGAATCACAGAGTCCTAACCACTGGACCACCAGGGAATTCCCTAACCTGTATTCTTGGCAGGTGTTATGAGATGTCTAGTTTGTTTGTTTTTTTTTTAATGATAATCAATTAAAATTCAGAAAAATTTTTTTCACATTTACTCAATTTTTTTTTCCCACTTAACTCAATAAACTCAAGAAAACTCAAGAGAGTAACTGGGTTGTATGGAATTATAAACTGCATCTGCCAACTATTAACATCCATCAGGCCATTCCGGAAAAGACCCCAAATGCAGAAAGGACAAAGGAAAAACATACCTGAGCTCCAGGTATGTTTGCTTCCAAGTTTTGCCAATATCGTTTAGATTCCTGGGCAATATCATCGTGTGAGATACCTGAGAAATGCCGAAGACTGCTTTTCAGGTTCTTCACGCAATACCAGGCCCCCTGTCTAGGCACAGTCAGACTCAGTTCTCTACCCCCATCTGGCATAATCTGTCACCAAGGATGAATATCATACTACTCTTCCGAAATGGAATCTTTGCAAATACAGCTCTTGGTGCCTTCTGAAGAATCTTTCTTCCTCATGGATCCGTACTATATACATGAACTTGTATCAGCAATTACATATACGAGACCACACTCAAAACAGGCCACTCTAAAGATAACGTGACTCAGGTTTCAGACTCAGGATAAAAACAGTGCTGCCACACCAGACTGATGGAGAAAGGTCTTCGACACCATTTCGTAAACCCTGACTGCTCTTGACGGGACTTGCCTCAATCTTGCACAAACCCACCTGTTTCATTTTGCAATATCCAGACTTTCAATTCCACAAGACTATGTGCATAAAAGCATTCGTCTTCCCGTAAACAGCCATATCGAACCTCATGTCGGCATAAATCAAGCTGACACTGGCCATGAAAAGAACGTATTTTGGAATACTTTACTGTTGTCTCTCGCAGAATGTGGACAAGGCACCTAAGAGGAAAATGGAGTGACAGTTTACTACTGTTGTACTGCAGCTTTTAAAAACAAATGTATATTCACGCACATGTCTGTGCTTAACCGCTCAGTCATATCTGACTCTCTGCGACCCCATGAACTGTAGCCTGCCAGGCTCTCATGCATGGGATTCTCAGGCAAGAATACTAGAGTGGGTTGTCATTCCCTTCTCCAGCAGATCTTCCCAATCCAGGGATCAAACCCACGTCTCCTGCATTACAGGTGGATTTTTTACCATCTGAGCGACCAGGAAGCCCATATTCACATACAAAATGTAAAATTCTAGATTGAAAATACATTTTAAATCTTTATCAGAAAAAAACAAATCACTGTATGCAACTGTAGGATTAACTGGGGAGATAAGAGGATAATTATGTTAGGCTATATTAAAATACCTAAATCTATGTCATGAGAAGCTATAAATCAGTATTGCTTCTCTGTATTAAATCTTAATAATTCATTTTAAAATTTTAAGCAAAACCTATTAGCCATTTAAAAATAGTCACCATCTTTCAAACCAACAACAAAAGGAGAAGGGAACGCCTGGGAAGATACTACTCTGGTTTTATTTGGATCTAAAAAGAGGATTAATTTTGTCACTAAAAATATTAGAAAATACCAACATACTTATTGTCTTCAAATTCATGCTTCGTAACCGGATGAGAACAAGAAGTAGAATTATCTTTGTTTCTTTTACTTATCATTCTAGGCTTATGATCAAAACATTTCTGAAATAGACAGAGAAGAATTATCATAAAAACATAATACAAGATGATAATTGTTTTTTTTTTTAAGATGATAACTTTTGTGTGAGGCTGATGACGTTCATACTTACATATTACAAGCATATGTCAATTAACACTCGGCAAATAGGACGTCTTAATGTTATTCTTTTGGATAGTAACAGTGGCTACCATTGCTAAGCAAATGCTTTAGCATACAGCAGAACCAAAGCTAAGTACTTGATATTTCTGAGTCAGAAACCGCCACCTGTTTCACAGTAGAAAGATCTGGAGACAGTACCTCACAAAGGAATATAAATTCTCCAAGATGCTCCTGGAATAGTTTGAACACGGTAAAGCTGATCTTTCCATTGCCACCAAAGAAGGCCTCTCTGCTGAAAGCCCCCTTCCGCTCCAGCGTCCAGACATCTATCTCCTCCTGGCAATAAGCAAATGTGCAGTGGCCTGAATATCTACATTCCTCCTCAGCGGCAACATCTAGAAAGGCAGGAAATTAACAGAGGTGGGATGGATTGGGAGATTGGGATTGGCATGCATATACAAATATGAATAAAACATAATTAATGACAACCGACTGCACAGCACAGGGAATTCTATTCAATGCTCTGTGGTGACCTAAATGGGAGGAAAATCCAAGGAAGAGGGGATGTATGTATACGTATGGCTGATTCACTGTGCTGTAGAGCAGAAACTAACACAACATTGTAAAGTAACTATCCTCTGAAAAAGGAAAAAAAAAAAAAGATATTCAAATAAAATTAAAAAAAAAAAGTAGGGGAGAGACAGGGAATTAAAAGACATTTAAAACATGGGCCACTGTGTTTTCAAAGCCAATGAATATTAAACACAATAAGGGTATTCTTAAAATTTTTGTAACAATTCATGGACAGCTTCAAACCATGGTACACATATTGCTATGCGGGAATGGTGTACCGAAAGCATGAAAGTGTTAGTTGCTCAGCTGTGCCCGACTCTTTGTGACCCAGTGGACTGTAGCCTGCCAGACTCATGGAATTCTCCAGGCAAGAATACCGGAGTGGGCAGATATCCCCTTCTCCAGGGGATCTTCTCGACCCAGGATTGAACCTGGGTCTCCAGCACTGCAGGGAGATTCTTTACCATCTGAGCCACCAGGGAGGTCCCAATGGCATTAACTCTTAAACAAACGAACAAACAAAAAACAGCAGCACAATTCTAAATTAGTTTTACTTCAGACAGAGCAAAAAAAGCCCTGATGTTTGCATGTTCACCACCTAAGTTTAAAAAATCATTTCAGTTAAGTCACTCAGTCGTGTCCAACTTCTTGCGACCCCATGGACTGAAGCAAGCCAGGCCTCCCTGTCCATCACCAACTCTCTGAGTTTACTCAAATTCATGTCCATTGAGTCAGTGATGCCATCTAACCACATCATACTCTGTCATCCCTTTCTCCCGCCTTCAATCTTTCCCAGCATCAGGGTCTTTTCAAATGAATCAGCTCTTCGCATCAGGTGGCCAAAGTATTGGAGTTTCAGCTTCAATTTCAGTCCTTCCAATGAACACCCAGGACTGATCTCCTTTAGAATGGACTGGTTGGATCTCCTTGCAGTCCAAGGGACTCTCAAGAGTCTTCTCCAACACCACAGTTCAAAAGCATCAATTCTTCGGCAATCAGCTTTCTTTATAGTTCAACTCTCATAACCATACATGACTACTGGAAAAACCACAGCCTTGACTAGACGGACCTTTGTTGGCAAAGTAATGTCTCTGCTTTTTAACATGCTGTCTAGGTTGGTTATAACTTTTCTCCCAAGGAGTAAGCATCTTTTAATTTCATGGCCGCAATCAGCATCTGCAGTGATTTTGCAGCCCCAAAAAATAAAGTCTGACACTGTTTCCACTGTTTCTCCATCTATTTCCCATGAAGTGATGGGACCGGATGCCATGATGTTTGTTTTCTGAATGTTGGGCTTTAAGCCAACTTTTATGCTCTCCTCTTTCATCAAGAGGCTCTTTAGTTCTTCTTCACTTTCTGCCATAAGGGTGGTGTCATCTGCATATCTGAGGTTATTGATATTTCTCCCGGCAATCTTGATTCCACCTTGTGCTTCATCCAGCCCAGCGTTTCTCATGAGGTACTCTGCATATAAGTTAAATAAGCAGGATGACAATATACAGCCTTAAGGTACTCCTTTTCCTATTTGGAACCAGTCTGTTGTTCCATGTCCAGCTCTAACTGTTGCTTCCTGATCTGCACACAGATTTCTCAAGAGGCAGGTCAGGTTGTCTGGTATTCCCATCTCTTTCAGAAATTTCCACTGTTTATTGTCATCCACACAGTCAAAGGCTTTGGCATAGTCAATAAAGCAGAAATAGATGTTTTTCTGGAACTCTCTTGCTTTTCCGATGATCCAACGGATGTTGGCAATTTTATCTCTGGTTCCTCTGCCTTTTCTAAAGCCATCTGGAAGTTCACTGTTCACGTATTGCTGAAGCCTGGCTTGGAGAATTTTGAGCATTACTTTACTAGCATGTGAGACGAGTGCAATTGTGCAGTAGTTAGAGCATTCTTTGGCATTGCCTTTCTTTGGGAGTGGAATGAAGACTGACCTTTTCCAGCACCGTGGCCACTGCTTGAGTTTTCCAAATTTGTTGACATATTGAGTGCAGCATTTTCACAGCATCATCTTTCAGGATTTGAAATAGCTCAACTGGAATTCCATTACCTCCACTAGCTTTGTTTGTAGTGATGCTTCCTAAGGCCCATTTGACTTCACATTCCAAGGTGTCCGGCTCTAGGTCAGTGATCACACCATCGTGATTATTTGGGTCATGAAGATCTTTTTTGTATAGTTCTTCTATGTATTCTTGCCACCTCTTCTTAACATCTTCTGCTTCTGTTAGGTCCATACCATTTTTGTCCTTTATTGAGTCCATCTTTGCATGAAATGTTTCCTTGGTATCTCTAATGTTCTTGAAGAGATCTCTAGTCTTTCCCATTTTATCATTTATGGACATTCAAAGTTCATTTCCTGAATATTCATTGGAAGGAATGATGCTAAAGCTGAAGCTCCAATACTTTGGCCACCTGATGTGAAGAACTGACTCACTGGAAAAGACCCTGATGCTGGAAAGGATTGAAGGCAGAAGGAAAAGGGGACAACAGAGATTGGGATGGTTAGATGGCATCACCAACTCAATGGACATGAGTTTGAGCAAAATCCAGGAGCTGGTGATGGGCAGGGAAGCCTAGCATGCTGCAGTCCATGGGGTAGCAGAGTCAGACATGACTAAGCAACTTAATTGACTGAAAGCTCATTTGGGTGAAGCAGTCCGACAAAATGAAAATACTATGTTTCTCTCAAAAATGTATTAAAAGAGTAACATTATCAACGCCTTAGTTCAGTGTTCTGATTCTGTTTAGACTATGTCAGAGAACCCAAAGTTTAAGACAGTTTTCTGTTTAAAAGCTGATGAAACCCTATTTCAATAAATAACTATAAAACACCCACTACACAGCAAATTAAAAGCAAAGGTAAAAATACAAAAAAATACTAATCTTTCAAACCAAGGAATTTGCTGTTAACTCTAAACATTTTTAGTAACAGTAATACTGGGACCACTGCAATAAAAGCAGCAAATTGTTTCTCACTTAGGCCATGGTACACCAATTCATTAATTATAGCACATACCTTTACATATATAATAAGGTCCTTCATAATTTGTTTTTGTCGGTCTTGGACGTATTTTTTTCCATGATTTATCTTCTACATTCTTTATCCTACCAATTAAAATATCTTTCTTACATTTATGGTCTAGATTAGCATGATAAGTGAAATCCATTAGCTTAGGGCCTGAAAAAGATGTAAAAAGGATTGTTCATATGCACAAGAAGTATCATTTCATTTTACAAGCACAGTTATAAGCACATGTGAGCAACTGAATAATGATTATTGAATTCCCATGAAAAAGTCCTTTCATAACCCCCAAATATAAACAAGCTAGGGAAAGTAATTTTTGCCTTTTGTGCTGTCAGACAAAACACAAAGATCAGAACAAAACCACCAGTGCTCCCAAGATATAACCCTTATTTAATTATTAGAATAGGAATTCTGACGGCTCCTAAAGGTGACGTGAACGTGAAAGTCACTCTCTACAGTCCACGAACGCTCCAGGCCAGAACACGGGAGTGGGCGGCCTTCCCCTTCTCCAGGGCATCTTCCCAAGCCAGGGACTGAACACAGGTCCCCCACAGTGCAGGCGGATTCTTTACCAGCTGAGCCACCAGGGAAGCCCAAGAATACTGGGGTGGGTAGCCTATCCCTTCTCCAGCAGTTCTTCCCAACCCAGGAATCTAACCAGGGTCTCCTGCATTGCAAGCGGATTCTTTACCAACTGAGTAAAGGTAAAGCATGTGCTTAAATAAACTAAGAAAGAAAATGAATTTGGGCCCCATTTAGAATAAACTGTGTTTGTATCACTTGACTTAGGGGTAAAGATATGAAATAATCCAACAGAAAGTACTCTAATTTTCACAAACACTGTATCACATACTGGTCTTAAAATGCTCTTTTCTAGTTGTCACTCTATTTGAAAATGATCAAATTCTTAAACATATACTTAAAATACAAAGAATTTTCAAAATCAGGTAAATATTCTATTCCAAATGATTCTATACATAAAATTATATCAAAGAAGAACTGAGACTTATCCTATTAGACTCTAAAGGCTCCTAATCAATAATTGCTGCTTCTTTAGAAAGAACTCAAATAAAGATGCAAGAGTCACAACAGTTGGTGTTTTCACATAGATTTACAAATTCCTAAGAACTCTCAGGTTATTGATGGGATCCTTGGTTTGGTCCTGACCTGATTTTACGAAACAGATCTGGCAAGCTTGTCTCAGTTCATGGGTTCCTTCAAGGGGATGTCTTGGGGTCACTGAAGAAGCGGGTTTAGTTACTGCACTTCCAAAAAAGTTTCCAAAGTCATTCCGAGGGTGACTTGAAATTCCCAGGAAACTCTCAGAAGCAAACAGACTGCCTGGTCCATTCATCTGCAAGAAGCATAAGAAAACAAAAAACAAAAAAACAAAAAACAGCCAACAAATATTGCACTATCACTAAAGAAGAAAACAAATGCATCTGAAAAATGAGACATTCTGCACAGACTCGAGGTGGGACTATTCTATCCTTACTACGTTTCTATTTAAAAACCATCTCCTTCTACATTTTCCTGTCTTTGGGGTCTCTAGGCCCCTCCCCCACATTTTGGGATGCTCCATGAGTTGTTATAAGCGATGGGTAATTGTTCTGCTTCATCAGCCAACAGGGTTTTCATGCCCTGATCTTGCATTTCTTCATCACTCACCCTGTGCTAAAGCCTCTTATACTGTTGATTAATTTGCCATGACAGATCCAGCCTTAAACACAGAGTATTTATTACTGGATGTTCCAGAAGAGTCTTATTTTAGCACTCTTTCCCACAGCACACACAAAATTCCAGGGAGCTGGTATCGTTCATTCAAATAACTCAAGTTACTTAAGTAAAAGACCTATTTGCAATTTAAGCGACGTAGTTACAAAAGAGGAAGTGGCACTTACAAGTAAAAGGGAAGAATTACTGTTGTTAAGCGCTGTTCCCTCTCTAGAAGTTGAGGTGGACAGATCTAAAATAATAAAAAAACTTCAACAGACCTTTTCATTCTAATCATGTAATAAGAACATCAGGGCTTAGCAGCTCACTATGGCTTCCCACCTTATTTCCCATCCCAGTTCCAAGAAGCTTTCTTGCTCATTATTGACACCCAAAGAGGGCTATGGAGTCTCTCCTCTCCTCCAGAAACCAAGGACATAAATAATCCTTAGACAAACAAATTTCAATAAAAAGCAATTTTTCAGAGACATGAGCTAAGGCAGGGCCTACCAAATGGGAATGTTAAAAAGACTAAGAAGATAATTCATATTAAAAATGGGAAAGGATTCTCTCCTTTTGAAAGTATGAAACAGAAACTCATCAAAACATTAAGAGAATCAGTCAGGTTCAATTTCTTTTTCTTAGTCTACCACTCAATTACTTTCTCTCTGCCCTCTGTTTTCCATAAATTTTCATTTGTTCAGTTGCCAATCTTTAAATCAATTATTTTGATTTTGATTCGTTTAACTGTAATGATGCCTGACAAAAATATGAAGATTTTTCTCGTGGCTACTTATAGGATACATTAAGCCTAGGATTACAAAAACAGGAGTCAGGCTCAAACCTCAGCAATCCCTTGCAAAAGTAAAGCACCACAGTTTGCTGAGCTCAATGGATTATCATTCTAAACACTGATTTTAAATTAGTCTTAACTAAGTATTGCCTAGTTCAGAATTTAAAACGATAACCTGTCTTTAAGACCCTTTAAGAGGGGGTTATCCCTTTTCTAGAAAAAAACATTAAAAGTCATTTCACCTCCCTCTAAACAACAGACACCCACCTTAACAGGCTATCTTATTAAGGAAAAAAAAACAGTGCCACATACATTCCTACTCTTAGGCCTTTGCTTCTTGATCTCCACAATGGCACAGTTAAGTCCAGGTGAATTTAAAACAGGAAGCTTCAGGTTTTAGAGCTACGGTGTATTTTTAGCTACAGTGAAAATAACTCAAGTACCAACTACCTAGTGTTAGTTAAACAGACTGTCTTTTTTAGAAAATGAACTGTAACTGTTTACATAAGCAGCTAGAGTCTTACCTCGTTTGGATTCACTCATTGAAAATGAATTTAAAGAAGAACAGAAATCTTCTAAGGACGAAGTCAAAGGCGGATACAGCTCCGAGAAGGAGGGTGCGGGTGCGTACCTCGCCCCGATGGGCAAGGCGCCCAAAAGAGACGCTGCTGAGAAGGGGACGCTCGGGCCAACGCTGGCAGTTGGGAGGGGGCCTCTGACTAAGGCTGATGGCTGGGGAGGAACAAGACCAAATTGAAGTCCATGAAACTCTGTCCCAAGCTGGCCAAACTGCTTTTAATATCAGCACATAAGAACAAGTTAGTCCACTGGGTGATTTTGTTAGGTAACAAAGTTGAAGTCATAATCAAGATGGCAGAATCGAAGCGACAGAGTTGACTTCTTCTCCAGCCCACTTTTTACAAAGTCTGGAAATGTGACTTCTAATATCACTGATGAGAAGTCCCTGCTTCATTTTCCAGGCTTCCTAGGATTCCTAACATTCCCTGCTCTGAGCCAACCAGAAGGTTTCCTCAAAGAGGAACCACGAGGGGGTAAACAGGGCCAGGGCGGAAGGAAGGGGGGTCAAGAGAAGGGAGCTGGAGCAGCCTGGAGAACTGGGGACCATCTTTTTGGAGCTGTCAGTGTACAACCTCATGAGAACAAGTGGAACGATGCCTTGCCCCTCCCCCACACAGCGATGATTTTTTTTTTGAGAGCCTCGTGTTGATTGGAAGGACTGATGCTAAAGCTGAAACTCCAATACTCTGGCCACCTCATGCGACGAGTTGACTCACTGGAAAAGAGTCTGATGCTAGGAGGGATTGGGGGTTGGAGGAGACAGGGACGACAGAATGAGATGGCTGGATGGCATCACCAGCTCGATGGACATGAGTTTGAGTGAACTCCGGGAATTGGTGATGGACAGGGAGGCCTGGCGGGCTGTGATTCATGAGGTCGCAAAGAGTCGGACACGACTGAGCAACTGAACTGAACTGACTGATATCAATTAAAATACCTTCCACTATTTTAATACACTTCAGGGAGGAGTCAGCAAACTTTTCTATAAACGGAGGGATATACCGTGCATTTAATCCTCCTAAGCCTCTGAGGTGCATCCTACGAGGACTGTCACTGTACAGATGGGGAAACCGAGGGACCGAGAGGTGGAATAACCTGCCCCCGATCACAGCAGGAGGAGCCAACCCCCGCCCCCCGCACCCCCATAGTCTGTCTGCCTCTTACATCTTCTCCTCGGCAGCCCCACAAGGACATCACTGGTTTTACCCTCCCCGGAAACCAGCTCGGAGTTCCCCTCTCCGCGTCATCGTTCCAGTTATCACTGCTGCCACTGTCTTAATATACTTCACAGCAGGAGTCAGCAAACTTTTCTATAAAGGGCTGGACATTAATAGAGCCCTATTAACGCTGTAGGCTTTGTGGATTACACGGTCTCTGGTGCAACTACTCAGCTCTGTTACTGCAGGGTCATGAGATATTTTCATGTATCTTAAAACATTCTTCTTTTCCCTTTCTCCCAGCCATGTAAAAATCTCAAAACCAGTCTTAGTGCTCGGGCCATACAAAAGAGGCAGCAGGCCAGATCTGGCCTGTGGGCCCAAGTTTGCTTTATGGTTATGTAGCTATAGGAGAATCATCCTTAAGGAATGAGAAATCCTTAATCCATCGATTCATTTTGCCTTACACACCAAAAGTCTATTCTTTGCCAGGGAGTTAAATTTCCCTTTCCCATAACATGTGATTCCTAGCACGTTCTGTTTTTTTAATTTTAAAAAGTGACAAAATAAGCCAGTTAACACTGGAAAAGGACAAAAGTAATTTTCAAGAAAGCCTGTTTAGCCTACAGTCAATACTGAAAATATCTAGCAGGTTATATCACAATTTTTAAAAAAGGGGGGGAAAAAAAGTCAGGTTTAAGGAGGAGTCAGACTGAAATTTACCATGACTGTTTCATTAGTTTCAGGTGCAGAATCCAGGAGATCATCTATTTCATCTCCGAGGACCATATCCCCATCATCTAAAAATGCTTCTGGCGTGCTGAAGGGGATCTTTCCTCCGTTTGCCAACACTGTCGATGGTAGAGAGCTCTCTTCCACTTGCAGTGGCAAAACAGAAGTCAAGGGCAGAATAGAAACTGAGGCCAGCTCATTTCCAACTTGGTGAGAAAAACTGGATGCGGGTATAGAAACGACAGAAAGTGCTTCTTGCCTTGGAGTTAATAAATCTGTAACATGAATGGACATGTGCTCACTTATTTTCAGTATATTTACATAATACTAGTGTTAATAGCCAGTAACAGAGAAAATGAAGAGCAAGGTGAAAATATGAAAGCAATTATAAACAGATAGATACAACAGTGTAAGCAATTCAAATAAAAGAGTAAAAGCAATTCTAAAAAACAAGAGTTTGTTTTGCCCAGGAACAGATATATCCACTTGTGAAAACACTTCCTCCTTTCTCAAAAAGCCTGGGCTCCTTTTGGGTGGAGCTACTAGAGGGTGGTGACACCATGGTGGACGCCGAACAACTGCTCGCTGGCAGTCGGTACCATCAGTCACTACTCACACAGCACAGAGGTGGTTTCTGAAATTGCTCTTGTTTTAACACTACTCATGACCCAGCAATCCTAACTGACAACACTATAATGTACATCGAAGGCTGGCACTTTCCTTTTCTCTTGTTTTGGTGCGCAGTGAGGCGTGTGGGATCTTAGTTCCCTGACCAGGGTCAAACCCACACTCCCTGTGTTGGAAGCGTGCAGTTTAAACCACTGGACCACCAGGGAAGTCCCCAAGGCTGGCACTTCAGATTAAGAGGACACGTGTGTGAAAACATACCTGGTTCGATATCCTCCACAGAGCAGTTCAAAGCCTAGAAATTGAACCAAATAATTGATCATAGTTATTTTCAGGATTCTAGACTATAAAGCAAGCCATAAAATTCACTCTAAGAGAGCAATGCCAATTCTCACATCTGACCTCCTTCCAATTAAGATAGAGACAAACAGAATGTAATGGCCAGTCCAGGGCACACTCAGTTGTGTGGACCAGTCCAGCGCATGCCCAGTCGTGTCTGACTTTTTGTGACCCGTGGACTGTAGCCAACCAGGCTCCTCTGTCCACGGAATTTCCCAGGCAAGAATACCAGAGTGGGGTTCCATTTCCTTTTCAGCATCTTCCCGACCCAGGGATTGAACCTGCATCTCTTGCGTCTCCTGCACTGGCAGGTCACCTGGCTGGGAAGCCCAACCTTTGTAATACGTAGGATTAAACAGTGCGGGCCTCTTGCCACTCATTTCGTGTGGCCTAGTATTTCTCCAAGGATATTCAGGAGCCTTTCAGTTCCAGAGGGACCCGTGTAGCCACTCCACCCTCCCCAACTCACAGCGACCTCCTAACAGTTCTAAGAAGACTTATCTTTAAAAAAGATAAATCTTGTTAGTTGTGTTTAATCCAGTGACTTCTAAAATTAGTATGTGGCCCCAACCCACTTTTTCAAGTAACACCTAACTTCTATGAACATCCTATAAAATGCTCCATGGGCCTTCAGGAAATGCTGATTAAAGGTAAAAGATATGACTGGAGCTGTTTGTTTTCCTTTCACAGTGCAGGAAGCTCTGGCCACTTAGGTGTATGAGGAATAAAAAGGTCTCAAAAATAAACAAAACCCAAAAATATTAAAAGCACAACTGCTGATACTTCTTTTCTTTTTTAAAAAATTATGACTCTTACAAGAGTAATAACCTTACCTTTGTAGCCCCATCCCCAGGAACTGATTTTAGTGAGAGCTAAAAGAAAATCAAGATGCTAATTTAAAACCAGAACTGACTCCAAGTTACAAAACAAAATGAAAATACCTTATGGCGAGAACTCCAGCTTACCTCGGCTCTAACATATGCTTTTCTTATTTTAAATCCCAATTTCTGAGCTAGTTCTTGAGTTAGTTTTATTACATGTTCATCCTGAAAAAAGTCAGAATATACAATCAATGGAGGATTATATTTACAATAACCATAGAGGTGAAGGGACAAAATAGTTCTAATTTATCCTGTCAAGACACTTGCTTTATGGGCAATTATTCCAGCTGCAGCAGGTGGACGGCTGGCTGGAAAACAACTTTTTGATGCCATTCGTCTGCATAGAAGCAATAAAATGGCTAGAATGTAAACAAATGAACTAGAACATAAATACCATACCTGAGGCACTGCCAAGGAACACTTTGCTACAGCATCGTAAGCCTCTCTGAATCTTCCTAAATCACTGAGAGCCTTAGATTTCCGATACAGAGCTTTGCAGTTACTGGTATTTAAACTGAGGACTGTATCACAGTCTTCTAAAACTTTATCATGGAAACCCTGGTGAGTGAGACCAAATAAAGTTAGCAATCAATTCATGTCTTGCAATGATGCAAACACAAACAAATTCAGATTCTCCTCTCAAATGGATTGTTAGTGGTTTTTATTTGTCTTTTTAAAATTATTTTCATTATGAGATTTCAAATACAGAAAAGTAGAAAGAATATCATGGCTACCTATGTACCCACCAGCCAGACCTTTGGCCATAAAAGACCCCAGATCTTCAAGAAAGAAAGCTGTCGAGGTATAGGTGAGGTCCTAAGTGTGAATGTCTATATGAAAACTGAAGAACATCAAAATACTACTTTTTAAGTTTAGATAAGTGAAGAGATTGTGTTAATTCTTTTGAAGGCTCACTACTTTCTTTTTAATAAAAAATAATAATAATAACTCCTAAGAGAAACATAAGGAGCAAACTGTCAGCAGAGACACCTGATACACCCATCTGTGAATACCTGTATCTTCCTAGGCTGACTTTTTTTTTTAAGAGCAGATACCACCCCCCGCTTCCCCAAAGCCATACTCAAAAGGGAATCTCCAAGGACCAGTATCTAAGAAACAAATGATTTTCAAAAATTCTTAAGTATTTGGCCAAAACTTATTTTTCAAAGCTTTAGGCCTCTCTAGAGCAGCTAATATATCTTTCCTATAAACTGAAATTAGAAAGCTGACTTTTGCTAATGTACTATGTTACTGAAAATCATTTTCTCTCCATAAACATTGCTTTACAAATCACAACTCACCATATTGGAATAGCAAGCAATACGATTTATATATAGTTTTTCAATGATTTCTTTAGGGATTAAAATTTCTTCAGACTTTGCATAATCAGCTATGCTCAAAGCTTCTGAATACTGACTTATAGAGTGGTTCCAATCACATTCGCGATAAACATCATTTCCTTCATTAAAAAGATTTCTCACAAGAGCACGTAAATATACCTTAAAAAAAATAAAAAGAATGTTACCCCTTGAAACTCTTTAAGGAACAAGTCAGAGTGCAAGCAAATTTTAATTTCTGTATCTAAAACTTCAGAAGAAATAATCTGACAGAGCAACAAGCACTACTGTAAGAAATTATGAAATCTAGGCCAGGTCACTACTATCTCAGCTAGGGTTTCATCCTGCTTGCTTTTCCCAAGAAAAAATTCAATTAAGAAAAGTGCTGCAAAAGCAGCCTATCAATATTTGTTGACATCGCCAACTCTGTGCTGAGGATAAATTCCTACAAGTAGAATGAGCATTTTAAGGCTTCTAACTGGTATTTATATTGTCTTCCAAAAAAGGCAGTAATGGTGAATGTGTATAGTGGCTTGCTTGAGAGCACCCCTGCTAACATGTGTACACACGTGAGTGAGCATGCACACATAAAATCTACCGGTTTCTAGGGGAAAAACAGTATCCTTTACTTATTTGCATATCTGATTATCAGCAAGGTTGAACTTCTCCACAATTTAATGGACCATTTGTATTTCTTCTTTTGTAAATGTTCATGTGGCTTACTGATTTAGGGGGTTCAGTTCAGTCGCTCAGTCATGTCTGACTCTGAAACCCCATGGACTGCAGCACGCCAGGCTTCCCTGTCCATCACCAACTCCCGGAGCTTGCTCAAACTCATGTCCATCGAGTCAGTGATGCCATCCAACCATCTCATCCTCTGTCATCCCCTTCTCCTGCCTTCAAAAGACCCAGCATCAGGGTCTTTTCCAATGAGTCAGTTCTTCGCATCAGGTGGCCAAAGTATTGGAGTTTCAGCTTCACATCAGTCCTTCCAATGAATATTCAGGACTGATTTCCTTTAGGACTGACTGGTTTGACCTCCTTACAGTCCTGGGGACTCTCAAGAGTCTTTTCCAACACCACAGTTCAAAAGCATCAATTCTTCAGTGCTCAGCTTTCTTCACGGTCCAACTCTCACATCCATACAAGATTACTGGAAAAACCATAGCTTTGACTAGATGGACCTGTCAGCAAAGTAATGTTTCTGCTTTTTAACATGCTGCCTAGGTTGGTCATAGTTTTTCTTCCAGGGGAAGTCAAATCTTTTTTTTTATTGCTTTTAGTATACATGTTCTTTCGGTAGGGGCAAAGGTTCTTTAAGTTTCCTTCAGAATTACTATCATTGCTTTAAGATTTTAAAAGTCCCTTTCCAGGACTTCCCTGGTGGCCCAGTGGTTAAAAAACTGCCTTCCAGTGAAGAGGACACCAGTTCGATCCCTGGTCACAGAACTAGATCCCACATGCCTCGGAGCAACTAAGCTTGTGCACCTCAACTAGAGAGTCTGTGCACCGCAGTGAAGACCCAGTGCAGCCCCGAAAATAAATTAAATACATAAGTAATCCTTTCCCATCAAGGGGGCAGATAAACATGCAACTCTTCATCTCATTTCATGAATTCACATCTAAGCTGATGAAAGTGACAAAGGAAACTGTCCAGATCAATCTTTAACAACTGAGGTGACTTGAGAGACAGGCTGATTCCGCTTTCTGGGCTCCGAGTGCCCATCTGTAAAATCAGACTGCTCCACATGATTGCTAGCTCTCATACTTTACAGTTTTACGTCTGTTTGGAGAAAAGGAAGGAAGAGGCTGAAACGAACAGAGAGGGAGGGAGGCAGAGAGAAAGGAGTGATGTTCAGAAACACCAAAACCCGCAGAGACACAAAGCCACAGGGAACTAACGGTCTGCAGAGATGAGGGTCTTTAGTTCCAGGCATAGTCAACTGGGCTTTCTCTCTAACTAGATTCATCTCCAGCTCTTTCATTTGATTACCCCTTTACTGTGACAATTTCTCTGCTAAAGAAAAACCAGAAGATACTCTGTACTCTCCTTCTCAACATAATCTGTCCCTCTCAATCTTCCTGAAATGAAAGGCTAAAAGTAATTGTCAAGGGACTCAAAAGAAATTACTTCAAAACTATAATAACAGAGGAAAGAAAATACACAACTGTCTAAGTATGCCGGAAAAAACTAACCTTGTCTTACATACACGAGTTGACAAACTTTTCCTGTAAATACCCAGAGAGCAAGGATTTGAGGCTTTGTGAGCTATACAGTCTCTCTCAACCATGACATGGAAGTAGCCAGATAACACACCAGCAAATGAGCATGGATGTGTTCCAATAAAACTTTATTTACAAAACAGACAGGGCCGCACTGGAGTTTGCCAAGCCAGGCTACGTGTGACAGTTCCCAAGCTACTTTCAAAGAGATCTTTTCCTTACCGCATATTGTTCCTGTGTTCCTGGATACGACAGCGGTGACCTAAGAAGAAGAAACCAGTTAACTTTGATGATCAGGTCCCTGTCAGGATTTGTTCATCCAGGAGTGACCCTAAAAC
The DNA here is from genome assembly GCF_049115385.1 of Moschus berezovskii. NCBI lineage: Eukaryota > Metazoa > Chordata > Mammalia > Artiodactyla > Moschidae > Moschus > Moschus berezovskii. The sequence continues at coordinate 31,828,178 of NC_142486.1, read as the reverse complement.
TGGGCTTCTCATTAGCTCACCACTGGTTCAAAGCATATTTGAAAGACCTACTTGTGCTCTATGACCAAGATTTCACATATAACTGTAGTCTCAAAAAAAATCTAAAACTATTCTTTTGTATTTTCTTTAGGGCAACAGTTACCTTTCAAATCTACTTCTACTGACAGAGGGCCTAATTCTTCAAATGCCAAAAAAGTTTTAAAATAGTACAGAACCACTAGTTCTGCTTGTTCCAATTCACTGCAGAACAGAGGGAAAGAATATCCCCTTCCCAGGAGGGACAAAGAAGTCTTTCTGCTTGGACACGGCCACCCGGGCTGTGGTCCTGTCGCTGATGTGCGTCACGAAGGCCAGTTGGAGACCAGGCTTCTCAGCAGAAGGAGTGTGACCACAAAAGCCGTGGGTGCTGACTGATGTTGACTTTCCCTTATCAGAGTGAAACTAGGTTCAAATTCCTCCGTCAAACATTTTGGGAGATACGTCAGGATTTTAACCCTGAAATATCGATGACGCAAGATCCACCTCAGAACACAAAGGGACTGATGTTCCAGGAGCAGAAAGCATTGCTGGGACAAAAATATCTGATTTCTAACCCAAGTGAATAGGACCAAAAGTGTCCTATCCCCTCCTAAACGCAGAGCCACAGCAAACAGGAACTGCCACGTGGCGAGGACACAGGCGTGCAGGGAACCCTTACTGTATAAACTGTAGTCCTTCCTTAATGTTCTGCTGCCTTTTTCTTCTCTCCTCGGACACACTGGACATGTTATCCCACACATCCACTTTCTAAAGGAGAAATCTGGAAAGAAACAGGCAACAAGTTACACAAGGCACGGGACTCCTGGATCCCAATTAAAACACTCAGGATTGAGGTCATGTCGCACAATTAACTGTGGATGCATCCATCTCCTCCGGCTTGACTAGGGTCTCTGAGGCCGAGACACACCTGAGCTGGGCCCGTGGGCCCGCTGTCTCGCGCGCCTCGAGCAGAGAGTGGCCACATTCTGCCTGCCCCGCGCTGAACAGCCAGGCAGACCGGCAGGCCCTCCTAACAATCCCCACGCACGAGCACCTCTCTCCCACTCTCGCCTACCCGCCTGCGACTGCGGGTTTTGTTTCTGGCCCGTCTCTACACACGCGGAAGCAGCCATGAGAACAGTCCTGGCCTTGTTTTGCTTCTGGAAACCTTCCAGGAGCAAAAAGGTTTCATATCCGCTTGCCTCTGAGGGATTTTGACTTCCTTGTGAGCAGAGTCTAAGCCTGATCCATACTTTGTTACACAGACTTTTGAAACAATCCTTGTTCATACAACTGATAGAATGAGGATCTAAGTGAAGTTACATTAACTGGAATTTTCTAGACAGTAAGGGTTTACCTGAAATGTAACTCAGGTTAATGTCAAACCGGGGATATTTACCCTGACTGGCCGTTGTTCATGAAGTATTTTCCGGAAAGCTACAGGAGAACCACAGAGAAGAGAAATGGGATAAAGTGTCACCTCTCAGTATCCTAAACTAGGGTCACTCAATCTCAGCCATTCGGGGAGGAAGCAACGACAAACCCAGACAGCATATTAAAAAGCAGAGACATCACTTTGCCTACAAAGGTCCGTATAGTCAAAGCTATGATTTTCTAGTACTCCTGTATAGATGTGAGAGTTGGACCATAAAGAAAGATGAGCACCGAAGAACTGACGCTTTTGAACTGCGGTGTTGCAGAAGACTCTTGTGAGTCCTTTGGACTGCAAGGAGATCAAACCAGTCAATCCTAAAGGAAATCAACCCTGAATATTCACTGGAAGGACTGATGCTGACACTGACGCTCCAATACTCTGGTCGGATGTGAAGAGCTGACTCGCTGGGAAAGACCCTGATGCTGGGAATGACTGAAGCTTTGGAGAAGGGGACGACAGAGGATGAGATGGTTAGATGGCATCACCAACTCAATGGACATGAATTTGAGTAAACTCCAGGAGATAGTGAAGGACAGGGAAGCCTGGCGTGCTGCAGTCCACAGGGTTGCAAAGAGTCCGACGTGACTTAGAGACTAAATAACAACACCAAACTCTCTAGCATGGAGAGCTGTCCTGTGTGCTGTGGGATGCTAGCAGTTTCCTGACCTCTGCCCACTAAGTGCCAGCAGCACTCCTCCCCTCATCTGTGACAAACCAGTATCTCCAGATATCGTTAAATGCTCCCTGGTGGGGCGGGGAGGGGTTGGGGGGTCCACACAGTCACCCTTGGACAAGGACTCCTGAGAGTTAATTCTAAGAGGACATCGTGTCATGAAAACTATGGATCTACACCCATATTTAAAGTATACATAGCTGAATTGTTTTAGCTTCATTACTGCTTACCATGTGTTAAGCAAGTTTTATTTTTAATTCTACCGTTTTTCAAAGTGTAGAGTGGGATGGAGGCTGGAGTGCCCTGAAACCTGGGAACTGATGCAAAGGCTTTTTTCTTTTTTTCGCCTTTCAGTTTTATTGAGATACCACTAAATACAGCACTGTGTAAGGTTACGGTGTAAAACTCAATGATCTGACATAAAAACGTCATAAAATGATGACCATAACAGGCTTAGTAAACATCCATCACTTCATATAAACACAAAATTAAAAGAATATAACAATATTTTTTTTCCTTGTGATGAGAACTTTTACTCCACTCTCTCAACAACTTTCATGCTTCCCTGGTAGCTTAGCAGTAACGAATCCACCTGCAATGCCAGAGACATGGGTGCGACCCCTGGGGAGGGAAGATCCCCTGGAGAAGGAAATGGCAGCCCACTCCAGTATCCTTGCCTGGGGAAATGCCATGGACAGAGGAGCCTGGTGCGCTACAGTCCATGGGGTCTTGAAGAGTCAGATATGGCTGAGGCAACTGAGCAGGAGCCACACACAGGATAGCTCCAGATGGATTTACAGAAGCGACAGCCGTGAGAGAAACCTGGGGGCTGGGAGAGGGTAAGACAGAGTCTCTTCACAGCAAACCTTTAAAAAAAATTTTTTTAACCTTGTGAATAAATGACCTCTGGAAAAAGAAAGTATTCAAAGAAGCCTATGTGGCTTCTGAGCCCACTCAAGTTTTTTCTCCTTTAACTTAAGGCAGAGTCAGAACCTTGGAGCTCAGAGGCACCAAGGGCTGCACTTGGGGGCCCAGGGTGGTCAGGCCAGAGTGACTGGGATGAAAGAAAAGAAGCTGCAGGCAAGAAGCCTCTCCTGTCCTTCAATGAACGACGGGCCTCTCGTCGTTCTCGTAGTTTGAGGCTCACTTGAAAAGTAAATCTGACTCTTGGGCTTTGACCACCTGGCGAAATGCACCAACAAAGTCAGAACTGTGGGCAAACATGGGACCTGTTATGGTGCCTCCTTCAGGACAATGGTGAAGAAAACTGAAACCCGCCAGCATGCCAAGTACACCTGCTCCTTCTGTGGCAAAACCAAGATGAAGAGACGAGCCGTGGGCATTTGGCACTGCGGTTCCTACACGAGAACAGCAGCTGGTGGTGCCTGGACCTTCACCACCACCTCAGCTGTCATAGTCAAGGCTGCCATCAGAAAGAAGACTGAAGGAACCAGGAAAAGCACCACCATTTGATAACGTTGCCTAGCCTATAATAAATGGGTTCATTTATGTAACAACAAAAAAAGCAATCTGTGGACTCAGAAGGAACTCCGGGATTAGGATAATCCGCCCAGATAAGAGCCTTAGAGCTGCTTCCCCAGGAAGTACTCAAAAACCTTGAACCCTGGCCTCTTAAGGACAAAGGGCAGCAGAGAAAGAGCTGACGACTCAAGCAAGTGATTAAGAGAAAGTAAGATGTGGATTCTTAACAGCAGGAAACACCATGCCACCTTTACATGTTTAAAGACTGGGGAACAGAGCATGAGGTGACATTTAAATATCACATGACCCAGCATTTCATGTTCTGTAGAATTTTCCCCTAAATTTTGTCATGAAAAATTTTATGCACACAGAAAAATTAATTTTTTTTTTACCATGAATACCATATCCCTCTATACTACTTATACCCTACAATTAATATTTTGGTATCTGTATCACATCTGCCCATCCTTAATGACATCTGCCCACCCTCCATCCATCCACCAACACAATTTTGTAAACTGCAAAGTGAGCTGCAGACACCAATTATAACTCACCGCGAAACACCTCAGCATTATGTGGAGTTCAACATCTGTTTGCAGTTTTTAAGGTAAAACGCACATACTTAACGTTAAGGCAGGTTTTGACAAATGATACATTCGTGTAACCCAGACCCTGGTCTTGAGACACACCACTGCCTTCACTCCAGGAAGTTCCCTCGGGCCCCTTCTCCGGCCAGTCCTCCCCTACCACGCACCCAGGGCAATCACTGTTTGGATTTTTTCCCGCTGCAGTTAGTTTTACCTGGGAAATGAAGCCTCCCCCAACATCTCATTTTAAAATAAAACAGTAAAGGCTTTCCATACCGTCTTATTTTGGGATCCAGTCAACAGAATCCAACCTCAGTTTTAAGGTGAAGGAGAACTTGATAAAGTTAATCCAACAACCACTTCTCTTCAAATTCAGCAGCACATGACAGGGGTCCCTTCCCTCCTGGAAGTGCGGGGGCGGGGGGCTTCACCTCCAGCTGACCTCTAAACGTGAGGGCCCTGGGGGGCACCAGAACCCCTCTCCCTGTGCCCCACCACCACCCTCTCCCCTCAGGAACCCCTTGCCCCACCCAGATGTGAAATGTTCTCACTGAGGGCCCGACAATGCCCTGTGTCCATCCTCTGGCAGAGCTCGCAAATACCTTCTACCTGGTAGTTCTACTTGGATGTCCAGACGCCACCCACTGTTCAGAAAGCAGGGCTTTAAAATACCATGAGAGTGAAAAGGAACGTCTCCTTCCCAACCCGATCATTCAGCCGCTTGTGTGCCCTCTTCAGGCAATCGATCAACAGAACATCATTGACACAGATCTGTTATGTATCCTGACAAAGACACTCTGTGAACAAAGCTGTGCCTGGACTACAGAGGTGAACCTACACGTGGGATAAAACTGCCCAGAAACACACACGCACGTGAATGAAAAGCTGAGTAAGGTCTGTAGTCTGGCTAACAGTATTACACAGATGTCAGTTTCCCGGCTTGACTATGGCACTTCAGTGAGGCAAGGCGGCACCACTGGGGGAAGCAGACGAAGGGTTCGTGGGACTCAATATATGACTTCCGCAGTATCCTGTGAGTATATAATCATTTCAAAATAAAAAGTTAAAAATATCCTGTGGATATGCTATTTTTCATACAAACCGGGGCTCCTAACACACGTCCACACCTTACTTTTCTTGACTGGCCCCTCGTCTTGAAGGTCAGTCCACGTCCGCTCACATCCAGCTGCACTAACAGCCGAGCTCTGTGATATGGCACCGAGCCGTCACCAGGCCCCTAGGACATTTTGGTCATTTCAAATCTTTAAAAGTTCACCAGGTACACCGGACATTTCATATGCGCATATCTTCAAAGACTTTCCAAAGAGTGAAGGGCAGGCGCATTTCTTTATTTTGCCAGCTACTGCCAAGTTTTATAAATGACCCTACCCAGCACCATTTCCACTGCCGTCAGGGAGATGACAAACAGTGTGACAACTGTGGTTGGGGCTTTGTTTGCTTAGGTCTTCCTATCATTAGTGAGGCTGAACAGCTTTTAAGATTTCAGAGCCGTCTGTACTTCCTTTTCTGTGAACTGTTGTTTCGTTTCCTTCATGCATTTTTCTTCCAGGCTGAGCTGTTTTGATTCATGGAAGCTCTTTATGTGTTGAGGAAAGCAGTCCTTTGTGATGTTATTATTATTTTCCCCAACGTGATGTCAAACTTTTGATGTTGGTTATGGTACTTTTTGACAGCAAAAGTCTTTATTTTTAAGAAGCTCAATATTTTCTTTTATGGATTCTGGATTTTGACATACTCAGAAACGCCTGGGCTTCCCTGACGGCTCAGTAATTAAGAATGCCTGTCAAGCAGGCGACAAAGGTTTGATCCTTGATCTGGGAAGATCCCACATGCCATGGAACAGCTAAGCCCGTGTGCCACAACTACTGAGCCCAAGCTCCAGAGCCTGGGAGCTGCAACTACTGAGCCCCCATACCACAGTGATTGAAGCCCGCACGCCTGCAAGCCCGTGCTCTGCAACAAAAGAGGCCACCGCAACGAGACGCCCATGCACTGCAACTAGCGTAGCCACTGCTCGCTGCAACTAGAGAAAAGCCCTCAGTTCAGTTCAGTCGCTCAGTCGTGTCCGACTCTTTGCGACCCCATGAATCACAGCACACCAGGCCTCCTTGTCCATCACCAATTTCCGGAGTTCACTCAAATTCATGTCCAGAGTCGGTGATGCCATCCAGCCATCTCATCCTCTGTCGTCCCCTTCTCCTCCTGCCCCCAATCCCTCCCAGCATCAGAGTCTTTTCCAGTGAGTCAACTCGTCGCATGAGGTGACCAAAGTATTGGAGTTTCAGCTTTAGCATCAGTCCTTCCAATGAACACCCAGGATTGATCTCCTTTAGAATGGACTGGTTGGATCTCCTTGCAGTCCAAGGCACTCTCAAGAGTCTTCTCCAGAACCACAGTTCAAAAGCATCAATTCTTCTGCGATCAGCCTTCTTCGCAGTCCAACTCTCACAGCCATACATGACTACTGGAAAAACCATAGCCTTGACTAGACGAACCTTTGTTGGCAAAGTAATGTCTCTGCTTTTTAATATACTATCTAGGTTGGTCATAACTTTCCTTCAAAGGAGTAAGCGTCTTTTAATTTCATGTGGATGCTGACTGCAGCAATGAAATTAAAAGAGAAAAGCTCTAGCAGCAGTGAAGACCCAACACTGCCAAAATAAAGAAATAAAATTATTTACAGAAAGAAAGAAATGCCTGTACCACCCTGAGATTATGAAATAACTCTCCACGTTTTCGTCTAGTAAGTAGTGTCACCGTTTCATTAAAAAAGTTTTTTTCCTTAAACCAGATCCACCAGTTTACTCTGCTGCTGCTGCTGCTAAGTCACTTCAGTCGTGTCCGACTCTGTGTGACCCCATAGACGGAAGCCCACCAGGCTCCCCCGTCCCTGGGACTCTCCGGGCAAGAACACTGGAGTGGGTTGCCATTTCCTTCTCCAATATGTGAAAGTGAAAGTGAAGTCGCTCAGTCATGTCCGACCCTTAGCGACCCCACGGACTGCAGCCTACCAGGCTCCTCCATCCATGGGATTTTCTAGGCAAGAGTACTGGAGTGGCTTGCCATTGCCTTCTCAGCCAGTTTACTCTAAGGAATGATATATATACATATTCCTTCGCAAATAGCTACCAGTTGTCCAAATGCATAGAAACTTCTGGGCCAGTGTGCGACCTTTACTCAGCATTTCTAACTGGAAGGCCTCTAATGTTATACCCTCCTCCTCCCAAGCCTAACTCTGCCCTTCTCAGTGCTGAAATCACCTCCTGGCCAACTGCTCAACCAGAAACCTTTCTCTCACCACATCTAACTAATCTACCGACAAAGCATCTGTCGGCGACACAGTCAAAAACACATGACGGGCACCCCAAATCTGAGCGCGCTCAGGCCTCGTGTGCTACCCTGGCCCCAGTCACAGGGGGGTGTCGCAATTCCCTCCTCCCCCACTTCTGCTCTGGGCCCCCCGACCTCGCCACTCTCCCTCCCCCACCCCATCCCCACACCACACTGAAAGGAAGGCTCTTTAAAAACACAAGTTGGGTATTACGATCCTGCTTAAACTCCTCCGCTGGCATCCCCTTGGCACCCAGAACCAAATCTAGACTCCTGACAGCAACGCCACCCTCACCTGGCCCGGGTCACGCTGTTCCTCTTCCTGTAGGTCCCTGGGGTGAGTCAAGGGCTCCACGCTTCTGGGAGCTCATGCATGCAGTTCCCTCTGCCCACGACACCCTTCTCAGATCTGCCCTGAGCTGGCTCTTTTCAGCCCTGAGTCTGGGCTTCAGGGTCACTCCCTGCCAGGAGACCCCTGTCTTTCTTAGCCACAATCACCTCACACTCCCTGGGTCCAGGTCAATGACAACCTTAGTGAAGAATAATGAAGTGGTCAAGTGTAAAGAGAACACTCCATTCAAAGTCCCCGGGACAGCGGTTCAGTCAAAGCAGGCGTGATTAAACCAAAGGACAGGGCCAAAGAGGAAGTGACCAGACGCCAGCGGGGCCAGCTGAGGGGGACCCCACGTCCTTAGAGAGCAAACAAGGGAGTGAATCAATAGGATGGGAATCAACCAGACCGCAACAGAGGAAAAATCTGAAACCCTAAGTCACTCCTGAAGGAGTTCACTCATCACCAACAGGGGAAGAGCCAGTCAGCCACACCCTCTTCTCCTTAAACGGAAAGGAAGTGGTGGGAAGGGTGAGGTGGGAGCTTTGAACAGTAAAAATAAATAAACAAAATCAGTCAGAAACTCAATTACAGAGTCTGAGCAAACTCCGGGAGATGGTGGAGGACGGGGAGCCTGGCTGCTGCAGTCCAGGGGGCCTGAGAAGAGTCGGACACAAGGGAGCCACTGAACAACAACGATTCGTTAATTAGCTAAACTCCTGTAAACTAGAACAGATATCACCTCTCTGGAACCAGCTGATTTTAAGTTCCTTACTCTGAAGCTTCACAGAAGGCAAGGTACCCTGGCTCTCTGGTATAATTCCTTACATATTTATTCTGTGCCTGCCAGGTGACACCCACTATATCGAAGCCTAGTACAAAGCTATAACTAAACCATGAAATGCAAAATTGTGAAATTCTGGCCTTTCATGGTGACTTCGGGAACCAGTGTCCATTATCAGAGGACACCAAGGAAACGAAACATGACTACAATATCACAGCTATCACTGATGGCTCTGACTGGATGCCAGGCATTGTTCCAAGTGCTTTCTGAGTATGAAATCATCTAATCCTAAGAATCCTGAGAGGCAGGTGCTGAGAAGAAGCTGAAGCACAGAGAAGTGGCACGGCCAGGCCAGCATCACACAGCCAGGAAGCGGCCCAGCCGCCCGGGCTGGCCCCAGGCCTGAATTCCCATCTGAGGAGCTCTGCCAGGAGGGCCAGCGTGGCTCCGAGGGCACCAGGGCTGGGCTCTGAAAGACACACGCAGCTGCCACAGACAGGTGGGCACTTCAGTGCCACTCAAGAGGAACCGAATAAATAGAGCCCTCTGTACACTGAGGCACACAGGATGACATTGGCAAGGGATGAAATTTAAAGCAACTCAGGGCAGCAGAGGGGGTTGATGGTGTGGACACAGGGAATTTTAGGACAGCACTCCAGGGACAAGTGGGGGTGAGTGGAAATACGCTCTGCCCACGACATCATGTGTTTAGAAAGAGGAATAAATATTATTAAACAGCCGTACTTCCAAGACATCCTCACACAGGACCAGAGAAGGTGCCCCAGGGAATGTGCAACAAAGTGCCTGAATTTTTGCCTTAAAAGGCATTCCTAAGCTGCAAGTGAAAAATTATAATCATCAGCCTGTAGTCAATGCGGTCCTCAGACTCAAGCCTCTCTGGGTCAAGGCACAAACAACACACGAAGCAGTTAAAGTAACTGTTCCCTGTCACCCCAGTGCCCAACTGTACTACGGAAAGACTTGCAAAAGCAGGTGGATACATTACATCCCATAGAGACCACAAACCCAGGGAGGGAAACATCATTACAGATGTTCTGGCACCTTCTTGGAACAGGGAAATTTCCTCCTGGATACACTTATGAGGCAGTTTGCCCCTTCTACTGAAAATGAAAGCCCCAAGATGAAGGCTGTGCTAAGCAACAACAGGGAGGAAATTTCACACTTTTACTCCACCCCCAACTCCTCGCCCCAGCTGTTCACTTTGAACTTGCTCTCAGATCTCTCAGATACAACATGTGCCAGGTGCCCCCTCCGGGGCCCAGGCCTCCTAAGGCCCAGGGAACACCTTGCCTGACACAGGAATCTTGTATGGGAGGAATGGACAAGAAAGACAAAAAGTCTTGCAAACAGCCTGCCCAGGGGCACCCAGGCCCTGGGTCAGTTACATGCCCAGGACTGCAGAGCTGTGCTGAACTGCCAGATTACTACCTTGCTCCAGACTCACGCATTTGAAAATACAAAGGTTCCACTTTCTCATTTGTGCAACAGAAAAATTTCTGCGCCTTTTACTGTACCCATCACCTGGTTCCCAAGGCTTCACAGTATGTGAAATTAACAGTAATTAGTTAACTAAACAACACATCGCTAAACTCATAACAAAATTAAAAAGCAAACTTCTCATTTGGGCAAAACCTGGTAAGGATAAATGACCCTGCTTCTTTGCATCAAAGGTAATTTTCACCTCACTTAATATGCTTCTATTGTATGTGTGCGTGTATGTGAATTAAATTTTTTAAATTAATATTTGGAACAAGCATACATTTTAAACTTCCGGATTAATATTTTCTTATTTCCCTAAAAATACTATCTACAGTTTTTCTGTTGATTTGTAAACATTTCACACTTTAGAGAACACAAATTTCACTTTCAATCCGAAGATTTTGGAAAAAAAGTATTTTAACACACACACACTTCAAGATATTATCTGGAAATCAAATCTCCACACATTATACTTTCTCTTGGAAGTCATTCTAGAGTAACCAAGGCAACAGAATACAGATATCTTCTGTTCTACCTTGTCCTTTACTGGAATGCTCACAACTCTCCCAGAGTCACTGTCACCATTACTGGACTTGAGATTCTATACTAACTGATTCTCTCCTACTTAACATTGATTTAACCCTCCCAAACTGACAGGCTTTACAGTTAGTCAAAGTGAAGAACTAGGGGACAGTATCATTGACAACCACCATTTGTACTTGTAAAAACTGACATTATCAACAGTTGGGAAGGGAAAAGAGTGTAGGTCAGTGTGTGATGAGCACCCAAGAAAGAGCCCTGGTAACCTGAAGTAAGGCATTTAGGTGGCAGAGGACCTGAAAATTAACATGTGCTTTGCATTACACACACACACACATACACCCCACCCCCCAAAAAAATATTCAGCTTCAATAGCTCACGGTCTGACTCTGGGTGAAACTATCTGCAGACTCGTGTAGACAGCAGACGGAAAACATTTTTTCAGCAAAGAAAATTCCGTCCACTAATTTGAATTATTCTGCAAATTAGGACAAGATCCTCATTAAGCAATCAGCTGGGCAGTCCAGTTGAGGGTGAGAAGGAAGAGGCAGGGGATTCCTTGAGAGCCTAGCAGAGAAGGAGGCCACATGCCATCACAGAAGCAGGAAAATATAAGCAGATGGCACAGGCTCCTAAGCACCCCTGCCCCATCCCGAGGCTCCTGCTGAACGCTGTCCAACAGAAATATAATGCCAGTCACATATCTAATTTTAAATTTTCAAGTAGCCATGTTAAAAGGAGAAGAGAGAGCAAAATGAAGCCAGTGACATTAATTTTAAGAATGTATTTAAGTTAACCCAATATGTTTGAAACATCTCAACCTGTATGATTTAAGCAAGAAAAAAATGACGAATGAGGGTGTTTTACTGTTTTCTCCTAAGTCAAGCCACATTGCAAGCGCTCCGGCGGTCAGCGGCCACCTTCTGGGGACAGCTCACACGAACTTCAGGCGGACGGTTGGCCTTTAAAATACCTAACTACGTATCGGAGGACAGGGGGGAAGACCCACGTCCCGAAAATTTCACCCAATCAGGGTGCAGGCGCGACCTCTCGGGACCAGCCAGAGCTTTCCAGCTGGACCACACCCCTGCAGTGACCGTCCCCGACAGGAAATTCACGCTAATGGGAACTGACAGGTCTTCATTATTTAAGGGTGGGGACGAGAAACCTCCAGCCCGGGCCGTCTCGGTGTCCACAATAAAGACAGGAAACCACTCGTATGCGTCCTAGACGTGAACCCCGCGCAAAAAAAAAATAATAAAATAACGGGGGAGGGGAGGGCGGAGAGAGTGACCCGAAATTAACGAGCCAAGTGCCCCGCGAGGACCCTTCCCGCCCCCGAAACCAAGGTACCGGATTGGCGGGGGACGGGGGTCCTCGATCACCAAACAGACAAACAGTACGGAAAAACGCACACATATTTTTTAGTTAAATAACCAGAGAGGGGGTGTTTGTCAAGCGAAACACACGCGGGGACGCGGCGCGCGGCGGGGCCTGCGCCCCACTCGGCGGAGACGCGCCCCCGCCGCCCCGCGGGGAGGGAGGCACCGGGACCCGCCCGCCCCCGGCGGCGCGCGCTCGGGCCGCCCCTGCGCCGGGGCCGCGCGCCCTTTGTGGCCGAGCCCCGCGCCCCCGGGGCCGCCGATCCGCCGCGGGGCGGCCGCGCGCGCCCCTCCCCCGCCCGCGCCCGTTACGGGCGCCGCGAGCACGAGGCGGCGGCGGGCGGGGGCCGGGCGGCGGCGGGCCGGCGCGCGGGCGGCGCGCACCTACCTGCGGGGACGGCCGCGCCGGCGGGCGGGCAGCGGCGCGCGGTGAGCGGGCGGCGGCGGCGGCCTGGGCGCTCGCTCGCAGCTTCCCTCCGCGGCGACCCGGCGGCGGCGGCGGCGGCGGCAGCGGCTCCTCGGCCTCCGCGCGGCGCCCTCTGGCGGCCGGAGGCCGCGCCCGCCGCCCGGGAGACGCCGCCATTGGCTGCGCCCGCGAGCGTCTGCGCCGGGGGCGGTAGCGGCGCCACGTCGGGCCGGGCGGCGGCGGCGGCGGCAGCGGGCGGCGGCAGCGGGCGGCGGCGACCCTCGGCCCGGGGGCTGCCCCCGAGGCGGGCGCGCGGTCCTCGCCGTCCTGCGGCCGCGGGGCGGAGCCGGTGGAGGGGCCGCGCGGCTCCCGGAAGCAGCGGTCCTGGGACCCGGTTGGGGGTGGACGTGCGGTTCAAATGGATGCTCGCCGGGCGTGTTTTTCTGGGCCGCGCGGCCCCGGAGCAGAAGAGCTAGGAGTTAGAAAGCGTCTCCCAGGGAACTGACCTCGTTTCGGGTGTCGGGAGGTGCCTCCCCCGAGACACCGTTTATTTAGCAAGTCCTTAGCTGGTGCTCGTTACTCTCCGGCTTGTGAACTGTTTGGAGCCTGTGGACATCGTTGTTCTCTTTCCGCCACTGAGCACGGAACTCAGTGGCGGCTCTGATATGGACGGCTAGAGGGCCTGGCTCCCGTCCTTCCAGTGCCACCTCATCTACGTGTATTTTCTTGTTTAAGATTTTTTTTTTTTAATGTCTACCTGTTTTTTTTTCTCCACCAGAGCATCACTTTATTGTTAATCTGCCGTCAGCAATCTAAAACGTACCCCCCTATCCTGGTGATGTGGACCTTTTTTTAAAGTCTTGGATTTGTTAAAATGTTTATGTTTTGCTTTTTCGGCTTCAAGGCATGTGGGGATCTTTGTACCCCACCCCCACCCCGCCCCGACCAGGGATGGAACATGAAGCCCCTGCGTTGGAAGGCAAAGTCTTGACCTTTGGAGCACCAGGGAAGTCCCCCATCCACCTGTATTTTTCAACAGCCAGCGGTGCTCGGGACTCTAGCGGTGGACAAGGCAGGGTCCCTGCCCCATAATGGAATGGGGAGTGGCAGTGGGAACCCACCAAGACGCAGAAAAGACCGTTGTGGGCGGTGAAAAACCAGGAGACTCAGGTCTGGGTAAAGAGACTGCGATGGGACAGCTTCATTTAAAATAGAGGGGAGGGACGCTTCTGTGAAGGTGATAGTCTGCAGAGCTGAGAAACGTGCTCCCAGCAGAAGGAAGGTCAAGTGCAAAAACCAGGAGGCTGGAGCTTGGTGTCTGGGGAACAGGAGGTGTGTTTGAGAGCAAACAGGTCTAAGTAACCAAAGCGGGGCACTGTTTGGAATTTGGAGCTTGTTCTGCGTGGCACTGCTGAGTCTGAATTGGGAGTGACACGATGTGATTTGCATTTCAGGAAGTTCTCTGGGGCTATTCTGCTGAGACTGGGCGTCATAGGAGGACCAAGAGGGGGAACCGGGAGACTGCTGGGTGGCCCTGACAGTGATCTGGGTGATGTCCTTTTATAAACCTGGTGTACTAGCTCAGGCTACTATAACAAGATACCAGCAGACCTGGAGGCTTAAAGAAGAATGCATTTTCCCAGAGTTCTAGAGGCTGGAAGTCCGAGATCAGGGTGTTGGCAGGGTTAGTTTCTGACGGGAACTGCCTGCTTGGCCGGCAGAGGGCCACCTTCTCTCTGTGTCTTCACGTGGTCTTTCCTCTGTGTACAGGCCTTTCTCTTCCTAGGAGGACACCGATCGTATTGGCTTGGGGCCCCACCCTTATGACTTCATTTAAGCTTAATTACCCTGGAAGGCCCTGTCTCCAGATACAGTCATGTCAGGAGTTAAAGCTTCAACCTATGAATTTGGAGGGGACACAGTTTAGTGCGTAACACCAGGGAAGCACTGTGATAGAAACATTCAAGGAGAGCTGACCATCTGAGGAAGGGATTCTGCCCGTCACGCAGGTCTCAGCTCAGACGACTTCTCCTGGAGAGGCCTTCCCCGACGGCCACCTAAAATTGCCCGTTGTCTCAGTACTCTCTGGGATGACCTTGTTTAATCATCTGGGTTCTTATTTATGGTCTTCCTCCTCCCACGTAGGTCAGCAGGGACTCCTCCTGCTCTGTTCTCTATTCCCAGCCCCTAGAATAGTGCTGGCACTCTATACATTTTTCTCAAATGGATGTCCCCAGGTAACTAGGAGCTAAAGTCTGCAGGATGAGCAAGAGGTACCTGGCTGCAGGGGTGCGTGGAGAGAGAGGAGACCTAAGTCAGAGATGCTGAAAGGGGACTTCCCTGGTGGTCCAGTGGCTAAGACTCTGCACTTCCAATGCAGGGAGTACAGGTTCCATCCCTGGTCAGGGAACTAAGATCCCACGTGTTGACAGAGAAAAAAGAGAAGATGCTAAAAGGTCAGAATGGCTGGACCACAGACACCTGAGTGGTGTCCCAGGAAATTTAGACAGGATATGAGCAAAGGCCAGGCCCTGAAGGGTGTTGTAAAGCTACATGAAGATGGACATCATTTTGCCAGTACAAGAGAAAACTTGATGGGATTGTATGAGTTGCCTCTGGCTGCTGTAACAAATCACCACAAAGTTAGTGCCTTAAGATAATGCATATTTACTCTTATAGTTCTGGTGTTCTGACAATGGGTCTCATGGGCTAAAGTCAAGGTATGGGCAGGGCTGATTCCTTCTGGAGGCTCCAGAAAAGACTGTTCTCTTGCCTTTCTCATCTTTTGGGGGCTGCAGCCTCCCTTTGCTCACGGTACCTCCCGTCATCTTCAAAACCAGAAGTGATTAGGGATTCCTTTCTCAGGATGCATCTCTCCAGCTCTGCCTCTGATGTCAGGTCTTCTCTGACTTTTCCTGCTTTCTTCTTTCCTTTGTAAGTACCTTGTGGTAACAGTGAGCCTGTCCAGATCATGCAGGATGATCTCCACATTTATCTATCTATGGGAGAGTTCTTATGACCAGAACTGTGTATTCTACTAAGCAAGAGAAGGCAAACCAGGGCTGTCCTTTTTTTAATTGATCTATTTTATTTATTGGACCATGCCGGGTCTTAGTTTCTGCATGCAGGATCTTCCATTGTGGTGCGCAGGCTCAGCAGTTGTGGTGCATGGGCTATGTTGCTCTGAGTCATATGGGATCTTAGTTCCCCAACCAGGGATCGAACCCAAGTCCCCTGCATTGCAAGGTGGATTCTTAACCACTGGAGCACCAGGGAAGTCCCAAGGCCTGTTCTTTTTCTTTTAAATTTTATTTGGCCTGTTCTTTTTAGATAGGTTTTGTTTTTGCTAAGGTGTGTTTGCATTAGTTTGTGATCCCAGTCTTCCTACCCACCTTAAATCCTCCACTCCTCTGCATGTTATCCTGTCAGAATTCTCAATTGTATAAGGAATCAGTATATGTCTATTTTTGGTTGCCTTGATTCTTCCTTTCAGCAGGGCACCAAATTAGGAGTCTTAGTTTAAGAACCTCATCTCCTAGCACTCATCTGGAAATGTGGGAGTGAGCTCTTAGACTGTGGGGATCTCTGGCCAGCAGCTCCTGCATCCTGGCAGTAACATCCGTGATGGCTCTGTTTTCCGTATAAAGTTTCTGAAGATTCTCAGCTGCAGCTGGCATGCACACATGACAAAAGTGAGTTTTGTTTTATACTCACATCCTAAGTCCCCTCCAAAGGAAAAAAAAAGGTACTCATACCATTATAAACACGATTCTCTCTCACTCAAGTTCCTCCAAATAAATATGAAGTGAATGTTGTGGCATGAATATTTGTGTCCCCTCTCTTAAGTTCATATATTAGAAATCCAAACCCCTAATGTGATGATATTAGAAGGTGGGCCTTTGGGAGGTGATCAGGTCATGATGGTGCAGCCACTAGGAACAGGATTAGTGCCCTTATAAAAGAGGCATGAGGGAAATGATTTCTCTCCCCATCGTGTGAGGACACAAGAAGACAGCTGTCTGCAAGCCAGGATGAGAGTCTCACCACACAGATCAGTTGTCATCTTGATCTTGGGCTTCCCAGCCTTTATATCTGTGAGGGAAAAAAAAAGTTTCTTGTTTAAGCCACCCAGTCTATGGTTATTTTGTGAGAGCAGCAGGTACGAACCGAGACAGTGAACATCTCAGACACAAGCAGTTGGTTAGTAGGAGATAGCACAGTGGGGAGGGAACTTGGAGTTTGGGAAAGTGAAAGTGAAGTCGCTCAGTCGTGTCCGACTCTTTGCGACCCCGTGGACTGTAGCCCGCCAGGCTTCTCTGTCCATGGGATTCTCCAGGCAAGAATACTGGAGTGGGTTGCCATTCCCTTCTCCAGGGGATCTTCTCAACCCAGGGATCGAACCCAGGTCTCCTGCATTGGAGGCAGACGCTTTAACCTCTGAGCCACCAGGGAAGCCCAGGGAGTTTGGGAAACAAGGGTTAAATCCCAACACGCTCCTTACCCATATGGATGGCCTGGGGCCTGTGTCTTTTATCTCAGTCTTGAGCTCATGGTCTTAACATGTGGCTAATAATCCCTCTCTCATGGTGAGGATTAAATAATGTATACATAAGGCACCTGGCACAGAGAATGGTCAATAATTAGCAGTTACATTTCCCTCAAGGAGTTGACTAATGCTTGGAATAAACTTGCCACCATAATCTTGGAGGTGGGGGGGGGCACTTGCACTGGGCCCCACCCCCAGACACCATGAAGCATGCTCCCTAGTCACCCTACATTTGGAAAAACTGTTCCTGGGTGGGGCATGATGGAAGGGCGACAGATGTCTTAGGAATCCTGAAGGGGAAAAATGCTTGAGTCACTGGCTTGAAAATGGAACCTCAGGGGACTTCCCGGATGATCCCATGATTAAGACTTGGCCTTCCAGTGCGGGGGGTGTGGGTTTGATCCGTGGTCCGGGAGCTAAGATCCCGCATGCCTCTTGGCCAAGAAACAAAAACAAATCAGATCTGAGCAAAAACATAAAACAGAAACAAAAAAGTAAAACAGAAGTCATATTGTAACAAATTCAGTAAAGACTTTAAAAATGGTCCACATCAAAAAAAATCTTTAAAGATAGACCCACCATCTCAGAGATAAACCCACTATCTTGAGGCTGTTATCAATGTATTTACGAAATGGATTCACCACAGGGCCAACCTTAAATAAGAATGAAAGTAGAAACGATCTGTTTGCAAGTATTATATTTGTTGTTGTTCAGTCACTAAGTCGTGTCCGACTTTTTGCAACCCCACGAACTGCAGCATGCCAGACTTCTCTGTCCTTCACTACCTCTCTGAGTTTGCTCAAACTTATGTCCATTGAGTCTGTGATGCATCCAACCATCTCATCCTCTGATGCCCCTTTCTCCTGTTGCCCTCAATCTTTCCCAACAATAAGGTCTTTTCCAATGAGTTGGCTCTTTGCATCAAGCAGCCAAAGTACTGCACTTCAGCATCAGTCCTTCCAATGAATATTCAGGGCTGATTTCCTTTAGGATTGACTGGTTTGATCTCCTTGCTGCCCAGGGAACTCTCAAAGAGTCTTCTCCAGTGCCACAATTTGAAAGCATCAATTGATAATACGTGTTCCAGAAAAGGAAAACCTTCAATTTTATGGTGACTCAGAACAGGAAAGGCACATGTTAAATGTTTGCTAAATGACCACATGATACTTTGACAAGCCACACGCATGAATTATGTCAGTGCTCCTATGGGAACCTGTGTTGGAACCTACATGTTCAGCATTTTAAAAAATGTAGTATTATTATATTCCTTCTTGAATAATCATATGAACTGAGTAATCACAGTAAATCACTGGGACTATACTTCCACATTCTGCTGTGATGAAGTGCTAAAATACAAGAAAGATAAAGCATAAACTGGATTCCTTTATTTGGCTTTGTAGCTGCTATACGGATTAGGCATGTGCTTCCTCTCCACTTTCTCTTGGTATTTATCTCATGTTACTCAGCTTTGAAGATGCCTTGCTAAAACCTCCACCCTTGGGCTGGTGGCCTGTACATCAGCTTACATGTGTGACTAATTGCAGGTGAGGAGACATCCCGACTCAGGGATCGAAGCCAGGTCTTCTGCGTTGCTGGCGGATTTTTTTTTTTTACCATCTGAGCCACCAGGGAAGCCCAGTATGGAGCAAAAGAGCCCTAATTATCCAAGAAAATAAAAGAAGCAGATAGATAAATAATTGGGGGAATAAGATGAAAGATTTTACGTTTTACTTGTCAACATTTTTTTTCCAGGAATTCTTTGGAGTTCCCCCAAAAGGGTACAGTGGTGGGAAAGCAGATTTCTGCCTCCGAAGTGTGTTCCCTTGATTCTCAGCCTGGACTTGATACTAAATTTGGTGCCACAATGTATCACACAGTTCCTTTCTTTTATGTGGGGAGACACATTTAACATTTAGAAAAAGAATTGCTCCATTTCCTATTAATAGCAGCTTTGGGGGATGGAGGATCATGAGAAATCCAGGAGTGCTGTCTTCACAGCAGGAATTATTTTCAATTCTTTCCCCTACTTCTTTCTGCCCCAAAGCTGGGAGTACAAAGGTCCCCTTTCCATGTGTTCTGTCTTCCCTCCATAGCTATTCCCAGCTGACTTTTCCTCCCCCATCCACTGATTAATCCAGCCCATGCTTTCTACTGCTTCCAGCCTCTGGAACGGAAACCACCTGGAAATGGTCCTTCTGGAATAGTGGATGGGATCCAGGGAGCTCCATTCATCTGTTCAACAAATGTCAGTGCCAACTACATTCAGTGTGCTGAATTCCGAAACCTACAGTCAGAGTTCCTACACTCAAGATGCTTAAGATTATATTTGCTATTTGAAGATCCTCCAAGATGTGGGCTTGGGAAATAGACAATTAGAACAGGAAAGAGCACAGGGACGCTAGGCGTGCGTGCTCAGTCTCACAGTCATGTCAGACTCTGTGACCCCGTGAACTGTAGTCCACCAGGTTCCTCTGTCCGTGGGATTTTTCAGGCAAGAATACTGGAGTGGGTTGCCATTTCCTCCTCCAGGGGCTCTTCCCAGCCCAGGAATTGAACCTGAGTCTCCTGCACTGGCAGGTGGGTTCTTTATCACCGAGCCATCTGTGAAGCCCCTATGATGAACCTAAAACATAGGTTAAGCAAACGTGATCTGTTGGATGTAGGGTCCAAGATCTCTGTCTTTTAACACGTGAAATTCTCAGGACATGTGTACATGAGGAGGATTAACATGAAATCAGAAGAAAACTTACCACCGACACTGCAGTTTAAAAGGTACTTACTACCTCAATTAAAGGAAATGGCTGGCAGGCTCCTTTAATCCAACTAATCTACAATAGATTGCTTTTTTTTTTTTAAACATGCTCAAGGATCATAAATTTTACTCAGTCTTTTATAGCCTTTGGCAGGGTGCCAAGGCTTATTAAGAAATTGCAGAAGCCATAAATATAAAAAATGTACAAATTCTCCCTTGAGTAACCACATGAATGTTTCCAGCAACATGTCCAAAGCCATTTTCCCCTTCTGTGAAGTTGTTATAAAATGTACTTAGCACGAATCTACATCTGCTGCTCTAGACTGATTTATAGCAAAAATTTAAATTAATGTATTTTTAAAGACATTTGCAAAAAAGGAATAAATGTGAATAAACTCTAAATCTGAATCATAGTCATCTGGTTGTGCTATAAATTTTAAATATCAATTAAATAAAAAACCCAAGCCAGCTCTGCTCCCTATCATTCAGCGTCCATCCTTCAGGCATGCTATTTAAAGCATGTGTTTTCATTAGAAAAGACGTTTCTAGGAACGTGTGTGTGCGTGTGTGTGTGTGTGTGTGTGTGTGCTGCAACCCCCAAAATTCATATATTCCACACAAATTTATTATAGGATGGGTTTAAATCTCTTGTTCCTTTTCTAGAACAAAATCTAGCTAGGTCTTAGGGACTTCTCTGGCAGTCCAGTGGTTAGGACTCCACGCTTCCATTGTAGGGGCACAAGTTCAGTCCCTGGTCAGGGAACTGGCATCGCACAGGCCACATAGTGTGGCCAAAAAAATAAAGTTATGTATTTTTTAAAAATCTAACCAGATTTTAAACATTCTTAGGTTCCTCATGACTTTGTAAGAGCTCTCTCTGCTTCTCAATTCAAGTGTTACTCTTCCTCACCTCATCTATAGTATCAGCAAAGTCTGTCTTGCTTTTCTTCAGCTTTGATCAGAGAAACAAGTTTTAAGTAGGCTAATTTATCCCGAGTAAACATTGAAGTAGTTGGCACCTTGGGAGTACATCAAGTTCAGGCAAAGAAGTCCCTCTAACCTGGGGAACCCAAAGTCTTAATGATTTACTTACCATTTCAGGGGCAAGATCCTCTTTAAGGACAACCCTTTACTGGTATTTTCTTTCTTTTTTTTTTTTCTCTGGCTGCACCACTTCACTTATGGGATCTTAGTTCCCCAACCTGGGATCGAACCCCAACCCCTGTCATTGGAAGCAAGGAGTCCTAATCACTAGACCGCCAGGGAATTCTCTACTGGCATTTTCTTTAAAGTCTATGAATGGGTATATCAAGAATATTTTAGTAGCAATGATCTTTAAGTAGGGGGCCCTGCTTAGCCTAGATTAAGGCAGAAAGCACGTTTAACTTAATCACATATAAATTCACCCATCCAGGTAAAGCCAGCTTCAATGTCAACAAAACCCAGTCTTTCTCCGTCAGGCAACTCTGTCACTCTCAGGCAGTCCCTCCCTTTACGGGGTCCAGAGAGCTGCTAGCAGTTTCAGGCTTATGGGGCGTCTTCTCAGCAACCCCCACAAATATTCAAGGCCTGAGTCTCATTGGCCAGAACCAGGTCATCATCTGACTATCCCGAATCAATCACTGAGGCTTGGGGGATGTCATACAATTGAGTTGTTGTCCATTGACATTGTATACAATCACATTAGAAAATAATGACTTGGGCTTCAATTACATACTCACCCCTGGTGCTGGGGGTCAATACATAATTCCGTTTCTTGGTTGAGCTCTGTCAACTCAGCCAAGAAAGGGAAAAGGATTATCCCTCCAAGGAAAAGTACTTGGTACCTAAAGAAGATTATAAGTAGCTGGCACATTTTTCAAAAACACAGACTCTATTTCTAGTGCTGATAGAAGATAATAAATGGATATAGGTCCTCTTCTTTTCCAATTCTCTACCGTCCTAGCCAATCTCATTGATGGTTCTGGCCTCCACTGTTGTTTATGCACTGATGGCTCTTCCATGTAGGCCTCTAGCCCAGATCAGTCCTGAGTCCCAGTCCAATAAATAATCCAACTGCCTACTTAACATCTCTTCTTGGACAGCTCAGAAGCATTTCCAACACCACATCTCAAAAGTTGAACTCATGGCCTCCCTGTGCCCATATGAGACTTTCTTAGGGAAACCTTCCCTAACTTTCCCAAGGAGATCAAGTCTGCCCAGGAGAGACATTCAGTGTATGGTTTGCCTCCCTGTTGGCACTAGACACAAGTACAAAGTCACATTTGTTTGCATGTTATTTGATTCATATTTGTCTCCCTTCCTAGACTGAAGCCCCATGAGGGTAGCGACTGTATCTTTTTTCCTTAACATCATATCCCATAGAGATGGGAACACAGATATTCAATAAACATTTCACTTATTATATTAGTATTTATTGGTACGTAACAATTAAGGCAATGGCAAGCCACTCCAGTACTCTTGCCTAGAAAATCCCATGGATGGAGGAGCCTGGTAGGCTGCAGTCCATGGGGTCGCTAAGGGTCAGACATGACTGAGCGACTTCACTTTCACTTTTCACTTTCACACATTGGAGAAGGAAATGGCAACCCACTCCAGTGTTCTTGCCTGGAGAATCCCAGGGACGGGGGAGCCTGGTGGGCTTCCATCTAGGGGGTCACACAGAGTCGGACACGACTGAAGTGACTTAGCAGCAGCAGCAGCAGCAGCAGCAGCAGCAGCAGCAGCAGCAGCAGCAGCAGCAACTATTTATTGAGAAGTGTGTCCCACTACTGTATTAATACCCTCTAAAAAAAGACAGTTTGCTAGTCAGAAATTAATCCAAAGTACAGAAGACCAGATGGGTGGCAGTGGGTACGAAGATATTGATTATGAATACATGCTCCTTGACACCCACTGCTCTGCAACACAGATCTCCTAAGGTGAATTTAAAAGGCCAGCTTGAAAGATTTCCAAGGGCATGAGGGCTCTCAGAAGACAAGAAAAGTAAAAAAGATGACATGTAACATCATATACATATATATTCTTATTGCATATGCATGCATTTATATTTCTATTCAACAATAAAGCTAATCTATTCAGTTCTACATTTGGGTATGGATGTGAGAGTTGGACTGTGAAGAAGGCTGATTGCCGAAGAATTGATTCTTTTGAACTGTGGTGCTGGAGAAGACTCTTGAGAGTCCCTTGGACTGCAAGGAAATCCAACCAGTCCATTCTAAAGGAGATCAATCCTGGGTGTTCATTGGAAGGACTGCTGCTAAAGCTGAAACTGCAATACTTTGGCCACCTCATGGGACGAGTTGACTCACTGGAAAAGACTCTGATGCTGGGAAGGATTGGGGGCGGGAGAAGAAGGGGACAGAGAATGAGATGGCTGGATGGCATTACTGACTCGATGGACATGAGTTTGAGTGAACTCCGGGAGTTGGTGATGCACAGGGAGGCCTGGCGTGCTGTGATTCATGGGGTCGCAGAGAGTCGGACACGACTGAGCGACTGAACTGAACTGAACTGAAAATGTATACAGCTTTCATATTTTTCTCTAAAGATATAGATAGCGCTTTTATTACAATGAAAATGCTATCATCTTTTCATTAAGTTTCCTAAGCTATTAAAATTTTTGTTGAATGAAAGACTCTTTCAATTCCATAATGTTTATAATTTTCAAATGTTTCCCACACACAATTTCACGTTATCCCCTAAAAACCCTTGTCTCCCCACCCTCTGTGTCCCTCTGCACTTACTTCTCCCCACTGGTTTGTTCTCTGTTCTCTGAATCTGCCTCTCTGGGGTTTTATTCACTAGTTTGTTATAACTTTTACACTCCACACATAAGGGATACCGTAAATTATTTGTATTTCTCTGTCTTACTTGTTTCACTCATGTTCTCCAAGTTCATCCGTGTTGTTGCAAGTGAAACGTCGTTCTTTTTACGACTGAGTAGTATTCCATTGTGTGTATGCGTCTCACCTTTATTCATTCCTCTGTTGATGAACACTTGGGCTGCTTCCATCCCTTAGCCATTGTAAAAGTGCAGCTATGGACCCTGGGGTTCATGGATCTTTCTGAATCTGTATTTTATAACATTTTATACGTAGTTATGAAAATCAAGCAATTATTAAATAGCATCCTGTCCATTATGGTTGAGATGTCCCTGTGTTGAAAGTGATCAGCCCAGGAGGAAATAAAGCAGAGACTGATAAGATCAGAGAAAAGGTCAGGGAATGAAAGGCAGACAAGGAAGGAAAAGTCAACAATAAGATGTGATCAGCCAGGGAGCAAACTGTCCTTCAAGGAAGCCAACTCTGTGACAAAGTTCAACATGTTTAGTAAACAAATGTAGCAGTTCTGGTGGTAATTTTTGTGTTATGTGCTCTTTTACAATTTTTTAAAGTGGCAGCTCTGGAAATTTTTTGCCCCATAAAAGCAATTAAGTAGATTACTAGAAGGCTGTGAAGTAAAATAGCTTTAAAAAAGTGAGGAACTGTTAATTTTATAGACAACAGCCATCATAATAAGAATCTATTCTTTTTTAAAAGAAAATATTTATTTATTTATTTTGGCTGTGCTGGGTTTTAGCTTCAGCATGTGAACTCTAACGCAAAGCATGTGGGATCTAGTTTCCTGACTAAGAATCAGACCTTGGCCCTCTGTATTGGGAGCTTAGAGGCTTAGCCACTGGACCACCAGGAAGGTCCCCTAAGAGTGAGAGACTGCAGAGGAATACTAAAACATTAAAATCAAATGCAAAAGTTAAGAGAAAGGATATGGGGGAAGTAAATAGCATTCATGAACTGCAGGGAGCAAATAAGGTGAATTTACACAACCAAAATATCAAGAGACGAAAAAGTAAATTGGCTAGAGGAGAAAAAAGTAAAAGTTTTCCCCCATTAAACTCTGAAAGCTTTTCTTCACAATACTCTGAGAGCATCCTGGTAACATTTGAAACTATCTGGTTTTATTACCAATTCTAAAGAAGGAAGTAACATGGTATCTTGTTCAAATTCAGTAATTATTAAGTGATCATAGAATATATCATTTCATTTGAAAAATCACAAGGCTGGTGTAAACCATATTGATGATTTGGTCTAAGTTGATAAAACAAGCTATCTCTAAACTTTTTTTTGCAAAATCAGGACCAAAGATTGATGTATAATAAACATGGAATATAATTTACATATTTATGAGCATACACATATATGTGCAAACATTAGTTTGTAAGTATAATTATGCATTTGCACACATTATAACACGATATTTAATCCAGTCCAGGTTAAAATTGTAATTCTGATTCAGTAGCTCCAAATTAGGACAGTTTTGTTGTATTGACAGCAACTGGTATTTTCCATGCCTGCATTCATTTTCTTAAGTCTCTTTCTTTCTATTCAATGAAGTTATTCATTTTTTTAATGTTTTAATTTTTATTTTTCTAATTAATTTATTTTAATTGGAGGTTAATTATTTTACAATATTGTGGTGGTTTTTGCCGTACATTGACATGAATCAGCCACGGGTGTACATGTGTCCCACCATCCTAAACCCCCAGGTCTCTTTTAGATTTTTACTAGAGTGGTGGGTGGACCTTTGAGCTTGTTAGGAATCGAATTCAGTACACCTGGGGTGAGGCCTGAGTTCTTTTTGCACATCTTACAAATTCATAGGCCATACCAACACTGCTCGGAGAAGGCGATGGCAGCCCACTGCAGTACTCTTGCCTGGAAAATCCAGTAGACGGAGGAGCCTGGTGGGCTGCAGTCCAGGGGCTCTCGAAGAGTCAGACACGACTGAGTGACTTCACTTTCACTTTTCACTTTCACGCATTGGAGAAGGAAATGGCAACCACTCCAGTGTTCTTGCCTGGAGAATCCCAGAGACGGGGGAGCCTGGTGGGCTGCCGTCTATGGGGTTGCACAGAGTCCGACACGACTGAAGTGACTTAGCAGCAGCAGCAGCCAAGTGAGATTCCTCTAGAGACTGTTTTATTTGCCTTGCTGCTGCTGCTGTTAAGTCGTTTCAGTCGTGTCGGACTCTGTGCAACCCCATAGACGGCAGCCCACCAGGCTCCCCCGTCTCTGGGATTCTCCAGGCAAGAACACTGGAGTGGGTTGCCATTTCCTTCTCCAATGTGTGAAAGTGGAAAGTGAAAAGTGAAAGTGAAGTCGCTCAGTGGTGTCCGACCCTTAGCGACCCCACAGACTGCAGCCTATCAGGCTCCTCCATCCATGGGATTTTCTAGGCAAGAGTACTGGAGTGGCTTGCCATTGCCTTCTCTGCTTATTTGCCTTAGGTAAACTCTATTCCTTTTCTTAGGGCTTTCTGTGTTTTCACGTAAAAAAAAAAAAAAACGAATGAGATACTGGGACTTCCTAGTGCACCCAGTTAGAAAAAATGTTTGAACATATTCAAGTATATTAAATTTATATTCTTTATTCTTTAAGAAGAACAACTCCTTTCTTCCCAAATGACAACTCTTGCTTAGTGAGAGTTAAAAACAAACTTTCAGAGGGCTATGACAGGCCACTGGTGACACCCTGTGGTCAATCCTTATAATTACAGTAGTATTTGGGGTGTTTCTTGGTAGGGGGCTTCCTTGGTGGCTCAGATGGTAAAGAATCTCCCCACAATGTGGGAAATACGGGTTCGATCCCTGGGTTAGGAAGTTCCCCTGGAGAAGGGAAAGGCAACCCACTCCAGTATTCTTGTTTGAAGAATTCCATGGACAGAGGAGCCTGGCAGGCTACAGTCTATGGGATCACAAAGAGACAAACAGAACTGAGCAGCTAACACTTTCACTTTTACTTTCCAATGTAAAATTAGACAAACTGACATTAGGTGGTTTTGGTTTTTATTTGTTTTGTTTTTCATTTTTACTGGAGTATATTTGGTTTACTGTGTTTGGCAGTTTCTGCGTATGGCAAAATGAATCTGTTATACATATACATATATCCCTTCTTTTTTGGATTCCCTTCCCGTTTAGGTCACCACAGAGCACTAAGTAAAGTTCCCCGTGCTATACAGCAGGTTCTCATCTATTTTATACATAATATCAATAGTATATATCTGCCAATGCCAGCCTCCCAATTCATCCCCCCCTCCGCCTTCCCACTTTGGTACACATGTTTGTTCTCTTCATCTGCGTCTTTATAGATGCTTTGCAAATAAGTTCATCTGTATCATTTTCAAGATTCCACATATAAACATTAATACATGGTATTTGTCTCTTTATGAGTAACTCTATATGACAGTCTCCAGGTCTATAATAAATTTCAATAGTCTGTGTTTTCATACAATTTAATTTTAAAACTTATTATTTTGAAATAATTACAGATTCACAGGAGATTGCTAAGAAATGTATGGGGAAGTCCCCTGTACCCTTCCCCCAGCCTCTCCCAGCATTGGTATTGTACTATCAACACCAGGAGGCTGACACTGACCAGTTTTCACCAATTATACAGACTCATTTCTGACAATAGCATTTTGACAGGTTAAGGAAACCACAGTAGGCCTATAAGAGTATTTTATGTTGGTGCTTCGTGGTTAGTCACTCAGTTCGTGTCCGACTCTTTGCAACCCCATGGACTATAGCCCACCAAACTCCTCTGTCCATGGGATTTTCCAGGCGAGAATACTTGAGAAGGTTGCCATTTCCTTCTCCATGTTGGTGCTTAAATAATATTAAATTCAAAGACCAACTGGAAATTCTCCTTTAGCATTGTGGCAACGTAAAGTGAATCTTATATTCTAAAACTCAGTTTTATTGAGACAAATATTGCAAACAGTGTAACACAGTAAAATCATCACTGGACTGAGAACCAGAAAGCTCAGGTTCTAGTTCTTGGTTTGATTCAAGAGAGCTGTAATCTCCCCTAACTCTTATATCTCTATAAAAAGCTTTCACTTTCTTGTTTTAAGAATTTGTTTCTGTAAGGCGTGCGTGTGTGTGTGTGTGTGTGTGTGTGTGTGTGGTCGCATGGCATGTGGGATCTTAGTTCCCTGACCAGGGATCAAACCCACGACCCCCTGCATTGGAAGCTCGGAATCTTAACCACTGGATCGCCAGGCAAGTTCCTGTTAGGCTTCTTGAGAAAGAGTACATGTCAAGCCAATGTTTCTGACCTTGTGTGTCTGAAAATATCTCTATCCTAACAGAAGGAAATGGCAACCCACTCCAGTGTTCTTGCCTGGAGAATCCCAGGGACGGGGGAGCCTGGTGGGCTTCCATCTATGGGGTCACACAGAGTCGGACACGACTGAAGTGACTTAGCAGCAGCAGCAACCTCACCTTTGATTGATAATTTTCCTGAGTATGGCTTTTCTTAGGCAGGAAATTATTCTTCTGTTGGGAATGAGAAGGCATCCTGCATTGTGTTTTTCTTCCCTAGTTCCTTTTTTGTCTTCTTGCTTGGGTGACTCATTCATCGTAGAGCTTTCTTCAGATGTTTGGTAATTCTTTGCTGCCTGTGTTAAGAATAAAGCATCAAAATGCCATTCAGGATCTCTTCAAATAGCCTTTTCAACCAGTAAGTTTGCAGAAGGAGCATCAAGAGGCCAACCAACTTGTCACTGAGTAAGCCTAGTTCTCTTTGTGTTAAAGTGGTATGTCTCCTGAGAAAGGAGTCTCCCAGTCTCCTGTGAGAAGTTGGGGGCTGGAAATAAGGACGGACAAGAAGTCTGATGCCCAGTTGACATGGGTGAACTTTATTTTAGATCAACATACGTCAGTTTAGGCATAATGTTTAACTGCCTCAGTACAGACATCTAAGAAGTGAAATTTTTTTTTAATATGTTTACTTATTTTATTTGTGTATTTGGCTGCACTAGGCCTTAGTTGCAACAGACAGGATCTTTCATTGCATCATGTAAATTCTTAGCTGAGGCATGTGGGATCTAGTTCCCTGACCAGAGATTGAACCTGGGCCCCCTGCACTGAGAGCTTGGAGTCTTAGCCACTGGACCACCATGGAAGTCCCAGTAAATTCTTATATTGACCAAGTTTCATGTATTTTAAGAAGCAGAAGGTAGAGTGGAGGGGGAGAGATAAGGAGAGTTGGAGACATTGGAAAGGAAGCAATCATGGTGGAATACAGGTTCTAACTCAGATGAGGGGAGAAATGAAGACATTAGAGGAGTCATGGAAATTGAGAAAATTGGGAGATTTTGTATGTGTGTGTCTGTATATTGGCGGTCTCATGAGAAAAGAATTTCAACAGTGGGAACAATCTCATGAAGGACCTGAAAGGGACTTCCCTGGTGATCCAGTGGTTAAGAATCCACCTGCCAATGCAGGGGACACAGGTTTGATCCCTGGTCTGGGAAGATTCCACATGCTGAGGGGCAACTAATCCTGTGCACACAACTACTGAGCCCACATGCCCGGGAGCCCGTGCTCCACAGCAAGAGAAGCCACTGCACTGAGACGCCTGCACGCCGCAGCTCGAGAGTAGCCTCAGCTCACCACAGCTAGAGCAAGCCCAAGCACAACGAAAACCCAGTGTGGCCAAAATAAGGAAGTTAATTAATTTGTGTAAAGAAAGAAACTATGATGTTGGAATGATTAAAAGTGAGAATTCAGGGCACTGTTGTGGGTGATAGAGTATGCTGCTGCTGCTAAGTCGCTTCAGTCGTGTCTGACTCTGTGCGACCCCAGAGACAGCAGCCCACCAGGCTCCCCCGTCCCTGGGATTCTCCAGGCAAGAACACTGGAGTGGGTTGCCATTTCCTTCTCCGATGCATGAAAGTGAAAAGTGAAAGTGAAGTCGCTCAGTCGTGTCCGACTCTTAGCGACCCCATGGACTGCAGTCCACCAGGCTCCGCCGTCCATGGGATTTTCCAGGCAAGAGTACTGGAGTGGGGTGCCATTGCCTTCTCCAGTAATAGAGTATGGACTGTAGCAAAAAGGTTATCGGCTAGAGAGAGCCCAAAACCAAGCTGCTGCCCATCAAGTGGTGAATGAAGAAATAAAATATGGTCTCTCCATGCAATGGAATATGATTTGGCAACCAAAAATGAAGTACTGATACAAGGTACACACGGGTGAGCCTGGAAACATGCTACATGAAAGAAGCGAGCTGCAAAAACCTACATGTGCGTGAAACGTCCGGAACAGGAAAATCTGTAGAGATAGAAAGTAGATAGCAGCTGCCTATGTCTGGGAGGAATGGAGGAGGAAAATGGCAACCCACTCCAGTATTTTTGCCTGGAGAATCCCATGGACAGAGGAGCCTGGTGGGTTATAGGCCATGGGGTCGCAAAGAGTTGGACACGACTTTGCACACACACACACACACACACACGTCTGGGAGGAAATAGGTTATGAGGTTGGAGGGGGTGGGGCAAGGAAAATGTTCTACAGTTGGTGATGATTGCACAATGGTGAATATACTGGAAACCACTAAACCGCACACTTTAAATGGATGGGTTTAAAAGCAAAAATAAACAAATGGGACTTAAAAGCTTTTGCCCAGCAAAGGAAATCATAAAACAAACAAAAAGATAACTTACAGAATGAGAGGAAATATTTGCAAATGATGCAGCCAATAAGGGATTAATTCCCAAAATATACAAGGAGTTCATGCAGCTCAATATAAAAAATAATAATAATAATAAAATGTGCAGATCTAAATAGACATTTCTCCAAAGAAGACACAAACATGGTCAACAGGTACATGAAAAAATGCCCCACACTGCTGATTATTAGAGAAATGGAATCAAAACTATAATGAGATATCACCTCACTCTGGTCAGAATGGCCATCATCAAAAGGTTTATGAATAATAAATACTAGAGAGGGTGTGGAGAAAAAGGAATCTTCCTATACTGTTGGTGGGAATGCAAATTGGTGCTGTCACTACAGAGAACAGTATGGAGGTTCCTTAAAAAACTAAAAATAGAACTACCATATGATCCTGCAAGCCCAGTCCTGGGCATATATCGAAAAAAAACATGATCCAAAAGGATGCATGCACCCCAGCATTCATTGCAGCGATGTTTACAATAACCAAGACATAGAAGTGACTTAAATGGCCATTGGCAGAAGAATGCAAAGAAGATACGGTACATATATACAATGGAACATTACTCAGCTATTCAAAATGAAATAATGTCATTTGCAGCAACATGGACCTAGAAATTTGTCATACAGAGTGAAGTAAGTCAGAAAGAGTAGGAGAAATATTTTATGACACTGCTTATGTGTGGAATCTAAAAAGAAACAATACAAATGAACTTATTTACAAAACAAGCGCAGACTCACAGACTCAGAGAAGGAACTTACGGTTGCCGGGGGTGGGGGGGGAAATGGGTGGAACAGATAGGGAGTTTGGGATGGACATGGACATGCTGCTGTATTTAAAATGGGTAACCAACAAGGCCCTACTGTGCAGCACAGGGAACTCTGCTCAGTGTTAGGTGGCAGCCTGTATGGGAGGGGAATTTGGAGGAGAATGGATACATGTATATGTACGGCTGAGTTCCTTTGCTGTCCACCTGAAACTGTTATAACATTTGTTAATCAGCTATACTCCAGTATAAAATAAAAAGTTCAAAAAGTCCTGTCATAACTATACTGGGAAAGAATATATGTGTATAACTGAGTCACTTTGCTGTAGAATAGAAATTAACATTGTAAATCAACTATTCAGTTCAATTCAGTTCAGTCGCTCAGTCGTGTCCGACTCTTTGCGACCCCACGAATCACAGCACGCCTGTCCATCACCAACTCCTGGAGTTCACTCAAACTCATGTCCATAGAGTCGGTGATGCCATCCAGCCATCTCATTCTCTGTCGTCCCCTTCTCCTCCCACCCCCAACCTTTCCCAGCATCAGAGTCTTTTCCATTGAGTCAAATCAACTATACTTCAATAAAATTTGTTAAACAAGGAGAAAATGATTTTTTTTATGTGGACCATCTATGAAGTCTTTTTAGAAAAAAAAAAATTTATTTGGCTTCGTTGGGTCTTAGTTGTGGCATATGGGATCTAGTTTCCTAACTAGAAAATTAGGATCAAACTCAGGCCCCCTGCATTGGGAACAAGGGGTCCTAACCCCTGGATCACCAGGGAAGTCCCTTGTAAAGTCTTTATTGAGTTTCTTACAACATGGCTTCTGTTGTTTATGTTCTAGTTTTTTGGCCAAGAGGCATGTGAGATCTTAGTTCCCTGACCAGCGATCAAATCCACACCCCCTGCTGCAGTAGGATGGATTCTTAACCACTGGACCACCAGGGAAGTCCCTGAAATCAAGTTATTTTTTTAAATTCCAACAAGAACCAAGCAGTTTTTGTACTGATGGGTCATCCCGGTCCTCAAGAATAATAGTAATGAGAACAAAAAAGTAGGACTGGAGAAGTTCTCAAAGAGTGATGAGGGGTGAGGGATAAGACGGTGGCACATGGACAGATGGACCTGAAGAGGACAGTCCCAGGCAGAGGAGGTGTGCTATCATGAGATGGCACGCGTTCTGAAGAATGAGCGTTTCAACAGGAGGAAATGCCAGTTCAAAGGAAGAGGGGGGACTTCCCTGGAGGTTTGATGGTTATGTCTCTGTGGTTCCAGTGCAGGGAGTGCAAGTTCGATCCCTGGTCAGGGAACTAGGAACCCGTGTGCCATACTGTGAATTAAGTCAGCTGAGAATGAAGCACTCAGGAGAGAACCCAATAAGGCAATTGGTGTTGCCTGACAGTTATGCTGGGAACATGGGTCGTGTGCTAAGTCGATTCAGTCGTGTCCAACTCTTTGTGACCCCACAGACTGTAGCCCACCAGGCTTCTCTGTCCATGGGATTCTCCAGGCAAGAATACTGGAGTGGGTTGCCACTTCCTTCTCCAGGGGATCTTCCCGACCCAGGGATCGAACCCTCGTCTTCTATGTCTCCCGCATTGGCAGGCGGGTTCTTTACAACTAGCACCCACCTCTTAAGCTTCCCTGGTGGCTCAGACAGGAACATGGGTTGCTGGCACTATATCTCCATTCCAAATCATTGGATCCACATGAGAAATGAGGCTTGAGCCTAACAGATCATAGTACAAACTCCAGGTCCATCCCTGGAGAGCTGGGCAGTTTGAGGCCAAGATTCAGGGCCCAAAACAGAGGTCACAAGTCTTTGTGGATGAGTGGAAAGACTTTGTGGATGAGTGAATTCTACAAGAGAAGTCCATGTCGGTATCTCTTCTACATGGAAAGGTTTAGCATCATCACTGGAGAAGGAAATGGCAACCGACTCCGGTAGTCTTGCCCAGAGAATTCTGTGGACAGAGGAGCCTGGTGGGCTGCTGTCCATGGGGTCGCACAGAGTTGGACACGACTGAAGTGGCCTAGCAGCGGCAGCGGCGGCAGCATCACCTGTACTCCTACATTCCCTCTTTCACCAGAGATCAGAAGTCAAAGGTCATGAACTTCTATAGCAAATCCAGTGCGTTGCTGTGGCCAAATTAAGAGGAAAAACAAAAGTAAGAAGGGACATTGAAAATCTCTTTCACTGTAGCTTTCAGAATTTTATTTCAAGTTTGAAAATGGTGCATAAAACAAAATTGGAGTCCTAGAGATATTCAGGTTAAATATGAGATTATAAGCAGGTGCTGGCCAAGAGTTTAGACTCTTGACACCACACAAGGTGAATGTTCTCAGCTGCCTCTCGTGCTTCTAAGGAGCTCTGGAAGCACGAGTAGGTGGTGTACATGTTTATACCCCCCAGAAATACCAAGAAGGACACCCAGAAAGTCAAGTGTCATCCCAAGGAGGACAACCAAGTTGTTAAAAGCTCCGATTGTGATAGCAATTCCCAGAGCCAAAGTCAGAAATCCCAGGCTGGTGAGGATGAGGGAGTCCTGGTAGCGAATGTAAAAAGGTTTTTGCAGCATGCTTTTTGGTAGCCTTATCCTCCAGTTATGAGGCTCAAGCATGGTGAGTCTTTGCTGCTGCGGTTGCAAAAAGAAATTAATGTGTAAGATATGCAAAATATTAATATTTCTCTCTATTTGAGATGACATTTTATTTAGATACAGTCTAAAATCTACTGTGAACATGACTTGTTAGACTATTTATTGAATCTAATACTCTTTGAAGATAACGTAAAGGGCGAGGTAAAGGTTTTTATTTGTTTTGTGTTTTTTGCCACCTTGTACAGCATATGGGATCTTAGTTCCCTGAGTGTGTGTGTGCTCAGTTGCTCAGTTGTGTCTAACTCTGCGATCCCACAGACCATAGCCAGGTTCCTCTGTCCATGGGATTCTCCAGGCAAGAATACTAGAGTGGGTTGCCATTTCCTCCTCCAGCTTAGTTCCCTGACCAGGGATCAAACCCAAGCCCCCTGCCCTGGGAGTGCGGTGTCTTAAACACTAGACCACAGGGAAGTCCCAAGGCTAGGTTTCAGACAGTACTTTTGTCCTCCATGAAGACCCTTCAGAAGTTACAGTCTCATATACCTTTTTATTTATTTATTTTTTTAAATCTATCCTCTTAACCAAATTTTATTTTATTTTATTTTTTAGGTAATTAATTTATTTTTTATTGGAGGCAAATTATTTTACAATATTATATTGGTTGGTTTTGCCATACATTGATATGAATTTGCCCCGGGTTTACATAAGTTCCCCCTCCTGAACCGCCCTCCCACTTCCCTCCTCCCTTTATCCTCCCTCTGGGTCATCCCCGCATGCCAGCCCCGAGCATCCTATAACATGCATTGACCCTGAACTAGTGATTCATTTCACATATGACAACATACGTGTTTCAATGCCATTCTCCCAAATCATCCCACCCTCACCCTCTCCCATAGAGTCCCAAAGACTGTTCTATACATCTGTGTCTCTTTTGCTGTCTCGTATACAGGGTTATCATTTGCATCTTTCTAAATTCCATATATATGTGTTAGTATACTGTATTGGTGTTTTTCTTTCTGGCTTCCTTCACTCTGTATAATAGGCTCCAGTTTCATCCACCTCATTAGAACTGATTCAAATGTATTCTTTTTAATGGCTGAATAATACTCCATTGTGTATATGTACCAAAGCTTTCTTATCCATTCGTCTGCAGATGGACATCTAGGTTGCTTCCATGTCCTGGCTATTATAAACAGTGCTGCAATGAACATTGGAGTACACGTGTCTCTTTCAATTCTGGTTTCCTCGGTGTGTATGCCCAGGAGTGCGATTGCTGGATCATATGGCAGTTCTATTTCCAATTTTTTGAGGAATCTCCACACTGTTCTCCATAGTGACTGTACTAGTTTGCATTCCCACCAACAGTGTAAGAGGGTTCCTTTCTCTCCACATCCTCTCCAGCATTTATTGCATGTAGACTTTTGGATAGCAGCCATTCTGACTGGTGTGAAATGGTATCTCATTGTGGTTTTGATTTGCATCTCTCTGATTATGAGGGATGTTGAGCATTTTTTCATGTGTTTGTTAGCCATCTTTATGTCTTCTTTGGAGAAATGTCTGTTTAGTTCTTTGGCCCATTTTTTGATTGGGTCATTTATTTTTCTGGAATTGAGCTGCAGGAGCTGCTTGTATAATTTGGAGATTAATCCTTTATCAGTTGCTTCATTTGCTATTATTTTCTCCCATTCTGAAGGCTGTCTTTTCACCTTACTTATAGTTTCCTTTGCTGTGCAGAAGCTTTTGATTTTAATTAGGTCCCATTTGTTTATTTTTGCTTTTATTTCCAATATTCTGGGAGGTGGGTCATGGAGGATCCTGCTGTGATTTATGTCAGAGAGTGTTTTGCCTACGTTCTCCTCTAGGAGTTTTATAGTTTCTGGTCTTACATTTAGCTCTCTAATCCATTTTGAGTTTATTTTGGTGTATGGTGTTAGGAAGTGTTCTATTTTCATTCTTTTACAAGTGGCTGACCAGTTT
This sequence comes from Moschus berezovskii, assembly GCF_049115385.1. Classification (NCBI taxonomy): domain Eukaryota; kingdom Metazoa; phylum Chordata; class Mammalia; order Artiodactyla; family Moschidae; genus Moschus; species Moschus berezovskii. The sequence goes on along the minus strand of NC_142486.1, from coordinate 31,792,534 downwards.
TCCCAGCACCACTTGTTAAAGAGACTGTCTTTTCTCCATTTTATATTCTTGCCTCCTTTGTCAAAGATGAGGTGTCCATAGATGCATGGATTTATCTCTGGGCTTTCTATTTTGTTCCATTGATCTATATTTCTGTCTTTATGCCAGTGCCATACTGTCTTGATGACTGTGGCTTTGTAGTAGAGCCTGAAGTCCGGCAGATTAATTCCCCCAGTTCCATTTTTCTTCCTCAAGATTGCTTTGGCTATTCGAGGTTTTTTGTATTTCCATACAAATTGTGAGATTATTTGTTCTAGTTCTGTGAAAAATATTGTTGGCAGCTTGATAGGGATTGCATTGAATGTATAAATTACTTTGGGTAGTATACTCATTTTTACAATATTTATTCTTCCAATCCATGAACATGGTATATTTCTCCATCTATTAGTGTCCTCTTTGATTGCTTTCAGTAGTGTTTTATAGTTTTCTATGTACAAGTCTTTTGTTTCCTTAGGTAGATATATTCCTAAGTATTTAATTCTTTTCGTTGCAACAGTGAATGGAATAGTTTCCTTAATTTCTCTTTCTATTTTCTCATTATTAGTGTATAGGAATGCAAGGGATTTCTGTGTGTTGATTTTATATCCTGCAACGTCATATACCTTTTTAAATGCACTTCCCTGGTGTCTCAGCAGTCAAGGATTAGCCTGCAATGCAAGAGATGCCGGTTTGATCCCTGGGTAGAGAAGATTCCCTGGAAAAGGAAATGGCAACCCCCTTCAGTATCTTGCCTGGGAAATGCCACAGACAGTGGAGCCTGGTGGGCTACGGTCCTTGGGGTCACAAGAGTTGGACACGACTTACCAACTAATGTACTGTCTTTGAGGATGGGATTACAGTAACAGGCACTGCAGATAATATTCTGACATCCATTTTTACATCGGATTAGCTATTCATTCATGGATTCATTTCCCAGATTTAAACAATCTTCTCAGTGACAAAGAAGTTATCAACAAACTCTTGTTAACTATACAGAAATATGAATGCGTCATATATAATTAAAAAATACTCTAGTTTAAATTCAGCATTCAGCATTGTGTGTCCATGCTAAATCATTTCAATTGTGTCCTACTCTTTGCAACTCCATGGACTGTAGCCCACCAGGCTCCTCTGTCCATGGGATTCTCCAGGCGAGAATACTGGAGTTGGTTGCCATTCCTTTCTACAGGGAATCTTCCCAACCCAGGGACTGAACCCGAGTCTCTTACATCTCCTGCATTGGCAGGCGGGTTCTTTACCACTAGCACCACCTGGGAAACCCATTGAGCATTGTATCAATATTTAAAAACAAAACACACACACACATATAGCCAACAAATAATGGCTATCCCAAGCATGGAAAGATGGCTTATCATGACAAAAATCTCACTATAACACAACACCACATTTAAAAAGTATATGAAAGAAGCCCATATTAGTATTGCAATAGGTGCTGATAAATCATTTGATTAAATTTCAGAGCCATTCATGATTTTTTAAAGTACTTATCAAAATGGTAACTGAAATTTTTTTTACAAAATTTTCTTAATCCAATGCATACATCTGCAAAAAGTTAACACTTTCATGAAAGACAGTCTTGTTTTACTTACCCAGTAGTATGTAAACCTAAAAATAAGGAGGAGTTTAAAGAAATCAGCCAGCAGGCTTTCCAACCAAACTGGCATAACCTTCGGAGAAGAGTTGAAGCCTTTCCTTTTCCTTTTAAGAGGGAGAGGATCTTGATTAGATAATGACAATAATGTGAACTTTCCAGGGATACCATTGTTAAGCCTCAGATGAGCACTTAGTCCTACTTAGCACAGTAATTTTCCCTCTCCGGAGGGCTGTGAAGGACACTAACGGGATGGGTAGTGAGCTTACTCTTGTTAATGTTAGCACAGAGAACACCCAGACTCTCGAGACATTATGGGTATATGTCACACGGATCATGTCTTCCACTGAGGAGCTAAACCTGGGCCTTCTATTGCTTCGTCTTTGACTAGTTTGTTAACTAGGTTAGTGGCTCTCTACTCATGATGTATATCTGACTCACTTGGGAGCTTGAATAAATACACAGCCACGTGTAAAATAGACAGCTAGTGGGAAGCTCCTGTACAGCCCGGGGATTTCATCTCAGTGCTCTGTGATGACCTAGATAGGTGGGAATAGGGGTGGGTGGAAGGGAGATCCAAGAAAGAGAGAATATATATATATACATATATGTGTGTGTGTGTGTATACATATATAGCTGATTTCCTTGTTGTGCAGCAGAAACTCACACAACATTGTAAAGCAATTTTGAAAGTGAAGTGAAAGTGAAAGTCACTCAGTTGTGTCTGACTCTTTGCAACCTTATGGACTGTAGCCCACCAGACTCCTCTGTCCATGGAATTCTCCAGGCAGGAATGGACTGCCATTTTTTTTTCCAGGCGATCTTCCTGTCCCAGGGATCAAACCTGGGTCTCCCATATTGCAATCAGGTTCTTTACCATCTGAGTCACCAGGGAAGCCATTATACTCCACTGAAAATGAAAACACCCATAATGTCATCCCATCTATATCAACACCCCTGGGGATGGACCACCTCAGGAGGTCCCCAGATAACTCTAATATGCAGCCAGGACTGAGAGGAGTGGTGAGAAATTTATAAACTATTTATGAGAAAGGTCATCATCAGAAATGCTCTCTTCTGTATGTTACTTTAGGCCAAGTGTTTCACAGACAGAATCTTGTGAGGCACGTGTTATCATCCATATTTTACCAACAAGAAAACAAGGTACAGAGAGTTAAATAATTTGCACAGAGTTTTCAGGCAGGAAGTGGCAGAATTAGGATTCAACGCAGAGTCTGTTTTCCTTCTATGGTCTCTTTGGCACCTAGAGTAGTCATAACACCTTTGGTATTTCGTAATACATGCCTCTCTGGCCTGAGCAGGTGGAATAGGTCAGAGTTTCTCAAAGAGAGTTCTCCAAAGTAGCAGCAGCACCATCACCTGGGATCTTGTTAGAAATGCAAGTTCTGGAGACTCCAACTTAGACCTACCGGATTAGAAGTTCTTGGGGATGGGATCCAGCAGTCTGGCTTTCAGTAAACCCTTCAGGAGACTCTGGAGCCCTCTCTATTGGCTTACCTGGTGGCTCAGCGATAAAGAACCTGCCTACCAGTGCAGGAGAGGTGGGTTCGTTCCCTAGGTCAGGAAGATCCCCTGGAGAGGGAAATGGCAACCCATTCCAGTGTTCTTGCCTGGGAAACTCCATTGACAGGGGAGCCTGGAAGGCTACAGTCCAGGGGTTCGCAAAAGTGTTGGACATGACTGAGCAACTAAACAACAACAGCAGAGTTTAAAAATGACTGATTCAAGGACTTCCCTGGTGGTCCAGTGGCTAAGACTCTGCACTCCCAGTGCAGGGGGTTGGTGTTCAATCTCTGGTTGGGGAACTAGATACAACATGCTGCAGCTACGAGTTCACATGCCACAATAAAGATCAGCAATCCTGCGTGCTGCAACCAAAACCCAATGCAGCCAAATAAATAAATGAATAAATATTAAAAAGTAAAAACGATCGTTTCAGATATTCAGTTCTGTTTGGCCATCCGCACAATGCCTGGAACTCCTCATACAAAGAAAGGAAGCCTCTGTCTTTACATACTCCCAAGTAGGCTGTACATCTATATTATTTGATATTCCCAGTCGAAAAGTACACCAAGAATAAGCAAGAATCTCAGAAAGGGCTGAGGAAGATTTCTTGATGAGGAAAGAAGATAATTTTAAAGTATTTCATTAAAAGCAGGAGTCTACTGCTTCTTCTATTACCAAATCAAACTTGGGTCTGCTTGCCCACATGCAGTAAGATCTATTCACACTGGGTCTTGGGGAAAGAAAGTGCAGTGTTTATTGCAGGCACCAAGCAAGGAGTCCAGGCAGCTAGTGCTCAAAACACCCAAACTCCCCAATGGCTTTCAAGATAAAGGAGAGAGGTTGTGGGCACATAATCAGCTCATGAACATTCTTCTGACTTGGTGGTGGTGAAGTAACTGGGGAGTCAACATCATCAACCTTCTGGTTCCAACCTGGCTGGGGTCTATGTGCTTGTGGTCAGCAAGCAGTTAACTTCTTCTGCTTGATGGGAGTTGAAATACCTGCAAAAGACTCAGAAGATAACTGAGAGCCCTCGACTTTGTTTAGTGGCTAAACTGTTATTATGGCCTTGCTTGACTGTTTTCCTGTTTCTACATTTCCTCACTTCTCTGATTAAATTTATCCTTTGGAGCTTGGGGAAGGCCTAGGAAGCCAAAGTTTTCTACAGACAAGAGGCAGCTGGAGGACAAGAGTTGGGGGTCGGGGGTAGTCTGTCCCGGGAAGGCCCCCAAAGGTCCTACTTGGTTACACCCCCAGTTCATCAGACAGAACTACTCACTGAAACCTCATCAAATCAGTAAAATCAGAAGTGCCCCTGCTCAGCCTAAATTGATGATCTTCAGCTGGATGTACATGTCAGAATTAGATTCTCCTGGCAAGTAGACTTTTTTAAAATTTGCATCAGGTGATTCTGTTCTGCATCTAAAAACAATAGGCTCAAATAGTTTGATTTGTTGGTACAATCTACATTTTCTCATCATGAGGTTTGAGTATGCATTAATGGAAACAGAGGGTAAAAATCGATGTTGTCAGGTATCTAAGGATTTATAGGATTATGTGGCTCTTGGGGCATCATAAATCTCACTGGCACCAACGATTCTATGAAGAGCTGTGATAAAAATTGCTGTATGGAGATCCTCATGGCCTCATACTTTTTGAAAAAATGGGAAGAACATCAACAGAAGAGACAAGAAACACATTTGCACGTGAACTCTGCTGCTGTGAATTCATGAATCCTGGGTTTGGCCAGCCTTCCATTTCCAGTGCATATGTGTTGTTTCTAGCAGATATGAAAAGTAAGACCAAAAGGGACTTCCCTGGTGGTACAGTGGATGGAAGTCCACCTGCAAATGCAGGGTCAGTTCAGTTCAGTCGCTCCGTTGTGTCCGACTCTTTGCGACCCCATGAATCACAGCACGCCAGGCCTCCCTGTCCATCACCAACTCCCGGAGTTCACTCACACTCATGTCCATCGAGTCAGTAATGCCATCCAGCCATCTCATTCTCTGTCGTCCCCTTCTCCTCCCACCCCCAATCCTTCCCAGCATCAGAGTCTTTTCCAGTGAGTCAACTTGTCGCATGAGGTGGCCAAAGTATTGGAGCTTCAGCTTTAGCAGCAGTCCTTCCAATGAACACCCAGGATTGATCTCCTTGCAGTCCAAGGGACTCTCAAGAATCTTCTCCAGCAAGAAGCTTAAAAGTTAATCAACAATAGATGAGTGGGAGAATGGGAGGATTCAGATATCAGGTAGAGAACAGACTAAATCATTTATCACATAGTAGTGTAAGTGAATAAAATATCTCATATTTATTTAGTTAAACCTAGACTTTTATTGCGGAGAAGGCAATGGCAAGCCACTCCAGTATTCTTGCCTGGAAAATCCCATGGATGGAGGAGCCTGGTAGGCTGCAGTCCGTGGGGTCGCTATCGGTCGGACACAACTGAGCAACTTCACTTTCACTTTTCACTTTCCACTTTTACACACTGGAGAAGGAAATGGCAACCCACTCCAGTGTTCTTGCCTGGAGAATCCCAGGGACGGGGGAGCCTGGTGGGCTTCCATCTACGGGGTCACACAGAGTCGGACACGACTGAAGTGACTTAGCAGCAGCAGCAGCAGCAGCCCTCTGATGCCCCCTCACAATACCTACCGTCTTATTTGGGTTTCTCTTATCTTGGTCGTGGGATATCTCTTCACAGCTGCTCCAGCAAAGCGCAGCCACTGCACCTTACCTTGGACAAGGGTTATCTCCTCAAGGTCGCCCCTCCTGACCTTGAACGTGGAGTAGCTCCTCTCGGCCCTCCTGCGCCCACGTAGCCACCGCCTCTTGGACAGGGTACACAGGTTCAATCCCTGGTCCAGGAAGGTTCCACATGCCGCAGAGCAACTAAGCCCATGCACCTCGACCACTGAGGTCTGAACGCCTCTGATCTGCAACAAGAGGCGCCCGCGCAATGAGAAGCCCGTGCACCACAGCAAAGAGTAGCCCCCACTCGCTGCAACTAGAGAAAGTTCACTCGCAAAAACAAAGATGCAGTGCACCCCCTCCCACAGAATAGCAGTGAATGGTCTAGAAGGTTATTGGGGAGCCTGGTGGGCTGCCGTCTGTGGGGTCGCACAGAGTCGGACACGACTGAAGCGACTTAGCAGCAGCAGCATAGTCCTACAGGTTAGGAAATCCCCCTGAGGACTTGGGCCTCAACGACCAATTTCAATCTTCTTTATCACTTGCAATTTAAAGTATATCTTCTATAGCCCTTCCTTTATGTTATCAATTATTGCACCACCCCCAATATGTTGGTGGGAACTTTCATTTGAACTCCTTTTATTTTTTCCCCATATCAGTTTGAATCCTGTTCTCTTCCGCCATATCCCATTTCTAAAAAATGATTTTTGATTGCGGTAAAACAGGCTTAACATGAAGTTTACCACTGTAACCATTTTTAAGCGGATAGTTCAGTGGCATTAAGTACATTCACGTTGTCAGGGCACTCTATCCAGAGAACTTCTTGCATCTTGCAAAACTGAATGTGAGTTTTTTAAAAACTCTCATGTGTTTAAACCTCGTTTCCACTGTCCCCATCACAAATGGCTGACCTCGTAGACTTCTCTGCTTTGTCTTCCAAATCTTTTCACTTTTCAATTTCTGCCCTCAGTTTCAATTTCCAAGTGTCCTTGCCTTAGTTACCGATCCTTCACACGGTCTGATCCTTGTTTCATTTTGTGATACAGCCTACTACCCCAGACCTGAGGATAGTAATTATATGTTGAAAGAAAAAAAAAAATTGTTTTCTGTTTACTATCTGCATCAACTCCCTCTGCAAATGACTTTTAGCTCTTCTAGCATGAGAGAAGAAATCCTTCCAGGTCCTTGATTCTGGGCTCTGATTCTTCTTATATCAAGGGCCATTGGGTAGGGCCGTTGACTGGTGAGATTTCTAGAATGAGCAGGTGGCATGGTGAGTCCATTTCTCAACGGTGGTGGGGGGAGGGGGCACCCAGAAACGTCAGACAAAGGGAAGCAAGATATTCTTTTGAGGCGCTTTTCTCGTGGAGGCATCTGCCAGTTCCCAGCCTGGCAGCAAAGGAGAAGATACAATGAAATAGAAGGACCGCAGTGCGGGTGACTGAACTTTGTGATTATGATTTGAAGGACAATTTCTTGTATCACTTGCTCCAGGAGGTGTGGCTTCTTGGGTTTCTGACTACGTGAATAGGCCAGTAAAAGTGCCAGGAATATACAGGAGGGTCAGAGGGGGTGAAAAATTTGGAACCCAAGAGGGACAAGAAAAAAGTCAAGGCGCTATAGGAGGAACTTCCCTGGTGGTCCAGTGGCTGATTCCTTGCTCCCAATGCAGGGGGGCCCGGGTTCCATCCCTGGTCAGGGAACTAGATCCCACAGGCCGCAACTAAGACTTGGTGCAGCCAAATAAACAAATATTTTAAAAAAGAAAAATGTAAAAAACCCACAGACTTAGAGAATGAATTTATGGTTGCCAGGGGGAAGGGATATTTAGGGAGTTTGGGATCGACATGAACACACTGCTATATCTTAAATGGATAACCAACAAATTACTACTGTAATATGTACAATCTACTGTGGAGTACAGGGCACTGTGCTCCATGTTATGGAGCAGCCTGGATGGGAGGGGAGTTCGGCGGAGAATGGATACATGTATATGTGTGGCTGAGTCCCTTTGCTCTTCACCTGAAACTATCACAACATTATTAATCAGCTATACCCCAACACAAAATATAAAGTTTTTTTAAAAATAAAATGTTAGACGCGAGAGATGCCCGGCTCTGGCGGCGCAGACGCGGGAGACGCCCGGTTCCGGCGCAACCGACCACGTGCAGAATCGTGGCTGAGAGGAGCTACCCCGCGCCCAGGGTTAGGGCGGTGGCTGAGAGGAGCTGTACCACGTCCAGGAGGCGGTGGCTGCTTGGGCACCGGAGGGCCGAGAGGAGCTGATCCACATTCAAAGCAGGAGGGGTGGCCTTGAGGAGATACCCCTCGTCCAAGGTAAGGTACACCGGCTGCACCTTGCTGGAGCAGCTGGGAAGAGATACTCCACAACCAAGTGGAATATAAGAATCCAGTGTTCTGGGGAGGAAGGAACAAGGTGGCGGAGGGATAAGATGGCGAGACCACTTTCTCCCCCACAAATTCATCAAAAGAACATTTGAATGTGGAGTAAAGTCCTCAAAATAACTTCTGAATACTGGCAGAGGACATCAGGCTCCCAGAAAAGCAGCCCATTGTCTTCTAAAGGAGAGAGAAGAAATCCAGCTCCACCCACCAGAACACCGACACATGCTTCCCTAACCAGGGAACCCAGACAAGTCACTCGTCCAACCCCACACACAGCGAAGAAACGACATAATAAAGAGACCTCCACAAACTGCAAGAAGAGGGAAAGGCCACCCCAAGCAAAGCAATATAAGCAAGATGAAGAGGCAGAGAAATACCCAGCAAGTAAAGGAACAAGATAATTGCCCACCAACACAAACAAAAGAAGAAGATATAGGGAATTTACCTGATAAAGAATTTCAAATTTTGATGGTGAAAATGATTCAAAATCTTGAAAGCAAAATGGAGTTACAGATAAATAACCTGGAGAAAAGGATTGAGAAGATGGAAGAAAGATTTAATAAGGACTTAGAAGAAATAAAAAAGAGTCAATATACAATGAATAATGCAATAGATGAGATCAGAAGCACTCTGGAGGGAACAAACAGTAGAATAACAGAGGCAGAAGACAGGATAAGCGAACTAGAAGATAGAATTGTAGAAATAAATGAAACAGAGAGGAAAAAAGATACGAATTAAAAGAAATGAGGACAATATTAGAGACCTCTGGGACAATGTTAAACGCTCCAACATTCGAATCATAGGAGCCCCAGAAGAAGAAGACAAAAAGAAAGACCATGAGAGAATACTTGAGGAGATAATAGTTGAAAACTTCCCTAAAATAGGGAAAGAAATAATCACCCAAGTCCAAGAAACTCAGAGAGTCCCCAACAGGATAAACCCAAGGCGAAATACTCCAAGACACATATTAATCAAATTAACAAAGATCAAACACAAAGAACAAATATTAAAAGCAGCAAGGGAAAAGCAGCAAATAACACATAAGGGGATTCCCATAAGGATAACAGCTGATCTTTCAAAAGAAACTCTTCAGGCCAGAAGGGAGTGGCAAGACATACTTAAAAGTGATGAAAGAAAATACCCTACAGCCCAGATTACTATACCCAGCAAGGATCTCATTCAAATATGAAGGAGAAATCAAAAGCTTTACAGACAAGCAAAAGCTGAGGGAATTCAGCATCACCAAAACAGCTCTCCAACAAATGCTAAAGGATCTTCTATAGACAGGAAACACAGAAAGAGTGTATAAACTTGAACCCAAAGCAATAAAGAAAATGGCTACGGGATCGTACTTGTCAATAATTACCTTAAACATAAATGGGTTGAAATTTTCAAAAAGGCTAGGAAACAATTCTCATAGCCATCAATAGTTCAGTGTTGAGTTCATGAATAGTTTTTAAAGTTTGGGACAAACTGTAGTATTTGCTATTTGAAGTACTATTTGTAATTGGCATATTACGATGTAACATTGGTCTTCATTTCCAACTTAAAACGCCAAAAAATGCCTAACAGGTTTTTAGATTTGTGAATTTTAGTTGAAATGCATTTTACGATGTTACTAAACCTGCAGAAATATTGAAATATTTCAGAGAACTTATTCACTGTACATTTATTTTATTTATAAAAGTTATGAACTGTAAAAAAAATAAATAAAATAAAATATTATCAATAAAAAAATAAAATGTTAAGCTAAAATTAAAAAAACAGGGGCTATAGGTTTAGAGGATGCGGGGTCTGCAGTGATGTCTGGGGATTCCGACAAGGCACAGGAGAGGACCATGGAGGCAGGTAACTCTTGGGGAAGACAGGAAGGTGACAAACCATGTGAGGAGGGCCATGAGCTAGGCACCTGTGGGCCTGGAAGGGTCCCTCTGTGCATGTTAAAGTCCACAGGAATTGATGTGAAGAGAGAGTGAGAAGCAGCAGCTGGATCTTCGTGATGGTTGGAAGGGAAGCAAGAAAGTTGGTAGTCATGGCAACAGGGAGGTGGAACCTGGTTCCTTCATCTGCCGTGAATTTGAACGAACAAGGATTTCTGCAAAAAGAGATTTCATAGAGGCAAAAAATTCCAAAATCAGATAGTAAGCTTTTTTAGAAGCCAGAGTTTATTTCTTTTTAAAATAATGCTCAAGGGATTTTTTTTAAACTGTCCAAAGGCACAAAGGTATTTGGGGGTTTAACAACAACTTAAAAATCGGGTGCTTGTGGTTGGTGCTCCCATTTCAAAATAGCTATTTCTAAGCTTCTGGGGGTTTCTAAGATTTGATAGTTCTTCTAGGGTTAAAGGTGAATTTTCTGGGTTTTGACAAGCTTCATACAAGGCAAAGATTGCAGGAATGACAATAAAAACAATTCCAGAAACAGCCATCATCATTGCAAGACGAAAAGGAATCTGATCAGCAAAGAAAGCCACTGCAGAAAGTTCCAGAAACAAAGTGATTACTCCAAAATAAAAAAGCCAGATATATTTGTATAAACTCTGTATTCTCAGCAGCTAGCTCCTCAGGTTATGAGCTTGAAAAGTTGGGATCATGACGATCTTATCTGCAGAGGTTAGAAGAAAAAAAATGAGGTCAAATAAATCAGAGGTTGACTGGGAACCCATCTCTCCATTTGCCATGACATTGCTTTTAGACAAAGTTTTGAATTTTATTCACTCTAAGTTGTAATGTGTCCTGATGGAGTGAAACAATAGGGCTAGGGTCTAGGATGACCAAGGAAGGTTGCCAGGAAGTCAGGAAACATAAATATCTTAATTTCCTGTAAATAAATCAATAACCTTGATGAAACTATCACAAACTTCCGAAACATTTCCGCAGAGCACTTGGGCATAGCTCATAGTCCTGAGGTTTGCCTGGGGACGAGAACAGACTCAAGAGCTCATTTTAAGGAAGTGTCAGAATTACGTAAATGCATCGTTTGAAATTGATACAGATCACAAAGCAAAATCCCTATTAATTTAGGTTTAATGGAGTAGAGGCAGAAAGCAGCATGTACTTTAGACAAACCCTAACAAAGGTAATTTGAACTGTTGCATGCATGTGTGAGTGCTCAGTCGCTTCAGTCACGTCCGATTTTTCACGACCCTTTGGACTGTAGCCTGCCAGCCTCCCCTGCCCATGGGATTCTCCAGGTAAGAATATTCAGTGTGTTTCCACGCCCTCCTGAACTCTTGCATATGGTCCCTTATATACACAAAACATTGACAATAAAGAAATAAAACCAGTAGAAAAACAGAAGATATAACAAGAAACCCCTATCTGTGGAATTGCAATGGCTGGTGGACTTGAAAAGGTATCCCTGACCTCACTTAGAAATAGGAAAAAGAGAGTCTTTAATGACTTTCAGACACATCGCTGCTTTTATAAATAAATAGAGGTGATAGTGGGGTTTACCTGGTATGAAATGCAGCTTTTTCACAACAGAAACCAGCAAACACACCTCAAGATAAGATGCTAAGCACAGCGCTTTCTGTTTCTTTTATAGGAGACAGGATCCTGATTGGATAACTGCAATAACAGGAATTCTATGGAAAGCCTTTTTCACGCATCAGCTTAGCTTTCTCCCAATTGAGCCAATGGTATAAGATGCTGGGCTCTGAGAAATCTTCTTAAAGGAGAGATTGACGACAAACGCTTGCTCTATGGTTTGTTATTGTTGTTTAGTCTCTAAGTCGTGTCTGACTCTTCGAGACCCCATAGACTATAGCCCACCCAGCTCCTCTGTCCATGGGATTTCCCAAGCAAGAATACTGGAGTGGGTTGCCATGCCCTCCTCCAGGGAATCTTCCCAGCCCAGGGATCAAACCCACGTCTTCTGCATTGGCAGGCAGATTCTTTATCACTGAGTCAGCAGGGAAGCCCTTGCTATGTGGTAGTTAAGAATAATGTGTCGTGGAAAAAACCTAGGAAATGATCATTTGTTTTCCCCCTGGCTATTAATGGTGTTTGTTTCATTTGGCTTCACCTGATGATGGTTTGGACATCCTTCCCAGATGGCACTAGTGGTAAAGAACCCACCTGACAATGCAGGAGCTGTGGGTTCAATCTCTGGGTCAGGAAGACCCCCTGGAGGAGGGCATGGAAACCCACTGCAGTATTCTGGCCCAGAGAATCCCACAGACTGAGGAGCCTGGTGGGCTGCAGTCCATAGGGTTGCACAGACTCAGACACGACTGAAGCGATTTAGCACACACGCACCACAGTGATGGTTTGGTCAAGTTGAGGAAAGTTTCCTTGTCACCTGCAACCCACCTTATACCAGTTTTTCCCAACCACCACTGGGCTTGAAAAATCTTGGGGCGCTTGTTGCAAGTACAATTCTCCAGATCCTTTCTCGAAGGACCAGTCTTCCACAAGCACCTCTGGGGAATGTTAACACCATTACCAAACCAGGCACAGCAAGCCAAACGCTGAGGTGCCGAGGTTTTGCCAAGGGAGGAGACAAACTAGAGATAGGAGAACGAGTCTCAGATCCGCCTCCCCAAAGCTGAAGGGGGTCGGGATAGTTGTAAGACAAGCAGGATGGAATGGGGCATGAGGGAAAAGTGATTGGAGGTAGAGGAAAAGGTGAGGTAACTCTAAGTTCCTGTGAAACAACTGAGCCATATGAAGCTGGGAAGGTATGCAACTAAAGAGAGGAAACAGAAAGAAAGGAAAATAGCTGGATCCAGCGTGGCCAGTGAAGGCAGTTTACAAGCAGAGGGGTTTTAGCCAGCTGCTCCCTGATCTGTCGCTCTGCAGGACAGACTCAAGAATCCCTGTTTGGGCTTCCTTGGTGGTCCAGTATTTAGTAATCTGCCCAGCAATTCAAGGTTCGATCCCTGGTCCAGGAAGATCTCACATGCCACGGGGCAACTAAGCCCATGTACCACCACTACTGAGCCCGAGCACGCTAGAGCCCGTGCTCTGCAAGAAGAGAAGCCCTCATGCCACAAGGAAGAGTGGCCCTGATCGCTGCCGCAACTAGAGAAAGCCCTCGCCCTGCAACAAAGTTCCCCATGCAGCCAAAAATAAATATTTTTTAATAAAGCACCCCTGTTTATTGCAGCACTATGCATGATAGCCAAGACATGGAAGCAACCTAAGTGTCCATCGACAGATGAATGGATAAAGATGTGGTGTAAACGCAATAGAATATTACTCAGCCATTAAAAATAATGAAATCACCCCATTTGCAGTAACCTGGATGAATCTAGAGATTGTCATACTAAGTGAAGCAAGTCACAAAGAGAAAGAGAAGTATTATATGACTTCACTTATTTGTGGAATCTGAAATATGACACAGGTGGTCATACTTAAATATGACCCTGGTGGTCCAATGGTTACAACTCTGTGCTCTCAATGCAGGGGGCACTGGTTGGATCCCTGGTTGAGGAAGATTCCACATGTCATGTGCTGTGGCCAATAGAAATTTTAATTAAGAATTTTTTAAATAAATAAAAATGTCACACAAATTTACCTATGAAACAGAAACAGATTCATAGACATAGAATAGACTTGTGGTTGCCAAGGGGGAGGGGGTTGGAGGTGGGATGGATTGAGAGTTTGGGATTAGTAGATGCAAACTATTATATAGAGAATAAACAACAAGGTCCTACTGCATAGCACAGGGAGACACATTCAGTATTCTGTGATAATCCATAATGGAAAATAATATGAAGAATGTGTATATATACATGTATAACTGCCTGCTGTATATCAGAAATTAACACATTGTAAATCAATTATCTTCAATAAAATAAAAATTTTTTAAAAATCATACTCTTAGTTAACAAGAGATGACAGAGGGGTATGGGAGGAAGGGAAGCCAAGAGTCCAGTTCTAAGGCAATTTCAGTGACATTTTTTTATAAGATATTACTTACATAGTATCTAGGATTTTTTTTTAAGTATGTTGCCTATATTATCATCTATGGTGGGCTGCATGGCTGTCCAGCAAATTTAACAGTTTGCTGGGTTTTGATTACAAAGTAACATATATGTTCTTTGGGAGACTTTGAAAAAAATAAGAAAGATCCAAATAGAAGTTATTCCACCACTCAGAACCAATTCCCATTAACAATGGCTTCCACTGTGTTTAGTTTTTTGAGGCATACTTACTATATTAAAAAATCATACATATTTGATGTATACATTTTGATGTGTTTGCACATATACCTATACCCATGATGTCATCATCAAAATCAAGGTAATAAATATATCCTTCACCTCCAAACCATTTACTGTGTTTCTTACCTTTTTTTTTTTGTAGGAATACAACAAGAGATCTACTATCTCAAGTTTTTAAGTGCACAAAACCATTTTTGAAAATGGTTTTGATATCAGTTTTAGGAACAGTAAAATAAGGTCATGTGACATTGTGTGTGTGTTCCAGGGGTTGATTTGCTTTCATTTCTTTGGGGAAAATTCTTGAAATTGTGGCAACTTATGTCATGGCTATAGTCCAATCATCATGTCATTAATTTCTTCCACCTGATGAGGGGTTTGGTCTCTACAAAACAGCCCACAGGATATGGCTCAGAATATTATCTATAATCCGTGAGAAGGAACCAAAGGTCCTTGACTTTGGTTACTGACTATTGTTTTGTCTTATTTGACTGCTGTTCTTAGCTTCCACCTTTTCTCCCTTCTGATTAAAGTTATTCTTTGGCTAAAGTTTTTTTCACACACAAAAGGCATACTGAGGACATGCCGGGCAAGGGCCATAGGATCCTGCTCCACTTCAATAGCGGAGATAAGATTGGGACATTGCAAGTGGGGAGTCATGAGTTGGGAACCTGGAGTCTTCAGTGGGTCACCTCCGTACATGTTAAAATTAGCAGGAGCTGATATGAAAAGCCAGAGTAAGAGGTAGGTCGTAAGTGATGGGAGGAAGAGAGCAAGAAGTTGGTAGAAGCAAAAACTTCTTGAAGGAAGGACTTCCCTGGTGGTGCAGAGGATAGTAATCTGCCTCCCAGTATAGGGGGACACAGGTTCAATCCCTAGTCCAGGAAGATCCCACATGCCACAGAGCAGCTGAGCCTGGGAACTGCAACTCCTGAAGCCCAAGCACCCTAGAGCCGTGCTCTGCAACAAGAGACTCCACCGCAATGAGAAGGCCATGCACTGCAGCGAAGAGTCCTGCTCCCCACAACTAGAGAAAGCCCACGCCAACCATCGAAGACCCAGTACAGCCAAAAATAAATAAAATAAAAACAGGTGGAAGAACACTGGTACATTTATCTATCACATATTTGAGGGGAAAAAAGGGCTTTCCCTAGGAAGAGATTTCACAGAGGCAACAGGAAACAAGAACTTTCCAAAATCATAACCTTTTAAAAAGTCAACATTTATTCCTTTTAAAATGCTCAAAAGACTGTAAAAGGGTTCAAAGTCCTAAGGAAGTTCAGATTTCAGATAAAATGGTAGTCAGGTGCTGACAATAAGAATCTGTTGCTGAAGCTTAAATTGCAATGTGTTCAATTCTATACCTCCATGGTTCTTCCACTTGGGGAGGGATAAATTCCTCCAACTTTCGGCAGACTTCATAAAAAATGAGCACTCCAATAATGATGAGAAAAACGATGGCAGTAATAATTATTGTGATTACCAGGAATAACGTCTTGAGATCCAGAGGGAAAACTGCCATGGCAATTCCAAATATCAAAACGATGAATACAGCAAAGAACAAAAATAATTGTTTGTATAATCGATATGAACACTTGACGTGAGTTATTCTTGGAAACCAGTTTGACTGACGGTAAACTCGAGGTGATGAGATCATAATGAATCTTGTCTTCAGGGATAAGAGGGAAAAAATTTTAAGGTTGACTGACTATTGCCAATGCTGGAGACGCAGATTCAATTCCTGGGTTGGAAAGACCTCTTGGAGAAGGAAATGGCAATCCACACCAGTATTCTTGCCTAGAAAAATCACATGGACAGAGGAGCCTGATGGGCTATAGTCCATGGGGTCGCAAAAGAGTTGGACACAACTTAGCAGCTAAACAAATGTACAGTACAGGGAACTCTTCTCGATACTCTTTAATGGTCTATGTGGGAAAACACTTTAAAAAAGAGTAGAGCTATATACAACTGATTCACTTTGCTATACAGCAGAAACTAACACAACATCGTAAATCAACTGTTCTACAACAAAAACAACAAAAAAGTTTTTTAAAGCAAACCAAAAAAAAGGTATACGTGTTCTATGACTGGAGGTGCGGTTCTTAAAAGTTTTCTGCGTTGAATAAATTTTTGTGTTGTAATATATTTTCTCAGTCTACTTGGGCTGCTCTAACAAAATGACACAGGCTGGGTGACTTATAAACAACAGAAATTTAGTGATCATGGTCTTAAGGCTCCAACTCTGAGATCAGGAAACCAGTATCACTGGTGAGAGACCTCTCCTGGGTTGCAGGTTTTTCCTTTTATCCCCACCTTGGGGAAGGGGAGAAGGAGGTCCATGGGATCTTTTTTAAGAGCATTAATTTCACTCATTAGATCTCAGTCCTTTTGACCTAGCCACCTCCTAAAAGCCCCCACCTCCTAATACTATCACCAAAAGGGGTAGGATTTCAACATATGAATTTGGGGACACAAACGTTCAGACCATAGCAGTGTTATTTTGATCACATGTAAACGAATTGTAACTGTAACCCAGTTCAGAAGAAATTTTACAGTTAGAACATCATGGTCAGAAGAATTTGCCTTAAATCCAAGCATATGCATATACATATTAATATATATCTTTGTTGAGGAGAACAACGATAGGAGTGAGACCTTAAAGCATAACATACTATATTAAGACACATTTCAGGAGAGATTGAATGAAATGGAAGAACAGATTAAAGAAAAGGAAATAAGGCAAAGCTTGAGACAAAGAAAAATTTGTTTATGTGTATTTCAAATGAATGATGGTGGTGAAGACTGAGGCTTATACTTACATTTAAAAGTGGTATAGCAGTTATTTTGATGTGTCAGCATTTACAATATACCAGACAGTGCATTCTTTGTGACTAGTTAAGGTGATGGAAAACTTTAGAAGTCAACTTAATGTATAAGTTACTATGGAGTCTCTCCAAAAATATTTGATGCATGAGATCAAGGAAACTGAAGAACTCAAACACAGGGAGGAAAACATCGAAAACTGCCTCACTTTGTAGAAAGCCTTTAGCTCAAATGCTTTGGTTATTTCACCATTTTTTACATCATTTGTGTTGGCAGATTGTCTTTTTTAGAATCAGCATTTCTATTTTTCTTTGAGAACTTATCAGAAATTGCAGGGAATTTTGTCAAGTACATTTGCAGCACTTGCTGGTAAATGTGACTTTCTGCTTTTTTTCACTAATATAATAAGGTTTATCCATTTTTCTAATTTGGACCTATCCTTGTGTTCTCGAAATAAACTCATGGCCATCTTTATTAACTGGTACAATCTAATCCATGGTGGCATTCAGTTTTTGTAGGAGAATGCCCCCTCCTTTTTTTTTTAAACAGGAGATGAAGGTTCAAGCATTCAGGCAAGAAATTCATAAAGTCTGCCATTGGTTCTTCAGTGATTCAACCAACAACAATAATAGCAATAGCAACAAATGTTATAAACATGTGCTAAAGTTACAACAAAATGTTAATTTGTTAACATTAAGGAGGGTAGGTGAGTGTTCCTTGTGTTTTAACATTTTCAGTTCAGTTCAGTCACTCAGTCGTGTCGGACTCTCCGCGACCCCATGAATTACAGCACGCTAGGCCTCCCTGTCCATCACCAACTCCCGGAGTTCACTCAAACTCATGTCCATCGAGTCGGTGATGCCATCTAGCCATCTCATTCTCTGTCGTCCCCTTGTCCTCCCGCCCCCAACCTTTCCCAGCATCAGAGTCTTTTCCAGTGAGTCAACTCGTCGCATTTTACACACTTGAAAATTGTGGTTACACGGAAGCAACCTAGATGTCCATTGACAAGAATGGATAAAGAAGCTGTGGTACATAAATACAATGGAATATTACTTAGCCATAAAAAATAATGCATGAGTCAGTTCTAATGAGACAGATGAACCTAGAGCCTATTATACAGAGTGAAGTAAGTCAGAAAGAGAAAAATGTCATCTTAATGCATATATACATGGAATCTAGAAAGATGGTACTGATGAACCTATTTGCAGGGCAGCAGTGGAGACGCAGACATTGAGAACAGACTTGCGGACACAGAATGGGAAGGGGTGGGTGGGACGAATAGGGAGAGTTGCATGGACGCATACACACCACCATATGTAAATGGATAGCCAGTGGGACTTTGCTGTGTGACTCAGGGAACTCAAACCGGTGCTCTGTGACCACTTGGAGGGGTGGGATGGGGTGGGAGGTGGCACGGAGGGCCACACAGAAGGGGACACATATACACTTATGGCTGATTCGTGTTGCTGTATAGCAGAAACCAACACAATATTGCAAAGCAAGTATCCATCAATTAGAAATAAATAGACTTTTTAAATGGAGGTTAAAGGTTTTTTAAAAAGTAAGATTTTATTTGTTCATTATGTTAGGAATTTTACCAAATAGGTTTTTGAGTTAGACTATGCCCCAGTTTCATCATGGAGATTTTTATGGGTGCTGGGCTGAGGTAAAATTATCTTTATAAAAAGGTGCCTTTCAAAAGTTTCTGAACTCAGTGCAATAGGCCACTCAGGCTCTTTAGGTGGAGGTGTGAATTTATCTTCTGGAGTGATTTGTCTGCTGTATCTGTTACTTCTTGATCCTTTTTCGTAACTTTTCAAGGAAACTATCCCTTTCACGTAAATTATCAGGTATTTTGACATGCAGTTGTACATTACCTTTTACCTGACTCTATTTCTTCTTATTGCTCACCAAATGCTCATTGAAAAAAAAAAATGTTTTGACAGAATTGATCTACTTGTCACCATTTACAAGAACAAGCTTTTAGTGTTACCCTTCAGGCATGGTGTTGTATTTGGTTTCAAGTTTAATTTAGGCTTTTGCATTTCCTCCTCTATTTCCACTGATTTTATTTATTCTAGTTTCTTAGATTGAATGCATATTTTCAGTCTTACTAAGTAAGGGAAGCGCTTATGTTTTACTCAGAAAAATGAAATAAAGGAAGAAAGAAAACTCTTGAATGACATTAAGACATCACAGACAAAGTTTTGATAAGTCACTATTTTATACACGTAGAAGAGTTAATATCCTTCCTAAACAAAGAACATCAACAAATTAAGGAAAAAAGAAAAACAGACAAATGGCAAAACAGGAAACACATCTGAGGAACTGCAGTGGTCAGTAAATCTAAAAAGATACCTCCAAAAAGAATCTCTCATCTCACTGAGTAATGATGAAAAGAGCATCTATAATGATTTCCAAACACACCACTACAGTTAGGTGCGAAAAATCGTAGATTCCTTTACCTGGCTTGCAATGCAGCTCTTGAACAAGTTGAAACGTCAAACTCCTTTCGAGATGAAACATCCAACACAGCTCTTTGTGTTTCTTTTATAGGAGACAAATCCTGATTGGATAACAACAACATGGATTCTGTGGAGGGCCATTTCACTCATTAGCTTAGTTTTCTCCCAATTCATCCATTGATATAAGATGCTGGGGGTGCTGAGAAAGCTCTTTAAAGGAGATCCTGGTGACAAACCCTGGATATGGTGGTTAAGTGTCATGCACTTGTGGGAAACACTAGGAAATCGCATAGGTTTTTTCCCCTGCTTGTTGATGGTGGTGTTTTCCATTCAGCTTCACCTGATGATGGTTTGGTCAAGGTGAGGGAAGGTGCATTCTTTCTCAGCTGCCACCTGCTTTAAACCAGGTATCCCTACTTCCCTGAACTTGAGAACCACTGAGGCTCTTATTGACAGCACAATTCACCTGGTGCTTGATGGAGTGCTCAGCAGTGGGACAAGAGTATGGACTTTACACAGGACCAGAGGCTTCTGTTTTTAAAATTCATTGTTTCGTTTTTTGAATTTTATTTTGTTTTTGGTCACATAATATGGCATATGGGATCTTAGTTCCCCACCCAGCCAGGGATCCAACTTGTACCCCCTGCAGTGGAAGTATGGAATCTTAACCACTGGACCACCAGAGAAGTATCTAATTTTGGGGATTCCATGTTTCAATGAAAACATACAGAATTTGTCTTCTTTTTATATAGGTTATTTCACTAAGCATGATCCTTTCCAAGTCCATGCAGGCATGCGTGCTAAATTGCTTCAATCATGTCTGACTCTTTGCAATCCTATGCACTGTAGCCTGCCAGGCTCCTCTGTCCATGGGATTCTCCAGGCAAGAACACTGGAGTGGGTTGCCATGCCCTTCTCCAGGGGATCTTCTTGACCCCAGGATTGAACCCAGGTCTCCTGAACTGCAGGCGGTTTCTCAATCATTTGAGCCACTAGGGAAGCCCTCTCCAGGTCTATGATGATGTTGCAAATAGCAGAATTTCATTCCTTTTTATGACTGATTGTTGTAGTTAATACTGCTGTGCTGTGGTGAGCTTAGTCATTCAGTCGTGTCCTACTCTTTGCAACCCCATGGACTGTAGCCTGTTTGGCTCCTCTGTCCATGGAGATTCTCCAGGCAAGAATACTGAAGTGGGTTGCCATGCCCTTCTCTAGAGGATCTTCCCACAGCAGGGATTGGACCCGGGTCTCCTGCATTACAGGCAGATTCTTTACCATCTGAGCCACCAGGTAAGCCCAAGAACACTGGAATGGGTAGCCTGTCCCTTCTCCAGGGGAACTTCCTGACCAAGGAATTGAACCAGGATCTCCTGCATTGCAGCTGGGTTCTTTACCAGCTGAGCTACTCAGGAAGCCCAGCTAGTACTTCTAATAATATGTTAAACAGAAATGATGGGAGTGGGCATTCTTGTCTTTCTCCTGAATTTAGAGGAGACACTGTCAGCTTTTCACTGTTGAGTATGTTAACTGTAGGTACTAGGAGCTTTCTAATATCAGCAAAGTTTGGAGAAACACTGCCTAAAATAATTCATTCTATGTTTCTTTATGCACTTGAATGTACAAGTGAGGTACAAAGCCAGCACATATTCAAAGTGTACAATTCATTGAGTTTTGGCATGTATGAACCAATAAAAGCATCAGTCTAATTAAAATAAAAAATATACCTGTCACCTCCAAAGTTTCACTGTGCTTCTCTGTAGTTCACACCTCCTCCCTTCCATTCCCAGGCAACCACCAATCTACAATGTGTCATTAGAAGTGCTTTCACATTTTTATATAAATGACATTCTCTGGTATGTACTTTTCTGTGTCTGGCTTGTTCCCTCAGCATAATTATTTTGAGATTCATTCATGTTGTCTTGAGTATCAACAGACTGTTTTCACGTTGAATAGTATTCCATTGCAAAGTGAAGTGAAAGTCGCTCAGTCGTATCTGACTCTTTGTGACCCCATAGACTATACAGTCCATGGAATTCTCCAGGCCAGAATACTGGAGTGGGTAGCCATTCCCTTCCTAGGGAATCTTCCCAACCCAGGGATCAAACCCAGGTCTCCCGCACTGCAGGCAGATTCTTTACCAGCTGAGCCATCAGAGAAGCCCAAAGTGGGCTTGGAATGGACGGAAAGAGGTGTGGATCACAATGAAGCACAATTCCACTGCAAGGATAAACCCATTCCCTCTGTGAATGGATATGTAAGTTGGTTCCAGTTGAGCCTATCACAAGTAATTCTAGATACATGAAGAGTTACAATGAAGGAGAGATGACTTTTCCCTTTTCTTTTGAAAAAAATCACTAGGAAAAAGTTAAATATGACAGATGGTCATAAAGAAGAGAAGAGAGATACCCTACACACATGGGAAGACTGTCAGAAAATATACCATCCTTCTGTTTGAGAAGTGGGGACTTGAATATTATTTTCTTATAAATTCTTGGTCTCAAAAGTGCAAGACAGGGCTTCCCTGACTGCTCAGTGGTAAAGAATCCACCTGCCAGTGCAGGAGACACGGGTTGGATCCCTGATCGGGGAAGATCCCACATGCCTCGGAGCAGCTGAGCCCATGTGCCAGAATTATTGAAGCCTGCACTCCACAATAAAATTCACTACAGTGAGAAGCCCACTCACCACAACTAGAGAAAAGCCCTCAACAGCAACAAAGATCCTGCTTAGCCAAAAATAAATAAATAAATATATATATATATATATATATATGTTTTTAAAGTGCAGGATACTTCAAAAACATTTAGGGGTTGTATCCATAGTTCAAGGGTGGAAAATGCCAACAGTTATAGCTGCTTTTGAAATGTAACAGGCATGGGAGATGGGCTCAACGCCGGGTGCCCACATGGTCTTCTTGCCCCTGGGAAGCACAGGAAGTCTCCCTTCCAGAAATGTAATTTCACGTCATGTATTCTTTAACCAGGTCACCTGGATATACTTTATTTTTCAACATTTGACTTTTTTTTTGATGACCGAACCTTGAGAACACTGGGAAAATAAAATTGCAATTTTACTTTTTGACATTCGATTTTTTTGATTACAGAATCTTGAAAAATTTTGGAAAGATAAAAGAAATATGCAGGTACAAATAGGGTCAATAGTTATTCCAGCTCCCAGAAACAGTCAGCATTGATGATGGCTTCCTTCTGTGTTTCTATCTTTTTGATATCAGTTAGGGAGGGTAAGATAGTTCATGGTCTTGTTCTATTGCATCAAGATTTTGAAAAATTCTTCATTCTTGGACATTGTTTTCAGTTTTCCCCCACTGTAAGCTGCTCTTCTTGACTATTTCTTTTTACGTTCATTGTATACAATTTTTTGAATTAAGTTCTGCTCTCATTTTTAAAAAGAATTTTAACTTTTATTTTTTTAATTGAAAGATAATTGCTTTACAATGTGTGTTAATTCCTGCTGTATAACAACGTGAATCAACTGTAAGTATACACATGCCCCCTTTTTCTCGAGTATCCCTCCCACCCCTCTATTTTTTTAACTTTTTATTTTGTTTTGGAGTATAGCCAGTTAACAATGTTGTGATAGTTTCAAGTGGACAGCAAGGGGACTCAGCCAGACATATAAATGCATCCATTCTCCCTCCAACTCCCTCCCATCCAGTCTGCCCCATAACATTGCCTGAACTCATAATTCAAGAGTTCCTGCTTTTTTCTTATGAATCCTTTTTAACGCCCTATTGTTGTTTCAATTATGTAGTATGTTCTAAGTGTCTGAAAATGTCAGTTACATAGTTGAAAGCTAGGTCTGTTTACTGCTCCCTACACTCTCCATGCCCTCTAACGTCTTCTGAGTTTGCAAACCATGGCAGAGGCTTTCTCAGCGGGTCCTAGTTTCTGGGCTCTCCCTTCTCATTTCAGAGGGAAGACCCTGGGGCTGCTGGGGAGGGCTTGTTGGAGGATAGGGTTTCCTTGGTGAGTAGGTTTTGTTGTTCAGTCACTAAGCCATGTTTGACTCTTTGTGACCCCATGGGCTACAGCACACCAGGCTTCCCTGGCCTTCACTGTCTCCCGGAGTTTGCTCAGATTCATGTCCGTTGAGTCAGTGATGCCATCCAACCCTCAGGTCAGAGTAGGTTGAGCAGTGTTTTTATTATGTGACCCCTACATGTTAGGGGAGAAGGGACGGTTTTTCTTTGGCCAGTAAACTTAGCAAAGAGTCTTCCAATTCTTGCCTGAACTGAAGGACTAGAAACAGCTCAGAAAAGCAGGACAGCAGTGGTGATCCCTTTGGTGAATGATCATAATTGAAAGGAATTAAAATCAGCGAAGCTTTCCTGGTGGCTCAGTGATAAAGAATCCCCCTGCCAATGTCGGGGGCATGGGTTTGATCCCTGGTCCAGGAAGATCCCACATCACTAGAAGCAACTAAGCCCATGAGCCACAGATGCTGAGCCTGTGGTCTAGAGCCCAGGAGCCACTGGGCCCATGTGCTGCAGCTACTGAAGCTCACGCGCCTAGAGCCCATGCTCTGCAGCAAGAGATGCCACCGCAATAAGAAGTCCACAACTAGAGGGTGGCCCCTGCTCCGCAACTAAAGTCTAAGCAACAGTGAAGACCCAACATGGCCAAAAATATTAATAACATTTTAAGAAAAAGAAAGGAAGAGGTCACCTTTATTGAGTAATTATCTCCTTGGATTAATGTACACGGGGAGATAACTTAGTTCAAGCAGGTTCACATGTCCGCACATCACCAGGCATGTAGAAGGGAATGTATAAGGCAAGAATAAAGGGAGGAAAAGTAGAAGGTAATTCCAAGAAGAAGCCCCAAAGAGATAAGAAGTCGAGGCACTGTAGGAGAGTAAGGAGACCTTAGCATCAGAAGGGTAGACCACACCATTACATCAGAGGATGGTCAGGTGGGGGATGCCAGGGGAATTGACCATGGATGATAAGGGCTGTGTGGTGGGAGGAAGGGGTGTCTGAAGGATCATTTTGGAGACTCACAGGCAACAGTGATGAAAAGTTTTACAGGACAGGACGATAGACAAGATCAGGGCACTGCCAGGGAGGCTGGCCATGAGCTGGGCACCTATGGTCTTGGATGGGTCAATTAATATCTGCAGGAGTCCACGTGAAAAGCCAGAGTGAGAGGCAGGGGCTGGGTCTTCGGTGATGGTTGGAAGCATGCTATGGCAACAGGGAGGAGGAAACTGGTCCACTCATCTGGCTGGAACTTGAAAGAACAGGAGCTTCTGTAAGAAGACTGAAGGGAGGCAATAGGGAATAGAAACATTCCAAAATCAAATTTTTTTAAAAGCCAGAGTTTATTTCTATTTAAATCATTAAAATATCCAAGTCCCAAGGATTTCCAGGTTTAAGATGATATTACAGTCAGGTGGCAACCATTGGTTTTTTTCATTTCTAAAGCCTTACAAGGATCCCAAGCAATTCTCCTCCTTGAAAATTTTTCTTGTATGAAAGCTGATACCTTGTTTGTTTCACACAAGTACATCAATCCAGTGAGGATGAAAAACACAATGCCAGTAACAATCATTGTCATTACAAGGGCGAAAGGTGGGTGACCAGAGAACAAAGTGATGAAAACACCACCGAGCATCAATGCTAATGTCACAGCGTAGAGCAAATAGAAGCACAACCAGCATCTACGTGAAACCTCCTCTTGCGCGATTCTTGGAAACCAGGTCCACTGATTGTTAGCTGGAAAAGCTGGGATCATGATGAGTTTTAGCTACAAGGATTAGAGGAAGAAAAAAAGTGAAGGTCAGATAAATCAAAAGGTTAACTTGATAGGACTTTGCTTTTAAATGAAGTTTCAAATTCCATTCACCTTAAGTTATCTGCCTGTCAAGGCAGGAGACTCCGGAGATAAGGGCTTGGTCCCTGGGTCGGGAAGATCCCCTGCAGAAGGAAATGCCAACCCACCCTAGTGTTCTTGCCTGGGAAATCCCATGGACAGAGGAGTCTGGTGGGCTACAGTCCATGGCGTCGCAAGGAGCCGGACGTGACTTAGTGACTGAGCATGCATTCACAATAAGTTATCAAGTGTCCTGGTGATATAATACATAGAGCTAGTAATTAAGACAACCTAGGAGCTGAATTCCAAGGAATGTTGCTAGAAAAATCAGGGATGATTGGTATTTAATCCATATTTATTTCAAATATTTCTTTCAATATCTTCATGAAGCTGTCTATCCCCAACTTCTGGGTCATTTTTAGAAAGACCACTAGGGATTGGGTATATCATGTTGTCCTGAGGTTTGCTGGCAGACATGTAAAGACTCAGAACACATGTTGCACTTTATGGGAATATCAACATTACTTGGAGGTATATCTAAGATTGTTCATCAGATACAGATGAAATGGAGCACCAAGCAAGGGCCTCATTATTTAATTTAGATACAGGTGTATGGCTTCCCTGGTGGCTCCGAGGTAAAGAATCCTCTGGTCAACACAGGAGATTCAGGTTTGATTCCCTGTTGGGGAAGATCCCACTTGCCTCGGAGCAACTAGGCCCCTGAGCCTGTGGTCCAGAGCCCAAGAGTGGCAACTATTCCTGAGTGCTCTGGAGCCCGTGCTCCACAAGAGAAGCCACAATGAGAAGCCCATACACCACAACTAGAGAGTAACTTCCCGCTCAGCATCTAGAGAAAAGCCAGTGCAGCAGCAAAGACCCAGCACAGCCAAAATTCTTAAAAATTAAAATAACATTTTTTAAAAAGATTATAGATACAGATATAATGGAATGGCATGCATGCCAAAAGCAACACACTCTCCAGACAAAACATAACAGGGGAAATTTGACCTGCAGCCCAGGGGGCTGTGATTTCCTTCCTCTGCCAGTAGGGAAGACAGCTGCAAGGTTTGACCAGCAAGACAGAAGGAAGCTTCTGGAAGGAAATTCCCACCGATGCCCTTGTCCTTGCCTGAGTGGACTGAAGAGGAGTCTTCCCAGGGCCACTTGGGAGGGCAGAATTAAGGAAGAGTCAGCAGATAACTCCTGTTTTGATTGATGTTTTTTCAGACAGTTGGGCTGCCTGCTGTCTCAGGACCCACCTGACGAAGGACAGGGTTTCTAATTAGCATGGTTAAGGGCCACAGTCTCCACAACATTGTAAATTGACTATACGTGAAAAAAATTAAAATTTAAAAAAAGAGCCACAACAATCTCAACTGAATCACAGGATTTATTACTCTCCATTATATTATTAATCTCTGCTTTCTCAGGTATAAAGTCCATTTGATCAACAAATCCTGGTACTAGCACATTTTGTTACATTTCAAGAAACATTTAAGGAGCAATACCCCACATCAATACTGTCAAGTGTTACATTTTAATAACTGTGTCCTTCATTTTAATCCATTGATCATGTTTGTACTTTTGCATGAAAAGGAACTCTAGATTCCCTCCTAAATGAATAGCCAATTAGTCCTCTACCACTTATGGAATATTTAATCCTTGCACATTGTTTTGAAATGCTACCCCCATCACATTAAATAACTCTATACCATAGGATGTGTTTCAACACTCTATCTTCCATTTATATCTAGTTTTTTGCCAGTCACACTTTGTACTGATTTAGACCCCCTTTTGTGATCCTGTTCAGAGTGTTTCCCGACAACCTGTCAGACATCTCTTGGCATTACCCTCAACAGCCAGAGACAAGTCTGGCCTTATAATTGAAATTGTAACTAACCATTTCTTGGAAAGACATTGCATTTTATAATAATAAGAATTCTTTTTCAGGAAGGGTTCTCTACTGAGTTCATCTTTCTAGTCTTCATTACTGCTTTATGCTCAGTTCTTAATATTTATATTTCTGTTCCTTTACTTCTATGTATAACACAAAATTACAGTTATATCCAATGACATATGATTAACTTAATAATTGAAAATTTTATTCATCCTAATTGGCAATTACCATCATAAAGGAAAACTGCTAGATTTGTAAACCATTTCTTATCACTAGACATTTAAATTTGTTGTACTAATTCTAAAACTCTTCAGTTAAATCCTGGATTTTCTAGGTATAAAACTATATCCATAAGAATAATTTTCCCAGTCATTTTCCTATTGCATTTTCCTATTTTATTACATCATCTAGAACAGTGATCTTCAAATGAACCCACGCGTACCCTCAAGGGACGCAAAGTCCACCCAGGTGGTTTGTGTTTGGAAAGTTCTATCAGGCTCTACAACCTCAGCTGTGGTCCTTCCTACAACTGCTCTGCCTGCAGGTAAGATATCCCTTTGGCAGATGCCCTTCGCCTTCTTCAAACAAAAATCATCTCATTCGTATTTAACTTGCTATGGTGCATTGCATTAGGGTAGGTATTAAAAAAACATCTGAGGCACCAAATAGGAACAATTAGAAATGTGGACAGCTATCTTAAGAAAATAAATGACTAATAACCGGTTAACAGTTTTACAAGTGGAAGTCACTTATTTTTTGCTGATAACAAAAACTGGAGGAATCAATGGAAGCTTCAGCTCAGGAAAATAACTCAACAAAAGATCATTTTGTGATTTTTCCATGTAACCTTGAAGGAGTCCAAAATATTAAATAACATCTCTGTACATGCCCATCTCTATGTTTGTGAATGAGTTTCTTTTGTCTCTGAAAAATAAAAGAAGTATAATGATGGTCTTATTCTAGCAATGAGAATTGTCTACATATGCATTTTGAAAAGGGAAAAATATGAGAAAAGAACATATTATTACATCATTGGAGATGAGGCCCTTACAAGTTTCCTTTTCCTGTTAAACATATGATTTGCACTATCTTATTTTGATCACAAGTATATTAGCTGTATTTTTAACGTAGAGGAAACTTAACACCTAGAGTCTTATAGTCAAAAATATTTCTTACAATTTAGGTTTATGTATACTCTTACTGCAAAGGTCCTTCTAGTCAAGGCTATGGTTTTTCCAGTAGTCACGTATGGATGTGAGAGTTGGACTATAAAGAAAGCTGAGCGCCGAAGAATTGATGCTTTTGAACTATGGTGTGGGAGAAGACTCTTGAGAGTCCCTTGGACCGCAAGGAGATCCAACCAGTCCATCCTAAAGGAGATCAGTCTTGAATGTTCATTGGAAGGACTGATGCTAAAGCTGAAACTCCAATACTTTGGCCACCTGATGCGAAGAAGTGACTCATGAGAAAAGACCCTGATGCTGGGAAAGATTGAAGGTGGGAGGAGAAGGGACAACAGAGAATGAGATGGTTGGATGGCATCACTGACTCAATGGACATGAGTTTGAGTAAACTCCAGGAGTTGGTGATGGACAGGGAGGCCTGGTGTGCTGCAGTCCATGGGATCGCAGAGTTGGATATGACTGAGAGACTGAACTGAACTGATACTTTTACTGCAGAGAACTATGATATTATTGATCAAAAAAAGATTTAAGGCATAACATATTACATTAGGACACACCTCTAGGTGAGAGAGCATGGAATAAAAAGGAAGTTGAAGAAAGAGGAAGTGAAGAACGTGAAATTTTGAATTTGAATGTAGAGCTCAGTTCATGTATATTTCAAACAGATGATAGAGTTGCAAATTCATTTAAAAGTGGTATAGCAGTTACTTTGAGACATAATTTATAATATGTCAGTGCATCCTTTTTGAATATTTTAATTTACAATGAATTGTTTTAGAAGTCAACTTAATGTATAATGAAGGACACAATTGTCCTCCAAAAATGTTATGGTTCTTGGGTCAAGGAAATTGAATATCTCAGACATACTTAAGACTACAGAGCTGTGTATATTACATTTCTCCGAAACACTTTGATTGTTGCTCATGCTCTTGGACAAGTGCTGCTTCTCTTTTGCACATTTAGAGAATATTTCTGTCCTTCTATGACAAATTGTGATGAAAATTTCTAGGGAGTTTTTTCAAACACATTCTCAGTATTTGTTGACAAATGGGACTTTCAGTTTTCTTTTATTAGTACAATGACATTCGATGATTTCCCCAATTTGGATTCATCTTTATGTCCTGAAATAAACCCTCATAGCCATCTTGATTATATTTAAATTATTTAGTAGTTTTCCTGTACATAAGTGAGTCACTGTTGGAGAATGTTTCTACATGTAGAAGATGCAAGTTCAAGTGTTTAAGGGTGAAATGTCATGAATACAACTTACTCTCAAATCATTCTAATAATAATAATAAGGATATACATATGTACCAGTTATGACCAAATAACCTGTTAAATCTAAGTATAGATAAGCCACCTTTTGATTATTTAAATTTTTGTAAATGAAAACTATTATGACTAAGTTAAAAAAAAACCACAGGGATTAATTTTCTTGTTTTGTTAGGAATTTTTACATGTATGTTTTAAACTTAAGGCCCCAGTTTTGTTGTGGGAATTTTTATGGCTACCAAGACTAGCGTAAATCTATTTACCTTGGTAAAATAATTGCAAAGCTTTCAGCAACTCAAAGGAATCAGCTCCTCAGGCTATCCCTAGGTAAATGTGTGACAAACTTTTAAAATTCTTTGAAGAAAGTGGTTTGTTTGGAGTTCCTGTCCTCTCTATATTTAATTTTGGTATTGTTGGTTTCCAGAAAATTATTCATGTAGCATATAGGTATGAAGTTGTCTGTTGTGTTATTTATAACTTTTTGTCCAATATCTCTTGTCTTATTCATAATAAACTTTAAGTTTTTAGTTGACGTGACAGGGTTCCAAAAAGAAAAATACTTTCCTTTCCCAAAACCAGCTTTTACTTATATCCATCAACCAAAACATTTGTTTTCCAGTTGATTAGTTTTAGGTGTTCATATTAAATTCCTTCTCCATTTCCAATGCTTAAAGAGCATTTTTCTCAGTTCCAAATTGAAAGCATGTTTTATATAATTTCAGTTTTGCTAAATAAAAAGTTCAAGTTTTTACTGAAAAAAATTAGCACAGCTGCCATAAAGGAAAAAAGACACTAGAAATGAAGTTAAAGTGACAGATGGGAGTATATATTTTCAACATAGAGAAGACAAAGAGTTAAAATCCTTTACAAACAAAGAACACCACAAATTAAAGGGAAAAAAATAAACTGACAAAGGACTTGAGAGAAAACACACACCTCAGGAATTGCAATGCTCTGTGAATCTCAAAAGATATTCCTGACCTTATCTAGTCATGAAAAAAAGAGCTTTCTTAACGACTTCCAATCCCACCACTACTTTCATAACAATGTAAAAAAAAAAAATCATGCTTTACCTGGTATTAAAAGCAGCTCTTTCTCAACAGACATCAGCAAACACCCTTCAGGGTGAAATGCTAAACATAGCTCTTTGTGTTTCTTTTATAGGAGACAGGATCTTGATTGGATAATTGCAATAGCATGTATTCTATAGAGAACTATTTCATTCATCAGCTTAGTTTTCTCTCAGTTCATCCAATGATATAAGATGTTGGGGGACTGAAAAACTTCTTAAAGGAGAGACAGGTGACAAACACTTGTTATATGATGGTTAAGGATAATGTGGCATAAATAAAACAAATGATCATTTGTTTTCCCCTTGGGATATTAATGGTAGTTATTTCATTGGATTCACCTGATGATAGTTTGGTCAAGATAAGAGCTGCCACCCAGTGGGTACCAGGGTTTTCTAACTGCCCCAAGCTTGAGAATTCCCAGGACCCTTGTTGAGAGCACAGCTCACCTGGTGCTTCATGGAGGCTCCAGCAGTGGGACCAGGAGCATGGACCTCCCAAGGCACCACAGGCTTCTTGATATAAGCACACTGATATTAAGCCTGCTGGGGGGACTCTGCTTAAAATTATTACTCTTTGCTTCTTTATTCACAGCTTCATGGATGTACAAATGACATACAAATGATGGCACAAATTTCAAGTGTACAATTCAGTGAGTTTTGACATATCAATTAAAGCATCAGCACAAACAAGATCATTAAACGCATCCACTGCCCTCCAAAGTTTCCTGATGTCCTCTCGTAGTCCATGCCTCCCTCCCGAGACCCAAGCAGCCACCCAGTCTGATTTCTGTTGCTGCTGCTGCTAAGTCACTTCAGTTGTGTCCGACTCTGTGTGACCCCATAGACGGAAGCCCACCAGGCTCCCCCGTCCCTGGGATTCTCCAGGCAAGAACACTGGAGTGGGTTGCCATTTCCTTCTCCAATGTGTGAAAGTGAAAAGTGAAAGTGAAGTCGCTCAGTTGTGTCCAACTCTTAGCGACCCCATGGACTGCAGCCTACCAGGCTCCTCCATCCATGGGATTTTCTAGGCAATAGTACTGGAGTGGCTTGCCATTGCCTTCTCCCCTGATTTCTGTACTAAAGATTATTTTGCATTTTATATAAATAGTATCAAATATGTATTCTCTTCTCTTTTGCTTCTTTCACTTAGGATAATTATGTTGAGATTCATTTCTATTGTTTTGAGTATCTGTAGTTTGTTCCTTTTTATTTTGAGTAATATTGCACTGTATGGATATATCACTGTTGGTTTAATCCATTCTCTTATTTATGAACGTTAGGTTGTTTCCAGTTTGGAGCCATCACAAACAATTTAGGACATTAAAGAGTATAAATGCCAGTTTACTGTTTCTTTATTGAAAGGAAATTTTTTTGACAAATGCTTGAAAACATATAGACTGGGAATATATATTAAAAATTAAAAGCCTTATATATTTTGGGAAAAGATGATCAGAAAACCAATCATCCTTATACTTGGAAGTTGTTGGATTTGAATATCTTTTCCTACAGAACTTTTCAGAAGTGCAAGATATTTCCAAAGTATCCTGGGGTTGTTTCCCCATTCCAGTGGTGGAAAAGCCAACACAAAAAGTTGATGATTATGTTTAAGGCAATACCAAGAAATGGTCTGTATGTGATGTCAGCAGACAAGCTAGGTACTGTCTTTCAGCTCCTTGCCACTTTTGGGAGGAATATATTTTCATTTCCTGTAATATTTCACTGAGCCACTGAGATAGATCGAGACATCCATCCGTACATATCGATACATATATACACAGATAGATGGATGGCTCTAACTATAAATGAATGTGTGTATGCAAATGTATACATGTATATGCAATTTTGTTTTTTAAACTATTTAGTCTTTTTTATTGTTGCTTTTGTTCAGTCGCTCAGTCATGTCCGACTCTTTGCGACCCCATGGACAGCAGCACATGAGGCTTCCTTGTCCATTTTATTGCCATGTAATTAAAAAAAAGCCTTAGTGAAACGTTGGGAAATCCAAAAAAATTCAACTAGAAACAAAGTTCATTACTTACCCCACTGAGAAACAATCACCTAAATGGTGATTTCCTATTACATTTACTTCTTTTTGACATCAGGGATAGTAAATGTTTCTTTGTCTTATTCTATCATGTTTTTCAAAAAGTATTAGACATTGTTTTCAGTATTTTCCACTGGAAGTGATTTGTCTTGGATTTATCCCCTCACCTGTATGACACAACAGTTTTAGATTTTGAATTTTTGCCCTCATTTTTTTATTTTCAAGAGCTCTTGCATTTTTTTTCTGGATCCTTTATGACACTCTACACTTACTTCATTTATATACTGCTTCCTACATGTCTGAAATATTAAAGATACAGGATGAAAGATGTTTTTCCTGTGTGCTGCTCTCTGCACTGTCTGAGCATCCTCTAAAGACCTTTGAGTTTGCAACCATGATAGAAAGAAAAGTGAAAGTGTAAGTCACTCAGTTGTGTCTGACCCTTTGCGACCTCATAGACTGTAGCCCACCAGGCTCCTCTGTCCATGGAATTCTCCAGGCAAGAATACTGGAGTGGGTAGCCATTCCTTTCTCCAGGGAATCTTCCCAACCCAGGGATCAGACTAGGATCTCCTGCACTGCAGGCAGATTCTTTACCTTCTGAGCCACCAACCATAACAGAAACTTTCCCCAAAGGTCTCAATTTCTGGGCTCTCCCTTCATATTTAGTGAGGTACTAGGGCTGTTGGGTAGGGCTGGTGCACTGGTGGGGTCTGTAGCGTGATTAGGTGAGTTGGTGGCATAATAAGTCATCATTTCATTGTGGAACTCCACACACACACGTGTTGAGGGAGCAAAGACGTTTGGTCAATTATATTAAAAGACAAGATTTCACTCTTGGGAATTCCTTGACCATCCATCCAGTGGTAGGACTCTGTGCTTCCGTTGCCCAGACCTGGGGTTGATCCCTGGTTGGGGAACTAAGATCCCACAATTGGCATGGTGTGGCCAAAAAAAAGATTTCACTGTTCATGAGGACTGAAGGAGTGGGGAACAATCTCAAAAGGTGGACTAGAAGTAGGGAGTCTCCTCTGAGGCAATAATGATGATTTTCAAAGAAGTCACTCAGCCTTGTAGCATGACTTGCTCTAAGATGTGTGGGTCTGTAGATTCATGTCCACAGTGGAAAACTTCAGTGGGCTTCCTGTGTGCCCAGGCCTGGAGAGTTATAAGGGGTAGAACATTGTGGGTATTTTCAATGACAAAGTATCTCTCCTTGACCCAGATTTAGTCCGGCTCCTCTGAGTCCCCATCCCAATTAGGACTCAACTTTTACACTTCTGTGCTGGTCTTTGCATCTTCCAATATGAGCTGGAAACTTGCTAAGTTGGTTTAGTGAGAAACCCCCACCCCTGATGGCTGATCAGATTCCTGTTTCACCCCAGCTCTCAGGTGATGTCATCTTGACCTGCTGTCTGCAAAAATCCTGTTAGGTTGATTTAGCCAGATTCACCATGCCCCCCAACACCCCTAATGTTTCCTTAGTAATTTTCTATCCAGTGACTGATCCCCCAACTTCACCTGTGTCATAAATTTTCACATAGGCAGAACTCAGCCCAGGGGGCTTCCCTGGTGGCTCAGTGGCAACCATTCTGCACTCCCAATACAGGGGGCTGGGTTAGATCCCTGGTCAGGGAACTAGATTCTGCATGCCAGAACTACAACTGGGTGCAGCTAAATAAATATTTTAAAAAAGAAGAAGAATTGAGCCCAGTTCTATGCTGGGGTCCCTTTTCCCATTACAATATTTCCTGAGTAAAATCTAATTTTATTACTTTAACTACTGGCTGGCTCTAGTTTTCTTAAGACATCAAACGACAGCTCAGAACTTCCCTGAGGGAAGTGTGGTGAGCCAGTGAGGTGTCTGCAATGATGTTCTAGGGGTCTCACAGGGAGCATTTATGACAAGGTACAAAACATGACCATGGATGGTGAGAAAAGAACAGGACATGGCAGGTCATGAGGGCCCTGAGCTCGGCCCCTGTGGTCCTAAAGGGGTCCCCTCTGTGCTTGCTGAAAGCTGCAGGAGTTGACAGTGAAGACCCAGATGAGAAGCACCAGTGATGGCAGGAAGAGAATAAGAAGGTTGGGAGGTGCAGAAACAAGCAGGACAAAACTCGTTTTGAGATGAATTTGAGAGAGAGAGGACTTCTGAAGAAGTACGGTTTCATAAAGGCAAGAGAGAACAAACACATTCCAAACTCAGAAAACAAAATTTTTTAGAGGTCAAAGTTTATTTCTACTTTAATTATACTCAAGGAACTTTCAGAAGGTTAAAAGACCCAGTGATGTCTGGGTTTAATATATATATCAGAGCGAGGTGCTGATAGTTGCTGCCTCTCTTTCAAAACCCTCAGGATGACCGTGGACAGTTCGATGCCTCACTAATTCTTCTGGTCCAAGAGAGGTGTAGTCTGAGTTTCGGCATAATCCATACAAGAGTATCGCTCCAGAAATGAGGATTAAAACGATGCCAGAAGCAATTATTGTCACTGAGAGGGAGAAAGGTAAATGATTACCGAAGAAGGCTACCACAGCAATTTTGAGGAGCATAATTATTAATCCGATACGGAACCAACAGATGGGCTTGCAGAATTCTTGCTTTAGTCTTTGAAACCAGGTCCACTGACCATGAGCTTGAGAAGCTAGGATCATGATGAGTCTTATCTGTAGGATGAGAGGTGAGAAAATTGTTTGTTGTTCAGTCACGAAGTCATGTCCAACTCTTTTGCAGCCCATGGATGATAGCCCATCAGTCTCCTCTATCCTTGGGATTTTCCAGGCAAGAATGCTGGAGTTGGTTGCCATTTCCTTCTCCAGGGGATCTTCCTGACCCAGGAATTGAACCTGTGCCTCCTGCATTGGCAGGTGGATTCTTTACCACTGAGCCATGTGGGAAGCCCAAGTTAAAAATTAAGGTTAGAAAAATCAAAAGGTTGACCAGGAACCTATCTCCCCAGTTGGCAGGACAGTACTTTTGGATCAAATTTTTAATTATATTCACTGAGTTACCAAGTGTCCTGATGGTATAAAACAAAGGACTTCTTTCTGGATGACTTGGGAACTGACTTCCAAAGAAGATTGACAGAAAATCCAGGAGGATGAGTACATATTCTTAATTTCCTTTCACTGTTTCTTTCAGTAACCTCCAAGAAATCATCCATCACAAACTTCTAGATTATATCCAGAGAACACTACAGAACTGGGACCATGACCCATAGACCTGAGGTTTGCTAGAGGACATGGTTGCATCTTATTGAACCATCAGCCAATTCTCAAATGATTCAGCAAATAATTACATACCTATGTACCACATAAAAACATTAACAAGCTTTTGCAGCACAGCAGAGAGTAGGGAGTGTGTACTGTGTCTTTCTAAAACGTGTCTAAGTGTTTGTAAGTTATGATTAAAAGTTTTTAAAAGACACAATTTGCCTGCATTGTTAAGAATTTTTCCACTATATTTTTAGTTTTGTCAAGGGGATTTTTATGGCTGCTGAGGTTAGGGTAACACTGATTTTGTAAGATGACTACGAAGCTGTTAGAATTGTCTTTTCAGGCCAGCAGAGGTAGGTGTGTGGCCTCCTCTCTCATTTCTTCTAAAAAGGTTGGATTATTCCGATGTCTCTACTCTCCTTGATTCAATTTTGGTAACTTTCGGTAACACTTTTTGGTGACTTTTTTAAGAAAACCATACATTTTAGGGTATTATGTCTAGTGAAATAAGGCAGACAAGACAAATACTGCTTATATGTGGAGTCTGAAAAAATAAAACAACAAACAAGATGAAAATAGGCTCACGGATGCAGACAACAAATGGGTCGTTGCCAGAAGGGCAGAGGCTGAGACGTGAGTGGGTGAAACAGGTGACAGGGATTAAAGGTACCAACCTCCACTTATAAGTCACAGGGATGAAGTATACAGCAAAGAGATATGTTCAATAAAATTTTAACTTTGTATTGGAACAGATGGTTACTAGACTTGCTGTGCTGATCATTTCATAATATAAGTGCAAATATCAATAGTACACCTGAAACTAACATAATATTGTACATCAATTATATTTCAAATATAAAAACTCTAAATATGGCCAGACAAAGAATGAATGTATTAGCATTCGTTTAAATAAATGGTGAGAAAGAAAAAGAAAACCGTATTTTTTTGTCTAAAATGCCAAGTATATTGCCATGAAGTTTTACATGAACTTTTTTATAACTTTTTTTATCTGACTATATTTCTTGCCTCATTCATACAATTTTCTTTTCTTTTTTTTTGGCTTGCCATATTTATTTAGCTACTTGTCACATTCTTCAATAACTAAATTTGAGTGTTACCAGTCATGGCTTCAGTTTTCCAATTTATTTTGTTCCCTTATTAAACTACTCCTCCTGCATTTCTATTGGTT
Organism: Moschus berezovskii; assembly: GCF_049115385.1. NCBI lineage: Eukaryota > Metazoa > Chordata > Mammalia > Artiodactyla > Moschidae > Moschus > Moschus berezovskii. The sequence goes on along the minus strand of NC_142486.1, from coordinate 31,755,121 downwards.
TTATTACTGTTTTTTCCAGAGCCTTAGGTTGAAGGCATGTTTTAGTTTGTCTGGCTAAATAAATTCCTTCAAGTTTTTCTTGGAAAGAGTGAAATGGGTGCTTCAAAGGGAAAAAAAATTTCCTTGACTGGCAAGAGGCATTACAGACAAGTTATGGTAAATGATCAGTTGGGAGAAATACACTTTATATGCATAGAAAATAAAAACATGCTGAGGGCTTTGCAGATGACACAGCGGTAAAGAACCCACCTGCAAATGAAGGAGATACAAGAGACTCAGGTTTGATCTCTGGGTGAGGAAGATCTCCTGGAATGGGAAATGGCAAACCAGAATACTGGCAACTCCAGTAATCTTACCTGGAAAATTCCATGGATGGAGGAGCCTGGAAGGCTACAGTCCATGGGTCTCAAAGAGTCAGAAACTGCTGACGTTAATACACAGAACATTGACAAGTAAGGGAAAACGGACAAAAGGTAAAACAAGAAACACATCTGAGGAACTGCAATGACCAGTGAATCTTTTTTAGACATACCTGAGTTCACCTAGTAACAAGGGAAAAAAACATTCAGTGACTTTCAAACATACCACAATATATATTTTTAAAAAACATAATTCCCTTTACCTGATTAAATGAATCTCCTTAATAACAAACAGGCAAACACATTTCAAGATGAACCTTGAGCACAGCACTGCGTTTCTTTTATAGGAGACAGGATCGTGATTGGATAATTGCAATAACGTGGATTCTATGGAGAGCCTTTATCACCTGTCCTATTTCATCCCAATTAATCCAATGATAGAAAATGGTGAGAGGCTGAGAACCTTGTGGGACACTCACGTATCATATACTGATTAAGGATCGTGCATTTATGTAAAACACTAGGAAATCATAGGTTTGTTTATCCCTGGGATGTTGATAGTCATGGTTTCATTTGGATTCACTTGATGACTTGGTTAAGATGAGGGAAGTCTCTTTTCTTAGCTATCACCCAGTTGGTACCAGTGGTTTCCAACTGCCCTGAGTTTGAGAAGCCTGGGACTCTTGTTTTTAAAGATTTTTTCATGTGGACCATTTTTAAAGTCTTTACTGAATTAGTTACAATGTTGCTTCTGTTATGTTTTGGACTTTTTGGCCATGGTGGATGTAGGATCTTAGCTTCCTGACAAGGGATTGAACCTGCACCGATTGATGAGTTTTTGAAGTGCAGTTCAATGAGTTTTGACATATGTGTATATATATATGTATATATATATATATATATCAATGACAGCATCAGCACAAATAGGGTCATAAACACATCCATTGCCTCCCAAAGTTTCTTTGTATCTCTTGGTAATCTACATCTCCCCACCCATCCCCAGGCAACAACCACTGATATGCTTTTTGTTACTATATTTTGCTTAATACTGAAAGAAGTACAATTAAGAAAAGAGAACTTTTCTTTTTTCATTAGAATAGAAACTTTGAGTGAAATTTGACAAATATAAATGGTTAAAAAAAGAGAAGGAAATGAAAATTTCTATTTGTATAAAATAACAATAGAAAATATACTATTCTCATATGTTTGGGATATTATTTTCTTGCAATGTTTAGTCTTTTTTTTTTTTTTTTTGACCACAGGGTTCAGCGTATGGGGATCTTAGTTCCCTGACCAGGGCTTGAACTAGTGTGCCCTGCAATGGAAGCTCAGAGTGCTAACCATTGGACCACCATAGAAGTCCCTAGAACATGTCAGTTTCTGGTGGTACTCAGGGAGAAACTGGAAGGGATTTAGAGGCATCTATACGAAGTTTGTGGGGAAAATGCAAAACATTTTCTGTAATCTGGAATTACATTAAAGTACATCCTATTCAGTTCAGTTCAGTTCAGTCGCTCAGTCGTGTCCGACTCTTTGCGACCCCATGAATCACAGCACGCCAGGCCTTCCTGTCCATCACCAACTCCCGGAGTTCACTCAAACTCATGTCCATCGAGTCGGTGAGTGCATCATGAGGAACGCTGGGCTGGAAGAAGCACAAGCTGGAATCAAGATTGCCGGGAGAAATATTAATAACCTCAGATATGCAGATGACGTTATGGCAGAAAGACCTCTTGATGAAAGTGAAAGAGGAGAGTGAAAAGGTTGGCTTGAAGCTCAACATTCAGAAAACGAAGATCATGGCATCTGGTCCCATCACTTCATGGGAAATAGATGGGGAAACAGTGGAAACAGTGTCAGACTTTATTTTTGGGGGCTCCAAAATCACTGCAGATGCTGATTGTAGCCAGGAAATTAAAAGACGCTTACTCCTTGGAGGGAAAGTTATGACCAACCTAGATAGCATATTAAAAAGTACACCCTATTAGGAAAAACTAAATATTGAATTTTTATAAAACTCCTTGATAGTAGGTTTTCATATTTATAAATTAGAAGTTTGAACTTGCTTCTGTGAACATTAGTTCTTCTTATCAAAGCTGTTCGAGATATAATTCATGTAACATACAATTTGCCCTTTGCAAATGTGCAGTTCAGAGGGTTTTAGTATTTTTTTCACAAGACTACACCCATCACCTTGACATTTTCATCATCCCCCAAAGAAACCTTGCTTCCCATTCCCTCCCTCCCTCTGAACCTGGCAACCACTGATCTACTTTTTGTCTCTACGGCTTTACCTATTCTGGATATTTTATATAAATGAAATCTTACAATAGATGGTCATTGTGTCTGGCTCCTTTTATTCAATACAGTTAAGTCCCCTACATACAAATTCCATTTCAAGAGCAATTTCGTTAAGTCCCACGAAGTTAGTTAGGTACCCAACTAATGCAATCAGCTATATAGTACTGTTTGGCCACTTCCAATTTACCTTGATTCATGGACCTAACATTCCAGGTTCCTATGCAAGACTGCTCTTTACAACATCAGACTTTACTTCCATCACCAGTCACATCCACAACTGGGCATTGTTTTTGCTTTGGCTCCATCTCTTCATTCTTTCTGGAGTTACTTCTCCAGTGGCATATTGGGCACCTACCAACCTGGGGAGTTCATCTTTCAGTGTCCTATCTTTTTGCCTTTTAATACTGTTCATGGGGTTCTCAAGGCAAGAATACTGGTTTGCCATGCCCTTCTCCAGTGGACCACGTTTTGTCAAAACTCTCCACCATGACCCATCCTTCTTGGGCGGCCCCACATGGTATGGCTCATAGTTTCATTGAGTTAGATAAGGCTGTGGTCCATGTGATCAGTTTGTTTAGTTTTCTGTGATTGTGGTTTTCATTCTGTTTGCCCTCTGATAGATAAGGGGCTTATGGAAGCTTCCTGATAGGAGAGACTGACTATTGGGGAAACTGGGTCTTATTCTGATGAGTGAGTCTGTGTTACCTCCCTGTTGTTTGGCCTGAGGCCAAACTATGATGGGGTAATGACTGTAATGGCCATCTCCTTCAAAAGGACTTGCGCATGCACGGCATTACTTTGCTGACAAAGGCCTGTTAGTCAAAGCTGTGGTTTTTCCAGTAGTCATGTATGGATGTGAGAGCTGGACCATGAAGAAAGCTGAGCATCAAAGAATTGATGCTTTTGAACTATGGTGTTGAACTCTTGAGAGTCCCTTGGGCAGCAAGGAGATCCAACCAGTCCATCCTAAAGGAAATCAGTCCTGAATATTCATTGGAAGGACTGACGCTGAAGCTGGAGCTCCGATACTTTGGCCACCTAATGCGAAGAACTGACTTGTTGGAAAAGACCCTGATGCTGGGAAAGACTGAAGGCAGGAGGAGAAGGGGACAACAGAGGATGAGATGGTTGGATGGCATCATTGACTTGACGGATGTGAGCTTGAGCAAACTCCAGGAGGTGGTGATGGACAGGGAACCCTGGCCTGCTGCAGTCCATGGGGTTGCAGTCAGACACGACTGAGATTGACCTGATCTAGTGTGGTACTGTAACAGGTTTATAAAACTTTTCACACAAATAGTGCATTAAAAACAAACACAAAATCAAGGGAAATATTTTTAATCTTATGGTACAGGACCTAGGACAGTACAACAGCTGGCATTAAGGGGCTGGCGTCGAGTGAACAAGCAAGATTGACTGATGGAGGAGGAAGATAGTAGCATTGAAGGATCACCAGCAATAGATGGAGGACGCGCTGCAGTCACTCACCCCTGATGTTGTTGGCACAGGTTTGGCTTCCTTGCTAGATTCAAGGGACTCTTGATAGTCCCTTGCTTCCAGACACACTGGGCTTGAAACAGATACCATACTACTGTACTCTATACAGTACTGTACAGTACATAAAAGCACAACTAGTTACAGAAGACGCACACGTGACCATATATGCCAGACACGTGACCCAGCTTACATGACTGCACATGCATACACACATTCCCACCTTGAAAGTTTGGACTTGGAGGGTGACAGGTCATAGTATTTTCAAGGTCCATTCATGTCATGGAATGTATCAGTAAGTCATTCCTTTTTGTGGTTTAATAATATTCCATTGAATGGATATATTACATTTTGTTTATCCATTCATCAGCTGATGGACTTTGGGTTGTTTTTACTTCTCTATTATGAATAATGTTGCTATAAAGATTCAAGTACAAATCTTTCTGTGGACCTATGTTCTTAACGTCCTTGGGTGTATACAAAGGAATGGATGCGGTTAACCCTGCTTTATGCTGTTTCAAGAAATGGCCGGACTGTTTTCCAAAGCAGCTGCACCATTTCATATTCCCATTTGCAATGCATTCCAATTTCTTCATATCCCTCTTGTCTTTTAGGGTCAAGTGGTATATCTTGTTGTGGTTTTGATTAGCATTTTCCTGATGACTAATGATCATCATCTTTTCAAGTGCCTGTTGGTCATTTGTGTATCTCTTTTGGGCAAATGTCCATTCTGACCCTTTGCTCATTTTAAAAATTGGATTGCCTATTTTTGATTTATAGTCTTATAAATAAAAATTTGTATTATTATATGTATACAATTTATTCTTATATATTTAGCATTTTATTATATAATATATAAAATGATATAATTAAATATAAGATCAATTATGCTGCTGCTGCTAAGTCACTTCAGTCGTGTCCGACTCTGTATGACCCCCTAGACGGAAGCCCACCAGGCTCCCCCGTCCCTGGGACTCTCCAGGCAAGAACACTGGAGTGGGTTGCCATTTCTTTCTCCAATGTGTGAAAGTGAAAAGTGAAAGCGAAGTCGCTCAGTCGTGTCTGACCCTTAGCCAACCCCACGGACTGCAGCCTACCAGGCTCCTCCATCCATGGGATTTTCTAGGCAAGAGTACTGGAGTGGCTTGCCATTGCCTTCTCCGTCAATTATGCTAAACCCCTACATTAAATGTAGCATACTCACTTTAAACAGTCTAAAAGGACAATAGCGTGAAACAGTTTTTCAAAAGCTTTCATGATTTAAAAACCTGGAGAACCACTTAAAGCTCTTACTCCTTTGTCATTCTATTCATCAATGACATGATCTTGGAAAGCACGCCTCTGTCCTTTCTGTACTAGTGACTACATCACTTACTAGAGACGTACACTCCAGTTCAAATCCAGCAGAAGTACCTGCAAAGTCAATTTACTGCCTCAGGTATGTTTGACGACGACCTGAAGTTTTAGTCTTTTCTCCTGCACTTCCTCCCCTAGGAAAGTAAATCTGTATAGGGTGAGGAGTAATCTGGAGGAATGAGGAAAGGCTATGGGAAATAAGCATTTTCTTACCTCCAGTTTGCAGGACTGGATCCAGGGCTTCTCTAAATGATGATGGTTAATTTCCCTCAACAAATGCATGCTAATTCAGTGATCTGGAACCTTGGGCCATGGAATCAATTATTTTATTTCTGATTCAAGGGTCTTTTCCAAGACCCATCTCAGCATGGGGGCCATGAAACTGGAGTTGGTCACCAGTTCCATGGCTGATTCGCATGCAAGTCCACCAGTGGCCTGCAGACAAGCTCTGGATACGTCTGCACAAATTACTGTAATGGAGCTGTCAAGTGAACAAATGGTTGAAAGCAGATGAAGAAAAGAATTATCTCATAGGCACTCAAGTAAAACACCAACAAGATTTGGAATGCCAACAGTGTATTGTGAAACAAATGCGACACTTTAATAATAAAACACAACCACGGAGAGGCACTGTATTTTCCCTTTATTATATTAGCAAATACACAGAAGAACAAATGGACTTACTGCCAACTACTGGTTCTTATACACCCGTGAATATGTATCAGAATTACTTGTGGAGGTATTAAAAAATATGAAGTCTAGGTAGGTCTCACTCTGAGGCTGCAGCAGGGGTCAGGGTCAGAACGCAGGTATGTTGTTTTTACAAGCTCTTCGGATAGCTGAGTTTCCTGCTGGCTGAGTCTCTAATTTTAGGTTGACTGGGGTACTTTGCGTTTTTTGGGTCGCTGTGTCAGGGCACGGGGGGCTTTTTTCACAGATTTACTAGCGGTGGTGAAGAACTTGGCCTCGGGCTTTTTGGGAGTTTGTCTCGGGTCTTTTTTCCCCAGGGAAGAGTTTCTTTCTTTCTCCACCTCTTCTTTGCCTTTGGCCTTCTTCCCGGGGCCTTTCCCTGGGGTCTTGGGCTCCGTAGCTACTGGGGTCTCCAGGGCTGGGGAGGCCTTTCTCTTCTTCCCACGAGCAGTGTTGGGACCAGGACTCTTTTTCGGAGACTTCTTTCCTGTGGCAGCTTTTTGTATCTAAGAAAAAGAAAAAGGTGGGTGAATATGGGCCAGACTACTGACAATGTAACCCAAAGAGCTTCTGTTCTTAAAATTTAGAGAACCCCTAAACGGCACACTGCAGCACGAAGAGTAAGGAATGCTTTCCTCCTTTTGCCTTGCAAACATTTTGAAAGGCAGCTGCATTCATTATTAATGACTGTGGAAAGGACCCTAGCATCTTCTTGGTCCAATCAGAGGAAAACCATCTTTTCCTATGGCTGGGGCTAAGGGCTTCGGGAAGCACGCGCTGGGAGCACAGCTGGGAGACCTGTGACCTCATCCTGACTCTTCTTCACCCCCAGGAGTAAATTCCCTATATGTGGGTTACGGCAGTGGGTTATCCTGCTGAAAACCAGGTTGGTTGGCTGGTTACCCAGTTAAAACCAACAGTGAGGCGTGTTAGAAAAAAGCAGGGACTGTACTCCAGGCTGGGACACCTGGATTTTTCAAGCACCCTAGATGATCCACGGACACCATTCCAGCAATGGATTGTGTCCCACACAGAGAGACAATATAGACAAAATCACCAACAGGACTTTTTCTGACAATATAAAACAACAGATGGAAGTTTTGAAAAATATTAAAAATATGATGAAACTTTTGTATCTTTCTCCAAATTTCCTAGGTGGTTCAAAAGGCACAAACACTTCTACACTCTTTTCCAACCACGCTGCACAGCTTATAGGATCTTAGTTCCCCGAGCAGGGATCGAACCCAGGACCATGGCAGTGAAAGCACCGAGTCCAACCACTGGACTTCCAGGGAACTACCCACACTTGAATACTCTTGAATCGTATCACCCTGGCAACGATGCTTTCCCCTCTTTAATCTCCAGCTTATCACCTTTCAGTCACATTAAAACAAATACAGCTTATTTCTTCTAGAAACAATTATACTGCTTACAGTAAACATACTGATCATCAACATTAATTTCAAATATATTAAAAAAATCTCAAGAGCATTTTGGGGATATTTTAGAAGTAATATTTTCACTAATAGAGGACAATTATAATTCTGTTGAAGATTTTAAGGATTACTGTTACAAAAATATACGTAATAGGTAAAGTGCAGGGACAGCCGTGGGATGACCTGACGGGCTGCGCCCAGACAGGCTGTGAGTCTCACAGACACATGCAAAGGCCACCCTCCAAATCTCTTAGAAAGGACCCACTGCTCCCCTCTGAGGTCTCTCCCCAATAGCTGGATGGATACTCTGAGTAAAAACATTAAAAAAGCACCCCAAAATGAAAAACTCAGTTCCTTTAAATCACCTCCTCTGAAACCCATGAAGTCAGACTTCTGTTAAGAGCCACGCAAGGCCGAATATTTGCAAAGGTGTCAGAGGCAGGACCCAGCACCCAAGTTTCCCCTCAGGTAAGTTCTCTGAGATCTGTTATGTGGTGACTGAGGACTCACCTTCGCAAACTGAATCTGTTCTTCAAAACCACAGGCAACATGGTTGAATTATTAGCATTATTAATATGGCTGAGTCTCCCTTGATTCCAAGGTACATGAAGAAAGCCTTGGCTGACTACACGTCACTCCAATATTTAAGGAGGCGGGCAGAGTCAGTCAGGGGTTCTTGGGGCTCACCCTGGTATTTTTCATCCCTTACTTCACAAATTTCTACAAGAGCTGCCTCCCAGGGGTAGCACTCCCTGTCCCTCAGCAGTGCCTCCTGGCACACGCGAGCCCCAGAACTCACCCACAACGGGCACCAATATTAATGAAAATACCTTGGCGCTTCCTGCAGCTGGCGTTTCCGTCAATGGCACCAGCAATGGGATTTCATCTTCAGAATCATCTTGTGCTTTAGGCAGGGCGCTCACCCCACTGGTCTCCTTCTGGGGTGCAGGGTCCTGGGCTGGAACGGTCCCAGTTTTGGGGGCCACTGCATCTGTTGTTGGGGCAGGTTTGGCCTTTCCAGCCTGCTTCAGAAGCTTCTTTTCTTTCTTCTCCTGCTGTCTTTTAAGAGCACGCTCTTTCTTCTTTCGGCTTTTCTTTGATACCTCCAAGAAGAACCAAGAATAATTTTAAGGGTGGAAATCTTCTTAGCACAAGCAGTCAGGTCTTTTGTCAGCTCCTGAAAGAGCCTAGACCTGCACAAGATCCAAGCAAACGAGCCCCACTGCCACCACTTGAAACCCAACTCCACTTTGTCTCAAAGCCACAGCCAAAGACGCATTTCATGTGGTACATTCTGTCCAGAATCTGGTTATGTGAAGCGTGTGGTCACCGGCTGTGTGGAATTCAACTTCGTCTACAGGTTGAGTTAAGAATAATTCGGAACTGTACAGTATGTGTTGTGAAACAGCTGGCCTTCCATACATGCAGGGCTCCATATCTACAGACTCAACCAGATGTGAATCAAAAATATTCGGGGTGGGGGGAATCCCCAAAGTTCAAACCAGCAAAACTTAAACTTGCTGCACTCTGGCAACTCTTTACACAGCACTCACACTGCATTCAGTATTCTAACCTGAAGGTGATTTAGAGTACACGGGAGGATGTGTGTAGTTTAACTCATATACGGGACATTGCTGTTCAGGCACAAAAACAAACAAAAAAACACTCACTGGACACATGGATGAACATGGCTGGAGAGAGACTGAATCAACTAGGAGACTGGACCAACCAGTAACGAGAGGCTCCGTCTTCCCTCCCGCCACTTTCTGCAACAGCACCGGCAGCACCTAAACCCACGAACCAGAACCACGAGGCATGGCCGCCTCGAGCGGGCTTGCCTTTTGCCACGAATAACCAAGCACGCAGCCTAGACTTAGGGCTTCCTCTGCCTCTCTGCCTCTCCTGCAGGCTCTTCCGAACCTCTGTTCCCTCTCGGGCTGTGCTTACAGACACGATGAAGCCTGTCAGGACATGAACTTCTACTAACCTTTCTCAACAGGTCTCGTACGCGGAGTCCCTGGGCTTCACCCTGACTGCTGACAAAGGAAGAGAAGACAGGCAGGGAAACTGACCGCTCAGTCTTCACAAACAGGAGCTTCACGCTCTCCCACTTCTGAAACAGAAAGAAGAGCAACGTCACCCGTGTGGGTTTTGCTTTTTTTATGTGAAGGACTGACTGCGAGACATCTGAGCGACCGTACCTCTGGCAGTTTCTGCGCGAGCCTTTTCGCAACGGCAACGACATTTTCAACGATGTGCTGAATCGGCATCCCCGTGTGACCGATGCGGATAGTGCTGGAAAAGCATCCGACACAGAGATGAGAAAATGTAACTTGCTTCTCAAAATAAAGCACAGCCTGGTATATGACAAATAGAAGTACACAACTCAGACATTTTTTTTAGGGTAGAAACACTAAGATCTTCAGGTCTTCCATTTATTTTAAGAGAAGATGATCATCTTTCCTGTTCTAAAAGAAATACCCTCCTCCTGAAATATCAAGAGGCGATTAGCCGCTGCTCTCTGGTGACCTAGATGGGAGAGAAATCCAGGAGGGAAGGGGTACATGCACATGTACGGCTGATTCACTTCACTGTACAGCAGAAACTAGCACAACTCTGTGAAGTAACTATACCCCCGCCATCAAAACAAGCAGCGACTAAGAAGCTGGCACATAACTGTGTGAGGCTGGGAGGGTCAGTGGAGGGCCACAGCAAATTCTACCTGCATTCTGGAGAACACAGGTCCCCGAGTCAGCCCTCAAGCTTTGCTGAGAGTGATAACCCCCAACAGTGGCTGTTCTGGAAAGGACCCACTCCCGGGAGGACCGCTTGCTATCTTATAGCCCCACCGCCCTGACATAGCATCAGTTGCTCAAGGAATAGCATCTTCTGGCCAAGAGCAAAACCATCTCCTCAGCTGAAGCAGACGGCACCCAAAGGCCAATGGAGAGCCCAGAAGTGCCGACAGCTCAGCCACCAGTTCCCCTGGTCCTGCCAGCTCCCACTCTCCCTACCAGGAGAGCTGACAGGCAGGCTGGCTATTGGTGGGGGTATCTGCAGAATGAGGGTGACACAGGCTGGTGATCCCACCTCTCTCAAACCAAAATTCTGTGTGCCCACTGGCACTGACCTGCAAGCACACCCTGAATCAGGCCTCTGACCCTCAAGCTAACTGATTCCCATAAACCACTACTTTTACGTCAGCCTATAATATACAGAGTTGAGGGTCTAGGCCTGACCATCAACTCTATTTAGCTGCTTAACTCACCCAAGTAGGAGGGTTCCCCCCCTGCAGGCAGAATATGACACCAGTCTCCCCAGCCATGCCCTGTTCTAACTCGCCCGGAGACACTACTGAGGGCTGGCCTCCCTGGTGAGCAGAGCCAAGACATCCTGTTTTGTTATGGATGTGACCACTGGGTTCACATGGGCTTCTGGGGTATCTCTGGGTGGAAAGGCTCTACAGCCCTGCCCTACTGGCAGCCGCCCATGCCCACACCACAGATGTCCCAGTCATCAGATTACTTGTTTTATGAAATGATGTTGAATTATGTTCCTCCACACAACTCAAACTTAACCCTCCCTTTAAGCACTCAAACTCAACCTGCTTCTCAGTCTAATCAAAAAAAGATAAAAAGGCTGAGCTGCTATCTGTCTACCTGAAGGCTAGGATGCAGTCACTGTCCTAAAAGATCTTTGGTGGCTGTGGGGATTCCACCCAGCTCAGCATTCCAGGAAAGAGAAGCTCCATGAGACCATGCCGAGATATAAAACAGGCTGGTGAAACAGGGGGGATCCAGAACTCACTTCTCAAGAAGTTAAAGCAAGACTGAAGTGGGCCTTGACTTTAAAGGATAAATGATGCTGGTCAACACGGAAGCCCAGAACTACCTACGTTCCCTAAGCATCGGTCTTATTCTCCTGGTTTCCTGAACGTCTGGAGGTGCCCTGTCCAATACAGTAAAAGTCAGCAGACATGCCTTTTTAAATTCAGTTAAAAACAAGTGAAGTTGGAAATTTGGTTCCTCAGCTGCAGCAGCCACATCACGCTCAGCAGCCACACGCGGCGCTTTCTCCTGTGAGACTGCACAGCCACAGACCTTCTCCAACACTGTGGAAAGCTCTAGGGGGCAGCACCATTCTAGAGAACTGAATACGTATAAGGAATGAATTTTAACTTAAGAATCTGATTTCATTAACACCATCTTATAAATGTTTATACAGCCACCGCTGTTGTCGTTCAGTCAATGAGTCGTGTTTGACTCTTTGCAACCCCAATAAAACCATTACTAAAGATAAAATTAAACAGAGGCACACCTTCATGCCTTTTACCTACCTGCAAGAGCCGCTCTTAGAGATGTTTAAGACAGTTCCCCCAATGCAGTCGTTGATCTCTCTAGACAAAGTCTTGGACTGAAGGTTTACAGATACTGGAACCCTAGAACAACAGAATGGCTCTTTACCGCGGCACATACACAGCCGTAAACATCACGTTACTCAAGTCCAGTCACTGCTGAGAAACTTACTTCTTTCTGTTGTAGAAATGCCTCCCCAGATGGGAGGGCAAGAGCCGCCTGATTCTGGCATCTGTAATAAAGAAGTCAAAGCTACCCAAGAGGCGGAGCTTGGCTTCATAGGCTTTATATTCCTTTTTTAAAGTTCGGAGGGGGATAATCTAGAAAATTTAAGAAAATGTAAAAACATGAATATACAAAATAGAAAGACTCAGTGACACAGCAAACAAACTTATGGTTACCAAAGGGGAGAGGGGAAGAGGAGGGACAAATTAGGAGTTTGGGATCAACAGATGCAAACGCAGGACACCCCTAAGGAGAAAGGAACAATTTAACGGAGCAACCTTCTGTAAAATCTTCAAGATGGAAACATCACTGATGCACATGTAGAGGTCCGAGGCCAACCAACCTCAACAGCTCATTCGTTACAAGCTAGAGGGAATATGCCCTACCCAAAGCCAGTGAGAATTTAAAAGGGAAAATTAGGTTAAAAATTAAATTCCCAGGAGAGGAACATGTACTAGGTAATGTATTACTTGTCACTTCAACTGAAATCTTTTTTTGGGGGGTCAGGCTGGGGGGAGAGCCAAAAGGCATGACGGATCTTAGTTTCCTGACCAGTGCTCAAAGTCAGGACCCCTGCAGTGGAAGCACAGGATCTTAACCACCAGACCACCGGGGAAGACCCTCTTGTCACTTCAATTGAATCCAATCTTTCGTTGTCTTGAAAATATTAACCTGCTCCCTACCTGAGAAATGGTTTTGATCCCATGCTTGTTTAGAAGCTTCTTATAAAAACGTTCTGTCTGTTCAGAGCTTAAATTGGGTTCATCTTTGGTAAATAAACAAACATCTGCTAAATCTGATCGAATACCATGAGGCAAAGACCTGCAAAATACATGAGACAGACCAAGGAATAAAGCATTATAACTGATTATATATATGTTTATATTCCACAGAATACACAATAAATCCAGTCATTTCAATAAACTTTATTCATGGTTTTTAAACAGAAGCTACTGAGCACAGCACACACATACACACGGTTTTCAATGGTACAGAAAAGTTAAGATTCAAACACTAAATCACCACAAATATCCACAGACCGAAATACCATTAACATCTGGAATGTGATTAAGAGTTAAAATATATCAAGAACACTCAAAATAGTAAAAGTGTCACTATTATTTGGCCACAACACACATGGCATTTTAGTTCCTTCCAGGGTTCAAACCTACGCCTCCTGAATTGGAAGGTGGAATCCTAACCACTGGCCTGCTAGGTAAGTCTGATCATTATTTTACATGTTTGCTATATATACACATGTACTATGAAGTGCTAGAATAATCCAGTTTCATCAGGGCAGTTCTGGTTCAGAACACTACCTTGCAGAAACTTCTGGGCTCCATAATCCTAACTCTTAAGAGCTGAAACAGAAAACAGAGCAAACCTACAGGGACCAGCAAACATGCATTATACTGAGTCTCAAAAAGGAAAAAAAAAGACTTAGCTTTAGTTTAAGAGGAGAGCAAGCTGCAGCCGGACTTGGACAATGGGATGGCAAGTGGCAGAAATCACCAAGTGAGCAGTTGGGAAAATAACCTGGACAATGTGAGGGCAAAAGTGTGGAATAAAGAAAGAACACACCGGGTGTAAAGCAGTAACTAAAACAACATGGCTAGGGCTGTTCATGGGGATGAGTTAAAAGAGTCTGAGGGCTAAAGAGGCCTTCCCAATTTGTAATCATTCTTTAAAAAAAATTGTTTTTAGATGTCTTCACTGACTTTGTTACAATGTTTCTGTTTTTTGTTTTCGGCCAAGAGGCATGAGGGATCCCAGGTCCCCAATCTGGGATTGAACTTGCACCCCTGTGCATTAGAAGGTGAAGCCCTAACCACTGGACATCCGGGAATAACATCTCCAATTGTAGTTATTTGTAACCCCTATCCTCCACCCTTACGGGGGAAAGAAAAGCTATCCCACACCTTGCTTTCTATAACAGAGCTGGTTTTGGAAATGAAGGATTCCACAGAATGGCAGGTTACCAGACAGAATATAGGACACCCAGTTAAACCTGAATCATGTTTTAAGCATAATTATGTCCCCATGCTGCATGAGACCTACTTACACTAACAAAAAAATTCCCCCGTATTTTTATTTGCTAAGTCTGGCATCTTTGACCTAAGAGTTCCAGCAATAAGAATGTGTAATCTTCATGGGTTTCTTTTCCGTAAGGAATTCACTGTCAAATCTTTAATAGTCTCTGTATATAGGAATGAGTTTAGCACCTCAGTAATTTTAGCTTAGAACTAGTTTGACATGGAAAGATAAGATTCTATGAAAATACAAAAGCTGCTTCATTTATTCTAACCTTTGTCCTCTCAAAAACCAGGTTTTCAGATTCAACAGAACTGAGGAAGATGGCGGAGGAACAGGACGGGGAGACCACTTTCTCCCCCACAAATTCATCAAAAGAACATTTGAATGCTGAGTAAATCCCACAAAACAACTTCTGAGTGCCGGCAGAGGACATCAGACACCCAGAAAAGCAGCCCATTGTCTTCGAAAGGAGGTAGGAAAAAACATAAAAGATAAAAAGAGAGACAAAAGAGGGAGGGACGGAAATCCATCCTGGGGAAGCGAGGCTTAAAAAAAGAGAGAAGTTTCCAAACACCTGGAAACACTCACTGGTGAGTCTGTGGCAAGCCTTGGAACCTCAGAGGGCCACGTAACCAGGAGGAAAAAGAAATAAATAATTAAAACCCACAGGCTAAGTGCCCAGAGGTAACTCTCAGCGGAGAAGCGGGCAACTGCCCGCAACCCTCACTAGCAAGCGGGGGCTGGGCAGGGAGGCACAGGCTGCATCTCTTAGAGCAAGGACTGGGCCTGAACGCCCCGAGGGCAATCTGAGGGAGCTAACTTAAGATAGCTAAACAGACTACGGGATAGCTACCCTGCGAAAAGGCAAAAAGCCAAAAAGCCCCAACCTAAGACACCGCCAGACCCGCTCACAGAACAAAGGACTGAACAGAGCTAGCCAGATTCAACAGAACTGAGTTTGGCTTTGGTCAAATCATCCACCAACCATTCAGAAAACTGATGGAATTTTTAGAAAATGTAAGCATGTCTAAATCCAATGGTTTTCAAATCAAATATTTTGAGTTTGCAAAGTTTCCACCAAAAACTAAGTTGACAGTTGTTAAAGTTCCACGAAACATCCAAGCAGTTAAGACCAGCAAAAGTAGAAAACAAGAACTTACAATCTGACCCTCAGTTCTTTACTTGGAATTTTCCATAATATCACCATTAAAAAGAAATTTTCATTCTCATTCAGAAGTAATCCATTCGCGTTTTTCCTGGATCTGGAATGTGCCAACAGAGCCTCCACTGCCTTCTTAACCTGCAAAGTGGAGATAAACAAGTAAGTCAAATTTCAATTGAATTTAGCAAAATTCAAAATCTAACCTCTCCCCAGAATTTGTCCCTGCTCAGTTTCTATTTTCGCAGGTAATCTCCACAACCATACTCATCAAGATTGTGCAATTTGTAATCAGAGGAATGCAGCCACCTGAAGTCCAGTGGTTAAGACTCTGAGTTTCCACTGCAGGAGGCACAGGTCCCCACAAGGCCAAAACAAAATATTAAGCGGGAGCATGTTTCCCCTGCACCCAAAAATGAAGGCAGCAAACCCCATAAAAGCACAATACATCTGCATCTCACATTTTCTGAGTGCCTATTATGCGCCAGGCCCTCCCTGGCCCCCTTGCTTTGTTTGCATCACCTTCTCTGATCCTGGAGAGCAGAGTCCATTTTTAAATCCGAGGAAGTTACCAAGGATCAAGCGACTTGGCCAAACTGCAGGGGGTATGTGTATATGTACAGCTTATTCATCTTGCTATACAGCAGAAACTAATACAACGTTGTAAAGCAACTATACTCCAATAAAAATTAATAAAAAATAAAGCTTTCTAATTTGCAGCTTTATTTCTAACAAAGCCTAATCAAAATGTTAAAGGGAAAACCAGTCCATCCTAAAGGAAATCAGTCCTGACTATTCATTGGAAAGACTGATGCTGAATCTGAAACTCCAATACTTCAGCCACCTGATGCCAAGAACTGACTCACTGGAAAAGACCCTGATGCTGGAAAAGATCGAAGGCAGAAGGAGAAGGGGACAACAGAGGATGAGATAGTTGGATGGCATCACCGACTCAATGGACATGAGTTTGAGTAAACTCTGGGAGTTGGCGATGGACAGGAAGGCCTGGCGTGCTGCAGTTCATGGGGTCGCAAAGAGTCAGACACCACTGAGCGACTGAACTGACCGAACTGAAAGGGAAAACTTGGTAAAACCTTAGAAAAGCATTCCTTTAGAATACTCAGAGGAGTCAAACCAGTCGTGTGGTTTTCAAGGTATAATTTGGGTCTGTTTTAGAGACATTCGCTCTTCTCTTGCCCCACTGTATTGCTGTTATAAGGCAATTCCTTTTGTGTTCTGATACCTACTCATCTTGTGAAAAACTTAAAACATTTAGCAATGTTAAACTCGGAGAAGGGGGAGCAGAGGATGAGATGGTTGTACGGCATCACTGACTCAATGGACATAAACTCCAGGAGAGAGTGAAGGACAGAGGAGCCTGGCATGCTCTGTCTGGTTGGACACGACTTAGTGATGGAACAACAAAAACTCTGTGAAGTAGTTCAAAATGGAGTCACAGTGGCCAGCAAGAACTTCTGCATCAGTTGTTTTAAAACATCTGCTAGCAATTTCCCTGGTGGTCCAGTGGCTAAGACTCTGTGCTTCCAATGCAGGGGCCTGGGTTCCAAGCCTGGTCAGGGAGCTAGATCCACATGCAGCAACCAAGAGTTTCCACATGAGGCCACTAAGACCCGGATCTGTCAAATAAACATTTTTTAAAAACCTGCTGTAAGACTGCAAGTGTCTCAGAGTGATAACCTGAGAGTGTTACTTTAGATGAGAAATTTGAAGGGCAATGTGTGTGTAATGTGGAATAGAAGGAGCAACTGATAGAGACATAACCCACTCCCCTGTAATAACCGTGTGCACTAACTCTCTTCAGTGGAGTCTGACTCTTTGGAACCCCATGGACCCACCGGGCTCCTCTGTCCATGGGGTTCTCCAGGAAAGAACACTGGAGTGGGTTTCGATTTCCTCCGCTAGGGGATCTTCCCCACCCAGGGATCAAACCCCGCATCTCTTATGTCTCCTGCACTGGAAGGTGGGTTCTTTATCACCACTCCTCAAAAAGAGACCCCGGAGCCGAGAGACGTGAAGTCTCCTCGCTGGAGGACCCGTTTCCGCGCTGCTGAGAGCTGCTCCAGACGGATACTGCCGGAGGCCTTGTTTCAGTAGGAGCCTGCTTCCCTCTCGGGCTTGTTAAGAGAACAGCTGCCGGACTGCTGCTTGCGCTGCGACGCCTCCTCCCATGACTTCTCCTTGGAGGCTACTCTGTGTTCTGCGCTAATTATTTGCAATCAACTGAGAGATTTATGAATTGGAAGAAACAAAAGCAAAAAAAGGCAAACGGCAGGGAAGCAGAGCCAGGTGGGCCTCACTCCAGGGACCCAAGGTATACCTGAAATCCAATTCAAGGTAAAGGACTCGCCTGGCGATCCGGCGGTTAGGACTCCGAGCTCACACTGCAGATGGCACGGGTTTCATCCCTAGTCGGGGAACTAGAACCCCGTAAGCCGCGCGGAGCGGCCATTAAAAAAAAAAATCAACTCAAGAGAGCTAGGCCGCAGGGCTGGAGGAGGTGGCGTCTAGCCGGCTGTTTAAGGCAGCGGGAGAGCGGAGGACACCGCGAACGGGCGACCCTAACCCCAGAAGGCGTCCACACCGGCGCGGAGCTCGCCCTCGGAATCCGCGACTCACACGGCCTCGGCCGCCCCGCTTCCAAACTCCCCGCCCAGGGGCCACTCACCTGCTCTTCGTCCAGCTGCTCCGGGCCGGCCGGGGTCTCTGTCGAAGCTGAAGTCGCGGCTGAGGTTGACGGCGGGGTAGAAGCCGAAGCCTCCATGTCGCCTTCACCGCGTGGAGACTCGGGTGCCAACCCTCGAGCTCGTCCTCCGTGCGCACGCGCGGACCCACGCCCGTAGCCGGAAGCTGGGAGGCGGGAACCGGACGCTCGCGTCACTTCCGGGAGCGCGGGGTCAAGCGCTTCGGCGTCGCGGTGTCAGGGATTGGCTGGCTCGAGCAAACTGAGGTAGGTTTTCCCTCTGCGATCTGAGTCGCTACGACGAGGGGCGTAGATGCCTCTCGAGTTTCTTCAGCTCCCGGTGTCTGTGAGGCGCGGGGAGCAGCCTGGCAACGCCTGGTTCTCACTCTTCCACGAAAGCGGGCGAGCGCCCTGAAGCGGAAAGGGAGGCCGGTCCGCCCACCCGGTGGGGCCACCCGCACTGGGTGGATCCCTACTTTGGAGCAGGAAGCGCGGGGCGTGGGGAATCTGGCCCCACCACCTACCTGCCGGGTGACCCCGCCGGCTGGTGACGGTTCCGTGCACGGGAAACACCGGGCGAGTCGTTAAGCGGTGTGCGGCCCGAACGGTGAGCCGGGCCCGGGCTCCTGAGCTTCGAGTTTCACAGAGGCGGGAGGAGAGAGCAAGTGCAGTAACGGTGCAGACTGGAGCACGGGAGAACTCCCCTCTCCCTCCCCGCGGGCCCCTCCTGGAGCTTTCCGGGGATGTTCTACGTACGTTTAGGAAATACTTATACTTTTTTCTCTTTATGGATCGTTGGGCTTCTTTTTTTTTTTTTTTTTTCTTTTTTAAGACAAGTAGTAGCCTCTGATGCTGGGAGGGATTGGGGGCAGGAGGAGACGGGGACGACACAGAAGGAGATGGCTGGATGGCATCACCAACTCGATGGACGTGAATTTGAGTGAACTCCGGGAGTTGGTGATGGACAGGGAGGCCTGGCGTGCTGTGATTCATGGGGTCGCAAAGAGTCGGACACGACTGAGCGACTGAACTGAACTGAAGTAGGCTCTGTACCCATCGTTCTGTGTACGTTGCCCATTTCTCTTAAGGTGTCTTAAAGGTTGTCCAAGTCAGTACTTAAGGCTTTGCCTCTTTTTTGTTTGTTTTTATAGCCATATGGCCTTTCATCACTGAAGTAAATCAGAGGGTTTTTTAGGAGCTTTTTGATGGATATTCAGGATGGCTTTGCAAAGAGCTACAGATACATATGTATGTATGGCTGAGTCCATCTGCTGTCCGCCTGAAACTGTCACAACATTGTTAATTGGCTATACTCCAATACAAAATAAAAAGTTTAGTTAAAATGATTAAGTACAAACTACTGTACATAAAATAGATAAGCAGCAAAGATTTACTGATAAAGAAATTAGCCGAGTCGCTGTGCTGTACACCTGAAACTAACCCTATATTGTAAATCAAATATGTTTCTTAAAAAGCTATGAAAATTTTGATATGAAAGGATGGGAGTGGGATGCTTTCCATGTCAGTTGCTTTCAAGGAAATGCTCCTTCCCTATTGCTAAAGCTGAAAAAAGGGGAGTTCTGCTGATCTCTAATACTTTGTCTTTAAAAAAAAAATTATTGAAATAGTTAATTTACAGTATTATGTCTCATTTTGTCTTCAACCAAAAACTTGTAACCTTTGGCACCAATTCCCACTTGCCTGTTTTAGAATCTGAAATTCTAAATGGAATTCCAGATTCATTTGCTAGCAGATTGGAATTCATTTTAACACGATAATAAGCTGTTACTTTAGGCTTCATGTACTGTCTGCTAGTATTCTGAAAAGAACATCGGGGCTGCTACATGTTGTGTCACCTGAATTCAAGTCAAGAACCAGATTTCAAGGCCAAGGGAGCAGCATGAATTCAGGTAAAAGAGGATGGTGGTGTTTGGAAGTAGTAAGTGGCTGGAGTAGGGATGCGCAGAGGGGAGAAAGAGGAGATGAGGCTAGAGTGGGTAGGTTAAGGAATTTATTATCAAGCTGAAGTTTTATATTTTGGAGAAACCATATGCATACAAGGTTTTTGAACTGGTGTCAGGAAGAAGAGGAATTAGTAATGAATTAGACTTTACGAAAATTGATCTTTCTGTGGTATTGTAGTGGTTAGAAGAGTCATATGCCCACAAATTCATTGAAGCCTTAAGCGATGGAGTTTCATTCCCCTGTCCCTTGAGTAAGGGCTCGACTTAGTGATTTGCTTTTAGTAAATAAAATAGAGCAGAAGTGAGGGGATGTCACTTTGGAGATTAGGTTATAAAAAGACTATAGGTTCAACCTTAAGTGTTCTTTTCCCCTCCCTCTTTCTGTTGTTCAAATTACTTGCTCTGGGTGAATCTTTGAGAAGTCCTGAGACTACTCAGGCAACCAGGTGAGACTTTCCTGGTGGTCCCATGGTTAAGACTCCAAGCTTCCACTGCAGGGAGAATTAAGATCCCACAGGCTGCACAGCAAGGCTGAAAAGAAAAAAGGAAACCGGAAGTACATGAGGTTGCCAAAAGAAGCAGAGAGTCAGAATAGAGGTATGGAGAAACCCTCAGTTAGGAGACAGGAGGAAAAAGAGCCTATAAAATTGAGAAATAGTTTAGGATGTAAAAGAAAACCAAGAGGGTGCTTAGGAATGGAAAAGTGAGGATGTGTTAATACCATAAATACTGAAGAACTTCTGAAAAGCCATTTATTGGGCAGTTAAGTCATGGTGACCTTATAGAAAACAATTTCAGTGAAACGATTATGAGAGATATGAGAGAGGAAAACAATGGAACATTGGTATATTTTAAACTTTTATTTCCCATTAAGGCAGATGAAAGTGAAAGTGAAGTCGCTAAGTCGTGTTCGACTCTTTGCAACCCCAGGGACTGTAGCCTAACAGGCTCCTCTGTTCATGGGATTTTCCAGGCAAGAATACTGGAGTGGGTTGCCATCTCCTTTTACAGGCGATCTTCCCGACCCAGGAATTGAACCCGGGTCTCCCTCATTGTAGGCAGACGCTTTATCATCTGAGCCACCAGGGAAGTCCAGGCTAAGGCATATGAAAAGTGAAATTATTTTTGTGCCCCAGGGAATTCTATTGCCGGTTCTCCATACTATCAGTGATAACGTATGTAACAGCACTTGCTTATTTACCTCTCTGTCTTCGCTGGTGACTTAGTTGGTAGAGTCTGCCTGAAGTGCAGGAGACACGGGTTCAATCCCTGGGTCAGGAAGATCCCCTGGAGAAGGAAATGGCAACCCATTCCAATATTCTTGCCTGGGAAATCCTATGGACAGAGGAGCGTGGCGGGCTACAGTCCATGGGCTCACAAAGAGTTGGACACGATTATATATTTAAATATAGATTTCAGTTCAGTTCAGTCGCTCAGTCGTATCCGACTCTTTGCGACCCCATGAATCACAGCACGCCAGGCCTCCCTGTCCATTGTCAACCTCTAAAGCATCTGTTGAATTACTAGGTAGCATTTTTTATTTCTCCACAGATTGACCATCTGTGGTCTTATCCTATTCACTTTCAACCCATAGGTCTCAGCTCATGTATGTGCTTACTACCAGGGAGTTTACAACTTAACAGGGCAATAGGGCAAAGTAAGACCTATGAAGCAGGATGTGATCAATGCTGTAATTTTTATAAGCTGCCACATGAACTCAGATTACTTACAAACTCAAAGAATAGCAAGAAGAGTGCTTCTCTAAATTTAGTGTTTTCACCCTTGTGTGGTAGTGACTATTGATTAGTTTGTTTGCTCTGTGCAGTAGATTGAGTCCTTTGAGACCCGAACTGGGGTTCAAGTTTACTTGGTACACACAGGGTCTGCGTGGCACGTAGCGAGTGGACACTGAATTTGTGAATCCGTTCTTACCTTCTGAAGGCTTTACTCTTTTAATTTTCCTCCATTGTCTTCATTTTCCTTTTCTCCAGTAGCTGTCTTTGTGTTCTTAAGAAATAGTGTTCATGTGTGTTCTTAAGAAATGGTGCCACATGCTATTTTTTTCTCCTACCTTTTTTTGTCTTTGTAGTCAAGTGCTATAAAGCGCTTTCAGCTTTCTCCTAACTCCTTTATTTCAATCACACTATTACTATTCCCTCTAAAGTCACCAATGACCTTTCAATTCAAATAATTAAAAAAAAAATCCTCATTCTTTTTGCTCTGTTGTATTTGAAACCATTCTCATGTTCAGTGAAATTTCTCAAGGAATTTTATCCCTTTCTAAATATCCATGCCTGCAGTCTCATCCAACAGCTGACGGGGGTGGCAGCCAGCTGCACGTGCCCAAGAACTTGGCACCGCCCAGTTCCGTCCCAAGGGGCACATCTCCCTTCTAGGTGGCACATTTTCAGCCTAAGTCTACAATAACTTCATTATCACGATGTCTGATGGTATTGACTGGTTACACAGCCCCAGGGGCCTGTGCAAGGTTGCTCTCAACAGCCCAACAGGACAAGATCAGGACTGCAAAGTGGGTTCACCTCCGTGTTCAAGAAGACAGACAGAGAGGAAGAACAAGGCCAGGACAATAGAGAAGTTGACTATCAGTGTGATGAAGCAAGTGAACTAACAAATTGTTGATCAACTGGTAGAATCTGTGATGAAGCAGTGCCTTATCATGGCTAAGCATAGCAACAACGAAGCAGCCCTCACTGATTTGGAAGAGCAAGCATCCTCATCCAACAACTCTAATTTTTCCCAGGCCAGTGGCCCCAGATATAGTCACGAAGCTGGGATGTGTCAGAGCTGCCAAGACTGTCACAGATCTGAAGTCATCGTCAATAATCAGGGCTCAACAAGCAGCTTTCAAAAGCAGCTCCAGGCTGTCCTGCAGTGGATTGCAGCCTCACAACTTAACCTACCCATGCTCTCCTTCATGGGAGACAATGATGGACAACTGGAGAAGCTTCCTGAAGTTTCAGCTAAGGCAGCAGAGAAGGGGTACAGTGTAGGAGATCTTCTTCAAGAGGTCATGAAGTTTGCCAAGGAACGGCAACTGGATGAAGCCATGGGAAACATGGCTAGAAACCAACTGCTAGATTGGCTGCTCGCTAACCTGTGAGCCAACAGCTCCTTTGCCTCTTCTCCCTCTCTGTTTACTCCCTGCCCCTAGCAGCATTTCATCCCAGCTGAAAAACCCCCTACCATCAAGCCAGTGAACTACACTCTACTTGATTGTATTTCCCAGCAGTTGGACTGTGCAAATGTAGGGTGTCCCAACAAGCTGGGCAAGAAAGTGAATAAAAAAAATAATAATAAAATAAATATCCATGCCTGATAGATATTAAGACCTGAATTAGCCATTAGTGAGCACTAGTTTTAAATGTGAATTGTACTTCATTTGTTTCTGTATAGATGTAGTTGCCACAGTATGTTATTTAACTTTGGGATTTATGCTGGAAAATATTTTACTCTTATCAATTAGTCTTTTAAAAGAACTAACCTGAAAAACTAATCCACATTATTCTATAAAATTTCACTCAGTACCTGAGGGTAAATATTTCATTCATAAATTAAGTAACTTAAATTTTTCTTAAACTGCTGTCAGTTCTACCTCTTCTTTTTAAAACTTTTTAAATTCAAGATACTGTTGAACACACACAAGATTAATACTCTGTAAACTTTATCCAGACTCCACCTACTTAATTACATTATTTATGCCCATCTATCCTCTATCCACTTTTAAATGAATTAAATATGATAATTGCCAGCCAAAATGAAAATTGTACTTGTAAAGGAATAATAAAGGCAGTTCTATTAGTGGAGATTGAATTAAAGGAAAAATAATAAGTATCTTGAACCATATATGCAAATTGCTTTTTAAAAATTAATACATTAACATCTTGGGGAAGAAATCAAAGTAATTAGCATGTACATTTCTAATGGGACAATTACTAAGTTTTGTAGTATTTCTTTTCTAGTAAGCATATATTAAGTAAGAGTCAGTCAACATTTTGAGTACCCAGGTCTCACTGAATACTGTTGTTTCCCTGAAGGTACTAAAAGAGGTTTCTCTTTATTCTTGAATTTTTAGTAGTTGCAAAATCTGCCTCCTTATTAACAAAATGGCATCAGCTGTATGCAAAGTAGTATATAATTGTATAAAGGATTTAATAAGTCATAATGCAACTACCTGCAAAGAATGTATGAAGATGTTGCTGGATGGTAAACAAAGTTTAATAACAAATTTAATAATGGAGCTCAAATTCTAGTTACTTGAAAATAAATATTTGCTAGAATCAACTAGTAAATCTAGACAGCCCTGCAGAGTTAAGATAATTATTAGTACAAATGGCAAAACAAGCCATATCGTTAAATATCCATGTCTGAGTTATCTAAAAGCAATTTTTAAAATGTTCTGTCAGTGTCCTCAAGATCCATCCTGGTATTGAAATCTGCTAGGAAATATTGATCTAGGCGTGAAGTGAAACAGTATTGCTAACAGTATAGACTGTGACATAAGGGAAATAGGAAGAATATGGTCTTTTTGGTCAGAAAGATCTGACTCTGGATCCTAACTCAGTAATATAGTAGTTATTTAGCTTTGGACAAGTCAGCTAATCTCCCAAGCCTCTTTTTTTTTTTTTTTTTTATGTGAGAGGAAACTAGTTTTCCATTGGAATTGTTCAGAGAATTGAATGAGATAACGTATATACGTACATAGTACCTGGCACATGCTGTAATAGGACAGGGTTAGCCCTTTGCTGAAAATAATCATTATTAAAAGGATGGGAAAGTGAAATGTGCATCTTAGGGTCTGAAAGAGTGGAGGCAGTGTACCTAAACTGAAGGAGGGAAGAAGAGGTTGTTAAGTCAAGAAATTACTAGATTCTGATTAAAAAAAAAAAATTAGGGAATGAAGGCCCTAGGGAATGAGAAGCAGGAAAACAGTGAAACCAGAGAAAATTTCAGTAGGGTAACTATTAACCTGTTTGCTATTGCTGTTTAGCTCTCTCCGTGTATCTGTGTACAGCTATGTGGGTGCCTTGAGCACCCCATTTAACTGTCTCACAAAGGACACAAACGCCTCCTTGTACACCATTTTGGAAGACAACTTTTTAATCCTGCTGCTGCTGCTGCTAAGTCACTTCAGTCGTGTCCGACTCTGTGTGACCCCATAGACGGAAGCCCACAAGGCTCTCCCGTCCCTGAGATTCTCCAGGCAAGAACACTGGAGTGGGTTGCCATTTCCTTCTCCAATGTGTGAAAGTGAAAGTGAAGTCACTCAGTCGCATCCGACCCTTAGCGACCCCATGGACTTCAGCCCACCAGGCTCCTCCATCCATGGGATTTTCTAGGCAAGAGTACTGGAGTGGCTTGCCATCAGGAATTATATTCCCTGAGAAATGTCATCAAGACTATTCTCAGAAGTGATTTCTAGGCTTAAAAAAGTGGAGGGGGGGCCTTTTAGTACCATTGATCATCTTTTATTATTGAAGATAAGCAGCTGACAACTTCTTGGAGGACTGTGTTCATTTAACCATAACAGTATGTAACTGGTAAATGTTATTGATAGTCAAAGTGCATCTTTACTTAAATTAGGAAGGTTTTCAGTAGCCTCAATATTTGGGCTTCCATTGGTAGAGTCCACCTGCAATGCAGGAGACCACGGTTTAATTCCTGGGTTGGGAAGATTCCCTGGAGAAGAGAAAGTCTACCCACTCCAGTATTCTTGCCAGGAGAATTCCAGTCCATGGGGTTGCAAAGATTTGTACAGGACTGAGTGACTTTCACTTTCAATAGCCTCTGTGAAGTATTATGATAGGTGATCAATAAGGGATCAATAAAAGACCTTCTAAAAGTTATTCATACATGTAATTTAATAAAATCTACCAAAAAAGAAAACAAGGACTTAGCCCTGAGATTTAAAAAGTTAATCAGCAGAGGTACAAGCCAGATGAACTTGGCTCTAACATCAAAGTCTGATAGGGACAATCTAGTATTCATTTATTTGGCTGCACAGAGTCTTTGTTTTCTGTGCGGGTTCTAGTTCCCTGACCAGGGATCAAATCCAGGGCCCCTGCATTGGGTGCACAGAGTCTTAGCCACTGGGCCACCAGGGAAGTCCTGGGACAATGCAGTGTTATAACTGACTGACAGGGCACATCAAAGGGAACAGAGTGAAGCAGGCACTCAGGACTGATAGGCTGGGAGGGAAGCTCAAGTTATTTCACCACCTTTGAGGAATACTAAGTGGTCTGTGTGGTAACAGCTTTATAAAAGCAGATAAAGGGAGATGTGAAGCTTTTCTCTCTGCCTTATTTACTTATTTGCATTTCTAATAATTCAAACAAATTACCCCGGCAGTAAAGAGAATAAACTAGTGATAAGACAGGTGGGTTAATCAATCTCTGAGACCCCCAGAAGAAAGACAACTGGGTGTATAACATGATTCCATTTACCTGGAGTTCAAAAACAGGCCAAACTAATCTATGGCAGAGTAGTGATTGCCTTGGCAGGAGGAAGGGATGGATTGGAAAGAGGCACAAAGAAACTTTCTGTAGTGATGAAAATGTTCTCTATGTTGATGGGGATGTTAACATAATTATATACACCAGGTAATTCATTGTTAAACTTGAGATCTGTGCATTTTTCCGTATGCAAGTTTTATCTTAATAAAAAAAAAATTCTCCTTTGTGTACACATTCTGTCTGCTGGAACTTCTTTATAAATAGTAGTTACTGTTCAGAATCTCATCTTTCAAAATTTCTTTCTTTTAGTCTAAAACTAAGTGTATTTGCCAGGAAAATAGCAAAGATGTCAATGGAGATAGTTTTTGTTTGAAGTATAACAATTTGTGTGATTTAT
Source organism: Moschus berezovskii (assembly GCF_049115385.1). Lineage (NCBI taxonomy): Eukaryota > Metazoa > Chordata > Mammalia > Artiodactyla > Moschidae > Moschus > Moschus berezovskii. The sequence continues at coordinate 31,728,180 of NC_142486.1, read as the reverse complement.
TACCAAACACAAAATTCTTTAGGAGGACTGTACTGCTCAATTCAGAGGGGTGAAGTCTCAACCTAGACAGTCACAAACAAGAGTGCAAAGCAATTTCAACATGATTCTTTCATTATGCCCGCTCTAGCTAAACTATTGTACTAGTAGAAATTATCAGTAGCCTCGCTCTTCACTAAACTCATAGAACTTTTGGTGGAAATGCCTTAGACATGCAAATTAGGTTCATATAATAATGTTGAGTTTAGAGGACAAATTAAATACAAAGAACCACAAAAAGATGCCATGACCGTATATGACTTTTCAAAATCTTCATGCTAGCATCAAATTTTGGTTCTTTTAAAATTCAGAAAACTTAAAATCTAATTGTAATTTGGTCATCGTTTATTCTACACTGGGAGATAAAATTCTCCACTACAAAGCTAAAACATCCAAGGTACTAATTGCTATTTTTCTGCTTCAAGATGTGTTGATACAACTTTTGTATCTGACACTGGTTCCATGGGCCGTGAAGTATTAAAAAATACTCTATTGTCAATCCTGCACACACTGTTATACAGTGCCTGAACACGACATTGAGAGCTGTAAAGAAAACAGATACACTCAGAGTATGACACAATACAGTAATTGTAAACAAACGGACAAATCCTTCAAAAGGGAAGATGACAATTTTTATTATTACAAAAGCAAATTTTTTTAACTTCAGTCATTTGAATAATTGCAAGAGCAGACTAAGGGCTTAATCCTCACACAGGCACCAAGTCAGGCACAGTAGGTAGCTACAAATCATAAGAAAAAGGTTTCTTCACCTTGGATTCCCATAATTTCTACCTAGAGCATTCTGCCATGCTTTGGAATTAGGTTAAAAACCCAGCAAACCTAATCAGTTCCCTTCAATTCTGTTTTTTTTAAAAGGAGAGCTAGGTATTAACCTGCCATCTAGTGAAAACTAGTCACTAAATCCTGGCCTGAGAGAGATCCACATTTCTTCTAGAACAAAGAGAAGAAACTGGTAACTAAGACGTGTGCCAAATGTTAAGTCCTTAAAATGCAGACCTGGGCTCAGACCTCAGTTTCACCTAATGCATGTGGGTGGTCTGGTCAGCTGAGGTGTGCAGGAGCTCCAGTTCCAGCACAAACACTCTTCCCGGGCAGCAGGCAAGGAGGTAGCGGGCACTTGGGCTGACAAGCACTAAGCTAATGTGCCTGGCAGAGGGGAGCCTTGGGAAGCACAATGTCATTCTACCTTTGCTGTCCACAAACCTGAGGTTTCCACGGTACATAGTAAAGGGCACAGTGGCATGTGTGACAAGGCAGAAAAGACTCCCACCATTCTGAGGGCCACTTAAATCCTGCCTGATTTTCTGCCTAATCAGACACAGTGCCTTTCTGCTCCTCCCTTATTTTGGAGACCACTCCAACATTCCCACACCTTCTTGCCCTTAAAACACTTCTTAATAAACAACTCAGCTAGCACATTACTGTTTCAAGGAAGCATAGGATTAGAGGTATGTGAAAATTGTATTTACTGAAGGAAGACTCAGTTATGTCCTAGGATATTGAAAATTTAAAATATCCTAGAGCCAAAACCATCATAAGTTGAACCAAATTTACCCTATCTGAAATTTGGCAGTACATTGGTTCAAATGGAATCCACTGAACTACAGGGAAGTAAAAACAATTCCTATTCCATTTACTATGAAATCTAATACAACCAACTGACTGCTAAATTTAAACCTACTAGTCTTATGCGCTTGTAAGTACATTTATTTACTTAAGTTGCTTCAATGGCAGGATCTTTAGAGGAAAGAAGATCATAAACGTATTAGATGACATCTGCTACAATCATGGAAAAAATCAGCTGGAGGAAATATAAGCCATGTTATGTGGAGACAGAAAATCGTCCCCTAAATTCTGTTGATTGCTATCTACCTTAGTATGTATGTGAGAGGATTAATGGCACAGTTTATTCTGATAAGACAGGCCAACACTGAACATTTAATCATCCTACAATCAGAGCTATAGTGCTGTTACCAGAATTTTCACAAAGGGTTTTTAAAAGCTGAAAGTTGCTTGATGTTAAGAGCTGTAATAAAAACGTTGCTACCCAAACCAATGAAGCTGTCATCATGAAGCAGCAGTCCATAAGAAGTCCACGCCAATGAGGAAAGGTGCTAGAGTGCTGTCAGACGGAATAGCCATCAAAGACCACGGAGTAATGACAGTCACAACTAGTGTTTCTGAAGATTGCCAGGGAGTTTTCTTGATTTTTTTTCAAAAGTTCATCGTGAAAGCAGTTTTTGAGCGTAAGTTCACCTTTTTCTTGGGTTGCAAAACTGCAGCTGGTTGAATGTATGACCCCCAATATCTGTAGCACTTCAGCTGAGGATGCCAGTATCTGTCAACTGTATCACATTCAAAGTCCATCCTATTTTGTAAAAGTAGTTCTTGTAGTTTATGTAACTAGCAGACAAGTATGAACTACCTCTTGTTACAGTGAATAACCTTATTCTTCTACAATTCACAAAGTTTTTACATTCAATTATCACATATTTCAAGACTCAATTCAAAACAAATATACATGGGCTTAATTATTCAAGAATACCTTACTATAGCATTATATACTCAGTCCATCTCTTTTAGTTTGATTTTACATAGATTTTCACTGGATGAATTATGTTTGCAAATTAAAAACAAGAAACGTATTTCCCCTTCTCCTGTAGTAAGAAATAAAGGTTGAAAAATGGCAATTATTTATTTCAATTATCGTTAAGTTTATTAATTTAAAAAACTATGATTAAATAATCTAGCATGAAAGCTGTATAAAGAACATCATTAATGTAAAAAGATGCAAAGAAAATTGTGGTTCTAACATATCTATGCTAAAGACAGAAAAGAAAAACAAACGTTTAGGTCTGTAATATCCTAAGTCTGTAGCCAATTACCCTGTTTTTGCATTGTCAACAATATAAACACACTTGCAGAAGACAAAATGACGGCATAGGAATCTGTATATTGCTTTTCATAGGTCTAACATCTCCCCACACTTCTATTTCACTTCAGACACATCTGCCCGTCCAAGTAACCAGGCAGTGTAATGAAGATTTTAAAATGCATCAAGTAAGCATTCCTCCCACAGAACTTCAAAGCCCACAAAAATGTATGGTGTTGGTTAACAATGAGGTTTCTTCTAAATAATCTTACTTGCATAAATGTGCAAGAATCCATCAAAAGTTTTATTTCATAATTTATTTATTCTATTTTTTTAGAGGTAGGCCCTTCACAGTTGATATCCAAGTCATTTTGAGTCTTGGCAACATGCACATAATATTCTAAAAGTGTAACTTTTAATAGCAAACATAACTTTAAAAAAAAATGTTCAATTTAAAAATGGAAATATATCTCTGGAAGTAATTTCAGTGACTCTTGAGCTTTTAAAGATTCATTAAAATCCAAGCAATTGCTAGTATTTTGTTCTTATTAACTTGGAAGTATAAAAAGTTATAATGTACTGATTAAAGCTCCCACACATTCCAGAAAACTAAAAGCCCAGATTTGCAAACATAGTCTAACTTAAATTTCACGCAACTTTAATAACCATGAGTGTAGTTATAGGAAACTGCAGGACAGTAACTGCGCTCTGTCCATAAGATGTAGCCTCACTCATGAAATGAATGGGAATTTTACAGTTATGAAAATATGATTAGATTTAATTTTTCTGTTTTGTGGCTGGAAATAGAGGAGGCTTTTCTGAGGCAGGAAGATTACAGGGAAGGGACATGTCATCAGATACGCAATTACAAAGTATCTTATTTAGAGATTAAGCCAATCTGAAAGAGGCTAAGTCTTCCCTAAATGGCAACACTCAAAATCAAGGTGGGGCTTCTAGTAAACCCAGAAAGAATCCCTGAAAGTATCCCTTCCATTTCCCATTTATTCTCATTAAAAATTTCAAAATCATGACAGCTGTAGCAGAAGGTCAGGATTCAATCTAAAAACCACCACAATGCTGCACTCTGGGCCATCCAAATCATAATTTAGCAAATTTCAGCATATATTTAAGAAAACAATTTTGAATAATTGAGAAAAACATACTGTGCAATCAAGCACAATGATTCTACGTGTCATTGTTAACTTTAGTCTGTGCAGATTCTGATGGTTCTAAATACGTGTTCATTTAGTTACTGGATGAGATTTAGCTTTAACCAGCAAGGGTCATCCAGCCTTTAAAATTACTGATATAAACAAATAAACTGAGTAATTTGTAGAACTGGCACTTGCAATTGATACGGTTTTCATACTAGTTGCATGCAGCTCTTATAAATACTAAAGGAGGCATTTTTGCCAGATCTCAACATGCTGTCTTTATTGTAAATTCCACTAATTTAACAAGTGAATAGAATTTTTTGTAGGGGTACAATTTCATTATGCTTTATACTTATAAAAACTACAGTATGCTGTTCCTGTGTTTTAAAACCACTTACTTTGTTTAAGAAACCATGTTAAAATATCAGTTGGCAGAAAATAACTGAGAGACCTAATAAAGCAGTGTCATAGTTGCATAAAGATATTATATGTATGCATTAACCATCAAAAGGAGTCCATCTAATTCTTTCTTTTAATACAAACTTGAACATGGTTTGTAAGTGCCTCATTTAAGTAGTGGAGAGGGAAAGAGTTTAGAAAAGTCCAAGTAATAAAATGTACTTGATTACTTGGTAAAGTTAAAAAGCTAATGCAACAATGTTACATCCAGATAAAAAACAGTATTCAAAAGCAATTCAAATACCGAAAAGGGTTTCAAGTTGAATATTTTATTAACATGGTAGTTGTCTTTGTAACATGTGCACACACTCGCACACTCAGAATGATCTGCCTGGGGGAAAAGACTAGGTATGCCTAAGGGGAGATGAAAAATAAAAAAATTCCTGGTTTTTCATTATTGTAGGCGATTATGTCCACATAACTTACAAAGCTATTGCCAAATCTGTCCAAGGAAGCAGAGTTTGAGAGGGGAAGAAAAAAATCTTGGGAAAAATTCAACAGTGGCATAGCAGAGCTCTCAATATGAGAAAGCTGACATAATGTGGACTTCTGCTGTGAATTTTGTCTTTGCAAAATATGGGGAGAGGTTTGTCAATGGGCAGAAAATAAAAGAAGGCGGTGTGAAGTAGGCTTTTGCAGTCAATTTTCCTCACAGTATTGTGCAGGGTCATCAAGAAAATGCTTAGTCTTTCTCTGGAACCAGTTTCAGAACTTTTCCAATTGCAATGGTCTTACCTAGAAATGAAATTTTTAAGAAACCTTTTCAGTAGTTAAAAACAAGGCTATGTTAGATATTAAAACTTTATCATTATTTTACAATGTAAATTACTAATTAAAACCTATGCTGAAAAGTAAAGTGTGGATATATCTGTACAGTGGAATTATTATTAAGGAATTAATTATATCCATATCACAGCATGGCTGAACCTCAAAAACATGGTGAGTGAAATAATCTACACAGTAAAGGCCACAAACTATATAATTCTATTTATAAGTCATGTCCAAAAAAGGCAGGCAGAGAAAAAGTAGACATATGGTTGCCTACAGCGGCCAGAGGTAGATAGAATAATAGGTGGTAACTTGGTAAACAGGTATTTGGGTTCCTTTTCCAGATGTTATAAATGTTATAAAATTAGGATGTAGTGATGACTACACAACTCTGAACATACTAATTCACTGAACTATAATACTCCAAACAGGTCAATTTCACGGTATATAAATTATCTCAATAAAAGCTGTTAAAAAGGGCTCTCAGACCCTATTATTAGAAATACAAAATCCATTTGGTCTTGTGAAAACCTAAAAGCCAAGCTATTCTTTAGGGGAAAAAAAAGATTCTGAAGTTAAAAATTCTTGCTACATTAATTTCTAATTGGTAACTGAAATTATCATTTTGTTATATTAATAGGAAAGCCCGAATAGCCAGTTTCACTATCATCAAGAAGACTTTTAAGGTAATGATTTTATATAGTTTCCTCTGAAGTAAAGCTCAGGGACCATATCCATCATATTCCTGGTGCTTGGCACAACTCCTGACATTCAGCAGATACACAGTAAAGTTTTTGCTGAATCAAATTGGAACTAATATGTGAACTGACTATTCTGTATTTTAAGTGAACCATAAAGTTTTATGTAAAGTCTTCCATAGTCTTAAAATAGTAACTTAAATTAATAATCTATAAGAGAAGTGTTCTGTTAAACACAAAGTCATTTTGTTTCTATGATACCAAAGTTTCATAGCTGTTTGAAACAGGAAAATTACAGCTATTCCAATTCACTCAGGCGGAAGTGGACACACACAAAAGAACATGAATATTAAACCTTGAAATAAATATTAAAATATTTTTATTTTATATTATTTTTATTTTAAAAATATAAAAAATATAATGAATAAATACTAAACCTTGAAAATATTAGGTGTTAATACTATCAATCTATGTACTCCTTTATCTCCCCCCATTTCAGTGCAGTTAAAGTTCATCATATTGGATTTTAAAATGATTTTTTCTTAAAAATAAGATGTCTACCTCAGAGGTTTGCTTATTAGCAAAAATTTGCTCTACTGGATAAAGTCCCTCAAGATGAGTTTTTATCACACATATTACAGAGGATTTTATCATAGAAATGTCTTATTTAGCAATAAATAAAAGGACTCTCAAAACCCACTGCCTGCAAAATATCAAGATTAAGGTTCTTCATCTTACTGTTTAATTCATTCAACTCATAAAACATATATGATATTATATGTTTTAAACAGGTATAATAAACATATATTATAAACAGGTATCCAAGTTTCCTATGAACTTCTAATGTGCACTGTACTCAGATGAAAACTACCAAAGCTAAGCACCTTAGACAGACCTCTGGACATCAATTTAAAGGCTTACCCTCATCTCTTAAAGTAAAGCGACCCATCTGAGGGAAGTCTTTAAAGGTCTCAAGGCAGATGGTTCCTGCTGTCCTCAAGCGGGCAATGCACACTTGATCCTGTTTCACAAAACGGGGTCGAGTCTTACTTTTTTCTCCTGATTTCTTGTCTACCAAGCAGATTAAGGCCTATCCAAGAAAAATGGATGAAATTAGAATAATGCCTAATAAAAGAATCTTTTATTTCTTTTAAAAGACCAGGAGTGTGAATAATGGTCTTAAAACAAAAACCCCAATTATCTTAAAACTCACTGTTATTTCGACTTCTTCAATACAGGTATGGATATGCAGCACCGCATTATAACCTGGGCAGATGATGGACTTGTGCTCTATAATCACTATCTGTCAAACAAAAGAAATTATCATCTTTATCCTAGGTAAAAAAAGAACTGAATGTGTAACTCACAATTTCAGTAGGGCACTAACTTATTTTTGTGTTAGAAGTGATAGGTCATATTGGGTTACTTCAAAGCATGAATTTTTGATATCCTTATTCTATACTCTGATGCTGGGAAAGGTTGGGGGCGGGAGGAGAAGGGGACGACGGAGAATGAGATGGCTGGATGGCATCACCGACTCTGTGGACATGAGTTTGAGTGTACTCCGGGAGTTGGTGATGGACAGGGAGGCCTGGCGTGCTGTGATTCATGGGGTCGCGGAGAGTCGGACACGACTGAGCGACTGAACTGAACTGAACTATTCTATAGATCTTCTTGGCAAGTGCCCAAACTTTAAAAACATAGGCATACTTCTCTGGGAAGCCTTTCCTCTATACTCCCCCAGCAAGCCATTCACTTCTGTTCACATGCTAGAATTTTCCCTCCTGATATGAACTTAGTTTTATCCATTTCCCAGTATCCAAGCTCCAAAGTTAACAACCTTGTATCTGACATAAAAATCTAACTTGATTAATCATCATATAACAACTCAAAAATTCTGTGAGTTGTACCAGTTCTCTGTCATCCTCCTGGGGAAGTCAGGTTGCTAATAACATGGAGAAATTAATTGTGTTTTCCTATCTGGAAATTTGCTTGCTCTGAATAAGCAGACAAATCATGACTTCCAAGGCAACTATGCTCTACTTAAAGTGAAAGACACTTTGAGCAAAATATTAAGTATCAATATATATTATCAACAGAAAAGAAAAACTAAAAATGCATACTTTCTACCCAGGACTTGTACCATCAAAGACCGTTATGGGTATGAGATGTACATCACAGCTACTGTGATCCCTATATGTGGTTTATCCTATTTCAGTTCCCCTTCTGTACACAATGGCATATCACCAATAGTCAGGACAAAGGGCATTTAGATCCTGGTCTCATTGTGACAGTAAAGGTCATCATGATAACACAATATCTGGTTTACCTGGGCATCAAATGTGCGACCAGAATGACAAAGATTATTAGGATCACAAAGTATGAACCCTGGAAGAATCTCCTCCTCTTCAATTCCTTTCAGTCTGATTTTGAGGTTTTCACCTGGGGCTACAGAATCGGTTTCCACATCATCAGAAAGGATTCCAAGAACTTCCACATTGTGCTTAAAAAGAAACCAAGATTGGAAAACTTTGAGTTTAAAACTTTAACATTTGTATAACACGAATTTAATGAAACTCATATCCTAGATTTACAAGCTGCCAATTAAAAGATCTGTCATCTTTTTTAATATCACATCCTAATGATTTCCAAACAGAATATCTGCCTTCTCTTTTTCAAAATTAAAACATAAATCATTTAAATTTTAAAGATATAACTTTTATTATTCTTAAATTTCAGGAGTTAAGAGACATAGCTTCTATTACCTATCAATCTGCAAGCACCTAATGTATTTTTCTAAGGTTATTTGAACAACTAAGCTTTAAAAGCACACTGACTGTTTAATAGGTAGAGGGTTTCTTTCTAGGGTGATGAAAATGTTTTGGAACTAGACGTGGTGATGGTTGCACAATACTGTGAACATACAAAATGTCAACAGTGGTAAAATTTGTCTTTTACTACAAGAATTTTTTTTTTTTTTAAAGCATATAGATGGGGAAAAATGTTAAAAGCAATACCCACAAAGTAGTCCCTTATTTTACTCCATTTCCTCCCTTGGAGATAATTCATATTTTTAAAACACATGCCAGAAAACAAAACAAAACAACAACCTTCAAGACAAAATGAACTTTCTAATTGGATGGTAGATAAACGGTAGAGAATCCAGAATCATTGTGTTCCATACCAGAATTCTACAGACTGTCATTTGCTAAACTCCAGTAGTTTCTCCCCCATACACATACACAAATAATGGCTTTCTTTCCCAAAAGGTAGCTTATACCTTACTGATACCTGTCTTGAAATTCATTCCAAAAACTGGTAGTACAGCCATATTTGCTAACAAATTCTTTAGAGTAATGGAATAAAGAGGTAGAAACTAGCAGTTCCATCATATATAACCAAACAAGTATGTTTACTACTTTTTGCCCAAATAATCCAGTTTAACAATTCCTTTCCCTAAATGAAGACTTTTATAACTAAACAAAATAGAGCAAGTCAAATCAGTAATCCACACTTATGAAAAATTAAGATTAATTTTTTATTACTTTCTGAGAGGTAGTAAAGATTTTACCTACTCAAAAAAAATGGAGAGTCATACGTGATTTATGTATGTATGACTGGCTGGCTTATTTCACTTAGTAATAATGCCCTCCAGGTTCATCCATGTTGTAGCCTATGTTAGAATATCCTTCCTTTCTAAGCTGAGTGATATGCTGTTTTATGTATACACCATCTTTGTTTGCTCCTGCTTCCATGTGTTGGGTGCTATGAACATTTGTTCTTCAAGGTCTGCTTTCAGCTTTTAAGGGTGAAAAATGTTCCACTCAGATGTGGAACTGCTGGATCATGATTATTCTATTTTTATTATGATGTTTGTTTTTGAAGAAATGCTGTTAAGTTTTCCACAGCAGCTGCACAATTTTATATTCCTACCAACAATGAAGAAAAGGGTACCAAATCTCTACATCCTCACCAGCATTTGTTAATTTTCTGGGTTTTTTCTTTTTTTTAAATAGCCATCTAGATGCCTGTGAGGTATTATCTCACTGTAACTTTGATTTGTATTTCCCGAGAAGGCAATGGCACCCTACTGCAGTACTCTTGCCTGGAGAATCCCATGGACGGAGGAGCCTGGTGGATTGTAGTCCATGGGGTCGCAAAGAATCGAACACGACTGAGCGACTTCACTTTCACTTTTCACTTTCATGCACTGGAGAAGGAAACGGCAACCCACTCCAGTATTCTTGCCTGGAGAATCCCAGGGACGGCAGAGCCTGGTGGGCTGCGTCTATGGGGTCGCACAGAGTCAGACACGACTGAAGCGACTTAGCAGCAGCAGCAGCAATGATTAGTGATGTTGAGCTTCTTCTCATGTGTTTGTTGGCCACCTGTTCATCTTCTTTGGAGAAATGCCTGCTTTAAGTTCTTTGCTAATTTTTTAGTCAGGTTCTTTCTTTTTGTTGTTGAGTTGTAGGAGTTCTTGATATATTATGGATAGTAACCCCTTTATCAGATTTATGATATACAATTTCTTACCCCCATTCGGTAGGTTGCCTACCTATAGTTTTTTAATGTAAAACAGTCTTACATCTGGGCTTCCCTGATTACTCAGACAGTAAAGAATCCGCCTGCAATGCAGGAGACCTGGGTTCAATCCCTGGGTCGGGAAGATGCCCTGGATGAGGGCATGGCAACCCACTCCAGGATTCTTGCTTGGAGAATCCCCATGGACAGAGGATCCTGGTGGACTACAGTCAATGGGATCGCAAAGAGTCAAGCACAGCATAGTCTAACATCTTTTAAAACATAATTCTATTCCACTGACACTCAGGGACTGAAGTAAACTGAATTCTTAAGGACTGATTAACACCGGTAAGATATGCTACACTGACCTGTTCAGTAATTAGTGTAAAGTGATAGTTTCTAAAGAGAGAACTAATATATTAAGTCCCTTCAGTCCCTTTAGCTACAGCCCAGCACTAAGTTCACTTGCCCGAGTAAGTACTTTTCTATTGTGATAAAATACTCATATTTACCTTTTTCAACTATTTTACATCGTACAATTCAGTGGCATCAACATTCACAATGGTATACAACCATTATCAGTGTCTGGTTCCAAAACATCATCACCCCAAAAGTTTTGTACCCATTAAGAATCCACTCCCCATTCTTCTTTCCCCAGCCCCTTGCTTCCATCTCCACAAGCAAACTTGACTTCTGTGATTGCTCAACAGACAAAACATAAGGATTCAAACTGACCATTATTTTCAATTATCACTGCATAATTACCTTTTAAAGAAAAGAGACTATGATAGGATACTCTGATCTCCAATGCATAAGGCATCAAGAAACCCAAAATATAATTTGTATGGTTTCAGTTAAAACTCAACAGTACATTGACAGTTATCTTTTGTAATATTCTTTGCCTGGAATAAGCATGGTAAAGAAATTCTCAGTTAAATCTAGCAAAATCTCTATTTAGAGGTTCTGATAATTCAGGCTTTTTCCTACGTAAATAACATCTTTGGATTGTTAGAGAAGTCCTCTGGAAAATAGGTAACAGTTTCTTAGTAACAGGTCATCTGCAATTACCAACAACTGACCAGTCAAAAATAACACAAAGGAATATAGTTCATTGAGATTTTTTCATGTTATTTAATGAAACCCTCTCCTATAATGAAGAAACTACAATAAGGTATTAAGAGTCAAGAAAAGACTCATTTATGATTTAAAAAAAAAAATCCCTTTCTCCCCAAATAAATTAGGAACATAGCTTGGATACATTTGATAGTATCCAACATAACCACTATGTACAAAAAATAAAAGAAAGCTAATTATATAAACCTGAGTTTTCATCCCTGGCTCACCTACTAATCTAGAATGTTAACAGAAGCAAATCACTTAACCACTTCAGATCTCTATTTACTTCCTATAAAATAACGAACTGAAGCTCTCATGATGATGTACCTTTTACTCTAACATGGTGCTAATACTGTCCCTTCTCCATTTGTCAATAAATAACGCCACATATTCTTGATTAAATTTTGCACTTGACATTAACTAGCTCCGCATAGCTCAGTTGGTAAAGAATCTGCCTGCAGTGCAGGAGACCTGGGTTCGATCCCTGGGTTGGGAAGATACCCTGGAGAAGGAAATGGCAACCCACCCCAGTATTCTTGCCTGGAGAATCCCATGGATAGAGGAGCCTGGCAGGCTACAGTTTATGGGGTAGCAAGAGTCGGACACAACTTAACGACTAACCACCACCACCAATGTTGGATTTAAAAAGTGGTTTCTTTTAATGAAATCCCTAAGATTGAAAAGTTCTGATTCCTTACTAATATTTTCAAGAGAAAATTTAAATGAGCAAGAGCATTATGAATTCTTACCTTGTTTGGCATCATCACAAGCTGCTGGCCTTTACAAATAGATCCTGATTCCAGCTTTCCCAGGACCACAGTGCCCATATCCTGTTTAAATTTAAAATAAAAAACCAAATGTCAGACTTCTGTTACTACTATATAGGAGTTCAACAACCCAAAGTGAAATCTTGTTAGGCTTATTCAGAAAAGAAAATCTTTAGCTCAAGTGGTAGAATGCTTAGGATTAATCTTGGACACAGGCAACAAATACTCTCTGTACTAATAAATACGTATGCCTGGGATTTAAAAAGAAAACACACTGCAGGAGACAGAATTTTATGTTTGAATATCTAAATTTCTTGTTCAAATTGAGGTTCTCTCAAAACTGAGACGTTCCCTATTTAAAAACTAAATTTCAAGAAATTTAGCATGAAGCTAATGAAACAATGACATATTTGAAAAAAAGCAAAATACTACATATTGATAGTGCAGTACTTAAAAAAACGAAGCTGAAAACATAGTTAAAAATAATGAAGCTTATTATATTTTTATTTGAAGCTTATTTTTTAAAGACTAACATCCAGTGTTGGTTAGGCTATGGTAAACATGTTCATATACTGCTGGTGGTCATGTAAATCAGCACTGTATTTTGGAAGGCTATTTGTCAGTATCTATCAACTTTAATGTACAAACTCTTTCAGCAGTTTTACTTATAAGAATCTCTCACCAAAAAATGATCACTGGCTCATAGGAAAACAGCCAAAATAAACTAAACTGAATAACAATCTTTATTAAAGAGATACCTGTATTATGTTGTTAATTATTAAAGTTATTTCATAGTTTAAAACAGACCACAAAATAATTTGTCACCTCCCATAAAACCCAATTTCTTGAACATTTTGGGTACCTTGTACTTATCCACAATTGGCAGCCTGATTGGTCCATCAACTGATCTATTGAAGTTTGGCAAATTATCCAGATATGGAATAAATGGTAATCCACTGAGAATTAAAGAATCAACATAAATGTTAAAATTTTAAGAAATTACATGGCTCTAACTTTATCTTATTCCTCAGAAATGTTTTCTAAAAAAATAACAAAATAGATCAATATAATGAAAAAGTTTCCCTGTAAACTTATAAAAATATTTAATGGCAAATAACCCACATGTTGTAATAAATTGAAGCCACTCTATATAACTTAATTTTTAATGGACTTTTTCCAGCTCTGAAATCAAGATTCTATAATTTTCCCTTTAAAACTACAGTAGGGAGGTTTAATATTGCCAAGATCACAATGTTCCCCCCAAACTGATCTATAAATTCAGTGCAGTTCTTATTGAAGTCCCACTGTCTTTTTGTAGAAATTTGACCAGCTGATCTTAATGTTCATATGGAAATTCAAGGGACCCAAAAAGGCAAAATCAATCCAAAATGAAACTCACACCTAAGAGCTTGAGTAGGCTTAAATGAAAAGAACAGGTCTAACTCTTTTTCACTGGATTGGGCAACAGTTCCCTAGGCATGACACCAGAAGCACAATTAAGAGAAAAAATAAACAAGACTTCATCAAAATTAAGACCTTTTTGTACTTCAGAGGACACTATGAAGAAAGTAAAAAGCCCACAGAATGGTAGAAAAATGCCTGCAAATCATGTCTCTGACAATGGAATTGTACCCAGTGCATAAAGTACACTAACAACTCAATAACAAAAAAGAAAACCCAGTTAAAAGACAAAGGTCATGGCCTTTTTAAAGCCAAGGTTACACTCAATATTTTCTTAAATTACTGGACTTCCCGGGTAGCTCAGCCCATGAAGAATCTGCCTGCAATGCAGGAGACCCTGGTTTGGTCCCTGGGTGGGGAAGATCCCCTGGAAAAGGGAAAGGTTACCTACCCTAGTATTCTTGCCTGGAGAATCCCATGGACAGAGGAGCCTGGTGAGCTATGGTCCATGGGGTTGTAAAGAGTCAGACGCAACTGAGCAACTAACACACATAAACACACTGTGCCTTCCCTAGTGATCCAGGGGGCACAGATTCGATCCCTAGTCAGGGAAATAAGATCCCACATGCTGTGTGGCCAAAAAATTAATTTTTAAAAAAATTAAGAAATTACATGTGTCTTATTAAGACACAAACTTAAAAAGATTACTTACATGTACCAAGGACAGAAATCTGATTGCTCCTTAAGATTTGCTCCTGTCAGTCCTGAGCATGGCATGAAATGAATGTCCTTTTTGGGATTAAAGCCAACTTTCTTCAAAAACGGCACCAGTTTCTCTTTACATTCTTCATATCTATTAATATTTATGAATAACTCGATTATAATGTAAAGCAACTGAACTCTATAGTTTCAACATTAAACAAAGTATGAAAAAACAGTAAGACAGTCAAGCTTACCTCTCATTGCTCCAATTTACTGTTGGATCATCCATCTTATTAATAAGCACAATTAAGTGTTTTACACCTGCTGTCTTTGCCAACATGGCATGTTCTCTTGTCTGTCCTCCTTTTTCAAATCCAGTTTCAAACTCTCCTTTCCTGGCAGAGATTACCTGTTCCAAGAAATCAATAGTTTATTCTCACACATTCAAGTACACTCTTCAAGCAATACAACACTTTTCTTTTCAGTTTTATCACAAGCATCTTGCAAGAAAACAGAAGTGAGTGAGTCATTCAGTGTGTCCAACTCTTTGTGACCCCATAGCCTGAAAGGCTGTCCATGGGATTCTATAGGCAAAAATACTGGAGTGGGCTGCCTTCTCCAGGGGATCTTCCTGACCCAGGGATTGAACCTGGGTCTCCTGCATCTCAGGTAGATTCTTTTATCGTCTGAGCATATATATACTTTTGAATGTCACAATGTCTAAATATTTTAAAATGTTGGTATATGTTTCTTCTCACTCCCAATTCTCAAAAATCTAGTATGGCTTTATAGTTTACATTTCAAACATACATGTGATTTAGTGCTAGTACAATAACTACCCCCAAGTTGCAAAATGACTGAAGATCTTAAACAGATAATTTACTTGTTTTTGTACTCACAGGTTTGAGTACAAAATGGATTAGGTTTAACATTCAATGGACACTAATTTCTGACACAATAAGACATAATAGCAATGGTAGAGAAAAGCAAAAACATTTTCATAAGTAAATCAAATTATGAAGACTTCTTGGGCAGATTAGTGAAACAAAGTGAAAATTGTGACTGTGTATATTTTACTGTAATCTAAAGTCTAGCTTTTAGAAGGTAAGTCCAAGTAGTTTACATTTCAAGTTGGGCTGCTAACAAATACAGGGATGAATTGGAAACATCTTTCCTTACCAGTACAGCCAAATCAGCTTGAGAAGCACCACCAATCATATTTGGGACAAAACTCTTGTGGCCAGGGGCATCTAGAATTGTAAAATGCTTCTTTTCCGTTTCAAAATAGGCACGACCAACTTCTACTGTTTTACCCTTGTCTCTTTCTTCCTGATTTGTGTCTAAGGCCCAAGATAAGTACCTGAATTTTAAAATAACAATACTGGTAAGAACGTGAGTTTTAAAAATATTCTTCTACCATTAAACATGTAATTAATGGTAGAAGAATTTTATGTTCAATATACATTTAAATCATGAACAGGACTGGGTAAAAATAAAAGTTAAATGACTAAAACTTATATCCTTCTGATTCAAACACTCAAGAGCTTTTATATACAGTGTCAATTATACATTCTGTAAGCAAATATTATGTATAACAACAAGATGACAACATACACAGAAAGACTATTTAGTACCAATGCCAATATCACTATGAGCTAAGTAATGAGTTCCTTTATATTTCATTTTAAAAATCATCTAGCACAAAGTATAATACAAATAAGGCTGTCTAAGGGTACCTTTCAAAACTGAAGGCCACTAACCCACCATTTGGGACAATGGTTACTTGCTAAAAATTATTTTGATATTTCTTTGCCATATAAAAATTACATATATAAATTCAAATCATCCATAACAGTGTTAATTTAGATTACCTCATCACATCATCTGTATTTCATAGTAAGTAATCCATTTTTTAATATTATATTGATTAGGAATTTTTCCCCTTAACACAGAAATACAATTAAAAAAAAAAAAAAGACCACCAATGTCCTACTGAGATAAAGCTTGTTAACTTAAGAAAAAATAAGATAAGGTTAGAAAGAAAAGAGCTGACCCCCCTCTCCATGCAAAGGCAACTACTGTCAATATATTATTCCATCTCTTCTGTTTTCTTTCAACTGTTTACTCACACAATGATCATACCCTTAAGTACTATTATGTTATCTGCCTTCTCCCCAAATTCCACTGTAACATCTGTTCCTGATTGTTAGAAATTCTGTGAATGAAATTTTGTAGCCAGGTAATGTCTCAATTAAATAGATGCTTTATAATTTATCCCACAAGTCTCCTCTCATGAATTTATGTTAGTAGACTACAAAAGCATTAAATAAGTAGTTTCCTGAAAAGTAACTTATAGCGTCACATAAAAGTTTACCAAGTCTCTCTGTTTTTTTCTTTAGCTTCTCTTTCATATTTCTCAAGTGTCCTTTTGTCAACCATCCCAGTCAAATACCTGAAAACGTTGAAAGAAAAGAGAAACAAACATTTAATTACTCATGAATTGCTCAGTTGTGAAGTTAGAAAATCTCTAAAGCTCTCGAAGGGAATCTGAACTCCATAAAAAAGCTACTTTAAAGTACAAGTGCCACTGGGGTAGATGCTGAAATCATGGAAAATTTCAGTGGAAAAGACATTTACAGTCTCAGATTACCTCCCCCAAGAAAATGGGAAAGAAATAACTTTACAGTGCTAAATTCTGGCAGCAGACACCTTAACTAAGTAATCATGGCTATTATCACCAGATAAAACATACTGAATATTGTGATCATCTGTGCTCTCATACAAGCACAACATACCTTCTGAGATATTCTCTTCTAAAATGCATACCTTCAATCTAATTATTAACATCGTCAAACCCAAATTGAAGAACATCCAATAAAATAACCAAACAGCACTCTTCAAATTATGAAGGTCATGAAAGACAAGACTGAAGAAATGTCACACGTTGGAGGAGACTAAAAAGACATAACAACTAAGTGTAATGTGGAACTCTAGAACTGAAAAATGATACTGGTTGAAAAACTGGTGAAATTCAAATGATATCTGTAGTTAAGTTAGTTTGTACCAGTGATAACTCGCTAGTTGGGATGATTATACAATGGTTATTTAGTATGTTAACATTAAGGTAGGCTGAATAAAATTGCCTAACAATTCCACTACTGTTTTTGGAACCTTTCTATAAGTCTAAAATTATTTCAAAATAAATGTTTTTTTTAAACAGCAAATGTAAATACTAACATAAAAGAAAGGAATTCTAAGTGCTTAAGTCTTACTATTTAATGTAATCTTTAAATACTTCCTTAGTATTACCTAACTGCTTCCCTTGACTCTCTCCAAATCAAATCCTGTTCTAAGCTTCTGCCTCTGGGTGTTCTCAATAGTCATCTATAGTGCATATCTCTAACCATTTTGGTATAGAATCTTTGTGAAACGTCAGTGAAAATTCCAGCCCATAATCAAAAAATATACACTCTCCTAAAACACAACATCAAATGGGCCTGCCACCTCTTTCCACAGTCTTAGATAAGAATTCCTGTATAATAGCCTGTTTTAGGATCTGTTGTAGAAATTCTCAGCAGTAACTGGCAAATTTACTGATTAAGATTACTTAACAAAGCAAGACAGTGAAGATATGACCTCTAGACCCTCTGTTATCCTTTAAGATAACAGCTTAAAGAAATGCATCTACTTTGGAGAGATTAAAAAGATGTTTTAATTAAAATATTTTTCAATTCTAGAACACATCACTAAACATCAACCATGGCATTTTCGTACCTAGATACCGTCTATATATGATTAATAAAAAAGCATGTTAGCCAGACACTCTGATTAAATCCACATATATTCAAGGAGTTAATGAATGAGGAAACACCAGGTCCCCCAGATTCATTATTCCCAAGAAAATTATATTTAAAACAAAGTAAAATTCTTATAATCTAGGGTTCTATATTACTTTTTATTAACATATCTAAAAGACAGCTTTTAGAAATACATTTAATTAAGGTTTCATGAGAGTCTTACAGTGATAACAAAAGGTATTTAACAAAAAATATACTTACATTATTTGTCCTCCAATGGTTGACTTGCCAGCGTCTAAAAGTAACAACATGATCAACAACAGGCAAACTATAGGTGTAGTCAAACCAAAACATAAGGACTATATAGAAACACAACCAAAGGCCCATTTAACATACCTAATAACAGCTTGCAAAAGCAACTGCAAAGAATAAAATCTGGGTCAGAAGCCCTGGTTAGTTACCTTCTCCTTGAATCTAAGATCCCCCCTGCAGTTCTACAGTGACTTTGGACTATTTTACTGATAATATGAATTACCCAAGGGGAGTCTCAGAAGGAGAACAAAAGTAGCCAAGACCCCTGAACTACATTTAGGTAGTCTGCTTTGCGCTTTTAGCCAATATAGGTGTTCCTTTACAAATTTCAAAGGAGTTCTTGCTACTAAAAAAAGCAGAATGGTGTATCATCAAATTCCAAAGAAGGCGGAGATAAGAGAAGGAAAGAAACAGGGGCTGCTGCTGCTAAGTCACTTCAGTTGTGTCCGACTCTGTGTGACCCCATAGACGGAAGCCCACCAGGCTCCCCCGTCCCTGGGATTCTCCAGGCAAGAACACCAGAGTGGGTTGCCACTTCCTTCTCCAATGTGTGAAAGTGAAAAGTGAAAGTGAAGTCGCTCAGTCGTGTCCGACCCTTAGTGACCCCACGGACTGCAGCCTACCAGGCTCCTCCATCCATGGGATTTTCTAGGCAAGAGTACTGGAGTGGCTTGCCTTTGGGGCACATAATTGTTATTTTCTTCTCACACAAAAAAAATAGACTTAAAAAAAAAAACATTAACTAACAGATGTTATAACATGCTGAGCCATCACCAGTGGCCTACAGACCAATTATGTATCACATACAAATATACTTATTTTCTTCCAGCTACCATGCCACCACAACTTCCAAGAATACACTGCTGGCAATGTTCTGCCAGCTAAAAAATCTACTGAGTTAAAAATCAAGACATTTTAGATTAATTTAGTTCAGTTTCACTAAATACTTCCAGTAGCTAAATAAGGTGTTCTCTGTCTGATGGAGTCAATAACTTTGGTCATTTCTTATCATTGCTACAAGTACAACTTACCTACATGCCCAATGAATACTACATTTACGTGTTCTTTCTTAGGAGCACCTGGCGGTGCAACCACAGATTTAGGTTTTGGTATCTCCTCTTCCTCCTCCATCATTTCCTGGGCACTTTCCTCGGTGGGCCTTCCATCTCCCAAAGAACCACCATCTGGATCTGCTTCACTTATTTCTTCTTTGTGCTCCCATGATTCTTCTGGGGACATCTCTGTCTCCCCATTTTCTACTGAAATAAAACAGTTTAGTATTCTGAAAAAGGTTTATCATCTATCTATACATTAAAACACAGATGCTTTTAAACAACAAACAGAACTTAACATATTCAGTTCCATACCCTAACATCTAGTGACACACAAGCAAGAAAATCTCTTTCATAACAGAAACAGACAAGCTGGCCTCACAGGTGACATAAGAGCTCTGACTCAGATTACGAGAGACTATTTTAATGGAGCTTCATCTTCATAAGGACGAGCAAAATATGAACAGGACATCTAAGACTCCTAACGGCCCAATTATTCTGGCATCAAGATGTCCTGTCAGAAAAGGGGAAGTTCAAAATCAGAATACAAAAAAATGCGAAAAGATTTAGATTTCTGTTTTTCCTTCAGTATCAATGTTATTAAACACCTTGGGAATATGGAAACCTTAAGGCTAAGAAATTTACAAAAAGGAAGAAAATTTTTACAAACGTAAATTAAGTACACCTATTCAAATAGCATTTCCTCCATTTGATTCTTTTATATTTGCCATTACTAAATTTATCATGGCAGTGTTAATGCCCCATTAGCTCTGCTTGCTAAATCCTAATGGCGAAGACTCAGTTTTCAATGTAGGCATTATAATAATGATAACACTGACATTTGTACCTTTAATCTTGAGACTGAGTTTCATATTACTGTATTAATAAAGTCAGAAATTTTCTTACCTATAGGTTCTGAAAGGTCCATGCTAACAGCTGAATTTGAACCTAGACAACAAATTGAGATATAATATATATTTACAAAACACTATCTAGATTTACATATCACAGACAATTTAATGCTTTCTCAATTAGTTGTTCAAAGAGTCACATCATAGAAAATTACCTTCACACAACAAAGACTGTTCCTCTTGAGAAGATTCCACAGGTGCTGTTTAACAGAAATAAGCTCTATTAAAAATTGAGACCTATACATCCATTTTACTTATCTTTTAAGAAACAGGAAAAACAGAAGTTCAATAACAAAACAAAAACCTCAATAATTCAGAACTATGACAACTAACCCAGGCTTTCAAATTACAAATCTGTTTAACCTAAAAAAAATCTACCAACTACAACCAATTTTAAAACATTTTCAGTAATTGACATGTATTCACAAAAGCATGTTTTTCTGACTCTACTTCATAAACTTTTCCTTTACAGATACTGTAAAAGTAACCTGCAGCCCAGAACAGATCAAATTAGATTTTACTCAACAAATACACATTACTATTCTAGATTCTCTAACCCAAGAAGTAATGATTAGTCCTTGTTAAGATTCTATAATGCATGTTATCATCAAGATCCTTAAATAAATTCTATTTGATACCAATAAAATGAAAAGGACATTCGTATAGTCTCTGGAATGTATCCAGGCCCTTACATCATCTCAGAAGAAGTGGTTATAATGATGCTAGTTTTGTCCTACATTAGAATTCTAAGGTCAAGCAATAACCCAGTTTCCACAACTATCACCTTATAAACTTTATGACACCACTGGAAGAAATGTATGTGAAATATACACTAACACCCCAATCCATGTTTACTTTTTATACTTAATACTCCAATACCTAAGTACTCTTGCTTTAAAGAATCTATAAGAGGCAAAAAGACATCAGAGAATTTGAAATCACATGAATCCTGCACACCAAGAAAGAACTTAACCTGCAAGATTCACATTTAAAATCAGTGTGCAATCTGCCTCCTTAGCACAGTAGGCAGAACATCAGTCTCATAAAATCAGTGCCCAGGAAGTATTAACACCCGTAAGTCAACAAGAAGCTTGGGGCCCAATCTCCAATAACATGAAATGCTGAAGAAAGTTAATTCCTGAGAGTTCCCTGGTGGCCTATTAGGATTCCAGGCTTTCACTGCCACAGCCCTGAGTTCAGTCTCTGCTCAGGGAACTGAGACTGCACAAGCCACATGGCATGGCCAAAAAAAGAAAAGAAGGAAAGAAAGAAATTCCTGTCCCTGAAAGGTCAAGGGCAACCGATTTTTTTTGAAGAAGGAAGAGACATGCCAAGTGTGACTTAGGGAGATCATTCTATGGTAGTACACAGATGAACCAGAGAGGTAAAGATACCACCAGTCAGAAAGACCAACACTACTTACAAGAAAGTATGCCATCAGAACAAACGAATGGTACAACCAGAGAAGGAGTTCAGTGCAAAGATAAAGGGAGCGAAGATCTGACAAGAGCAGGGAGGAAGAATGAAAAGTCTAAGATGACCCCACCCTATGTGATTAGCAGGGTATTTTAACAGGAACTGGGGGAAAAAATCCTTTGAACTCAGTCCACAAAGTGAAAGGAATTGTACTTCAGATATGATAGTTTTTTGTTTTTTGTTTTTGGTTTTCCTATTAAGAAAAGTTTATAGGTAAGATAAGGAAAAATTACTCAATTTTCAGAAAAAGTCAAGTTCATATGCCACCTTAGGGATGGAAGAGGCAGCACAGGGTAGTAGCAAAAGGACAGAACTGAGCTGATTCCTGGCTTGTCATTTGTTAGTTTTCAGATACAATTATTTCACTGGAGTCATGAAGATGTCATGCCATCTGCCAGACAGGATTAAATGAAAGAATAATTTGTTTAGTTATAAAATAACTCGTGGCACCTAGATACTCAACAAATGAGTCTCTACCTCCTAACATGGACTGAGTATCAATTCTATCAACTAACATGTACTGAGTGTCTTTTATGGTCTAGACAGGGATTAAGAAGCATTCCCCAATCCATATAGTGCTGGAGGCAGGGAGGGAGTTGGTGGCAAATTACCCTAATTCCAATTAACCTTTATTGAGCCCTTATGTGCTAACTGCTGTCTCTCCAATTCCCCTGAAAACCCTATGAAATAGACAACGACCATCTAACATTCTGATGGTATCAGACTCAAGTAGGCTTTTTCAAATTATATAAGTACCATCCTCCCCTTCCTCAGATGGCCTCTGTTGAAAATCACTCAGAAAAAGTGAATTGAGTAAATAATGATGTACATATATTCTAAGGCAGGAAAGACTAAGATAACTAGTATAGTAGACTCTTCTGTCACTTACTAAAATAACCCAAACTGCAACTGAGCTTTATAAAATGAAATAGTATGTACACCTGACCATCTAGTTCTGTTAAACTTACAAATACACAACATGCATTAGGCTGTAAGGCACTTCTGACAGTGACATCAGTCATGAGTTCACCCCCATGGGTGCATAATGCAAAATCTGTTCATGGTTTTATTTTTCAAGGTGTCTTACTTTTATTGAATATTTGTCTTAAGTTTATAAAACTTAGAGACAAAGTACCAAAAGCAATCAAGTGCTTAATATACACCTAATGATATGCACTCAGACCACAGAAGACATTATAAACTTACTGGTAATGCTAGTTACATTTGCAAACTGATGTTTTTGGAATTAATGAAGCAGAAAAATCACATATAACAAGATGTTCCTTAAATTTAAGCTTCTCAGTATCGTTGTACCCAGGCTTTACACATTCATGCAAGCCCTTCTTGTTCATTTTACTCTGGTCTTATTCACAATGCACATCACATCCAGATTTTACTGGCTACTATTAATTCTGGGCTTAGAATTCTACTAGACCCAAAGTCATTTGTTCATGGTTAGCAAACAGGGTTATTAACGCTTGATTTCTCAAGTCTTGCACAGTTCATACCTATCAGTGAAAGAGAAGAAAACCCTCCCAAGGAATGAAATTATGGTTTCATATATTCCAATGGTATCTCCATGTTCAGACACACATTCTTATCAAGTATTCGAAGGAATGATTCTAGTAAAGTAGGAACATTATCAGAGTGTACAAGTGATTAAAACTGCCACACCCTAAGTTAAAAGGAGAAACTAATAATTGTGGTGAAATTATTACAATTTTTAAAACAAGATTTTACCAAAAGACAGCCAGGCAAAGAATAATGCCTGTGATCTGGGGCTTAAAACTTCTAGTTAAATATGATCACGGTGAAGTAAGCCAGTCACAGAAGGCCACATGTTATACCATTCCACTTCCATGAAATATTCAGAAGAGGTAAATCCAGAGAGGCAGAAAGCAGATTGGTGGTTACCAGAAGCTGGAAGGAAAGGGGAATGGGAAGGGAGGGCGAAAATGCTTTGGAACTAGACAGAGGTGACAGTTTTTACAACACTGAGAATGTTTTAAATGCCATGAATTGTTTACTCTAAAATGGTTAATTTTATGTTATACAGATTTTTTTAATATAAAAAAAATTTAAAGATACAATCATGGATCAAAGGACTTCAACATGGCAGCTCCCATTTTGCCAGCTTACAGTAAGGACAGCACAAGTTAGTCAAGACCATACATGTGGCAGGTAATGAAAGCTATGTTTAAATTTAAGCTACATATTTTAAAACATAAATGATGACCAATTCTCGAAAAGTGCTTAATCCATCTGTTTCATAAATCAGCAAGTTAAATTTGCACTGCTTTAGCTATAAAACCAGTCTCTATTCCCCTTTACACACTAAAACAGCTATTTATAATACCATCTTAACTAAAATATCTTACTCCTGTTAGTTCATTAAATGATGTGTTCATTAAAGAAAAATAAAAACAACTTCAGTGCTCTCACAGAAGTAACAAGTGTCCTACACTGCATGGATCTGAGAGAGAGTGTGACAATTCTGAGTTTCTACAAAGATAGAAATATCTGTGCTCTGATGATAGTCACTAGCCACATGTGGCTATTAAGCACTTGAAAGGCAGCTACTGTGACTGAGGAACTGAATTTTATATTTTAGCTTTAAAATTAAACACCCACATGTGCAGTTCTGGCTCCTCTGAAGGAGTCACCTCAGTTGCCCTATGAACTTGCCTTATCTGGTTTTCCACTTTGCCCTATTCTCCAACCACTCTCCACCTGAAGGGCTAATGAGCTGGCCTAAGACATGACCCTCTTTCAATTATAGATCCACCCACACACACAGCTTAGTTCTTGTTCCTTAGGAGATTATGGACTTCTAGAATGACTGGTTTTCTGAAACATGGAGACTTTTCTCTCTACTTTGTCTCCACAGGTTGGCACAGTGTACTGTATAGAATAAATACACTTAATTTTTACTGAATTAACTTCAGCAGTAGGGTTCAGAACAATTTTATATGTGCCAATTTTCTAAGGGAGTTAGAGCAAAAATATCGAAGAGATGTTAAAGAACTGTTTGACTAAGGAACTAAAATTCTCTGGCACACAGGTGACCACACGGTCTCACAAAAGCTGAGGCATTTTCTCCCAGACAACACTGGAAAATAGTAAAGGCAGACATCAGAAAGAAAAGAATGCAGAACATGTACAAGGGTCCATGGTTTTGCCTTAACTACCTAACCCTCTGAAAATAAAAAGGCACAATGTTACAGATAGTTGTGATCACAGCTGTTTATTTTACATCATTTCCTAAAATGTATTAAGAAATAATTTCAAGATGTTACTTTAAATTAGAGTATTGCCGAGCTTCACTGGTGGTTCAGTGGTAAAGAATTCGCCTGCCAATGCAGGAGACATAGGTTTGCTCGCTGGTCTTGGGAACTAAGCCCATGCACTCCACAACTACTGAGCCTGTTTGCTGCAACTGCTAAAGCTCGTGAGTCACAAGAGAAGCCACTGCAATCAGAAGCCTGAACCGCAACTAGGGAGTAGCCTCCACTCACAACTAGAGAAAGGCCTGCACAGCAACAAAGACCCAGCACAGCCAAAAAATCATAAAAATTTAAAAGTTAGAGCATTGCCTACTTATGACATACATGTACCCAGCTGCTGCTGAGAAAGAACATGGAGACAGTGCTGTGGTGCACAAACTCATAAGCCCAGTTTTTGAAAAAGTGTCTCAGCCAAAAGATCGTTTAACTGCAATTTCAAGGAAACAACTAATGGAGTTACTATTACTAGGATAAGCTTCGAAATCAGATCTAGGTTCTAATCCCAACTCCTCCATTTATTCATGGATGTCACGTCCCCTATTTATTTAGCTCCTCTGAAACTTAATTTTCTTATCTGTAAAAATAGGTCATCAGTATCTATACCTCAAGCGGTTGTTGTGAAGAGCATTTTAACCAAGTGGTAACTGCTCAACAAATTTATTACAGTAAGCATTTCAATGTCCAATAATGATTATAAAAACTTTTAAGAATGAAATATAAGACAGGCAAACAAAGCAAGGCTTAAAATCTGTTCTCTACAATATTTCCCAACACGCCATGATATGTTTTCATCATCTTTTCATGCAGTACAATTCCAGAAAAAAAGCAAAAAATAAAAGAAAAAAAAAGCAGTGACTAAAACCTGCTCAAAAATTCCCATGGGAATTCCCTGGCAGTGCTGCAGTCAGGACTCCATGCTTCCACTGCAGGGGGAACTAAGATCCCACATGCGGCAACGTGGCCAAATAAATAAAAAATCAAATTGACTCCCAAACAAAGTTTCTAACAGTTGAAACAGCTGCTCAACATGGTGCAGCCCTAGTGGATGCCCTCCCTAGTTCCCTGAACCCCCAAATCTGAGCCACTCCACATGTAAAATCATGAAACGAGAGCCAACACTGAATGATCTCTAATAATCAGTATGACACGGTAGGAAAAGAAATAATATTCCAGGAACAATACTTTCCCTGATCTCCTCAGCCCACTTATCCCATTCACTGTCTCATCTGAAAAGTCCTTTCTATTACAATTGTTACTGCAGGCATTCAGTCACAAGAAAAACAAATGTCTCGGGGCAACCGTATCTACCATCTCTTTAAACTTAACTATCAATCAACTGGTATTCTTTAACATAAAAAGTGTAAGAGCCCTTCAGGACAAAACGACTATTACTTTGAGTCTGTATCTTATCCGCCTGCCAATGCAGGAGACATGGATTTGTTCCTGGATTCCCTGGAGAAAGAAATGGCAACCCACTTCAGTATTCCTGCCTGGGAAATCCCAAGGATAGAGGAGGCTAGCAGGTTACAGTCCACAGGGTCGCAAAGAGCTGAACATGACTTAGTGACTAAAAAACAACAAGGATTTACGGAGGACTGCTGGTTTTAGTCCATAGCCATTTCACAATGGCAGTTTTGAGAGGCAATGAGGGAGGGATGATAGAACTCTATACCATTACTTTAGAAACTCTGGCCAAGTTCTGTGGCCTGTTTTGTGTTCCCCCCAAATTCCTATGTTGAAATCCTAATGCCCAAAGTAATGGTATTAGGTGGGGTCTTTGGGTGGCCTTAGACCATTAGGGCAGAGCTTTCATGAATGGGATTAGTGCCTTTATAAAAGAGGCCCCCAGAGAACTCCCTTGCCTCTTCAGCCCTGGGAGGACACAGAAAGCAGTCAGTCAGCAGTCTGTTATCCAGAAGAGGAAAGACAGCCCTCACCCAACCAGGCTGGCACCCTGATCTCAGACTTCCAGGCTCCAGACTGTGAGCAATAAACTTCTGTTATTTACAAGCTACCGAGTCTACAGAATTTTGTTATAGCAGCCCAAACAGAGCAAGACACCAAGCAATCCTGATGAACACTGCTCAACTTGTTTCTCATTTAACAATAAAAAAGACTGACCTTGGTGCAAATTTGAACTGAAAATAAGTACATTCGATTATAGAAAATGTTTGTTCTGGCACACACAAAACTTGTCTACATTTTCATTCATATGAAGGACTCTAAATGACCATTACTTAGCCATTTTACTTGGATCTGGAGAGAACTGTACTTAAATGAATTACATGTAATTACACTTGCATGGGTTCTACTTAATCATTTCTTTGGAAACTTATCTTAAAAATTTTCAGAGATCCAAGGTCAACACTGAATCCCAAGCTGTGACTCAGGATATCCTATAGCACGATTAACCAGCAGCCTGCCAGTGAAAGTGGAGGACTTTTTGTGCAAAAGCATCTCCCCTTACCGGTTGCTCCAAGTACCACTGGAAAAAAAAAAAAAAGGAAGCAAGAAAAAGAGAAAACTAGCCTTCTTTCCGGAGAAGGCAATGGCAAGCCACTCCAGTACTCTTGCCTAGAAAATCCCATGGACAGAGGAGCCTGGTGGGCTACAGTCCATGGGGTCGCACAGAGTCGGACACGACTGAAGCGACTTAGCAGCAGCAGCAGCAGCCTTCTTTCAGGAGAATGACAGATATTCATCCTACACACGTATATTTTAAAAGCTGTTAATTCTAGGGCTTCCCTGGTGGTCCTGTGCTTAAGAATCTGCCTGCCAATGCAGGGGGCCTGGGCTCAATCCCTGGTCCAGGAAAACACCACAAGAGGTGGCGCAAGTATAAGTCCCTGCACCACAACTACTGAGCCTGCGGGCCGAAAGGCCCTGCTCCGCAGCAAGAGAAGGCCCGCGCACAGGAAAGAAGACCCGGTGCAGTCATAAATAACTAAATAAAGGCGTTCATGAGAGTGCTGTCTCTAGACTCCTTCAAGAGCTCTCCTGGTATCCAGTTTAAAAACACATCCGCCAAGTTTTAGCTATGACTTAACGACAGAAGAAAACATGCTAGCCCTACAGTTGATTTCCTTACTAAAAAATACTTGCACACTTTATGGGCTTCCCCTTCACAAATTTCAACCTAAGTGCCATTTCAATGTTTTCCCTGCTTCTTCAAAACATAGTTCTTTGCTCTTATGCTTGTATAATCTATGGGCCTGAATTTATGCTGGAACATGCAATCCAACAGTGCCACATTAACTCTGGACCATCCATTCTTTCCCAAATAGACATCCTACAGAGGATGGATAAGTTGTTGTTTTAATATTAACTGGCATTTTGTAGAAACAGCTAGTAAGAGTCAGTAACACCAAAATAGGTTTCTGATTTAAAAAAAGGATAAGAAAAAACTGACCATAATGTAGGGATCCCTAAGGTAGGGACAACTACCTCCCTACACGTTGTACATCTCCAACTTCTGGCAGTGTCACAGAGGAAAGGATTAAAACTTCAAATCAGCATATAAATATCAGGAAGAGAAAAGACAGTCCTTCATAAGAGGCAATGCCTACTCATTCAAGAATGACCACCCTTCCAGACCACTTGATGACTGGCTGATGGCTACATAGGTTGGAAATGGAGTCCTAGGTCTAGTCACAGTGATACTAGTAACTGCAGATTTACAAGGGAGGGTCAAAAAAGAAAATGGCCAGATAAGAGCAGACTGCATGATAAGGTTTGGGGAACTAGGCACTTTTAGGAGTTGGTAAGTGAAGGAGTTTATGTAGACCAAAGGAGTAAGCAAAGTTAAGCTTCTGTTTAAAGGGAAAACACCAACAGCTTCACACAAGTAAAAGAAATACCAGTCAATAAAATAACTAAATCCAACTGTGTGCCCAAAAGCATTTCCCCAAACTCTCTTTTTGCCTCGAGACAGAAAACTGCAGGCAAAGTTTCTGAACAAACTAAACTCCTAGAGCACTTTTACAATGTCTACCTATCCAAGAAATAGGACAACAAAGAACTTCAGAGAGGAATCAAGTTCACTCATTTGACATTCCTACAAAATCAGTACCTGAAAACATGCCATCACTTAAGCAGCCCCTTAGTACAGGGAGATTTTTGAAGACTTAACTTGAAGTCACAGAAAGTCACTCGACTAGCCATGGTCAAAACTGCATATGACCCGTAAGAAGTTTTAACATATGCTCAGGTGTCTGAACAGACTAACTCCTGACACAAGAACACAGAGAATGAGTTACACCAAGCAACCTGAATGAGGCAAACGATTTTTAACGCAATAAAAATTCTAAACGTGTCATCAACTAAGGGGAAGAATCCAAGCCCCACTTAAGAAAAAGGGCACACGGATCAACGTCATTTCCTACACAATTGAATGTTAAGTGAAGAACTCTAACTTTGGGACACTCTGTTAACTTCACAACCTTACAAAATGCTAAGGATCTATTGACAGCCAACAGTTTCGGCCCGGTGGCAGGGCTGCAATGCATCCTGGGATTCCTTCGGGACTGTTCGGGTCCGTGGACATTCAAAACGTAATTACACTTTGGATAACAGGCATTGCACCGGGGGAAGCTCTCTAGCCTAGGCCCAAGGTGAAGGGAAAACGTGAGCTTTCGTCCGCCCCAACTCCTCAGCGCTCTCAACGCCCATCCGGCCGACTCCTGGCTCCATCTGTCCTGGCTTCCAGGCCTCGTGGCACTGACCCGCTCTCCGTCCCATACGGTTCCCACTTCCCAGCGGGTAACTGCGACCCCTGCGAGGGGCGGTGAGAGGCGGACCCCAGGCCCCACCGGTGCGCCCCGCACCCTGCTCCCGCCCCCCCCG
This sequence comes from Moschus berezovskii, assembly GCF_049115385.1. Classification (NCBI taxonomy): domain Eukaryota; kingdom Metazoa; phylum Chordata; class Mammalia; order Artiodactyla; family Moschidae; genus Moschus; species Moschus berezovskii. The sequence continues at coordinate 31,697,988 of NC_142486.1, read as the reverse complement.
CCGCGGTCGCCCCACGCAGGCCGCCTCCCCGGCCCCGGGTCGCCCCACCCAGGACAGCCGGCGCCGCTGTCAGCGCCCCACGTGCCTCCCGGCCCCACGGCCACGCGTTCCTCGCCGGGCGAGGCGCGCCCCCGACCCTACGCCGGGCCCCGTGCCAGGTGGGCTCCGGCCCTCAGGCCAGCTGCCCCAGCCCTCGCAGCACGGCTTCCTCCCGTCCCGGGGGCTGAGCCGCGTCCCGGCCCTTTACCCGAAGGGCCTCCCGCGCTGCTGCCGGCTCCGTGGTTGTTGGCGGCGGCGCCAGCTGGAGATGCTGGCGATTGGGCCGGGCCCCGCAGGAAGGACGGCACGAACTCGGCGGCGTGGACGTTGGGCACGAAGGGCTTGGCGTTGACGTTGAGCTGCCGGCTGAAGGCCGCGCTGAGGTGCTCACGTTGGGCCTCGGTCGCCGCCGCCGCCAAGGGGCCGCCGGCGCCGCTGCACGGGCCCGGCCCGGGAGCTTCCATGTCCGCCTGGTCCCAGCAGTCGGGCGCCGAGTCGCTGCTGCTGCTGCTCCCGCCGCCGCCGCCGCCGCCACCGCCACCGCCACCGCCACCACTGCCGGGATCCATGATCGGGGGGGCCGTGTGTGTGGTGAAGAGAGGGCGGGAAATGGAGGCGGGGGAGACGGGCTGGGGAGGAGCAGGCCGCGCTGACCCAGGAAAGCGGCAAGGCAGAAGGGCCGGGGGCTAGTGGCACACTCCCCGGCGTCGTCGCGGCGGCAGCTCAAGTCCCGACTCGGCACTCACGACGACGACGGCGGCGGCGGCGGCGGCGACTCAACCCTCCTCGTGTGTGCGCGCTGATCTCCTCCCACCCAGCCCCAACCACCTCCGACAGTCTCAGCGCCAACCCCAGGCCCGGCGCGGATTGACCCCTCGCCGCCACCCGTACCTTCGCCTCGGTAGTTCTTGGCCCCGGGCGACCCAGTTTCCGCTTATGAAGCGCGACAGAAGGAGGAACTACGAATTCCGGCAGCGCCCGCGCGACCCCGCTGCGGTTTTCCCGGGGGCCGACGGGAGTCGGAGTTCGGGGCCGAGAGCAACCGGAAGCGGCGCCGGCTCCCGGCAGGCAGCGCGAGGAGGCGGAGGTCTGGTTGCCGCACGGCTGCCCCACCTGTCACCGAGTGGGGGCGGGGGCGGGAGCGAACCCCGGCGCGACTCGGCGCCGGGCGGCGGACCGCGAGCCTCTGAGGTCGCGGGGGTGGCCAGTTCCGTGCTGTTCTGCACAGAACGCGGGAAAATGGACAGCAGTTCCAAGGTGGAGAGAAAAGCCTTCACCTCCTGAAAATCGTTCCCTCCTCGTCTCACCAGCCCTCTGCGTTCCCTGCCTCACAGACATCCTACCCCGTTCTCATTCCACCTTCCTTCTCCCTGCCCCCAGTCAGAATTTGCCCTACATTTCAAAGACGACTCAGGGCGTCTTTCATTTTCTGTTTTCATTTGGTAGAAGAGATCATAAAACTGTGAGCCATTACCACTTAAACTGCTTTGTGGCTCATAAAGCCCAGCCCGGCAGAGGGGATTATTAACTGGAAACTTACAGTGACTCACTGTCTGTATGACTAGTCATTTAAAGCCTTCACTCAAACTTTTCCATCCCTTCCTCCTCTCGGCCAAGGGCTTTGTAAATTAAATAGAGGATTACCATAGTGCATGATGTAACCAGCTAGTCCCACCTAACAGGGTTATTTTTGTGCTTCATTGTACACCTTCCGGTGAAGTGATTATATTTTGAATGGCCGAATTTGCTCAGGTTTTCCCGAAGTACTTTATTGACTGCTGCCAGTTGCCGTTTGGTAAACATTGGAAAAGGAAAAAAAAAAAAAAATCTATATATATATATATATATAGATCCAACTGCTTAAAGTAGGAAGGTACCTGTTAAGTTTTCCTGTAATTCACCCTTGCAGAGCCCAAGGCCGAGAAAAACATATTGTTGATATTTTTCTCCAAGAAGTCTAGACAGAGTGCAACTAACCAGCTCAATAGAAATTATGGCGTACAAGCGGGAACACAGAATGTTTCTTAAGAACCTTATGTGAAGATCCCAAATCTAGACATTAATTTTAATTTTAAATGTCTGTTTTAAGGATAAAAGAGGACCCAGCCTAATGAGACAAATCAAAAGCAAAGCTGTCAGTTACCTTTGAGAGCGACTACTACTTTAAACTGGTTTGAAATTGTGTTTAATATGAAATTAGCAAATTTGCTGGTTGCTTTGTTTCTTTAACACATAACACTTGGGAAATTGAACCCTATAAATGTAAAGAAACCAGAAACCTCAATTATCACAAGGCTGGATTTAAGCTTCTGGACAGGTCTGTGGTTCATGTTCCCTGAAATTTTCTGGACCTAAATTTTTCCCTCCCATAACAGAGGATTTATTCCTCTCATTAATACAAAGTTCTGGCTACAGCCTATTAATATAGTTCTCTGAAGACCTCATTGAATCTTTTATGTTCTGCTTTAAACGTGGTGTTAAGTAGATTGTCCTCAAGTTTACAGAGAATTTATCAATGATTAATGTCAAAACCAGACCTTCTTTCATATATAGGAGGCCACCTTTGCTGTTGAATCAGTCATAAGAAGAAAATACAACGTATCCAAAGTAAAGTGCCTGAAGTGCCCTCACAGTCAAGATTTGCTCTCCCCAACCTGCTCCTGAGAAAATGTCAACACAAGCAGCTGACTCAGATAGTGAACCACAGTGTCCTTCTCCAACCCCATGTCATTGGATACCACACTTCAAGAAGAATCAGCCTGAGGGCACTGGGTGATCACTCTGATAGGTTAGTTCTTCACATCCAATTAAATCAGCAGTTTCTTCAGTGTATTTTTCCTAGGGATGAAGAAACTACCGAGACTGCAGCTTAGAAAAGTTGATGTCATTATGTCATTGATGTCCCTGAATAGGATAATTATTCAGGAAAGAATCCACTCTATTGGTTTTCAAAAGCCCTAAACCTGCCTGGGTAGAGATACTGGTCCAAGCAGAAAAGGAAGAAGCTTTTATTTTTTTCTCTTTTTAAATTGAGGTGTAATTGATTTACAGTGTCTTGATAATTATCGTGTGCTAAGATTGAGCAACTTGAGGCTAGAATCTTTTGTTCATCTTCTTTATAATGCTCAGTATAATGCCTGGCATAGAAAACATGCTTAATAAATGTTAGATGAATGAATGGCGGAATCTGGGACAATACCGCCCTTTTACACTCGTTGGGGCTATTGAGACACAGGATTCTCAACTTTAAGAGTTAGTTTTCCAAGGACAACCTGGTAGTCCCTGTGATGCACACACAAAGTTAGTTGACACCGAGAGGAATCACCCTAAGGGCCCTGCAGTTGGAATATGGAATAACTCCAAACTGTAAACAACCTTAATGTTGATGAACAGAGAAATGGTTAAGTAAGTGATATCTGTAGCACATGCTAAGTCACCTCACTTGTATCCAACTCTTTGCAACCCTATGGACTGTAGCCCACTAGGCTCTCTGTCTATGGGATTCTCCAGACAAGAATACTAGAGTGGAGTTGCCATTTCCTTCTCCAGGGGATCTTCCTGACCCAGGAATTGAACCCAGATCTCCTGTGTCTCCTGCATTGGCGGGCAGGTTCTTTATCACCAGCGTCACTTGGGAAGCCCCTAAGTAAGTGATGGTGTATCAATATTATGAGATAACATTTAGCTATGAGGCCAACTTGGAAGTACATGTGTAATAAATATGATGTATCACTATTATGGAATAACATGTAGCTATGAGGCCAACTTGGAAATACATGTATAATATATGGTAAAGAAGGGGGAAAACAAGATATCTAATATGTGCATGCATATGTAGTGGATCACTGTACCTAGTATACAGTCTTATTTCTGTAAAGATATCTAGCTTTTTTTAGTATTTATTTTTATTTATTTATTTGGTTGTGCCAGTCTTAGTTGCAACATTTGGGATCTTTAGTTGTGTCATATGAACTCTAAGCTGCAGCATGTGGGATCCAGTTCCCTGACCAGGGATGGAACCTGGGCCCTCTGCATTGGGAGGGTGGAGTCTTAGCCACTGGATCTCCAGGGAAATCCCAAGATATCTAGCTTTATTTCCTCTGTCTTGAATTCTCTTTCCCTAGATCTTCACCTCCCTAAATGTTGTCACTCATTTTAGATGCCGTCATTCATTTCAGAGACCTTTCCTGGCCGCCCTGGCCCTCCACCAACCCACATCACTCTCTACCATCTTTCCCACTTTTATTTTTTCACAGCATTTACCACAACTGAAAATCGCATTCATTCCCAAGCTTACTGCTCATCCCCTACTAGAAATAATTTTCTAGTAGGGGATAAATAAATAAAATTCCTCCAGCCTGTCTTGTTCACCATTGAGTTTCCCATCACCTACAACATTGCCTGGCTCACGTGGGTATAAAGTCCTTAGTAAACCTCCAGGAGAGAACTCTCTGGATGCTATAAACCTTTTTAAAGTTTGGAGAGTTATATATATATAAACAGTTAAGGGAGGCTTCCTTGGTGGCTCAGTGTAAAGAAGCCACATGTTGCAGGAAACATGGGTTCGATCCCTGATCCAGAAAGATCCCACATACTGCAAAGCAGCTAAGCCCGTGTGCCCCAACTACTGAGCCTGTGCTTGAGAGAGCCTGGGAACTGCAACTACTGAGCCCATATGCCACAATTACAAAGCCTGTGTGCTCCAAAGCCCATATTCCACAACAAGAGAAATCACTGCAATGAGAAGCCTGGGCGCAGCAACTAGAGAGTAGCTCCCAGTCTCTGCTGCTAGAGAAAGTCTAAGTGCAGCAGCGAAGACCCAGGACACCCAAAAATAAATAAAATGCAATCATAAAAAAATAAAAATAAAAGACCTCCTCCCTATAAGACTTCCCTTGTTAACTTAAAAAAAAATAAAAAAATAAACAGTTAAGGGAAGGTATATTTGTGGGATTGGATTGGACATGGAGATGAGCAGCTGGGAAAAGAAATTACAATTTTTTACTTATACCTTTATGTTTAGATTTTCCTGCAAGAAGCTTTAAAAAAATTTTTTAGCAAGATGAAATTCACATAGCCTAAAACTGACCATTTAAAATAAGTAAGCAATTCATCCAGAGAAGGCAATGGCAAGCCACTCCAGCACTCTTGCCTGGGAAATCCCATGGACAGAGGAGCCTGGTAGGCTACAGTCCATGGGGGTTGCGAAGAGTCGGACACGACTGAGCAACTTCACTTTCACTTTTCACTTTCATGCACTAGAGGAGGAAATGGCAACCCACTCCAGTGTTCTTGCCTGGAGAATCCCAGGGACGGGAGAGCCTGGTGGGCCGCCATCTATGGGGTCGCACAGAGTCGGACACAACTGATGTGACTTAGCAGTAGCAGCAGCAGCAAGCAATTCAGCGGTATTTAGTGAGCTTACAGTGTTGTGCAACCACCAGCTCTATCTAGTTCCAAAACGTTTTCATCATGGCATAACCCATAGCTGTTTTGAGAATAATCCCCATTCCCATAGGATCCTGCTCCCCTTCTCCTCTCACCATTGCCCCTGAAACTCACCAATCTCCTTTCTATCTCTAGGATTAGCTTAGTCTAGTCATTTCATATAAATTGAATCATACAATATATAACCTTTTGTGTCCGAATTCTTTCACTTAGCAAACTATTTTCAAAATTCATCCATGTTGTAGTATGTTATTGTTTAGTCACTCAGTGTGTCCAACTTTTTGGGACCCTGTAGACTGCAGCATACCAGGCTTGTCTGTCCTTCACTGTCTCCCGAAGTTTGCTCAGATTCATGTCCATTGAGTTGGTGATGCTACCTAACTATCTCATCCTCCACTTTTGCCTTCAATCTTTCCCAGGGTCAGTGCCTTTTCTGATGAGTCAGCTCTTCACATCAGGTAGCCAAAGTATTGGAGCTCCAGCTTCAGCATAAGTCCTTCCTTGAGTATTCAGGGCTGTTTTCCTTTAGGGTTGACTGGTTTGATCTATGTGTTGTAGTTCGTATTGGTATTTCATCCCTTTTTATGATGGAGCAAAGGTCCGTCTAGTCAAGGCTATGGTTTTTCCCGTGGTCATGTATGGATGTGAGAGTTGGACTGTGAAGAAAGCTGATCGCCGAAGAATTGATGCTTTTGAACTGTGGTGCTGGAGAAGACTCTTGAGAGTCCCTTGGACTGCAAGGAGATCCAACCAGTCCATCCTAAAGGATATCAATCCTGGGTGTTCATTGGAAGGACTGATGCTAAAGCTGAGACTGCAACACTTTGGCCACCTCATGCGACAAGTTGACTCACTGGAAAAGACTCTGATGCTAGGAAAGGTTGGGGGCGGGAGGAGAAGGGGATGACAGAGAATGAGATGGCTGGATGGCATCACCGACTCTGTGGACATGAGTTTGAGTGAACCCCGGGAGCTGGTGATGGACAGGGAGGCCTGGCATGCTGTGATTCATGGGGTCGCGGAGAGTCGGACACAACTGAGCAACTGAACTGAACTGAACTGAACTGTTCTATTATGTGGATGTACCACTTCTTATTTATCCATTAATTTGTTGATGAGCAAATTGCTTTTGTAACTTAAAGACATTAAAAATAAAAGAGAGGTTAAACAGGGGACGTCCCAGTAAGGTGTCGAGACTACTTAATTCTACTGTGGCAATGACAGTTTCCTGGTTTGATAGTGTATTATAGTTATCTAAGGGGTTGCCAAGGCAGGGAACTGGGTAATGGGTACATTGGACATTTTGTAATATTTTTGCAAATTCTTATGAGACTTCAAAATACAAAGTTAAAAGGTTAAAGACTATCATACTGGGACTTCCCTGATGGTCCAGTAGTTAAGACTCCATGCTTCCAGTGCAGAGGGCACAGGTTCCATCCCTGGTTGGGGAACTAAGATTCTGAATGCCGTGTGACACCATCAAAAACAGATGAAAAACCTCTTATATAACAATAACAACAACAACAACAAAAACATATTTTCTGAACTCTTAGAGCCCACCTGAAAAAAAAAAAAAAAAGAGCCCACCTGTAATTTTACAGACATTAGGTTAAGTTCCCTAGTCTTTACCAAAAGAATTTTTTTCTGTCCTTAATTAATTTTGTTTGGGCCAGGGGTAGCATTAGGGAAGCTTTTTTTTTTTTTTTTTAATCTTTGAGGATTTTGAAAATATAGAAGAGTACAAAGAATCATAAGCACTCACATACCTACATACAATCCCAGTATTGTCAATTTTTAAAATATCATCATCTTGTTTCATGTTTTAAAATCAGAGATGGAACATCCCAGTGTACATGCCACCTCTTTACTCGCACCTCTGTCCCATTCTATTCCGTCCAAACAGGCAACCACTATGATATATTTGAAAGTGAAAGTCACTCAGTTGTGTCCAACTCTCTGTGACATATACATAGACTCTGTATTGCTGATACGTATATGTATGTGAACCGTGAACTTTCAGGTGTTCAAGCTGGTTTCAGAAAAGGCAGAGGAGCCAGAGATCAAACTACCAACATCCACTGGATCATTGAAAAAGCAAGAGAGTTCCAGTAAAACATCTATTTCTGCTTTATTGACTATGCCAAAGCCTTTGACTGTGTGGATCCCAATAAACTGTGGAAAATTCTGAAAGAGATGTGAATACCAGACCACCTGACCTGCCTCTTGAGAAACCTGTATGCAGGTCAGGAAGCAACAGTTAGAACTGGACATGGAACAACAGACTGGTTCCAAATAGGAAGAGGAGTACGTCAAGGCTGTATACTGTCACCTTGCTTATTTAACTTATGTGCAGAGTACATCATGAGCAATGCTTGTCTGGAAGAAGCACAAGCTGCAATCAAGATTGCCGGGAGAAATATCAATAACCTCACATACGCAGATGACACCACCCTTATGGCAGAAAGTAAAGAAGAACTAAAGGGCCTCTTGAAAGTGAAAGAGGAGAGTGAAAAACTTGGCTTAAAGTTCGACATTCAGAAAACAGAGATCATGGCATCTGGTCCCATTACTTCATGGCAAATGGATGGAGAAACAGTGGAAACAGTGTCAGACTTTATTTTTTTGGACTTCAAAATCACTGCAGATGGTGACTGCAACCATGAAATAAAAAGAAGCTTACTCCTTGGAAGAAAAGTTATGACCAACCTAGACAGCATATTAAAAAGCAGAGTGCCAAGGAAGGTCCGTCTAGTCAAGGCAATGGTTTTTCCAGTAGTCATGTACAGATGTGAGAGTTGGACTATAAAGAAAGCTGAGCGCCGAAGAATTGATGCTTTTGAACTGTGGTGCTGGAGAAGACTCTTGAGAGTCCCTTGGACTGCAAAGAGATCCAACCAATCCATCCTGAAGGAAATCAGTCCTGAATGTTCATTGGAAGGACTGATGCTGAAGCTGAAACTCCAATACTTTGGCCACTGGATGCGAAGAGCTGACTCATTGGAAAAGATCCTGATGCTGGGAAAGACTGAAGGCAGGAGGAGAAGGGGATGACAGAGGATGAGATGTCTGGATGGCATCACTGACTCAATGGACATAAGTTTGAGTAAATTCCGGGAGTTGGTGATGGACAGGGAGGCCTGGCGTGCTGCAGTCCTTGGGGTTGCAAAGAGTTGGACACGACTGAGCAACTGAACTGACTGACTGATACATATACGTGTGACTATATAGTCCATGGAATTCTCCAGGCCAGGATACTGGAGTAGGTAGCCTTTTCCTTCTCTGGGGGATCTTCCCAACCCAGGAATCAAACCCAGGTTTCCCACATTGCAGGTGGATTCTTTACCAGCTGAGCCACAAAGGAAGCCCAAGAACACTGGAGTGGGTAGCCTATGCCTTCTCCAGCACATCTTCTCGACCCAGGAGTTGAACTGGGGTCTCTTGCATTGCAGGCAGCTTCTTTACCAACTGAGCTATCAGGGAAGCCCTATGAGATCCATCTATTTAAAGACATATATACATATAAGTCACTGTATTTAGAATTTACATATAATATGCAAAATCTGTCTTTCACTTCATGTGTTTATCTTTTAACTACTATATAATAACTCCATCTATGTGTATACATCTTTTTTTCATTCACCCATTTCCCTAAACTTTTAGGTTATTTCCAATCTTTTGTTATAACAATAATAATGATACAAGTGTCGGGATCCTTTCAGAACCAGTTATAGAAATTTCAGCTCAAAGTAAATTTAACTTTAAGAAATGTATTTTCTCACTTAACTGTAAACCCTAAGATAGGACTGACTTCTTAGTCCATTGGTTTGGGAGCTTAATGACATCACCAATGACCTACATCTTTCCATCTGCCTGCTGCCTTGGGTGTCGGCTTCATTCTCAGGCTGGCCCCAAGATGGCTGCAGGGTTCCAGATAAGAGGGAGTTCCAGATGCCACGCCCAGAGAAGTAAGAGAGAGCATCTCGCCCTGCAGCCCTCTTCTAGGAATGAGGAAACTTTTTTTCAGACGCTCTTTATGAGATATCTCCTCCCATGTCACTGGCCAGAATTCGGATCACCTTCCCATTCTTGAAAAGGAGATGTCTCTCTTTTTATTGTGAAATAGAGATAACATAAAAAATGTACCACTTCAGCCATTTGTAAGGGTATATTTCAGCCATTAGTCCGTTCATACTGGTGTGCAGTCAACACCACCATCCATCTCCAGAACTTTTTCGTTTTTCCAATCTGAGACTCTGTATCCGTTAGACAGTGACTCCCCATCGTCCCCTCGTGCAGCCCGTGGTGACCACCATTCTGCTTTCTGTGTCTATGATTTTGAACGCTCTAGATGTCTCACAGGTCTCCCCTGGTGGCTCAGAAGGGAAAGAATCTGCCTGTAATGCAGGAGAGCCAGGTCCTATTCCTGGATTGGGAAGATCCCCTGGAGAAGGAAATGGCAACCCACTCCAGTATTCTTGTATGGAGAATTCCATGGACAGAGGAGCCTGGGGGGCTACAGTCCATTGGGTTGCAAGGAGTCTGACATGACTGAGTGTGCGTGCGCGCGTGCGTGCGCGCGCACACACACACACACACACACACACCTCATAGAACCCTATAGTGACAAATACTGTACTTAGCATAATGTCCTCCAGTTTCATTCATGTTTAGAACATATTAAAATTTATTTCCTTTTTTCTTTTCAGAATTTCCTCTTTAAGGTAGAATAATATTTCATTGTCTCCATATACTACATTTTGTTTATCCATCAGTCAGTAGGTACTTGCGTCTGTGGGCTATTGTGAATAATGCTGTTTTGGATATGAGTGTACAAATATCTGCTCAAGTTCCTGCTTTCAGTTCTTTTATGTATATATGTAGAAGTAGAATTGCAGAATCATATGGTAATTCTATGTTTAACTTTTTGAAGAACTGCTATGCTTTTTTCCCACAGTGGCTGTACCATTTTACATTTTCACCAGTAATTCACAAGGGCTCCAGTTTTTCCATATCCTCACCAACACGTGTAGTTTTCTGTTTTTGCTTTGTTATTTTCTTTTTATTTATTTATTTATTGGCTGTGCTGGGTTTTCGTTTCTGCCTGCGGGGCTTTCTCTAGCTGCAGAGTGGAGGCTACTCTCTAGTTGCAGTGTGCAGGCTTCTCATTGTGGTGGCTTCTCCTGCTGCAGAACGTGGGCTCTCAGACACATGGGCTTCAGCAGTTGCCGCTCCCAGCTCTAGAGCACAGGCTTGATAGTCGTGGCACATAGGTTTAGCTGCTCCTGAGCATGTGGGATCTTCCCGGATCAGGAAGCAAACCCGTGTCTCCTGCATTGACAGGTGGATTCTTTACCACTGAACCACCAGGGAAACCCTGGTTTTGTTATTTTAAATAATAATCATCCTCATGAGTGTGAAGTGGTGTCTCACTGTGGAAAGTGGATCTCTTAAACTAGTGGTTTGTACTGTTGGTTGCACATGAAAATTACCTGGGGAAACTTTAAACCCAACCCATACCTAGATTCTGATATACTTGGTCTGGGGTAGGACCATGGACACTGATGCTTTTTAAGTACATTCCACGAAAGGCTTCCGTATGAGGCCAGGCTTGAGAACCACTGGTCTAGTTTTCGTTCTTTAAAAAAAAAAATTATTTTTTGGCGGCACCTGGCAGCATGTGGGATTTTAGTTCTCCAACCAGGGATAGAACTCATGCCACCTTGCAGTGGAACCTCGAAGTCCTAACCACTGGAAGGTTAGGGAATTCTCCTAAAACATTTTTTTTTAATTGAAGTATAGGTGATTTACAAATTTGTGTCAGTTTCAAGTGTGTGAGTGTGTGTGTGCATATCTATGTCTACATATATATATATATATATATATTTCAGATTCTTTCTCTTTGGGTTATTACAAAATACTGAGTATAGTTAGTTCCCTGTGCGGTAGATCCTTTATTATCTATTTTATATGTAGCAGTGTGAATATGTTAATCTCAAACTCCTAATTTATCCCTGCCCCACCCCCGCCAGCATTTTGTTTTTGCTAAGTATAGTCAACTCTGACTTATTGATAGAAATTTGGAACCAGATAGCAATAATGAACAGATAATACATGACTTGTTTTAATTTCCTCACCCAGCAAACATTTTGTCAAAACTGGCAACAAACACTGTGATAAATTTATTGGTTCTGCATTTTGGCTCGACTTTCTCATTTTATGTGTTGTGTTTGTTTTTAACAGCTTATTGGGATTTAATTCACATGCCGTACAGTTGGAGAAGGCAACGGCACCCCACTCCAGTACCCTTGCCTGGAAAATCCCATGGACTGAGGAGCTTGGTGGGCTGCAGTCCACAGGGTCACTAAGAGTCAGACAGGACTGAGCGACTTCACTTTCACTTTTCAATTTCATGCATTGGAGAAGGCAATGGCAACCCACTCCAGTGTTCTTGTTTGGAGCATCCCAGGGACGGGGAGGCTGGTGGGCTGCCGTCTATGGTGTCGCACAGAGTCGGACGCGACTGAAGCGACTCAGCAGCAGCAGCAGCAGCGGCCGTACAGTTTGCCCTTTAAAGGGTCCTGTTCAGTGGTTTTTAGTCTAGTCTCAGTTGTGTCACACTGTCACCAAATTTAATGGCATTTCTTTGTTTTTTTAAAGACTAGATCAATGAAAATGCCCCTTGGAATGAAATTACCTAAGAGCTGACATCAAACAGAAAAGAAGCAGAGAAAAGGGGTCTCAATGAGTCACAAATACATAAACAAAGATTGCACTGTGCAAGATATAAAGGTAAGGAAAGATTGAATTACTCCAGGTGATGATGATGATGGTGATATTATTACCTGAAAAACTGGGTTCACTTCTGGGTCGGTGTCAAGCCGAAAGATTTATTACCTGCCACAAGTGAAAAAGACACCGGGGATCTTTCCCTAAGCAACATCTCCCTGAACAACAAAATTGGGAAAGTTTTACGGTAAGGGTTTATGCATATTCATGAAGGGGCTTGAACAGAGGAGAATTCAGGACGGAATTGGGGCCATGGTCGACAGAGTTGATCAAAGTCATGAGGGTCCACATCACCATTCTGTTCTCCACCCGAATTACTGCAGAACTCAAAGTTTGTTATCAGATTGTTCCTCCCTTGAGGACTAGGACTTTGTCTTGTCACTGAGCTATGGTTTCCTGACTGCTTATCCGTTGTTCCTGTGCTCCCCCATTTCCGAGAGCCCTGTTCAAGGGCAAGCCCGATGGCCAGGCTTACATCACGACATGGCTTAGGCCAAAACTGGCTTCTTTTATGTCAAGAAATTGTGAAATGTTTTCTGCTCTGTGCTCTACTGGTAAACAAGGAACTAGGATGTGAACAATCAAGAAAGCAACTTCAGCCCCAGATAGCTAGATGCATATGAAAGAAATGATTTCAGCAAGACCAGACGCTCGCATATTCCTATACACAGAAGATCACTAATTCTCTTCAGTTTTGTTAATCTTTTGATATTCAGATTTCCTGCCCCTTGCTGCAAATTTGTGTGTAGCCTGGCTCCTACCCCACCTCCTCAGAGTCAGCTCTCTCGGGGGTCGCCTGAGATACTGTCTCTCAGACTCGAGTCCTTAACATTCCCACCAAATAAAATAGCTCTCTATTTACAGGTTGTGACTAATATATTTTTTTCAGTCGACAAAAGCCCTGCCTGGTCCTCTTTCTCCAGGGACTCCCTGCCCTACCTGCTTACAATATTGTTAAAACTTGGTGATGCCAAGGAGATTACGACTTTGAGCCTGAGAACTCCGTCTTAATCAATCAACCTGAAATTGGTTCTTGTCGTGAAATTGGCTTCCTCTCTGCTCCTGTGTATTATCCGCCTTTCCGATGAACTGCTACAAAAACCTGTTGTTCTGGTTTCTCCAGAATTCAGAGAAATGCTTCTGTGAGTAAATCTTGCATGTCACTTTTCCATTCATCTGAAGCAAATGCTTGTTTTCAGAGCTCTTAAGTCAGTTAAATCCTGGTGCCTTCCATGTCCAAAATCCAGGAAGTTTAATGATTGCTGAACCCCTGGGGTCCCTTTAAATGGGTTTGTCTCCCTGAAGTGGAATGAAGCCACCAGGACCACCCGAGAAGCTGCCTGTTTCCTCAGCCAGCATAGCCCAACTCTCCCTGTGTTATCAGAGCGGGGCCATTAAAAGGTGTCTGTATAGCAGCAGTCCCCAGGTTCCACTGGCTTATTGATTTACATTTGAAATAGCTGTCTGAGTGATAACAATTATCTCATTACATCCCCTTTGTGAATGTAAAAGACCCATGTTGGAGAGCTGAGAGAAAGTCTGATAGTAATCAGCTGACTCAGATGAAAAGTTGATTCATTCCGCAGAAATAAGGGTTCGTGATTCCTGAGGTATGAACATAATGCTGGTGAGGTTTGACACCAAAGAGCCCCACACCCTTCATTCCAGGGTCCCCACTCCCCCACCCCCTCCCAACATTTCTACAGACCTCTTGCTGGGAAAGAGGGTGTTTGCTATGACCAGTGCATTCTCTTGACAAAACTCTATTAGCCTTTGCCCTGCTTCATTCCTTGCTCCAAGGCCAAATTTGCCTGTTACTCCAGGTGTTTCTTGACTTCCTACTTTTGCATTCCAGTCCCCTAGAATGAAAAGAACATCTTTTTTGGGTATTAGTTCTAAAAGGTCTTGTAGGTCTTCATAGAACCGATTAACTTCGGCTTCTTCAGCATTACTGGTTGGGGAAATAGATGGAAAAACAGTGGAAACAGTGTCAGACTTTATTTTTTGGGGCTCCAAAATCACTGCAGATGCTGATTGCAGCCATGAAATTAAAAGACGCTTGCTCCTTGGAAGGAAAGTTATGACCAACCTTGATAGTATATTAAAAAGCAGAGACATTACTTTGCCAACCAAGGTCCGTCTAGTCAAGGCAATGGTTTTTCCCGTGGTCATGTATGGATGTGAGAGTTGGACTGTGAAGAAGGCTGATCGCCGAAGAATCGATGCTTTTGAACTGTGGTGTTGGAGAAGACTCTTGAGAGTCCCTTATACTGCAAGGAGATCCAACCAGTCCATTCTAGAGGAGATCAATCCTGGATGTTCGTTGGAAGGACTGATGCTAAAGCTGAAACTCCAATACTCTGGCCACCTCATGCGACAAGTTGACTCACTGGAAAAGACTCTGATGCTGGGAGGGATTAGGGGCGGGAGGAGAAGGGGACGACGGAGAATGAGATGGCTGGATGGCATCACCGACTCTGTGGACATGAGTTTGAGTGAACTCCGGGAATTGGTGATGGACAGGGAGGCCTGGCGTGCTGTGATTCATGGGGTCACGGAGAGTCGGACACGACTGAGCGACTGAACTGAACTGAACTGAACATAGGTTTATACCATGTTTTGTTTATCCATTCATCCATTGATGGCCTCTTGGTGGTTTCCACTTTTTGGCTGTTGTGAATAATGCTGCTATGAACATTGGAATACAAGAATTTTTGAGTCCTGGCTTTCGGTTCTTTTGGGTATATACCCATAAGTGAAATTGCTGGATCGCATGATTATTATTAATGCAAGAAACATGCTCACCAGCTTAAACTCAAAGAAGGGACTTGGAGAAACAAGCTGCAGCCAGAATCTATTCTTTAGTGATGGTCTTGCAAGACCGGGTGTCTGGTGGCAGACACACCCAGAGTTGTTACACTGAGCACCTTATCCCTAGCACACAAGCCCCTCCCCCAGTTCCTCATTGGCTGAGCCCTATAGGTGAACAATCATCCTGGATATTGCCTAGGTTTGTTCCCTCCCTCTTTATGGGCTGGCCCCTGCCTTACAACTTGTTTCCTCCTTTCCTGCACACCTATTCCTGTTCTTACATTTTGAATTCACCAATAGGATGAACCTGCACGCAACCCTAATCCCATTCTTAGGTTTTGAATTCACGAATAGAATGAACCCGTGTGAAAATCCTAGGCATCCCGCCCTCCCTTTGTTTGCCTGGACTTTCTAGTTTTCTTAGGACTATCAGCTATTATTACATCAGCAAGCTGTCACCCAGAGCTAGCTTTTCTTGAAAATGGACCACTTTAAGTTTTTTATTTCTTATATTGACATCTTTAACGTAACTTCAAAATTTAGTGTCACAACAGCCACGAAGTGTTTTATCTCCTTTGTCAAAGGGAGAAAATTCAAGTTCAGAGAAAATGAAATGACTTGAACCCAGATCTGTCAGAGTGCAAAGCTGGGGCTCATCCTTTACATCTTCACACAGAATCCTAACATCTCTGGTATGTCTTGCATAGAAACTCAATCAGAAACTGCACAGCAGCTTCCCTGGTGCTCCAGTGGCCAAGACTCCATGCTCCCAATGCAGAGGGACTGGGGTTCGATCCCTGGTCAGGGAACTGGATCCCACATGCCGCAACTTAAAGATCCTGCATGCTGCAACATAGATCCGAGATCCCGCGGGTCACAACTGAGAACCTCGTCAACTTCCGGAGACGATTGGAAGCATTGTATAATAAAACTGTAGGGACAGTGTGCCAAAAAGCATGAAACAAGAGGAAAATCAGAAACTGAAATATAAAAATAGGAGAAGAAGGGAGACAGCTTATCAGGATTTATTGATCGAGGAAGGGTACGTGGACTTAGCTCCAGTTCTTCAGCACAGGGTAGAGAGAGACAGTGAGCAACGTCCTTCTCTTTGGTAGCTGAGTACCCGCCAGTTCATGCATTTATTCACTCATTCATTGGCTCATTTCTTTCAATATCTTTTTTTTGGCTGCTCTGTGTCTGTTGCTACACACAGGCTTTCTCTGGTTTGCAGCATGCAGGCTTCTCATTGCAGTGGCTTCTTGTGTTGTGGAGCTTGGCCTCTAGGGTGTGCAGGGTGTTCGTTCATTTTATTTCAGTTCATTGTGAGTCTACTGAGAGCCTACAAACTTCCTTCTGATCCTGATGTCATCCCCTGGAAACTGACATTAGCACAACCTACAATGTTGGGTTCTTCTTCCCTTCCCGTGTGCGTGTGGGCTAAGTTGCTTCAGTCGTGTCCAACTTTTTGAGATCCTATGGACCATAGCCTGGAAGACTCCTCTGTCCATGGGGTTCTCCAGGCGAGAATACTGAAGTGGGTTGCCGTTTCCTCCTCCAGAGGATCTTCCCCACTCAAGGATCAAACCTGCATCTCCAACGCCTCTTGCGTTGCTGGAGAATTTTTTACCACTGAGCCACGGGAGAAGCCCCCTTCCCTTCCTAATGTCTAACATTCCTAAATGTGATTGGCTTTCATTACTTCCATTTTGTTGAGGTCATGATCAGTTCAGTTCAGTTCAGTTCAGTCGCTCAGTCGTGTCCGCCTCTTTGCGACCCCATGAATCAGCACGCCAGGCATCCCTGTCCATCACCAAATCCCGGAGTTCACCCAAACTCATGTCCATAGAGTCTGTGATGCCATCCAGCCATCTCATTCTCTGTCGTCCCCTTCTCCTCCCACCCCCAACCTTTCCCAGCATCAGAGTCTTTTCCAGTGAATCAACTTGTCGCATGAGGTGGCCAAAGTATTGCAGTTTCAGCTTTAGCATCAGTCCCTCCAATGAACACCCAGGATTGATCTCCTCTAGAATGGACTGGTTGGATCTCCTTGCAGTCCAAGGGACTCTCAAGAGTCTTCTCGAGCACCACAGTTCAAAAGCATCAATTCTTCGGCTATCAGCCTTCTTCACAGTCCAACTCTCACATCCATACATGACCACGGGAAAAACCATAGCCTTGACTAGACGGATCTTGGTTGGAAAAGTAATGTCTCTGCTTTTTAATATACTCTCTAGGTTGGTCATGATAAACATGCTCAAAAAGGTAGATTAGACATTTGCCAGTGTATAATTCAACATAAGCTTAATGTGTAGCTTTCAGAACATGAGAAGCATCAAAGACCATCTCCAACCTCAGTTCTTCAAAGATGGTCCCTACCCTCAGTCACCGTCATTATTCTTGACTCATTGATTCATCAGCAGTCATCTATTCTCTGACACCTTTAGTAATGGGATTTCTTCCTCTAGATGGCATCAGGATTCTGAGAAGTAGCAAAAGATGCACCAAGAGCTGCTGATTGCTTTTCTGAGCTTGAGTCCACCTTGTTCTTTCCTTACTCTTTACTCTCGAAGAGGGAGGGGAAGAAATGGAGTGAGGGCATAATTGTAGCCATATATGTAACTAGTTAGTTGTTTCAGAAAGATATCTGATACAAATATTGCGAAATGTTTTAATTTAACCCTCAATGATGAGTATGCAGGTGTCTGCAAAGTTATTTCTCTGTAACTTTTTGTGTTTGAAACACTGTAATTTTTAAACATCTAATTTGTGCAACAATAGAAATCTATGCAGGGCTTCCCTGGTGGCACAGCCAATAAAGAATCTACCTGCAACGCAGGAGACACAGGTTCAATCCCTGAGTGGGGAAGTTCCCCTAGAGGAGGGCATGGTAACCCATTCCAGTATTCTTGCCTGGAGAATGCCAAGGACAGAGGAGCTTGGCAAGCTACAATCCATGTAGTGGATTCAACCGTAGGACACGGCTGAAGTGACTGAGCAGCAGCAGCAGAAATCTATGTAAGGTGATTTTCTAGCTGCTTATTGGGATTTTATTTTTTTCATCTTTATTGAAGTATAATTGACAAATAAAACTGGAATATATTTAAAGTAACAATATGATGATTTGATATACATTGTGAAATGATCACCACAAACAATTTAACATTTATTACCTCGTAGAGTTAGTTTTGTTTTAATGAACATGTTCTCCGCAAGATTTAAAGGGAAGCAGAGCAGGGAATAAGTACCTTCATTAGGAGAATACCCAGAAGGCTTCTCTGAGGAGGTGGCCCCTTAGCTGAGTTCTGACAGATAGATAGGAGTTCACCAGAGGAAATGATCCTCAACATAAACTCAACATGATATGCATACTTCAGTTACAAGAGGCTTTGGGGAAGGGAAGTGTATGGTCCAATAATAAGCAGAATAAGCTTCTATTTATTTAGAGTGATCTAATTATTGATGGGAAGGGTTGGGGGCGGGAGGAGAAGGGGACGACGGAGAATGAGATGGCTGGATGGCATCACCGACTCTGTGGACATGAGTTTGAGTGTACTCCGGGAGTTGGTGATGGACAGGGAGGCCTGGCGTGCTGTGATTCATGGGGTCGCGGAGAGTCGGACTCGACTGAGCGACTGAACTGAACTGAACTGAATTATTGATGGGTAGCAGAATACGTCCACCCAACGTCGATATAGCATGACAAACACAAGGGTATGGCTACTGCCTGACAAATGCCAGGACATTTGTTCCCTCAGTCAAACTAACAGAATGTGATCCTGGCTAACCATTCATTTAACAAATGTTATTTCACACCTACAATTTTCAAAATTTAAATAATATTAATGTGCCATTGATTATACACTGAACCCACTCTTGCTGACTGCAAACTTTGCAAATAAGAATAAGCCATAGAAGCACCTTCCTGGGGGTCCAGTGGCTAAGACTAGGAGCTCCCAATGCAGGGGGCCCAGATTTGATCCCTGATCGGGGAACCAGATACTGCATGCCACAAATAAGAGTTTTCTTGCTGCAACTAAAAAGATCCCACGTGCCACAAGGAAGATTAAAGATCCTGCATGCCACAACTAAGACCTGGCACAGCCAAATAAATAAATAAATATTAAATTCAAAGTTGAATTTTTTAAAAGAAGCCATAGAGACTGACACATTTATTTCTGTTGAAATATATTTGATTTACAATGTTGAGTTAATTTCAGATATACAGCAAAGTGGTTTAGTTATTTTTTAAAAAGTGAAAGTGTTAGTATTCAGTTGTGTTCGACTCTTGCAACCCCATGGACTGTAGCCCACCAGGCTCCTCTTGTCCATGAAATTCTACAGGCAAGAATACCGGGGTAGGTTGCCATTTCCTTCTCCAGGAGATCTTCCCGAGCCAGGGATCAAACCCAGGTCTCCTGCATTGCAGGCAGATTCTTTACCATCTGAGCCACAGGGAAGCCCTGGTTTAGTTTGTATATATTATTTTTAAAATATTCTCTTCCATTATCAATTATTACAAGATATTGAGTATAGTTCCTTGTGCTGTACATGGGTCCTCATTGGTTATCTATTTTATATACAGTAGCGTGTATAACGGAGAAGGCAATGGCAAGCCACTCCAGCACTCTTGCCTGGAAAATCCCATGGATGGAGGAGCCTGGTAGGCTGCAGTCCATGGGGTCGCTAAGGGTCGGACACGACTGAGCGACTTCACTTTCACTTTTCACTTTCACACATTGGAGAAGGAAATGGCAACCCACTCCAGTGTTCTTGCCTGGAGAATCCCAGGGAGAGCCTGGTGGGCTTCCGTCTATGGGGTCACACAGAGTCGGACACGACTGAAGTGACTTAGCAGCAGCAGCAGCAGCGTGTATAGAGACTGATTCTCGATTCACTCTGTGCAGGGCAAGGTGTGTCCTCATACCTTGATAAACCAGCTAGTCATTTATGCAGAGATGAATCAGGTTATTTGTGACCATCTGTAAAGAGAAGTGTTGAGTCTGTATGTTTGAGACGAGCCAGGGGAGGAAAGTAGAACATAGTAAAGAGTCCAACTTGGAGTTAGACAGATCTGAGTCTGAATCTTCCCACCACTTTTAACTGTTTGACTTTGGACAAGTCTTAACCTCTCTGAGCCTTTTCCCTTAAAGCTCTTAACATACTACTTGTGCTCTGAAAGTGGTCATTGTAATATGTTAAGGACTGTGATGGTAACTCCCCCGAATGATTACTTAAGACAACAGAAAATGAATTTGAATTGTTACCAGACTTATTTAGATTACACATGAGGAAGAACTTTCTACTTTAACAAGTTAGACAGCAGGGCCTTGGCTGGCAGGATGAAGAGTGGGGAGGGACCAGCAGAGCTTCTTGGGAGTACCCATCTAGAGGCTGAGGGTAGGACCATGGGAGTGGCCAGGAAGAAGCCCCTTGTCTCAAGGAAGATCTGAGTTTTATAAAGGTGATGGGCCAGGATCTATGTGGACTTTGGGACCAACCCACCCTCAACCTCACTTCTCCAACTGCATCATGGAGACATCACGGGCTTCTCTATACACTTCAGCTGCTCCTTTCGGACTCTCCGACTCACCAAGCTTGTGTCTTCCTCCAGTCCTGTACTCCTGCCGCTCCTTCTGCCTGGCACGCTGTGTCCCCTGAACCTCACATGACTGGCTGCTTCTCATCATTCAAGTTTCAGCTGAGAGGTTACCTCCTCCTCAGAGAGATTTCTCTCTTAAAATTGAAATCCCCCTCCTCCTCACTCTCTATCACATCACACGCAGGTTTGATGTTTGCAAATCTACTTGCTAGAATTTATTTGTAACCCCCAAATCAATACTTGAAACGCTTTCTTGGTCATTCTCAGACATGTATAGAGTGGGAAAAAAATTCTATCATCTGACATACACGTTCCCTGCTGAGTTGGAGAAAGGCCATCTTCTGCCTCGGTTCTGCTGTCACATTATAAGCAGGAGTCCTCCTCAGGAGGAGATTGGAACACTGCCTGCCTGAAATTGTCCCGTGTCTGTGTCTTCTTGTTGATTACGGCTCGTCTGTGAGCCTCAGCAGTGGGGGTGCTCTGAGAACTGCAGCCTCAGCTTCCACGTCAGGGCTGTCTCCTCTGTGCCTAGGAGGCAATCAATGTGTCCCATTAATGAAGAAACGAATGAAAAGGTCAGTCTGTTTGCACTCAGGAGAGGGGTTCAGGAGCTGGAAGAGTCCACTGACGGACGACCATGGAAGAGATGAAGGCAGAGCGCATCCAGGCATGCCAGTGTGGGACTCATCCAGAAATAGCCTTTTCTGTGTTGCTTACCAGGCCAGGGATGGACCCTGTGGGGACAGACTTCTGAGTGTTTACCAGACACCAAGAATGTGGTCCAAAGGTAAGCAGATCAATCGTCATAAAAATAGCATCCACTGTTGTTCAGTCACTCAGTTGCATCTGACTCTTTGTGACCCCATGGAGTGCAGCATGCCAGGCTTCCCTGTCCTTCACTATCTCCCAGAGTTTGCTCAAACTCATGTCCATTGAATGGATGATGCCATCCAACCATCTCATCCTCTGTCACCCCTTCCCCTCTTGCCCTCTATCTTTCCCAGCATCAGCGTCTTTTCTGAGGAGGCAGCTCGTCCCATCACGTGGCCAAAGTGTTGCAGCTTCAGCTTCAGCATCAGCATCAGCATCAGTCCTTTCAATGAATATGCAGGGTTGATTTCTGTAGGTTTGACTGGTTTGATCTCTTTGCTGTCCAGGGGACTCTCAAGAATCTTCTCTTGCGCTATAATTCGAAGGTGTCAATTCTTTGGTGCTCAGCCTTCTTTATGGTCCAACTTTCATATCCATACGTGACTACTGGAAAAAACCATAGTTTTGACTACACAGCATCCATTGAGTGGGCTGTTTTTATGAGTCAGATGTCTTGCTTGGTGTGGTGCTCACATGTTTAATCCCTGCAACCTCTCTGTGGGGATAGGTTATCCCCTCAAACAAGTGAAATAACTGACCCAGAATCCCAGAGCTAACCCTGATACACTGACCATTGGTGATGTACTGTTGGCTTTTTTTTACATTTCTGAGCTATAAATGCATTCTGTTTTCAACTATCTGCCAAAAGCATAAATAGCTGAGCTTTAAAATGACACCTAGCTAGATCTCTATTTGTCTGAATAAATGCTGCATATGATATATTTATAACTGTTGCAATACTCCTTTTCTTCACCCTGACAGTTCTGTAGAGATACAGTGTATTGTTTTATAGAATTTAAAACATGTTCAATACTTTATGCTAAGGCATCACTGCTTCAAAAATGTTTACAATTTGAGAGGGGTGGGGCATCAAGAGAAGCTGGAAAGGCTATAGGAGTCCTCCTGGAGTCTTAAGTTACAGAGCCTGATGGGAGTGGTGATACCAGAGGATAAAATGCGCTTTCTGTAATTCATATGAGATAGCTGGGAGTTTAAGTCAAGGGTGATCTTGCGACATCTCAGAACTGGCAGATGGCTTGGGTGGTTGAGGGGAGAAGTTACTGGAAAGGCTTTGGGGAGGGAAGAAAGGTGTGTTTGTCTTCTATTTCTCTCTCTCTTGTATTCCTCACCCTTAATTGTTTTATGGTGACTCTGCCTGAGATAAGGAGATCCAAGGCATTTCTAAGTTCCATTATAATGTTTCAAACCATTTTTTTAAAGTTAATAAACGTTTCAGTTATTTATTTTTTGACCTCATGGCACGTGGAACTTCCCTGACTAGGGGTGGAACCCATGCCCCCTGCATTGGAAGCACAGAGTCTTAACCATTGACCACCAGGGAAGTCCCCTCTCTATATGCACTTTAAATTACTTAGTTGGATTTACTTGCAACATTTCATCACAACATTATTTATGGATAAGCAAGGTGCCATGGCACTTGTGCTGAGACCTGTTTGCCTTTTTCATATCATACCTTTCCTTGAATTCCAGGGGTGCCGCCTCAGAGAATGAGCCTCGGAGGGTAGCTTTGCCTTCATATGGTCCTGATGGTGCACGGTCTAGTGAGTTGGCTTTGTGTATTTTTTTCAATCATTCAGAGGTTATCAGACTCAAAAACTGATTCATAAATATGAAAATCTTAAGAACCTAGTATAGAAAGAAAAATGTCAGTTCACTTATGTACCTAGAAAAATGTCACTCCTGAGATGACTGCAATCCTGTGCTGGTTTGATAAGCAGATCTCTACTATACAGGAAAATGAACATGGGACTTATAAAATATTCATCTTTTTTGTGTTTGGCTCATTTCACTTAGCAGAATGTCCTCTAGATTCATCCATGTTGTAGCAAGTGTTAGCATGTCCTTCCTTTTCGAGGCTGAACAATATTCCACTTCATGTGTTTCCATGTTTGGCTTATCCGTTTATCCATCAGTGGACCTTTGGATTGTTTCCACCTTTGTCTATTGTGAGTGAACATTTGGCTTTTGCTATTAACATTGGTGTACAAGTATCTGTTCAAGTCCCTGCTTTCAATTCTTTTGTGTATATACCCAGAAGTGTAATTGCTCAATCATATAGTTGTTGTGTTCAGTCGTGTCTGACACTTTTTGGCCCCACAGACTGTAGCCCGCCAGGCTCCTCAGTCCCTGAGATTTTTCCTGGCAAGTATATTGGAGTGGGTTGCCATTTCCTCCTTCAAAGGATTTTCCCAACCCAAAGATGGAACCCACATCTCCTGCATTGCAGGCAGATTCTTCACCACTGAGCCACTAAAGAATCATATAATACTTCTAAGTTAATTTTTTTGAGGAATCACTATACTGTTTTACACAGTGGTTGCACCATGTTATATTCCCACCAGTACTGCATAAGAATTCCAGTTTCTCCACTCCACATCCTCATCAACATTTGTTGTTTCCTGTTTTTTTTTTTTTAATAGTAGCCATCCTAATGGGTGTGGAGTGGTATCTCACTGCAGTTTTAATTTGCATTTATAAACTGTGGAACATTCTGAAAGAGATGGGAATCCCAGACCACCTGACCTGCCTCTTGAGAAACCTGTATGCAGGTCAGGAAGCAACTGTTAGAACTGGACATGGAACAACAGACTGGTTCCAAATAGGAAAAGGTGTACGTCAAGGTTGTATATTGTCACCTTGCTTATTTAACTTATATGCAGAGTACATCATGAGGAACGCTGGGCTGGAAGAAGCACAAGCTGGAATCAAGATTGCTGGGAGAAATATCAATAACCTCAGATATGCAGATGACACTACCCTTATGGCAGAAAGTGAAGAGGAACTCAAAAGCCTCTTGATGAAAGTGAAAGAGGAGAGTGAAAAGGTTGGCTTGAAGCTCAACATTCAGAAAACAAAGATCATGGCATCTGGTCCCATCACTTCATGGGAAATAGATGGAAAAACAGTGGAAACAGTGTCAGACTTTGTTTTTTTGGGCTCCAAAATCACTGCAGATGCTGATTGCAGCCATGAAATTAAAAGACGCTTGCTCCTTGGAAGGAAAGTTATGACCAACCTTGATAGTATATTAAAAAGCAGAGACATTACTTTGCCAACCAAGGTCCGTCTAGTCAAGGCAATGGTTTTTCCCGTGGTCATGTATGGATGTGAGAGTTGGACTGTGAAGAAGGCTGATCGCCGAAGAATCGATGCTTTTGAACTGTGGTGTTGGAGAAGACTCTTGAGAGTCCCTTATACTGCAAGGAGATCCAACCAGCCCATTCTAGAGGAGATCAATCCTGGATGTTCGTTGGAAGGACTGATGCTAAAGCTGAAACTGCAATACTTTGGCCACCTCATGCGACGAGTTGACTCACTGGAAAAGACTCTGATGCTGGGAAAGGTTGGGGGCGGGAGGAGAAGGGGACGACGGAGAATGAGATGGCTGGATGGCATCACCGACTCTGTGGACATGAGTTTGAGTGAACTTCGGGAGTTGGTGATGGACAGGGAGGCCTGGCGTGCTGTGATTCATGGGGTCGCGGAGAGTCGGACACGACTGAGCGACTGAACTGAACTGAACTGAACTGAATGATTAGTGATATTGAGCATTTTTAAAGTGTTGGGTTTTTTTTGCCATTTGCTTATGTTCTTTGGAAAATGTCTCTTCTTTTTGCATCAGGGTATCCAGTTCTGTAGGATCTTTTTTCATAGCTGCATAGTACTCCAACGTGTGGATGCTCTCTTGTTTGCTGTTGTTCATTCACTAAGGTGTGTCTGACTCTTTGCAACCCCATGAACTGCAGCACACCAGGCTCCCCTGTCCTTCTATCTCTCTGAGTTTGTTCAGGTTCATGTCCATTGAGTCGGTGATGCCATCCAACCATTTCATCCTCTGCTGCCCTCTTCTCCTCCTGCCTTCAGTCTTTCCCAGCATCAGGGTCTTTTCCAATGAGTCGGCTCTTTGCATCGGGTGGCCAAAATATTGGAGCTTCAGCTTCAGCATCAGTACTTCCAATGAATATTCAAGGTAGATGCTCTAAACCAGTTTCTCATGGTTTAAGCAATGTGATGATGAACATTCTTGTAACCAAATTTTTGAAAAGTTTTTTAAAAGTTATAATTCTATAAAATAAATTCCTGGATGTGGACTTCTGGATCAAAGAATGTATATACTTTCAGATCTTTTCAACCCCCATTCCCTAACGCCTCTTGGAGCAGGAGCACTGCCTCCATCCCTCCCACATTGTAAGAGAGAGAGACACTGCAGTAGTTAGTGTTCAGAAACACGTTTTAAGCCTTTATCCCTCATAAGTTATAATTATGTCCTGTTTCTTTGGGGTTTCAATTGCCTTTGTCAGATTAGCCCAGCTGGTGGGTGCTAATCCTCATGGCTCTTACTGAACACTATTAATGTCACTAAGCTAATAACAGCAGCGGCATTCGACTCAGCAAGCTTGCGTCTCACTTTCAGCCAAGCGATTAGAGTCTGTTTATAATTGCTTGGTGGAAAGACTGGCTGATTTCCAATTAGCAAACCAGACAAATAGTGTTCATTTGCAATGTTTGTTTGTGTATAATAAACTGAGTGTTTCCATAATTCACTTTCTAATTAAACATAAAATCAGAGAATGATAATTTGCCTGATATTTTCTGATACTTCCTGGATAAATATTTGCACCCTTGTTATCGAATATTTGTTTCTGAAAATACATTTGGTTTTTGTTTCCACTTGCCCATAGCTTTTCAGTGTCAGATGTAGGAAGGGCATGAAAGACTTGCGCAGATATGCGCAATGATATTCAAATGAAAATGGCTTTGTCTTCATCAGAGTGAACCAGCTCTCACTTGTTTTATGTCTACATGACATTCATGCTCTTCTCTTGCATGACCTGTCATGAATGAGTGGCCCATTTCTAAGAAGACAGCATGAAAAATAGGGGGTTACAGTCAATTAAGATTCTGGTTGATGACTTCCCTGGTGGTCCAGTAGTTAAGAATCTGCCTACCAATGCAGGGGATACCCATTCAGTCTCTGGTCCTGGAAGATTCCATGTGCTTCAGGGCAATTAAGCCCATGTACCACAACTACTGAGCCTGTACGCCCTAGAGCCTTGTACTCTACAACAAGAGAAGCCTTCGCAATGAGAAGCCCGTGCACTGCAACTAGAGAAAGCAATTGTGCACAGCAACGAAGATCCCAGGCAACCAAGAATAAATAAACAAAGAAAACCTTAGAAACAAACAAAAAGAGTCTGGTTAAATCCTGAGGTTGAACCCAAACTTCATTCTGTGCCTAATATTTATTTCTTTGTTTATTATGTAACATGTGCTATGGCACTGATATATATATTTTAAAACACACACAAAAAATTTTTGAATTAAACCTTAAGATAGAAAAGAAATAATGATCTAAAGCCCTAGACTCAGAGAAATTTGGTTCTGTTGGGTGTTCATTGGAAGGACTGATGCTGAAGCTGAAACTCCAATGCTTTGGCCACCTCATGCGACGAGTTGAATCACTGGAAAGGAGTCTGATGCTGGGAGGGATTGGGGGTGGGAGGAGAAGGGGACGACAGAGGATGAGATGGCTGGATGGCATCACTGACTCGATGGACATGAGTTTGAGTGAACTCCAGGAGTTGGTGATGGACAGGGAGGCCTGGCGTGCTGTGATTCATGGGGTCGCAAGGAGTCGGACACGACTGAGCGACTGAACTGAACTGAACTGATGTACCAGCCTGGATAAGTACTCAAATCTCTGTGTATCAGGTTCATCTATAAAGAGGCACCATAATAATCATAATCATAGCCTCCCTTTAAATGATAAAACAATTGTAAAAATGTCTAGCATGCACCAGAAGTGTAAAACTATTCCTTTTGTAAATATTAGGTATTATTTT
The DNA here is from genome assembly GCF_049115385.1 of Moschus berezovskii. Lineage (NCBI taxonomy): Eukaryota > Metazoa > Chordata > Mammalia > Artiodactyla > Moschidae > Moschus > Moschus berezovskii. The sequence goes on along the minus strand of NC_142486.1, from coordinate 31,670,571 downwards.
TTGTGTTCAGTGGCTAAGTCTTATCAGACTCTTTGCGACCCCATGGACTTCAGCATGTCAGGCTCCCCTGTCCTTCACTGTCTCCTGGAGTTTACTCAAACTCATGTCCATTGAGTCGGTGATGCCACCTCATCCTCTGTCACCCCCTTCTCCTGCCCTCAATCTTTCACTGCATCAGGGTTTTTCCAGTGAATTTGCTCTTCACATCAGGTGGCCAAGTATTGGATCTTCAGCTTCAGCATCAGTCCTTCCAATGAATATTCAGGACTGATTTCCTTTAGGATTGACTGGTTTGATCTCCTTGCATTCCAAGGGACTCTCAAGAGGCTTCTCCAGCACCAAAATTTGAAGGCATCAATTCTTTGGCACTCAGCTTTCTTTATGGTCCAACTCTCACATCCGTACTTGACTACTGGAAAAATCATAGCTTTGACTATACAGACCTTTGTCAGCAGAGTGATGTCTCTGCTTTTTAATATGCTCTCTAGGTTTGTTATAGCTTTTCTTCCAAGGAGTAAGCATCTTTTAATTTCATGTCTTCAATCACTGTCCACAATGATTTTGAAGCCAAGAATATAAAGTCTGACACTATTTCCATTATTCCCCCATCTATTTGCCATGAAGTGATGGGACTAGATACCATTATTAGCATCATTGTTATATGCCTTCCAGATCTTCTTGCAGAAATTTGCAGTAGAACATTTGAGAAGAAAGTGCTGTAACAAGAGCTGCACTTCTGGTGATAAAATGTTGTTTCAGGTCTGCTAATGGTGTTTTGGGTGCTAATTTCCCTGGGTTGGGAAGATCCGCTGGAGAAGGGATCGGCTACCCACTCCAGTATTCTTGGGCTTTCCTTGTGGCTCAGCTGGTAAAGAATCCGCCTGCAATGCAGGAGACCTGGGTTTGATCCATGGGTTGGGAAGATCCCCTGGAGAAGGGAAAGGCTACCCACTCCAGTATTGTGGCCTGGAGAATTCCACGGACTGTATAGTCTATGGGGTCACAAAGAGTTGGACATGACTAAGTGACTTTCACTTTCCCTGGGCCAGAGACATTTGAACTTGTTTTGAACATAATCAGGGCTCTTAATTCCTGTGAGAGATGTGCCTTATCAACTCATAGTCTTTTTGTGGGTTAAGCAGAATAGTTGAGCCATTGGCACTGAGTTTAAACTCTGGTACATTCACAGAGTAGGTGCTCAATAAATGCCTGTTGACTGTTGTCCAGGGATTTAGTCAAAGGTGTTTTGGGACACACCATCACCATTTCCTCTCTCTTCCTCCATGTTTTAGGTGACTTCCTTCTTCTTTGAAAGTACCTGCGATGCGCTTTCTGAAGATGGTTATGTTTGTGCTAGTTTATTCCACTTACTTGCCACGGATGGTTGGACTAAGGTGGCTACCTGGTTCAGAAACTGCCATTCTGATGCTGAACGCTCAGCTTCTCTGTACACCAAATTGTATCTCAGAGCCAGAGTTTTGGGTAAAATAGAAAAGGATAGCTTTATTACTTTGCCAGGCAAAGGGGGCCACAGTGGGCTAATGCCCTCAAAAACCACGAGTCCCAACTTGGAAAAGATAGAAGTTCTGTAGTAATTGTTCAAAGAGGGTGTGATCAGCTCATGGACATTCTCCTAATGGATCAGTGGTGAGGTAAGTAGGAGTCAGCATCCTCAAACTTCAGGTCCAACTGGTCTGAGGTCTCTTGTGGCTTGTGGGCAGCATACCATAGTTAACTTCTCTACCTGGAGGGGGTTCCAGTATCTGCAAAGATATTGTCCTGTGCATCATTGGATGGGGATACAAGGCCTTGCCCTGAGGCTTCCTTTGACTATTTCTCACTGGTCTCTCATCCCCTCCCTTCCCTAATTAACAACTGCTTAAAACTGCCCATTGGGACTCAGGGAAGGCTACAGAGGTTGAATGAAGGCTGCTTCGTGTAATCAAAGAAATGGGGGACACAGAGAGGCCTTGTGTCCAGGAGCCCCACAGGGCCCTGCATGCTATCAGTTCTTCTAAGGAAGACTCCTTCCTCGCCTCTGCTAGCTCCTGGGGATAGCTGGCGACTCTTGGCCTTACTTGGCTTGGAGAAACATCATTTCAGTCTCTGCCTCTGTCTTCACATGGCTTGCTCCATGTGTGACTGTCCAAATTTCCCTCTTTTTAAAAACCTTTTTAAATTAATTCACTTTTTGGCTGCACTGGGTCTTCATTGCTGTGTGCATGGGCTTCTCTAGTTGTGGGGAGTAGGGGCCACCCTCTAGTTGCGGTGCCTGGTCTTCTCACTGCAGTGGCTTCTCTTGTGGAGCAGGGGCTCCCTAGACCATGGACTCAGTTGTTGCGGTACAGACTTAGTTGCCCCTCGGCATGTGGAATCTTCCTGGGCCAAGGATCAAACCCTGCATTGGCAGGCAGGTTCGTCACCACCAGACAACCATGGAAGTCCTCTCTCTTCTTATAGTGACAGCAGTCCTGGATTGGGAGCACCCTAATGACCTTATGTTAACCTGGTTACATCAGTAAAGATCCCAGTTCCAGGTAAGGTCCCAGCACAGATACTGAGGGTTAGGGTTTCAAAGTACCTTATTCTGCTGCTGCTGCTAAGTCACTTCAGTCGTGTCCGACTCTGTGCGACCCCATAGACGGCAGCCCACCAGGCTCCGCCGTCCCTGGGATTCTCCAGGCAAGAACACTGGAGTGGGTTGCCATTTCCTTCTCCAATGCAGGAAAGTGAAAAGTGAAAGTGAAGGCGCTCAGTTGTGTCCGACTGTTCGCGACCCCATGGACTGTAGCCCACCAGGCTCCTCCGTCCATGGGATTTTCCAGGCAAGAGTACTGGAGTGGGGTGCCATCGCCTTCTCCGAACCTTATTCTAGGTGACACAGTTCAACCCATCATGAGGGGGTCACTCGCTGCTCTTTTGGGTTGACAATATAGACCAGGAAAGGAGGGCTCCAAGGGCAGAGTGAGGACAGGACAGGACCTCTGTCTTTTGGTGGGAAGGTCCTAGGTATGTCTGAACAAAAGACAGGAGGGCAGTGTGGCTGGAACAGAGTTCAAGAAGAACCTGAGGCCAAACAGGTTGAGGGGTAAGGGACTCAGGTGGTGGGTGCAAACCCTTTCCCTTATACCCTGTTCTTGCCACAGGGCAGTGCTGCCCCATGATGACCAAAGTGACCACATTTTTAACAGAGACTAGAAATCTAGATGTTTAAAATATGAAACCTCTTAGTTTTTGAACGTTAATAACAAAATTCGTTTGATGCTATCAGTTTGCAGGGTAGCATTGGAAGAGAGGAGGGAGTCCAAAAAGGCATCATGGAGAAGGTTGGAGATAGTGAATAGGAATGAAAAAAAAAAGGACCCAGTGACCAGAATCCAGAGAAAAGAGCTGTAGATGTGGGACAGGGTTGCCTGGCAAGGGTTGTGGCCTGTAGTGGAGAAGTGCCGCCACCACGCCGTATCCTGGCAAGGAGGGCGCTGAGGATATTAATACCCCAGCCTCTTTCTTCCTGTGTCCTATTCGTCTGCAAGTGTCTTCAATTGGCTGAACCCAACTATGAACTAGAGGGCAGGGATTAACTCCCGTTGATGTGGTCCACACTGCTCAGCCTCCTGGGGCAGAAAGCAGGGTAGAGGAGGGAGAGGGTGGGTCTGGATGAGTACGTGGAAACCATTCAGCACAGGAAGCAACTCCATATGTCCTTGGCAACAAGGTAGAACTTTCCGACAGTCCAAAAGATAGAATGGGCCACCTGAGGGATGAGAATGGTGTTATAGACAACCTAGTGGGATCAGACGTCAGCTGAGAGATCAGGCTACATGACAAAGTCTGTATCAAGGACTTTCAGAGATTGAGTGATTCTGTGAAAGCTATTGCCACCAGCTGTGCTCCTCCTTTATCCTTAGATGGGACAACAACAGCAATAGTAATAACAATAAGTGCTAACATGTAATTAACGTGTAATGGACACATGGTGTTTGAGGTACCGTGCTAAGCTAGTTGCATGCGCCACCATATTTATGCCTCATGATAACCCTATTAGGTAGCTACTTTTACTGATGCCATTTTATGGATGAGCAAACTGTAACTGTGGATGGTGACTGTAGCCATGAAATTAAAAGATGCTTGCTCCTTGGGAACAAAGCTATGACAAACCTACACAGAGTATTAAAAAGCAGAGTCATCTATCGCTTCGCTGATACAGGTCTGTATAGTCAAAGGTATGGTTTTTCCAGTAGTCATGTACAGATGTGAGAGCTGAACCATAAAGAAGTCTTAGTGTGGAAGAAATGATGCTTTCAAACTGTGGTGCTGGAGAAGACTTGAGAGCCCCTTGGACAGCAAGGAGATCAAACCAGTCGATCCTAAAGGAAATCAACCCTGAATATCCATTGGAAGGACTGTTGCTGAAGTTGAAGCTCCAATACTTTGCCACCTGATGCGAAGAGCTGACTTGTTAGAAAAGACCCTGATGCTGGTAAAGATTGAAGGCAAAAGAAGGCATGGCAGAGGATAAGATGATTAGATAGTATCATTGACTCGATGGACATGAATCTGAGCAAACTCCAGCTGATGGTGGAGGATGAGGATCCTGGCAGGAGATCTGCAGTCCCTGTCCATGGGGTTGCAGGGTCAGACAGGACTTAGTGACTGAACAGCAACATCAACAGCAACCAACTGAAGCTTAGAAAGAACGGTAACTTGCCAGAGGTCATGCAACTGTGACTGTCAGAGTTGAACCCAGGTTTCTGCAATGGATAGATGTAGCTTGAAAGCCAGGAAAACAGCAGTGGTCTTGCCGTGAGAATGAGGAGGATGTATGGAGTTCCTCTGGAAAGAGTGAGCCTCCCAGCTGTAGGCATCTCTAAGAGTGGGACCCAGAGTTCGCTGTGGTCTCTTTCCAGTGTCTGGAGACAGGGGTTTTACTGGCTTCTAGAGCAGCTGAGGTCACCAGTTTCAGTTCTTCCTGACAGTTCACTAGGGCTCTGTCAGCTTTTCCGTCTCTGGCTGAGTCATCCCTCAGCTAAGTACATAAACAGAGCTCCCTCTCCAGCTGGGAAAAAGGAGAGCTATAAATAATAAAGTTGGGGTTCCGCCTGGAACCAGATTCTCACGGGAGAGGACACTGGTGGTGGCCAAAGTCTGTCAATCTTCCTCTTTGCTGACTTCCAGGCCTGGTTTCTGCTGATCCATGTGTCTTGGCAAACTGAATGGGAATGATGCCCTCCAGAGGCCTCTAACATAGATCAGCAGACTCTTTGTGCCTATGACCCAGAGCAGAACTGAGGGTCCTATTTTTCAGAGGGAAGATAATAGTTTCAGGGCCACATGGCTCACTGTGGGGAACTATACTTTACAGTTGGCTTGTACTCGGTCATGTCTGACTCTCTGTGATCCCATGGACTGTAGCCCGCCAGGGTCCTCTGTCAATGAAATTTTTCAGGTAAGAATACTGTAGTGGGTTGCCATTCCCTCTTCCAGGGGATCTTCTCAACCTAGGGATGAACATGCATCTCCTGTGTCTCCTTCATTTGCAAGCAGATTCTTTACCACCAAGCCACCTGGGAATCCCATACTTTACAGGATGCTACTATAAAATGGGATCATCATTGAATCCACCTCATGAGGCTGCAATGAAAACTAGAGGGTACCACATAAGCAGTTTGTGTAGATGGTGCTTGATACCTGGTCGTCACTTGGTACGTGTTTTTTGAATGAAAATGCCTCATGATATCATTCTAGAAGGAACACTTCTCTGTTAATTTGCCCCACTGTGTGTAACATCCTTGGATGAATTACATTAAATGCTTTCTCTCCATGAATTGTGATAATCATAGGATTTATTCCTTTCAGACTACCAGTGTGATAAATTACAATGATAGGTTTTTCTTATGTTGAGCCATCCTTGCATTCTTGAAATATACCCTACTTAAAAAATACTATTTTCTGAATACACTGTTGGATTTTGTTGGCTGATTTTCTGTGTAGAATTTTCTTTCCTTTTTCCAGCTTTATTGCGTGTAATTGACAATTAGAAATTTGTATACTGAAGGTATGCAACTCAATAATTTGATAAACACTCACATCATAATCACTGCAATCAAACTAATTATTATGTGAATCACCTCACTTATTTACCATCTTCTTCTCCTGATGTTTTTTTAATGTGTTGAGGACACTTAAGATACACCCTGTTAGCAACTTTCAAGTGTGTGGTATAGTACCATTATTCATAGTAAATGTTGTACATTAGATCTTCAGAACTTATTCACTTTGCATAACTGAAACTTTGTACTTCTTGACCAACATCTCTTTATTTCTCCTTCCCTCTAGCCCTTGTCAATCACCATTCTACTCTTTGCTTCTATGAGTTCTATTTTTTAAGTGTTTATTTATCTTTTTATTTATTTACTTATTTTTGACTTTGCTGGGTCTTCATTGCTGCATGCAGGCTTTGTGGTAAGTGGGGGCTACCCTTTGTTGCCCTGAATGGGCTGTAGGTACACAGGCTTCAGTAGTTGCTGCACACGGGCTTTAGGAGTTGTGGTGCACAGGCTTAGTTGTCCCATGGCATGTGGGATCTTCCCAGACCAGGGATTGAACCTGTGTCCCTTGCATTGGCAAGCAGATTCTTAACTGCTGGACCATCAGGGAAGCCTGAGTTTGACTATTTTAGATTCCACAGGTGAGATAGTGTAGTATTTGCCTTTCTGCATCTGCCTTACTTCCTTTAGCATAATGTCCTCAGGTTTATACAGATCATTGCAAATAGCAGAAATTCCTCCTTTATAAAGGCTGAATAATAGTCCATTATTTAGATATATACCACATTTTCTGAATCAAGAAGTAGAAAGCCTTAACAGACCAATAGGAAGATTGATTCAGGAATTCAGTTAAAAGATTCACAACAAAGAAAAGCCCAGACTGCAGGAGTGAACACTACCAAACATTCAAAGAAGAATTACTATTGATCCTTCTTAAACTATTCAAAAAAAAAAAAAGAGACAATACCTCCAAACACATTTTGTGAAGCTAGCATCAACCCTGAGACCCAAACCAAAAAAACTACCAGAAAAGAAAAGTACCGACCAATATCCCTGATGAATATTGCTGTAAAAATCCTCCATAGAATATTAGCAAACTGAATTCAACAGTGCATTAAAAAGATCATATGCTACGACCAAGTGAAATTTATCACTGGGATGCAAGAATGTTTCAATACTATGTAGGGTTTTGGGATCTACATTCATAAATAAAATAGGCCTATAATCTTCTTATATTGATCTTCTCTGGTTTTCGAATCAAGATTGTACCAGTCTTAAGCTTCCCTGGTGGTCCAGTGGTTAAGAATCCACCTGCCATTGTAGGGGACACAGATTCAATCCCTGGTCTGGGAAGATCCCACATACCGTGAGGTAACTAAGCCCCTGTGCCACAACTGCGGAACCCACATGCAGCAACTACTGAAGCTTGCAGGCCTAGAGCCCGTGCTCTGCCAAGAGAAGCCTCTGCAATAAGAAACTGGCATACCGCAACTAGAGAGTAGCCCTCACTCACCGCAGCTAGACAAAGCTCACGCACAGCAACAAAGACACATCACGGCCAAACACAAGAGAAGATTATGCCATCCCCATGTTATCTGGGCAGCTTTCTCTCTTTCCCTGCCTCAGATAGTTTCTTGAAAGTATCTACTTATAAAATCATCTGGACATGAAATTTTGGGAAGATGGGAGCCTTTGGTGATTTTTTCATTTTCTTTAACGCTCATCAGTTTATTTTAGCTTTCTATTCCTTTTTCATGCCTGTTCCTAGGAATTCATCTGTCTCCCAAGCCATTTGATTGTAATGACTGAATAAGAGTTCATCTAGTCTAGGTATGTGTGTGTAGGGGCTTCCCAGGTGGCACTAGTGGTAAAGAACATGCCTGCCAGTGCAGCAGATGCAAGAGCCATGGGTTCGATTCCTGGGTTGGGAACATCCTGTGGAGGAGTGCATGATGACCCACTCCAGCATTCTTGCCTCAAGATTTCCATGGACAGAGGAGCCTGGCAGGCTACAGTCCATAGAGTCACAAAAGTCAGACATAACTGAAGCGATTTAGTATACACACACACACATGTGTGGTAACTCATAGACCGGTTGGGGACCTGCCTACTACAAGAGGGCTAGATGACATATGAAATTGTCTTAGAAACACCTACCATCTTATACCTCAGTGAATGTGGAACCCAAAGTCCTCCTCTTATTTTCTGTTTCTTTCCAGGAAGTTTACATTTTCCTGGCGTTCCCTGCCTCTTCGGGTTCTGGTTTGTCAGTGTGCTGTCTCTTTCCCACACCATGTCACACCTGATGTGAATTCAACTTCTTCAGTTTCCACAACAGCCAATAAAGCAGAGATTTTAGAGTAAATTATGGAGAGTGGTCCTGCCATATAGTGCGTAGCTTTCTACCATCTACTGACTTTTTATCTCCTCTCCTCTTCCTGTCTCTGCCCCCCATCCTCTCCAAGATTCACCCCCCAGCATCTTCTTTTTCTTTTTTTAAGTAGCTTCTTCTTCTTCCAAAGCCTTAGTACCATAAGCCCTGAGAAAGAAGTGGAGACTCACTTTCTTACCCATGCACTTATTTAGTCACATTTACCAATAAAAGGAATTAAGTGAAGAGGAATTAAAGAGCCTCTTAATGAAGGTGAAAGAGGAGAATGAAAAAACTGGCTTGAAACTCAACATTCAAAAGACGAAGATCATAGCATCTTGTCCCATCACTTCATGGCAAATAGATGGGGAAACAATGGAAACAGTGACAGACTTTATCTTCTTGGGCTCCAAAATCACTATGGATAATGACTGTAGCCATGAAATTAAAAGACGCTTGCTGCTTGGAAGAAAAGCAAAGGCAAACTTAGGCAGCATATTAAAAACAGAGACATTACTTTGCCTACAAAGGTCCGTATAGTCGAAGCTATGGTTTTTCCAGTAGTCATGTATGGATGTGGGAGTTGGACAATAAAAAAGTCTGAGTGCTGAAGAATTGATGCTTTTGAACTGTGGTGTTGGAGAAGACTCTTGAGTGTCCCTTGGACAGGAAGGAGATCAAACTAGTCAGTCCTAAAAGCAATCAGTCCTGAATGTTTATTGGAAGGACTGATGCTGAAGCTGAAACTCCAGTACTTTGGCCACCTGATGTGAACAGCTGACTTATTGGAAAAGACCCTGATGCTGGGAAAGGTTGAAGGCAGGAGGGGAAGGGGACGACAGAGGATGAGATGGGTGGATGGCAGAGTTTGGGCAAACTCCAGGAGTTGGTGAAGGACAGAGAAGCCTGGCATGCTGCAGTCCCTGGGGTCGCAAAGAATCAGACACAATGGAGCAACTGAATAACAACAACAGCCAATAAGACTGTTCTCTCTCTCTGGAAGGGGTTCTTATTTTGCTGTTAAAGACACATACTTTTCTCAATGTTTTGAATCTATCCAACTTTGAGTATTAATTATCCAATGTCTAGCCAACATTTGGGCTATTGGGACTTTATTAAGATGAGAAAAGGACAGAGAATGACTGAACCTACACTCCGGAATGAAAACTCTACAACTTTTAATAATGTAAATAGAAAGGCACACAATGGATTAAATGTTCTATATGATGGGTTCATTCTGATATTAATTTCTTGTACTTTCTCATGAAGAAACTTTACACCCTTCTTAGCTTGGGCTAAAATAATATTTTGGTTGTGGTTCAGTTGAGTGTTCTTTTCTCCCCACTATTCTTTGTACCTTCCTTTAAAAACAATTTTTACTTATGAATACATTTAAAAATTACTTATTTATAGCATGTTGAATCTATCTTTGTTGCGGCATGTAGGATCTTATTAGTTGCAGCATTCAAACTCTTAGTTGTGGCATGTGGGATGTAGTTCTCTGACCAGGGATTGAACCCAGGCCCCCTGCATTGGGAGCGTGAAGTCTTAGCCACTGAACCACCAGGGAAGTCCCTCTGTACCTTCCTTTGTTCTTATTCCTTGATGTCTCTTCTGGAGGCAGTTGCTTCCCTGTTTCAAGTCCTTTGTGTTCTTTGAATTAAATTCTTAGTCTTCACCTCAGCAAGCATGCAAAGTTCCCTCCAAATACCCCGTGTTTGCCTCAGAATTGATAAGGGAATGTGCTCTTCTCTATTCAATAAACTGCAAGTTACAGAAAATCCAAATCAAACTGGCTTAAACATGGGAAGGATTTCTTGGCTTCTGTGATGGAAGAAGTCTGGAGGTTGGATGGACTTGGAGTACTGTTTCATCAGTGTTCTGACGCTGTTCCTCTGAGTCACTTTGTTCTAGAATAATGGGAATGTCCTGGACCTCACATCTGTTTAGAAGAAACAAGATTCCTGTTTCTTCATGCCTTGCTCTTAAGAGTGAGGAAATGTTTCATGAAAAGATGCCAAACAATAATCATTATTACAGAAATGCAAATTAAAACCACAATGAGGTACTTCCTTGGCAGTCTAGCAGTTAAGACTCCAAGCTTCCACTGCTGAGGGCGTAGGTTTGATCCCTGTTCGGGGAACTAAGATCCTGAATGCCATGCGGTGAGACCAAAAACCCCCCAAAAAACCCACAATGTGATACCACTTCATTTCTATCAGGGCGGCTATAATAAAGACAGAATAACAAATGGTGAGGATTTGGGGAAATAGGAACCCTTATACGTTTAGGGGTTGTAAGAGTCAGATACAACTTAGTAACTAAACCAACCCTCCCACCAAATGTTTGTGGTAGGAATATAAAATGGGATAGTCACTTCAGAAAACAGTTTTTGGCAGTTTATTAAAAATGTAAATTTACCATCTGATCCATCAATTGCCAAAGTATTTTATCAGTGAGAGAAAATAAAACATATGTCCCCATAAAGACCTGTACAAGAATGTTCACAGTAGCATTGCTCATAATAGCCAGAAAGTCAGAACAAGTCAGATGTCCATCAACTGATGAGTGAATAAACCAAATGTGGTATATCCTTATGATGAAGTTTTATTTGGTGATAAAAAGGAGTGAAGTACTGATGTCTACTACCGTGAGGGTGAACCTTGAAAACATGCAAGTAAAAGAAGTCAGTCACAAAAGACCATACATTGTATGATTGTATCTGTATGAAACATTCCGGAGAGGCAAATTCACAGAGACAGAAAGCGGGTTAGTGTTTGCCTGGGGCTTGGAGTGGGACTAGAGTTGTCTATAAATGAGTATAAGAGCCCTTACTGAGGTGATGAAAATGACCTAAAACTATGGTGGTGATGTTTGTGCAGTTAAGTAAATTTACTAGAAATCATTCAGTTGTGTAATGGTTCATAGTATGTTAGAGAAAAGAGAGAGAGAGAAGAAAATAAAAGAGAGAGAATGTTTTCCCAAATGCCCCTAGCAAACCACTTCTTCGATTCATTGGCCCAAGCTGTGACTTAGGGAATGGGATGCACTGACTGGGCCTCGATTCTGGAAAGAGAAAGCCCATGCCTGGAGCTGCGACTGTGGTTAGCTCACCTGAAGCACGTGGACTGTGGGGAGAGGGCACCACCTAAACAAATCGGAGTAAGGCAAGGAAGGTAGAAATGAAAGCTGAGTGCGCAGCCACTAAGGTGTCAACCACACCCAAGACTCACTGCTTAATATGGTGGCCCGACCCCTGCATTCTCTGATCTGTTACCACGTTTGGTCTCTGAGTTCTCTGCCTGGTATGGCAAAGGGAAGGAGAGGTTATGGGAAGAATCACTTCTTGAGAACAGGGAACCTCAACTAGGGTGACCAACTGACCTGGTTTCCATGGGATGGAGTGGTTTCCTGGGATGCAGTACTCAAGGTACTAACACTGGGGAAATCACAAGCAAACAGAGAAGCTGGTCACCTGACGACCTCACCAAATACAGTATTGAAGCGCTTCTAATGAATTGATGAATCTTGGCATCCATGGCTACTAAAGCCACAGAAAGTGTGGCATTGTGTGCCTCTGATGAACACACACCCAACACCACTTCTGAAATTTTTTTTTTTGGTATAAAATCTGAACCTAAATAAAGAGAAATCTGTAGATATAAGCGGTTAATAGGAAATACAGAGGACCATGGATGATGTGAAATGATTGCACATAGGCACTCTAGGACAAATGACAGATGACCTAAATTCTTCAATGAATAAATTGGAAGGGGAAAAAACAGGGATGGAGGGAGGATCTGTAGGTTAAAAGACACTTAAGAAGCATATCAACTGATGGCCTTATGGAGATCTTATTTTTTTTTAAATTTTTATTTGATAAATAGTACAAAGCACAATGCCAAAAACATTAACAGTTAAAATTTCACCAAATGAAAAAAATACTATAGAATACACAGTTGCAAAAAGCTACATTAAGTTATTTTACACTGCCTCAAGCTGCAAAAAGAAAAAAAACCCAGTGCCATACCTAAGTTATCCCTCTCTCAAAATAATGCCATTTATATTATAAACCACAAGCTCCCCATCAAAAGACGGGAACTGCTTTTGTTAATTCATATATATATATATATGACTGTATCACTTTGCTATACACCTGAAACAAACACAACACTGTAAATAAAATACAGTACAATATAAAATAAAAATAAGTAACAGATCTTTGGGGCTTTACACCGAGTTAGAGTTCCTATCAGAGGGATAACAGCATCACAGCCGCACTGAATCCTCATGAAGAAGGCACACGAATGACTGGGTTACAAGAGTTACAGGAATGAGAGCTGCTCACTTCCCAGAAACTACAGCTCACAGAAAACCAACAAAGGCACGAGATACAGACCATTCACTTATGAATGTGTAAAACTCAAGAAAGTCCACAGCACTCCTACAACGTATTTTTTTTTTTAATGTTTTATTTATTTACTTGGCTGCACTGGGTCTCAGTTGAGTCTTGTGGTGTCTTTAATCTTCATTGCAGCATGTGAAGTCTCAGTTGTGACATGTAGGATATAGTTCCCTGGCCAGGGATTGAACCTAAGCCCACTGCATTGGGAGTATGGAGTCTTAGCTACTGGACCACCAGAGAAGTCCCTATATCTTTTTATTTTCTAAATATTTATTTATTTGGCTGCACTGGGTCCTAATTGCTACATGTGGGATCTTTGTTCCCTGATCAGGGATCAAACCCAGGTCCTCTCCATGGGGATCAATGAATCTTAGCCACTGGGCCACCAGGGAAGTCCCACCCAGATCTTATTTGGATCCTGATTTGAAGAAATTAAGAGAGTGTCTGTGTGTCATGGAATGTCTAACAAGATATTTAATGATATTAAGAAATTATTGGTATATCAGTTCGGTTCAGTTCAGTCACTCAGTCATGTCCGACTCTTTGCGACCCCATGAACCGCAGCATGCCAGGCCTCCCTGTCCATCACCAACTCCCGGAGTTCACCCAAACCCTTGTCCATCGAGTCGGTGATGCCATCCAGCCATCTCATCCTCTGTCATCCCCTTCTCCTCCTGCCCTCAATCTTTCCCAGCATCGGGGTCTTTTCAAATGAGTCAGCTCTTCTCATAAGGTGGCCAAAGTATTGGAGTTTCAGCTTCAACATCAGTCCTTCCAATGAACACCCAGGACTGATCTCCTTTAGGATGGACTGGTTGGATCTCCTTGCAGTCCAAGGGACTCTCAAGAGTCTTTTCCAACACCACAGTTCAAAAGCATCAATTCTTGAGTGCGCAGCTTTCTTTATAGTCCAACTCTCACATCCATAACAAGGATTTACTATAGAGCACAACAAACTATATTCAACATCTTGCAATAATCTGTATTAGAGAAGAATTGGGAAAAATTTATATGTGTAACTGAATCATTTTGCCGTACACCTGAAGCTAACACAATATTGTAAATCAAATATACTTCAATTTTTAAAATTATTGTTATAATACTGTATTGCAGTTAAACTTTCTCAAAAAGAATCCTTACCTGTTAGATATACGTAATGAAATATTTGCAGTCAAAATGGTATGATGTCTGGGGGTTGCTTCAAAATAATCTGGGAGGAAGTGAGTGGGGGTCACACTAAAGACACGTTGACCTGTAGTTGATAATTTTTGAAGCCACGTGATGGTATATGAGGGCTGTTATATTGTTCTCTTTACTTTTTGAAGGGTTGACATGTTCCCTTATCAGAACAATCAAAAGCAGCAGCATGGTATTCTTGTCTTGTCTATGTAACCCTCCCTGCTCGGGGGCTTCTCTTAGTCACAAGTAGGTCAGGGTCTCACCAGAATTTATAATTTCACAAAATTCTGTGAATTTTCCAACAATTTGGGTGAAGGACAAGGCCAACTTTTCCTTATGCCAAATTAAAACAAAAGAAAACCAGGAACTTCCCTGGTGGTCTAGTGGTCAAGACTCTGCCGTCCCCAATACAGAGGGCTAGGGTTCAATCCCAGGTCAGGGAACTAGATCCCACATGCCACAACTTAGACTCAGCACAGTCAAATAAATAAATAGAGTGGGTAGCCATTCCCTTCTCCAGGGGATCTTCCCAACCCGTGTATTGAACCAGGGTCTCCCACTTTGCAGGCAGATTCTTTACCATCTGAGCCATCAGGGAAGCCCAAAAAAAAGTATTAGAAAAAAGAAAAGAAAGCCAAACAACAATTTAAAACTCCCATCTACTTTCGGCATCGTTTCATTAAAGGAAGAGCATACAAACACCAATAACATCATTTCAGAAGAGTTCAGCCTTTCAGCTGGGCACAGTGAGCCTCATGGACAGACTTGTTCTGTGTCCCCCTGTGTCACTTCACCCTGAGACTGGCTACACCAACACCCTGGGGACAGAAAGGGAGGCTGGAGGGCCAGTTGCTCTCACTTCTTAATGAGGGAAGGACTTGGAGGCTGCTGTCATTACCATGTGTAGAGCTCTCAAACCTTCAGCCTCTCCAGAGGTTCAGGTGAGGGTACCCTGGAACTGTGTCCCCTGGAACTCATGAATGCACTCCCTTTCTATTGAATCCTAGTAGTGTGTCTGTGGGAGGAAAGGGAGTTGTAAACTCAGGGAGGGCTTTTCTGCTTGATGAAATGCTTTGTACTTGAATGGAAAATAACAGCTGGGCTCAAGGCAGCAAAGGCCCTCTGTTTGTGCTCAGCTGTGGTGAGGGCTCCTCTGAGACCTCAAGAGAGTGAAGCTGGCCTTGCTGTTTGCATCCGTTGGCTGCCTGGCTGTGCCCCTGAGACCCAAGCTAGCACCTCATACACTGTGACTTGCTCCATTTTCCTTCTCTTCCTCCTTTCTCTAGCACCTCACCTAACAAGGGATTTTGATTTTTTTCTGAAGGCAATACATTTCAGGATCAGAGTCTCCTTTTCCTTGAAACTCAGGCACATGGAAGACAGATCTTTTTTTGGGTGAAGAGATGTTCTAAAACTAGATATGGTGATAGTTGAAGCACAATGTTATAAATGGATGACATGCCACTAATGGTAGATTATATGTTATGGGTTTATTCAGTTGCTCAGTCGTGTCTGAATCTTTTGCAGCCCCATGGACTGTAGCCCTCCAGGCTCCTCTGTCCATGGGATATCCTGGACAAGAATACTAGAGTGGATTGCCGTTTCCTTCTCCAGAGGCTCTTCCCAACCCAGGGATCGAACCCACTTCTCCTGCATTGGCGGGCAGATTGTCACCGTGCCATCTGGGAAGCCCATGCTATATGTATTTTACCACAATTAAAACAAGAAACAAACAAAAAGAAACAGACTGTCCCTTCTGTTCTCTTTGGGGAAGACTCTTAAAGAAAACCCAATATTAGAATATCAGAAATGGAAGAGATCTTAGAGGACATCTGGACTACCCTGGCAATTCATAGATTAAGGATCCTGAAGTTCATCCTGGAGAAGTGGTGGACCTCAGGACCCTCAAGACCACACAGCAATTTAGACAGAATTTCACCCTCTACCAATGGCTCTTGGTCCTGACGAGGGAGAGGCACTGGTCTTGTGTCTTTTCACAGTAATGATCTCTTGGACCTGGGCACCCTCAATTTATATGCAGCCACCAGACATGTTTTGTTTGGTTGTATTGTGTTTAATATTAAAAATTAATTGCTAGCATTTAAAATCAGGCAAATTCTGGGATTTCCCCAGTAGTCCAGTGGTTAAGACAGGACTTCCTATGCAGGGTGTGAGTTTGATCCCTGTTTGGGGAATTAAGGTCCCACATGCTGTGGGGTGTGCAGCCAAAAAAAAAACTAAATAAAATCGAGTAAATTCACATAAATATCCAGATTTCCAGCATCTTCTAACAGAAAGTTCTGGCAGCATTGGGCCCATATTCCCATATGGCAGTGATGGGAGCTGATAAGGACTAGGCTCTTCCCCATTCTCCATAGCCCCCACCCCTCCGCACTGTCTCCCACTTATCCTCAGGCATCTGTTGTTTTTCTAATGTTCAGCCTGCTTTTGTCATTTCTCCTGCCCGCCTGCCCTGGGGAGGCAGGAGGATTGGCAGCCCTGCTTCAGCCTGAACTGGAGGACTGTGGGTCTCTGAACATTTTTCCTAGGTGCATTTCAGCTGCTGGATGGAGTACAGTTGGCCCTTTGTATCTGCAGTTTACCCGCATCTGTGGGTTCAACTAATCACGGGTCAAAACTGTTGCAGGAAAGGGGACCTCTTCCAGGGCCCGCGAGTGGGCTCTTGTCTAACACTCAGAAGTGAATTGTCCAAGGAGGCTCACGTGCTGACAAGGCAAGACACTTTATTGGGAAGGGGTGCCCAGGTGGAGAGCAGCAGGGTAAGGGAAGTCAGGAGGACTGCTCTGCCACGTGGCTTGAGTCTCGGGTTTTATGGTGACGATATTAGTTTCCAGGTTGTCTTTAGCCAATCATTTTGACTCATGGTCCTTCCTGGTGGTGCATGCCTTGTTCAGCCAAGATGGATGCCAGAGAGAAGGATTCTGGGAGGTGGTCGGACACGTGGCGTCTCCTATTGACTTTTCCCAAACTCTTCTGGTTGGTGGTAGCATGTTAGTTCCGTGTTCCTTACCAGGACCTCCTGTTGTAAAACAACTCACACAAATGGTTACTCTGGTGCCTGGCCAGGGTGGGTGGTTTCAGTCAGTGTGCTTCTCCTAACAAAACTTGGGGTGGGACTTCCCTGGTGGTCCACACTTCCAATGCAGGGGGCATGGATCCGATCCCTGGTTGGGGAACTAAGCTCCCATATGCCTCTCTGTGTGGCCAAAAGCAAGACAAAACAAAAAACTATTTTTTTGGGGAAAAAAATCCAGATAGTTCCAAAAAACAAAAACAAAACTTGAATTTGCTGCACGCTTTGGCAACCATTTACATAACATTCATGTTGTATTAGGTTTTATAAGAAATCGAGAGATGATTTTAAGTATATGGGAGGATGTACATTGGTTACATGCAAATATTACACCATTTTACATAAGGTAAAATGCATCCATGGATTTTGGTATCCAAGAGGCAATGCCCTTTGATCCTGGAAGCAGTCCTCCATGGATAACAAGGGATGACTGTACACCTGGAATTCTGTTTATCTTATCCATTTCACTGTGGCCCCAAGATATTGTGGACTGGCTTTGGCTGAAGAACTTGCTTTTCTGTGATGCCTTGCCTTTAAGAAATGTTCCCATTTGACAGATGGGGAAGCTATATGAGAAACAAACAGGGATGTGTCCAGAGAAGAAAGTCACTTGAAGGCTTGGCACTGTGTTTGAATGGTTGCGGGCTTAGAGTGGTACCTCCACATGATGGAATATTATTCAGTCATAGAAACGAATAAAGTTCTGATACGTGCCGCAGCATGGATGCACCCTGAAAACACAATGCTAACACAAAGACAAGTTTTGTATGACTTGACTTATATGAGGTACCTGCTGCTGCTACTGCTGCTAGAAGAGGCAAATTCATAGAGATAGAAAGCAGAACAGAGGTTACCAAGGACTGGAGGGAAGCGGGGATGAGAAGGTATAATTAAAGGAGTATAGAGTTTCTATTAGAGGTGGTGAACAATTTTGGAAAAAGAAAGTGATTATGGTTGTAGGACATGCTGAATATAATTAATGCCACAGCATGGTTCACTTAAAAATGGTTAAAATGGTACATTTCATGTTATGTACATTTTATCACAATAAACACAATAAGGAAATAACAGAGAAAAATGTTAACATCTGCAAGAAGTTCCATGTGGTATTGCTGCATCTTTCTCTAAATACAGAGACAGAGAATGTATTTCTCTAAATACAGATATATACAGAGAAACAGGAATAAACAATTTTTAAAGTTTTGTTATCATCTAGGACACCACTGAGAAGTGAGTGGCCATTCCATTCCTACTCCTGACAACAACAACAACCCATTCCTCACACAGCAGTTCACCTGTTGCGCCCCTGTCCTTTGCGCTTCCAGAATTTTGCATTCACAGCATTAGTAAGTTGCAATGTATCATCTTTCAGGGTGATGATCTGATTAATGTGTTTTCTCACTTGGTTATAAGCATCACAGCATCATGAGGGCAGGAATCGTGCCTGATTTTTGGTTCAGCATTATATCCCCAGCGCTTAGCCCAGGGCCTGGCATATAGTTAGGATCTCAACAGATATTTCATGAAAGAAAAGACTAGAAGTTCATAAAGCAGGTGTTCAGTTCAGTTCAGTTCAGTTCAGTCGCTCAGTCGTGTCCGACTCTCCGCAACCCCATGAATCACAGCACGCCAGGCCTCCCTGTCCATCACCAACTCCCGGAGTTCACTCAAACTCAGGTCAAAGTGTCACCAGGGAAGATACATATTCTGTAGCTGCCATGTTGCTCAGAGGGTACTTCCACTATGATTCATGCGGTTTGGGGTTATTCTCCATTTTTGCTAGCCAGAGTCTCTTTCTACTGTTTGGAACCAAAAAACAAAACAAAACAACACCTTCCATTATATAATCTCCCTGAGCCTGAGTCTCTTTACCTGTAAAATAGAGGTAATAATAGCTTGCCACTTTTGGGACAATTGTGCTTAATTGTATCTGACTGTTTGCAACCCGATGGACTATAGCCCGCCAGGCTCCTCAGTTCATTGGATTGTCCTGGAAAGAATACTGGAGTGATTTGCCATTTCCTCCTCCAGGGGATCTTCCCCACCCAGGGATCGAACCCGTGTTTCCTGCATTGCAGGCAGATTCTTTACCACTGAGCCACCTGGGAAGTCCAGTAATGGAAGGTACTACCTTCCATGTATTCATTTTAATAAGGATTACATCAATGAACTCAGTGTTCACCAAGATGATGAGAGAAGAGGAGAAAGATGGTGCCAAGTGTATTTCTTATCCTGCTGTAACAAATTACCACATGCTCAATGGCTTAAAACAACCACATTTATTCTCGTATAGCTCCGGAGATCGAAAGCCTGAATTGG
Source organism: Moschus berezovskii (assembly GCF_049115385.1). Lineage (NCBI taxonomy): Eukaryota > Metazoa > Chordata > Mammalia > Artiodactyla > Moschidae > Moschus > Moschus berezovskii. Next base: position 31,651,156 of record NC_142486.1, on the reverse strand, counting down.
GTCAGCACGGCTGCCTTCCTTCTGGAGGTTCTAGAGAAGAATCCATTGCCTTGCCTTTTCTAGGGTTGCCCTTTCTTTCTAAAGGTCACCTGCATTCCTTGGCCCATGATCCCCCATCATTCAACCTCTGTTCCTGTTGGGATCCCACCTTCTCTGACTCTTACCCTCTTGTCTCATATAAGGACCCTTGTGACTGCACTGAGCCCATCTGGAGAGTCTATGATGATCTCTCCATCACAAGATGCTTAACTCAATCTGCGGACTCATTTTGCCAAGTGCCTTTTGTCATGTAAGGTATCACCTTTCTTTGGAGGGCTCTTATGCAGCCTACCACTCCATGTGTCTGAAGTTTTGATTTGTAACTGTTTATGTGGTTATAAATATTCCAAGATTCCAAGAAAAATAAGTTATCTTCCCTGCCTTCAATGCTTACAATACTGTTGGGGAAACGAACAATTTACCAGTCCATGAAGCCCCAGGCAGTGGTCAATGCTTCCCTGAGAGGTGAAGGTGATATTTTGAGAATATGAAAATGAATGTAAGGATCCTTTGTTTCACTGGGTATCTCATCTGCTCAGACCTGCAGCTTACAACCTCATAGGCTGTGCCTGCTCAGATTCTGGGGGCCACCTTCCCAGGAAAGACGATGGGAATGTTGTCTCCTGGAAGTGTGTGACACAGCATTCCTACCTTCTCCTCACAGGAAGTGGGAGCTTTGGGAAAGGCAAGGTGGAATCTCTTCACTAGATCAGCAGATGTCTTTACTTTCTACTTTTGTAGATTCCTGTGGTCTGCATGTCTGTGTTTTCCCCAAATTCACATGTTGAAATCCTAAACCTAAATGTGACAGGATCAGATATAGGGTGTTTGGGAGGTGCTTAAGTCACGAGGGCAGAGCCCTTCTGAATGAGATTAGTGCTCTTATAAAAGAGCGTTACAGTGGATAATAACCTGCCTGCCAATGCAGGGGACACAAGTTCGATCCCTGGTCCAGGAAGACTCCATGTGCTGTGGAGCAACTAAGCCCATGGGCCACAACTACTGAGCCCTCGCATCTAGAGTCCATGCTACCCAATAAGAGAAGCCACCACAATAAGAAGCCCGTGCACTGCAATGGATAGTAGCCTCTCTGCTTGCCGCAGCTAGAGAAAGCCTGTGTGCAGCAACAAAGACCCAGGGCAAACATAAATAAATAAATAAAAATTTAAAAAATTAAAAAAAAAAAATAGAAGAGGTGCCAGAGAACTCCTCTCTCCCCTTGACCTTGTGAGGACACAGCAGCAACTCTGCACCACTTACCTGCTCATGCTGGTCCCCTGATCTTGGACTTATAGCCTCTAGAACTGTGAATACTGTATTTCTACTGTTTATAATGCACTCAGTCTGTGGTATTTTTGTTATAGCAGCCCTTACAGACTGAGACTCTGATGATTTGGTAAATTTCATATGTACCCTATGACCCTTAGCATTAATTTTGGCTTAGGGTCAGGTAAATTGATGGTTAAAAAGAGGTAAGTGGCAAGGGGGAAGGCGTGTCCCCCCTCCTCCAACTTCCCAGAGTCCTGGAGAAATTGTGTCAGTTAGAAATAGGACAGGATGGTCCAAAGAGCAAGAAATCGGCTGCTGGATCCTCCACTGTGATACAGTGTGCATTATTCTTGGAAAGCAGGAAACCGTGCCCTTCTCTCATCAAGATAGTAAAGCACCACTGCCAACAGTAATAAAGACAGTGTGTGAGCAATTTAATTGGGGTATTTACAAGGGAGTCCTACCACCGTGTGTCCAGATAGACTTTACTCAGCTTCCAAGCCCTCAGGTAGCTGACTCTGGGTCTGGCATGTGGCTAGAATGAGTTAAGTCGTTCACTGGTGAGTTCCTAGTTTTTCAACTGGCATCTGTCCTGTGGCCTGGTCCATAAACTCTGCTTTCCTAGAATAAAAATTGTGATGTGTGTCTCAGTAAGGATGACTTGATATGTGTGAGCTATGTGCCAAATACGAAGGTCTTAAAACTTACTTATATGTCAAATTAAAATTTTTATTGTGTGTTTATTCATTTGGCCTTGTTGGGTCTTCGTTGCCACATGCAGAATTTTTTCCCTGATTGCGGCGAGCAGGAGCTTCCCTCCGTTTCAGTGTGCAGGCTTCTCACTGTGGTGGCCTCTCTTGTTGCAGAGCTCATCCTCTTGGACGCCTGGGCTTCAGTCACTGTGGCCCACGGGCTTAGTTGCTCCGCATCAGGTGGGATCTCCCTGGAGCAGGGATCAAACCCACGTCTCCTGCATGGGCAGGTGGATTCTTTATCATTGAGCCACCAGGGAAGCCCTTATTGTGGTTTTGATTTGCAGTTCCTTGATGGTTAATGATGTTGGGCATCTCTTCTTGTGCTTATTGACTGTTTGTATATCTTCCTTGGAGAAATATCTGTTCAGATCCTTTGCCCATTTTGTAATGAGTATACTCAATCTTGAAAGGTCTCCCAAATGATTACATACCACAGCCACTATAGAATAGTGATTCATTGTGGGCACTCTGCTGTTGGTGGCCTCTATTTGAATATCACTTTGGCCACGTATTAGTACATGACCTTGACCATTCTCTCCAGACCTCAGTTTTTCCTGTCCTATTGGGATAGAAATATTAGCGACTTCTTAAGGTTGTTGTAAGGATTAAAAAGGCAGCACTTATCAAAGGCTTAGTAAGAATTAATAAGGACTCAGTAAATATTATTAATACCCATGATGGAAATAACATTAACACTTACCAAGCATACGATATCTCATTTCATCTACACGGCAATCTTTCAAAATAGGTTTAATCATCTCCATTTTACAAGCAAGGAAACTGAAGCTCAGGGAGATGAGGGAATGTGTCCCCGGCTACACAGCTGATAAGAGACTGAGCAGATTCCTCCCTGGATCTGAATGACTGCAGTGCTGTGCCGTGGTTAGTCACATGTCAGACTCTTTGCGACCCCCCGGGACTGTAGCCCGCCAGGCTGCTCTGTCCATGGAGATTCTCCAGGCAAGAATATTGGAGTGTGTTGCCATTTCCTCCTCCAGGGGCTCTTCCCAACCCAGGGATTGAACCCAGGTCTCCCAAATTGCCAGCGGATTCTTTACCATCTGAGCCACCAGGGCAGCCCATATATATATATATATTTATATGGTGGCTTCTGATTTTCCACCTTTAATATGAGAGCGGTCGCTCTGGTTTATGGAGGGAAATGCCTCCACCATAGTGGCCCTGGTGGAAGCAGGACTCTGTGAGGCCCAACCCAGTAACTGACTGAAGGTCAGTTCAATTCAGTTCAGTCGCTCAGTCGTGTCCGACTCTCCGTGACCCCATGAACCGCAGCACACCAGGCCTCCCTGTCCATCACCAGCTCCCGGAGTTCACTCAAATCCACCTCCATCGAGTCGGTGATGCCATCCAGCCATCTCATTCTCTGTCGTCCCCTTCTCCTCCCGCCCCCAATCCCTCCCAGCATCAGAGTCTTTTCCAGTGAATCAACTCGTCGCATGAGGTGGCCAAAGTATTGGAGTTTCAGCTTTAGCATCAGTCCTTCCAATGAACACCCAGGATTGATCTCCTTTAGAATGGACTGGTTGGATCTCCTTGCAGTCCAAGGGACTCTCAAGAGTCTTCTCCAGCACCACAGTTCAAAAGCATCAATTCTTCGGTGCTCAGCTTTCTTCACAGTCCAACTCTCACATCCATACATGACTCTTGGAAAAACCATAGCCTTGACTAGATGGACCTTGGTTGGCAAAGTAATGTCTCTGCTTTTTAATATGCTGTCTAGGTTGGTCATAACTTTCCTTCCAAGGAGTAAGCATCTTTTAATTTCATGGCTTCAATCACCATCTTCAGTGATTTTGGAGCCCCAAAAAACAAAGTCTGACACCATTTCCACTGTTTCCCCATCTATTTCCCATGAAGTGATGGGACCAGATGCCATGATCTTTGTTTTCTGAATGTTGAGCTTCAAGCCAACGTTTTCATTCTCCTCTTTCACTTTCATCAAGAGGCTTTTTAGTTCCTCTTCACTTTCTGCCATAGGGTGGTATCATCTGCATATCTGAGGTTATTGATATTTCTCCTGGCAATCTTGATTCCAGCTTGTGCTTCTTCCAGCCCAGCGTTCCTCATGATGTACTCTGCATATAAGTTAAATAAACAGGGTGACAATATACAGCCTTGATGTACCCCTTTTCCTGTTTGGAACCAGTCTGTTGTTCCATGTCCAGTTCTAACTGTTGCTTCCTGACCTGCATACAGGTTTCTCAAGAGGCAGGTCAGGTGGTCTGGGATTCCCATCTCTTTCAGAATGTTCCACAGTTTATTGTGATCCACACAGTCAAAGGCTTTGGCATAGTCAATGAAGCAGAAATAGATGTTTTTCTGGAACTCTCTTGCTTTCTCCATGATCCAGCGGATGTTGGCAATTTGATCTCTGGTTCCTCTGCCTTTTCTAAAACCAGCTTGAACATCTGAAATTTCATGGTTCACGTATTGCTGAAGCCTGACTTGGAGAATTTTGAGCATGACTTTACTAGCGTGTGAGATGAGTGCAATTGTGTGGTAGTTTGAGCATTCTTTGGCATTGCCTTTCTTTGGGATTTGAAATGCCCTCCTCAACTGTTAGTCTCCGGAAAGGTTTTAGGTTCCTGCTATTCAAGTGCAATTGTCATTGAGCAAATACTGTCAGAAAAGAATCAGTTGGCTCTCTGAGCAGCACCATGGCAGTTGACAAGAACAAGAGCCTTATGAAAGGTGGTAAAAAGGGAGCCAAGATGAAAAAGTCAACCCATTTTTTAAGAAAGATTGGTATGATGTGAAAGCACCAGCCTCATTCAGTGTAAGAATTATTGGGACAACACTTGTCATGAGATCTCAAGGAACCAGAATCGTATCTGATGGCCTCAAGGGTTGTGTTTTTGAAGTGACCCTTGTTGATCTGTAGGATGATGAAGTTGCATTGAGAAAATTCAAACTCATTACTGAGGATGTTCAGGGCAGAAACTGCCTCATTTCCATGGCCTGGATCTCATCAGTGACAAAATATGCTCCATGGTTAAAAAAATGGCAGACCATGATTGAAGCTCATGTTGATGTCAAGATTATCGATGGTTATTTGCTTCATCTGTTCTATGTGGGTTTTACTAAAAAAATGCAACAATCAGATTTGGAAGACTTCTATGCCCAGCACCAAAAGGTCCACCAGACCTGTAAGAGGTTGATGGAAATCATGGCCCGAGAGATACAGATAAATGACTTGAAAAAGGTGGCCAATAAATTGATTCCAGGGCTTCCTTGTTGGTGCAGTGGCTAAGAATCTGCCTGCCAATGCCGGGACACCAGTTCAATCCCTGGTCAGGGAAGATCCCACATGCTGCAGGGCAACTAAGCTCATGTCCCACAACTACTGAGCCTGCACTCTGGAGTCCCATAAGCCGCAACTACTGAGCCCGTGTGCTGCAACTCCTGAAGCCCGTGCACCTAGAGCCTGTGCTCCGCAATGAGAAGCCTCCACAATGAGAAACTCCACGTGCTGCAATGAAGAGTAGCCCCCGCTCGCCACAACTAGAGAAAGCCAGAGCATAGCAATGAAGACCCAGCACAGCCAAAACTACCATGCGTAAATAAATAATTTAAAAAATACATCGACTCCAGACAGCATTGGAAAAAACATAGAAAATTCTTGCCAGGCTTTCCACTCCATCTCCATGATGTATCTGTTAGAAAAGTAAAAATGCTGGAGAAGCCCAAATTTGAATTAGAAAAACTCATGGAGCTACATGGTGAAGGGAGGAGTTCTGGAAAAGCTACTGGGCATGAGACAGGTACTAAAGCTGAACAAACTGATGGATATGAGCCACCTCTCCAATAATTTTTTTTTAAATTCAGACTTTTAATGGCGACAAATAAAAGGTCTTATTTGTGCCATTTTTTGCGGTCATTCTTTTTAGATAATCTGACAGCTTGTGGAATTATGTGTTCTGATTTGATAGTAATGTGAATTTTTCTGAAAAAAAAAGAAAAGAAAGGAATCAGAGAAGAACGTAGTCATGAAATCATCACCAGCTTATCTGGACAGAGAAAAACTATAGCACCCCATGGCCAAGGATGTGTTCATTTCACTTTGGGCAGGTTTTTGAGTCAGAGAATCTTTTCATACAACCCTGGCAAACTCTCCATGTTTAGCATGGCTTCTCCTTCGAGAACCTCACAGAGCTAACTGGAAAAGGATGAAAGACAAGGATCCAGGGGGGCTCCCTGTTTTCCCAGAACCACTATTTAGGATTCCTGTGTAGTTCCTCATAGTGACATTAGGTGTCATGTTTGAGTTGTCTGAGGCCAGTCTCTGAGCAATTAACAAAATGCCTCATTCCCCAAGAGTTTCTGGCTCTCTAAAATCCAGTTTGGAGGCATACATTACCAGCACCCCGGCCCCAAAGCAGTTTGGATAATCTGGTTCTCATTTATGGAACCAAGCATGCCCCTAAGAAGAGGCTCCCAGCAGCTGGATAAGCTAAAAGGGGCTCTGTGCCTGTGACTTTACAACTGATTTCTCTGTTGTTGAAAGAGGGGGTGATGGGTGAGGCTTCCCTGATGGCTCAGCAGGTAAAGAATGTGCTTGCAATGCAGGAGACACAGGAGACGTGGGTTCGATCCCGGGTCAGGAAGATTCCCTGGAGGAGGGCATGGCAACCACCGCAGTATTTTTGCCTGGAGAATCCCATGGACAGAGAAGCCTGGCGGGCTACAGTCTATGGGGTAGCAAAGGGTCAGACACGAATGAAGTGACTAGGTACGCATGCACGATGTATGGATAAGAGACAGTTTATGCAAAGGCCCTACCAGCTCAGAGCCCTGTTCTCCCAGAGTTCTCTGCTCTGCCCTGTCTCATCGGCTCACGCCTGTGTCTACACAAGGCTGTGAGCAACTGTGGGCAATGGGGGAGTGGGGACTCTTTCCTTTCCTCCCTTCTTCCCTCCCTTTCTTCTTTTCTCTTTTTTCCCTTCCATCTTTCCTCCCTCTCTCTCTTGCTTCCTTCCATCCCATGCATATTAAGTGCCAGACCCTGGAGCTAAAACAGAGAACACAACAGCCGGTCTCTATTCTTTCGTGGAATTGACATTCTGATCCTTTATTTGTCTGTAAGTTCTCAGCACTTAGCACGTGGTAGGCACTTAACTGCTTTCATGGCTTGGTGTATACTCTTCCAGTTTTTTCCTATGTGTTTACTAACACGATACACGATATTTAAATTTGAGATGGAAATGAGATCATGCATTAATAATATATATATATATATATTCTGTAACTCACCACCCCCAACCCCAGCATAATAGTGTCTTACGGCCATCTTTCCAGGTTAGAATATAAAAATTGACTTCAGGGTTTGCATGTCCCCAAGATGCTGTTTGGGCTTCCCAGGTGGTGCTAGTGGAGATGCTAGTGAAGATCCCCTGGAGAAGGTCATGGCAACCCACTCCAGTATTCTTGTCTAGAGAAATCCCATGGACAGAGGGGCCTGGTATGCTCCAGCTCATAGGGTCACACACAGTCGGACATGTCTTAAATGACTTAGCAAGCAAGCAAGCAAGAAGCTATTTGGAGTTGCTCCGCCCCTTGGAGTCTAGGAAAAACTGGCTTCAACCCAAATTCATTCCCTGTGGAATCTCAGGGTCAGGTTAGGATTGTGGATGGACCAGGTGTTCATGTTCTCATGGTTACTTTTGGTCCCTGTTTATACTTCTTGTGTTAATTTCATTCAATATATTTAATTAATCTCCTACTATTAGACATTTAGGTTGTTTCCAGTCTTTTCCTATCACTAATAGTGCTGTAGTGAAAAAGCTTGTTCATCCTTTGTTTTATGTGTGTTGAATAAATTGCTGTAACTGGCATTGCTGGGTCAATTTAGCAATATATATTGCTATAGATACAGGTATTATAATATCTATGAATACTGTTCAGTTCCCTTATGGAAGCTGTAATAGTTTTCATTCCCAATAGGATATGTTACAAAGTGTGTCTTTGCTTAACTGTGCAAATATACACACACACACACTTTTTCATATTCTTTTCCTTTTTTTTTTGGAATTGTTGATCTGCAGGAGCTTTTCACATGTCAGAGAAACTATCCTTTTGTAACTTAAAGTGCAGATATTTTTTCTTAAGAAGTTTATTATTTATTTTCTTATCATCCTTTTTGAAAAAACAACTGCTTAGTATCCCATAAATAATTTTAAGCAGTCTCTTTTTGCTGGACATCTTGGTTGTTTTCAATTTTGGGCTGTTATAAATGACACACATCTTTCTACTAATCTGCAGTGCATCTCTTTATGCTAAATTCCTATAAGTGGAACTGCTTGGTGAAAGAAAGTGCTGTGCTGTGCTTAGTCACTCAGCCATGTCCAATTCTTTGTGACTGCATGGACTGTAGGCTAGGCTCCTCTGTCCATGGGGATTTTCCAGGCATGAATACTGGAGTGGGTTGCCATTTCCTCCAGGGGATCTTCCCAACCCAGGGATAGGACCCAGGTCTCCCACATTGCAGGCGAATTCTTTACCATCTGAACCACCAGGGAAGCCCAAGAATACTGGAGTGGGTAGCCTATTCCTTTTGCCAGGGGATCTTCCCGACCCAGGAATTGAACCGGGATTTCCTGCATTACAGGCAGATTCTTAGCCAGCGGAGCTACCAGGGAAGACCTGATGAAAGAATATGGACCATAAAAAGCCTTTTGATACATATTGGGCCTTGGATATTATATTTTTAAAATCTTGTATTTATTTAACTTTTTTTTTTTTTTGGGTTGCACTGGGTCTTAGGTGCAGTTTGCGGGGCCTTTAGTTTAGTTGTGGCATGTGGGATCTAGTTCCCTGAGCAAGGATTGAACCCAAGCCTCTTGTATTGGGAGCGTGCAGACTTAGCCACTGGACCACCAGGGAAGTTCTTCTTTTTATTGTTTAAAAACAACAATTATTTAGTAGTTTAAAAAAAATGCCCCATGTCCCAGTGGCCCATCCACTCAGCGTGGTGAGTCTAATCTATCCTCCCACCCCTTTTCACTTGCTCTGTATTATTTTGAAGCAAATCATTCCATCTATAAAGATCAAAGGATGTAGAGAGATGCTATCTTTGGATGAGAAATTCACCATCTCTCCCCCCAGTTCTTCTAGGTCGTGGCAATGAAAAGCTACCATGATGCTGTTTACAGTTTTCCTCCTGGAGCCTGCTGGGGGACGAACATGGAATCCCATTGGCTTGCCCCTTCTCTGGAGCTCTGCTCTTGTTTTGCAGACAGGACAAAATGTTCACCCACATGGATGACTCAGCTAGCCCCAAGCCTCTTTGGTTCACTGCAGAATCCTCACAGACCCAAAAGCTTTGCTTCAACCGTACGTTTTCATTTACTTTTTATTCATTCCAAAGGCAGGCAGGAAATTGCCATTGGTACATGAGTCATGCAGGAATCTTTCCTCTGCCCTTTCCCATTTGGATGTGGCTTCCTTGAAAAATACCCAGGTGGACAGGCGCTTCTCCCATGGAGTCTTGACTTTGTGGGCACTGACTCTGGCTGGTGGAGGGCTCTGTCTGTTCCACGACTGAGCCCCAGAGCCTACCCAGGACCCTCCAGGCCATATTCTGAAAACTCCTCCTGCTTCTGACAGGCCTCCAGTCTCCTTCCTTAGCTGACTTCACCCCGGGGGTACTGGGCATTGAGGGGGTTGGGGTGGACACTGTCAGCCAGGCCCGCTTCCTCATTTACACAGCACCAATTATTGCCAAGACAGCTGCTAGCTCTCAGAATTTGGGAAGCAGAGAATCAATAGGGGTGCAGCAGTATCCATAGCAGCTGCTGGCTGCCTGCTGTCTCTGCACGAATGACCTGACCCAGGGCTGGTGCCGTGGTGCCGAGGTCTTGTCACCTAGCTCACTAAAGCCTCCAGTGCTCTGCACATGGGCATTTCATTATTCTGACTTTACCCAAGAGGCTTTCGGAGAAACCAGGGGATTCAACGAAAGTTATATAGCTTGAGCAGGTCCTGGTACTGGAGTTTTGAATCCAGGTTCTTAAGCTGGAATTTTGACCCTAAGGTCCTCAACCTTTTGATTCATTTTAAAAAATCATTTTATTTTTATTTGTTTATTTGTCTGTGTCAGGTCTTAGTTGTGGCACTTTGGGGCGCTTAGCTGTGGCTCAAGGGCTTTGTTTCCCCCGGCAGGTGGGGTTTTAGTTCCTCGACCAGAGATCAAACCCACGTCCCCTGCACTGGAAGGCAGATTCTGAACCACTGAACCACCAGGGAAGTCCTTTGATTCATTTTTTTAAAAAAAACAAAGCAGGTAGAGGTCATAGCAGAGAGGCTTCCCTATCAAATCCCCCTCTGAGGCCCAACCTGGAGAAACCAAGGGCAGGAAGGTCAGGTTGGGGGTGGCATGAACATTGGCTAGTGACACTTTTCTGGGTATAAGTGATTGCCAGATGGAGGCTTCCAGAGGGAAAGTTTGCTTGTAAGTAATGGCTTCTGACTTCTTTGGGCTACTATCTGTGTCACTGAGTGCAAGCTCCTATTGCTTGCCCCGTGGCAGGACAGTAAATCGAGAGATGGGTTGTTGGGGCAAGGAATAGCAGTTATTCAGAAAGCCAGAGAACTGAAAGATGGCGGACTGGTGTCACAGACAGCTGGACGTGACTTAACAATGGAACAACAAGAGTCCCAAAGAACCATCTTTCCTGAGTTAGAATTCAGGCTTCTTTTATCCAAAGTGGAGGACATAAAGTCCTGATTCTGGTCAGATTCTGGAAGAGATGTCTTAATTTCTTCCTCCTTAAAGTCGTTCGCATGTGGGCCTGGTCAGGAGGTTTTCTATAAGGTAACAAAGGTATTTTAGCTTAACATTCATTACATGGGAGCGAGGGTTCTCAGAGATAGGCCATTACATATGATTTAATCTTATGAGCAATATCCCTTTTGTGATTAACTTGTGGATGACAGAGGATGAGATGGCTGGATGGCATCACCGACTCAATGGACATGAGTTTGAGTAAACTCTGGGGGTTGGTGATGGACAGGGAGCCCTGGCATGCTGCAGTCCATGGGGTCGCAAAGAGTTGGACACAACTGAGCAACTGAACTGAACTGACTGAACTGCAGCAAAAGCAATGGAAGACAAAGAGTAAAGTAAAAGAAACAGATCCAATACGGAGTCAGAATTATAGCTAGAGACGAGAGCGGGACCTCTCAATTCAGCAATGGGCCTCATGGGGGCTTTGGAATATTCTCCCGTCACTCTGAATGGACAGACCTGTACATCCATGCAGAGTGGAGTACTTTGCCCAAGTGGGGATGCTGGGGCTGTGGTCTTCTCTGCCCACCTCATCAAGACTCTGAGCCACCAGGGGAACTATGGAACGTCAACGTGGTAGAAATTTTCCCTTCTTATAAGGAGAGGGAAATTTGCACATGGACAGACACCTGGGAGAATACATCTGAGGTATCTGATAGAGGAAAATATTGGAGCCAAGGAATGCCAAGGATTGCTGGCAGTATCCAGAAGCTGGAAGGAGTGAGGAAGGTTCTAGAGCCTCCAAAAGAACCAAGCCTACCGACACCTTGATTTCAAACTGCTGGCCTCTGGAACCAGGAGATAATATATTTCTGTTGTTTCAAGCCACCCAGTTGTGAAAGTTGTTACCTAGGAAACAAATACATTTGGTTAATTATTTTGTTTGCTTGCTTGCTTATTGTTTTTCTTCCAATTGACAAGACTTTTATTTGTTTATTCTCTCTTGTATCCCTAGTGCCCAGCTGTGGGTCGAACACAGAAAGAACTTGCCACATATTTTTAGATGAATCAAATCTCTCACGTAATCAGTCATAACATCTTGTCAACTGTAGCTTGTCTTGTGTTCATTGCCTTGTATCATGTCCTTCACTCTCACTTTAGGTCATCATCTCCCTCTGAGTATTTTTTGGGCAGCTGGGTGTCTCTTCCTTGCTGTGCCCGGGCTTTCTCTAGCTGTGGCAAGTGGGCTTCTCATTGCAGTTGCTTCCATTTTTGGGGAGCACAAGCTCTATAGCTCAGACTTCAGTAGTTTCAGCTTTTGGGCTCAGCAGTTGTGGCTCCAGGGCATGTGGGATCCTCCCCGAAGAGAGATTGATCCCTTATCTCTTAACTACTGCAGCATCAGAGAAACCCTCTCCCTCTGAATTTGTGCAGGAGCCTTCCATCTTGTCTCCTTGCAGTTTAACTTTTTCTCTTCTTTTTAACACAAATCTGATCTTCTCACTTCCCCATTTTAAACCCTTTATTCTTTCCCCGCTGTCTATATGAGCTGTTGGACCTTGTGTGTGTGGGTATGTGTGAGCATGTGTGTGTTCAGTTGTGTCCAACTCTTTGCGACCCCATGGACTGTAGCCCACCAGGTTCTTCTGTCCATGGAATTTTCCAGGCAAGAATACTGGAGTGGGTTGCCATGTCCTTATCCAGGGGATCTTCCTGACCCAGGGATTGAACTTGCATCTCTTGCGTTGGACCTGGGTCATGCGGCATAAACTCTCAGTCTCAGCCTGTTTCCTCATCTGTGGAATGGGAGTAATAATTGCACCTACCTCCCACCAAGTTGATGTGAAGATTAACTGAGAATCAATTGATTCTCATGGAGCACAACACCCAGCACATCACAGGGGCCCTGTGAATGCTGGCTTTCACCATTAGGTCAACATTTGTGTGGGATTGAGGCTAGAGACCTGAGGCTATATAAAATGAGTCCTTTGTTAAGATGGAGAAAAGCATTTTAAAAATCATGCTTTCAAAATTGACTTGCCTAACAAAGTGATTAAAAAGCAGAGTTTGTCTAGCCTTTTGGCCTGTTAAAGTTTGGAGAAGACATCTGTTTTGAAAGCATGAGTTTGCATATCATTAAACACACAATGAAAACACATTAAGTGAAAAACTTAAACTAGGCTCATATTTATATTAAAATTATATCATTTGTACCATAGACATACATAATCTTAAACGTGGGAATAAAGGAATTGATTTTAATCATGGTTCAGAATTGATGCTCTCTATTTCTAAAACCTCTTAATCAGGAAATTTCCCAAGAGAAATTGTTTAAAATACAGGGTAACACATGTGAGAGCAATTCCAAAATTTAATGTGTGCAAATTATTCATATATTCATAATTTTATTATAGCATATTGAATTTGGGGAATCAAGCCCAGGTGCAGAGAAGCTTAAAAAAGGCCCATAAGTGAAATGAATTTAAATATTACAACTACCTTCCTGTCGACCCTGAGCGTTCACTAAAACACTAGCAATTTTAATAAGATTGGAAGTTCTTGTTGATTTGAAAGGCTAAATTGGTGAGAACCTCTCTTTTTTTAAAAAAACTTTCTTTCAAAAAGTCAGACTTCCTGTAGAATTTAACAGTTCTGTAATGTGGTCAGATGCTCTTCTCAAGCTGCTTTGTTTGATTTGGCAAGTTTTAAAAATAGTGCCAGCAGAGAAGATAGTAAATGATTGAAAAGAGAAATATGAACATGGCTGGCTAGTATTATTATTTACTACTTATTAAAATTAGAAATTCTCTTAAAAGTTAATAGGCGAGGGACTTCCCTGGTGGTCCCATGGTAAACACTTCACCTTCCATTGCAGGAGGTGTAGGTTTCGATTTCGGATCAGGGAGTTAAGATCCCACATGCCTCGTGGCCCCCCAAATCCAAACATAAAGCAGAAGTAATATTGTAACAAATTCAATAAAGACTTTATAAAATAGTCCACATCAAAAGAAGAAAAATCTTTAAAAAGTTAATAGGCGAGACAGAGAGACTTGGCCAAAGTACAGTAGACTGGGAGGGCACCCTCGTGTGTGTGTTGGGGGTGTGTGTGTGTTTAATGACCTTTCTGCCTTGTGATACATCTATTTCTGGACCCATCTCAGTCATTGCGGATCCTTGGTTTCCTAGAATCACTGAGAGGAGGTAAAGACTGTTTGACAAGAAGACCGGAGACTTTACTGTCTCCTGGGAGCGTACCAGGCCATGGAAAATTGCGCCATGACTTGGGCCTGTGTCCAGTAGGAAAGGGGAAGTCTCTCCACTGTCTTATTTTATTCAGTTCAGTTCAGTTCAGTTGCTCAGTCGTGTCCAACTCTTTGCAACTCCATGGACTGCAGCACGCCAGGCCTCCCTGTTCATCACCAACTCCTAGAGCCTACTCAAACTCATGTTCATCGCATCAGCAATGCCATCCAACCACCTCATCCTCTGTCGTCCCCTTCTTCTCCTGCCTTCAATCTTTCCCAGCATCAGGGTCTTTTTCAGTGAGTCAGTTCTTCACATCAGGTGGCCAAAGGATTGGAGTTTCAGCTTCAGCATCAGTCCTTCCAATGAACATTCAGGACTGATTTCCTTTAGGATTGATTGGTTGGATCTCCTTGCAGTCCAAGGGATTCTCAGAGTCTTCTCCAGCATCACAGTTCAAAAGCATCAATTCTTCTGTGCTCAGCCTTCTTTATAGTCCAACTCTCACATTCATACATGACTACTAGAAAAACCATAGGTTTGACTAGACGGGCCTTTGTCTTATTTTGTTAAAAAGTTAAATCTCCTAAAATGGTCTTTGCTTACACACATATACCACCATGTTGTATACAATGAAAACAATACAGACAGGAACTTTCCTGGTGGTCCAGTGGGTAAGGCCCCGTGCTCCCAACACAGGGGGCCCAGGTTCAAGCCCTGATCAGGCACCTAGATCCCACATCCCGCAGCTAAAAGAGCCCACATACCGCAACTAAACATCCCGTATGCCAAAACAAAGCTTGACGATCACACGTGCTGGAGGCAAGACCCAGAACAGCCAAATAAAGAAGGAAAGAAAGAAAACAGTGCGGATGAAACGATAGTGTCGCTTGACCCTCTTGCTCTCCCCTCCCCCCTCCACTTGGGACCCTGGTTCCCCGTTCCAAGTTCAACAGCCATCATTGTTACCATTTCCATGTATCTCCTTCCAGATATTTTCTGTGCATTTGTAAACACATATGCATGGAGAAACCAAGTTTGTACATGGTTTCTAATTCACATTAAAAAAAATTCTAAGCTATATATGCTCCTAGTTGAAGGCTCCAATCATTAAGCAAGTTCTGCAGGAGGAACGGCAGGCCCAGCCGGCCCTGTTTCTAGCTCCCTGTTCATGCTGCCCTAAAGTGAACACTTTCAACTTGTTCCTGATCCCTCTGTAACTCTCAGTAATGTGCTTAGGTGTCTACTTCAGATGTTTTCAGCTTCAGGCACTGTCTTTTGACTTCCCAGGGTGGAAGAGGCTTTGCTGCTGCTGCTGCTGCTAAGTCACTTCAGTTGGGTCCGACTCCATGTGACCCCATAGACGGAAGCCCACCAGGCTCCCCCGTCCCTGGGATTCTCCAGGCAAGAACACTGGAGTGGGTTGCCATTTCCTTCTCCAATGTGTGAAAGTGAAAAGTGAAAGTGAAGTCGCTCAGTCGTATCCGACCCTCAGCGACCCCACGGACTGCAGCCTACCAGGCTCCTTCATCCATGGGATTTTCTAGGCAATAGTATTGGACTGGCTTGCCATTGTCTTCTCCAGGACCCAGGCCTACTTACACAATAAATATTCATGGGCAGGGGACCAGGTAAAAAGAAGAATTTCCTTGGGCATTTGTAGCCACTACATAGTCTACATATGGATCAGGGGCAGAAAAACTACCAAAGTGAAAATATAATTTACATTGATATCAAGTAATCAATGTTCCCCACCCCATGAGCAGCTACTAATACAATTTTCTCATAAGAACAATAGCACCCATAAATAAAGTTTCAAAGAAACTGAGTTAGCACTAAAAACAACAACAAATCATACAGTTACTCAAACCAACATTGCTTCTTCAATAAGTGTTAGCTAAAACAATAAAGCATCACATAAAAAACAACAAAAGTGTTAATAAGCTACTGTGAAAACACCAGGACAAGTTTCATAAGAAACCTGATACCCAGAGAAGTAGGGAGAATACTAGAGCACCAAACTGATTTTGAACTGAAGACATTTCTCAATTACAATTCCAAAAACGTGAGGTTCATCTTGGAAGCCTAAAAGGGCAAAGAAGGCAGAATTTAAGGCTCAAATCCATCCAAGAATCCAAGATTCTCTGCCATATGAAGTTTCAAAGAATAACTACCCCCTGGTGGCTCAGAGGTTAAAGCGTCTGCCTCCAATGCGGGAGACCCGGGTTCAATCCCTGGGTCGGGAAGATCCCCTGGAGAGGGAAACGGTAACCCACTCCAGTATTCTTGCCTGGAGAATCCTACGGACGGAAAAGCCTGGTAGGCTACAGTCCACGGGGTCGCAAAGAGTCGGACACGACTGAGCGACGGAACAGAACAGAACAGAAGTAAGAATAGATCACTAAATCCTTACCATCCAGAGGGGAGTCCAGTGCAAGTTACCTTGATGCAGAGCAGAACACAATATTACAAAAAAAAGAAAGAAAGTCAGGGGGCTGGATCAGGGAGTAGAGGAGTTAAAATAAACAACATTCTGAAGAAGCTGTAGTCATACCCAAAGCCTCAAAAAAATTTGCAGCCTGTATCTGGGTAGATCACATGAGTTTGGTTTAAAAAGCCCTTTATTGGCAGTGTTACTAGGTACCTGTCAGAAACACAAAATTCAGCCTTGTTGAAAGAAACTTTCATTCAAGATTTCAAGGAATACACACAGACACACAAATGCACACACTTTTTTTTCAAAGATAATAGCCATGACAGAGTCAAAGAAAACTAGGCAAAAAAGAAAATAAAGATCTACAAGTATGAACTAGCAGAAAAACACCCACAAGACTTCAGCTGTTAGAATTAATAGGTAAAGATATTACAACTATTCTTTACCTGTTTTCAGAACATAAAATTGTTGAAAATACCTTGTAAAAATAGAAAACTATTAAACTGGTAGATATAAAATGGATAAACAACAAGGTCCTAGTGTATAGCACAGGGAACTATATTCAATATCCTGTACTAAACCACACTGCTTTAGGCTATTGCCAGCAATCGCTCAACCCGCTTCTGTGCTCCTCTCATCGTGGTACCAAAATCTTGGTTAGATCAGTATTTGCATTATTATAAACATGGATGTGCCTTTCCCAGCTGAGCCATGTTGAATACCATGGAGTTCAGGGGTCTGTTTTTTATTTGCTTTTTTGACATTCTGTTCTGTTCTGTTCCGTCGCTCAGTCGTGTCCGACTCTTTGCGACCCCATGGACTGTAGCCTACCAGGCTTCTCCGTCCATGGGATTCTCCAGGCAAGAATACTGGAGTGGGTTACCGTTTCCTTCTCCAGGGGATCTTCCCGACCCAGGGATTGAACCCGGGTCTCCCGCATTGGAGGCAGACGCTTTAACCTCTGAGCCACCAGGGAAGCCCTTTTTGACATTAGTAATGGTTAAGTTTCCCCATGTGTGTCATGTTCTATATTCTCACCACTAATTAAGCTGTAAACTCTCTCTCTCCAGATCGTCCCCACTGCTATATGCATTAGGTTTTCCATCAGCCTTATCCTGGAGTGACTCTCCAGGAGCCTTTTCACCTGGTCCATTTGGGACTATCTTCTCTCTAAGCTGCATGTACAGATGTTACCCTGGGAACTTTCTTTCCATCACCCTGGGATTGCTTCTCTTTTCTCTTGAGCTGGTTTCCTCTTGCCTGGGTATCTTCCTCTTTCTTGGTGTGTTTATTTATTACCCCCTCCAGTAGATTTCTGAGGAAAGATACATGGATATTATATGTAGTTTTTCTGTAAGAGAGATCTTATTAGATTGTTGTTCTATATTATTCCTTTTTTCCACTTAGCCTTGTGTTTTGACTATATCGCCCCAGTGGTGTGAATAATTTCCCTCTTATTTTAATGGTTGAGTAGATCATAGAAACCCTCTTAACTGAAACAATTGGCATTCTCTGTTGGATACTTGGCTTCCCATGTGGCGCTAATGGTAAAGAGTCCACCTGCCAACACAGGAGACTCCAGTTCGAACCCTGAGTGGGAAATTCCATAGACAGAGGAGTCTGGCAGGTTAAAGTCTATGGGTTGCAAAGAGTTGGACACGGCGGAGCATGCACAATACTTCATTGAAAATTAGAAAGACATACAGTGGCAAAGAATGGCTCAAAGCTCATCAATTCTATTCTATTCCCTCCCAAGAAGACTCCCCTGCAGTTAGGGTGGGGGCCGTGTACCAGGGATTGACCAAAGGTAAGTGAAATATGTAAATGTATGTATTAGGGTTCTCCAGAGGAACAGAACCAATAGGGTATATATAGAAAGATTTATTATAAGGAATTGATCGCGGAGGCTGAGAAGTCCCAAGATTTGTAGTCAGCCAGCTGGACACCCAGAAAGCCAATGGTTTGGTTCTAGTCCAAGTCTGAAGGCTGATATACCAGCTCCAAGGCAGTTGGGCATAGAGGGTGGATTTTTAAGCCTTTTTGTTCTATTCAGGTCTTCAATGAATTAGATGAGGCCCACCCACACTGGCGAGGGCCATCTGTTTTCCCCAGTCTACCAACTCAGATGCTCACCTCATTCAGAAACATCTTTATAGACAGAGGCAGGATAATATTTGACCAACATCTGTGGACCCTGTGGCCTAGTCAAGTTGACACATATGATGTATCGTCGCAATGTGATAGGTCACTTGCAGACCTCGCCCTAAAGCCCCTGGTGGATTCCTCTATATAGTCTTTCTTTCCTCTCTGTGGGGCTTTTGGAGGCCACATATTAGAGGTGATGGAGTCAGAGGGACGGTGCCTGGACCCCTGGCTCAGCATCTGCCCATAATGATGTTAACAAAAGAATGAACGAATGACTGGGGAAGAGGGAAAAGCCCTTCCTTACAGAACAACGCCAGCTCACACATGTACAAGGAACGAGGGAATTAGAAAGTCACCATCTGGCAGCCACCGCGGTGAGGAGTGTTTTGGGCAAAAATCTTCAATGGATGCTAAAATTAGTAGATGAAAGATTGACGAGAAACTGGATATTTGCATAGTTTCAAAATAAATCCAAGTACGATATTTATAAATCAGGAAGGTTAAAAAGTAATAATTTAGAATGGAGAAACCGGGCTGAGACCATCTTAACCAGTAATCCAAATGGACATCACCAGCAGTGTGTCAAATATACCTCCTGTGCCTTTGACACAAAGCACTGAGAGGGACCAATATCACGTCTGTGGTGTTCTGACCACGTGTGCTTCAGGGGGAAAAATGCAATGAACTCCAATCAAGGGACATTCTAAAAAAGGAGTAGACCTGTGCTTTTTAAACAATTATTTATTTGTTTATTTATGGCTGTGCTGGGTCTTCTCTGCTGGCTGGACTTTCCTCTGTCTGTGGTAAGCAGGGGCCACTCTCTAGTGGTAGTGCATGGGCTTCTCATTGCAGTGGCTTCTCTTGTTGCAGAGCACAGGCTCAGCAGTTGTGGAGCATGGACTTAGCTGCTCCCAGGCATGTGGGATATTCCTAACCCAGGGGTCAAACCCATGTCTCTTGCATTGGCAGGTGAATTCTTTACCACTGAGCCACCAGGAAATCCCTGGGCCTGTGCACTTTGTTTTTTTTTTTTAATTTATCTTTTGGCCATGCAGCTTGTGGGATCTTAGGTCCCCCACCAAGGATTGAACCCAGGCCCTCAGCAGTGAGCGGCTTCCCTGGTGGCTCAAATGAAGAATCAACCTGCAATGCAGGAGACCTGAGTTCGATCCCTGGGTCAGGAAGATTCCCTGGAGAAGGGAATGGCTACCCACTCCAGTATTCTTGCCTGGAGAATTCCATGGACAGAGGAGCCTGGCAGGTTGCAGTCCATGAGGTCGCAAGGAGTCAGACAGGACTGAGTGACTAACACTCAGCAGCGAGGGCAAGGAATCCTCACCAAGGAGTTCCCAAGAATGAACTTTCACAATTTATTTTTATTAGTTTTCTCTATTTTTTGTGCACATCGCCCTGCATATGGGATATTAGTTCCCTGACCATGGGTTGAACCCAGGTCCCCTGCAGTGGAAGCGTGGTGTCTTAACCACTGGACCACCAGGGTTGTCCTAAGGGCCTGTGCTCTTTGAGAAATGCCCAGACAGTGAAAGGCAAAGACAAAGGAAGAGTTCCAGAGTCAAGGAGAATTAATTTGTTCCTGGATTGACCAGGAAAAAAAGCTGTTTTTTTTTTGCTATTCATGGGAAATTGGTGAAATCTGTATAAGGTCTTAGATGATAGTATCCACTTTCATTATCATCAACATTAATTTCCTGATTTTAACAGTCATACTGTATCTGTGTGATAGAATGTCCTTGTTTTTAGGGAATACACACTGACATATTTAAGGGTGAAGAAATATGTCTGCAAGTTGATTCCTAAATCATTCATAAAAATGACAAAATTATGTATGTATAAAGAGAGACCCTGATGCTGGGAAAGATTGAAGGCAAAAGGAGAAGGGGACAACGGAGGGGATGGTTAGATAGCATCACTGACTCCTTGGACATGAATTTGAGCAAACTCCTGGAGAGAGTGAAGGACAGGGAAAACTGGTGTTCTGCAGTCCATGGGGTCTCAAAAGAGTTGACACGATTTAGTGACTGAACAACAAAGAAAGCATGCTCTAGAGAGAAGTAGAATTACAGAGCGAGTGTAAAATGTCAGCATTTCTGTAAGTATGAAATTTTGTCAAAACAAAGTTCAGGGAATTTCCTGGTGGTCCAGCAGCTAGGATTTGGCTCTTTCATTGCCAAGGACCTGGGTTCAATCCCTGGTCAGGGAACCAAGATCCTGCAAGCTGCACAGTGTAACCAAAACCAAAATATAAAAACAAAAACAAAATGAAAATAAAAAAGTTAAAAACAAATCGGCATAACAGGGAAACCTCTGCCATCAGAGTTGGACACGATTTAGAGACTAAACACCACCACCACCACCTCCAAAGGAAATTCACATTTTGTTAACTAGTATGCATTTACTGTATTTGGGTTCCCTGGTGACTCAGTGGTAAAGAATTGCCTGCTGATGCAGGAGATGCGGGTTCGATCCTTGGGTTAGGAAGATCCCCTGGAGATATTATTTGGCTTAATCATTCCCCTAGTGATGGACATTTCAAGAAGATATTCTAAGCCCTGATAATACAGTGTGTTCTAGTTATGACCCATCTCTATGGCAAAACAGATAATAAGAGAGAAAAGGGAAGCCATCCATGATACTGTCTTGTTCAGGGGTTTCCAATGTTTCACAGTTAGCAACACCACTCCTAAATTCGGCATGGAGTTTTAAAGAGCCTAATGAGGGTCTTTCCTGATGGTCCAGCTGTAAAGAATACACCTTCCAATCTAGGGGATGTTGGTTTGATCCCTGGTCAGGGAAACTAAGATCCCATATGCCTCAGGGCAACCAGAGAAAGCTTGCATACTGAAACAAAGAGCCCAGACGCTGCAACGAAGACCCAGAGCAATCTAAAATAAAATAAAAAAGAGCCTTGTTGCTAGCATTTTCACATTGATGGGATTGAGTGTCTATTAAAGAAAGCCAGAAGTAGCTCATTGTATTGGTCAGGACTCTTTAAAATGCAAGACAGGGACTTCCCTGGTGGTCCAGTGGTTAAGACTCTGTGCTTACAATGCAGGGGGCTCGGGTTCGATCCTTGGTCAGGGAAATAACATCCTACATTCCATGTGGCCAAAAAAATATGTTAAAAATACATTAAAAACTGCAAGAGACATCAAAGAAACTCATGTGTGTTCAAAGGAAAGGAATTTATTGGCATGCATATCTGAAGAATCCCTAACTTTTGGCACAGAAGTTCAAACAGGTAAACATTTCCATTAAATTTATCTCTTCCTCCCAAATATTGAGATTCATTAAAGGGAGTGAATCATTTATTGGCTGGAGAAATGTATCAATTAGTCACGTATGCTTGTACATTTTAGTCTACGATGTATGTGTCTGTAACAGCATTTCCTGAAATGGGTTCCTTAGGACATCAATTCTGTTAATAGATGTTCTATGAAAAAGGGTCCATGGTCAGATATGTCTGGGAAACACTGAACTCTGTGCTATATGATAGAACCTCGCTGTTTATCCATCCTATGTGAAAGCTTACATTCTGCATAAAAGCTTACATCTGCTAACTCCAACTTCTCATTCCATCCCTCCTCCAATCCCTTCTTTGGCAACTACCTGTCTGTTCTCTAGTTCCATGATTCTGTTTCTGGTTCATTTTTGTCATATTTTGGATTCCACATATAAGTGATATCATATGGTATTTGTCTTTCTCTTTCTTTTTTTTTTTTTCCTTTAAAAACTTAATAGCATTTATACATTGAAGGTATTTGATTTTCTTGTAACTAGCACTTCAAATGCAACAAGCATTTGAAGCAACAAGCATTTGACCCAACAAGTAAAACTTTCTACAGTTCATAACTTTTATAAATAAAATAAATTAAATGTACAGTGAATAAGTTCTCTGAAATACTTCAATATTTCTGCAGGTTTAGTAACATCGTAAAATACATTTCAACTAAAATTCACAAATCTAAAAACCTGTTAGGCATTTCTCTTTCTGACTGACTTCACTTAGTATGATAATCTCTGGGTCCACTCAGATTGTGGCACATTTCATTCTTTTTTATGGCTGAGTAGTATTCCATTGTATACATGTATCACACCTTCTTTGGCTTCCCAGGGGGCCCAGTGGTAAAGAATCCCCCTGCCAATGCTGGAGATGCAGGAGACATGGGTTCAATCTCTGGGTCAGAAATATCCCCTGGAGTAGGAAACGGCTACTGACTCCAATATTCTTGCCTGGAGAATTCCATGGACAGAGGAAACTTGTGGGCTACAGTTCATGAGGTTACAAAGAGTCGGAATGGCTGAGTGACTGAGCACTCATGCACACCACATCCTTATGCATTTATCTGTCCATAGACATTTAGGTTGTTTCCATGTCTTGGCTATTGTGAGTAATGCTGCTGTGAACATGTATCTTTTTGAATTATAGTTTTGTCTGATATAGTCCCAGGAGTGGGATTGGTGGATCATTTTTTTGTTGAACTTCACATCCTAATGGGAGAGACAACTATTAAATAATTATGCCATCTCTTTTGCTAAGCCATCCTCACCTCCCCCTCGGCTCTCCACAGTTCCCGAAACCCAATACTAATGCTACAGATGCACCTAAGCAGTCCCCCTACAATATCCCAGTTGGGAAGCTCCGTGGTTTCCAGTCTTTCAGCCCAGAAGAGTTGTAGCTAAATGACGCCGCTAAACACAGTGCGCCTGTGCGCGTGTAGGCACAGAGACCTGTCGGGCCGTGCTGCCCCGTCTCTACTTGTAAGTTTATATAAGTTATTTTTTAATAAAGCCTGGACAACATTCCTGTTAAGAGCTGGCTTCAGTTGAATATTCTTGCCTCCTTTATCAAAGATAAGGTGTCCATAGGTGTGTGGATGTATTTCTGGGCTTTCTATTTTGTTCCATTGATCTATATTTCTGGGCGTAGCTACCTCGAAGCATCTTGCTGATCCAGGGATCAAACTCATGTCCCCTGCACTGGCAGATAGATTCTTACCCACTGGACCACAAGGGAAGCCCTATCTATCTCCTTTTGGTTCTGTCTTTCTGGAATAACTTGACTAATACATAGTTACACCCTGATTATACAATTAACCCCTCAACCTGTCAATGTCCAGTCCAGAGCTAAGCCTTGTTTTCTTGAACCTGCTCCCAGATCACCTAATACAAATACAAATCCTGTAATAAGAACTGTCTAACCTTCTCTAATAAACAGGATGCTACCCCACGCCCAAGGTCAGGGCGGTGGCCGAGAGGAGCTGTCCCACATCCAAGAGGCGGTGGCTGCACGGGCACAGGAGGGCCGAGAGGAGCTACTCCAAGTTCAAGGTCAGGAGGGGCGGCCTTGAGGAGATACCCCTCGTCCAAGGTAAGGTACAGCGGCTGCACTTTGCTGGAGCAGCTGTGAAGAGATTTTCCACGACCAAGGTAAGAGAAACCCAAATAAGATGGTAGGTTTCGTGAGGGGGCATCAGAGGGCAGACACACTGAAATCATAATCACAGAAAACTAGTTGATCTGATCATATGGACCACAGCCCTGTCTAACTCAATGAAACTAAGCCATGCTGTGTGGGGCCACCCAAGATGGATGGATCATGGTGGAGAGGTCTGACAGAATGTGGTCCACTGGAGAAGGGAATGGCAAACCACTTCAGTATACTTGCCTTGAGAACCCCATGAACAGTATTAAAAGGCAAAATGATAGGATACTGAATGAGGAATTCCCCAGGTTGGTAGGTGCCCAGTATGCTACTGGAGATCAGTGGAGAAATAACTCCAGAAAGAATGAAGGGATGGAGCCAAAGTGAAACAAATACCCAGCTGTGGATGTGACTGGTGATAGAAGCAAGGTCCGATGCTGTAAACAGCAATATTGCATAGGAACCTGGAATGTTAGGTCCATGAATCAAGGCAAACTGGAAGTGGTCAAACAGGAGATGGGCAAGAGTGAACATCGACATTCTAAGAATCAGTGAACTAAAATGGACTGGAATGGGTGAATTTAATTCAGATGACCATTATATCTACTACTGTGGGCAGGAATCCCTTAGAAGAAATGGAGTAGCCATCATGGTCAACAAAAGAGTCCAAAATGCAGTACTTGGGTGAAATCTCAAAAACGACAGAATGATCTCTGTTTGTTTCCAAGACAAACCACTCAATATTACAGTAATCCAAGCCTATGCCCCAACCAGTAATGCTGAAGAAGCCGAAGTTGAATGGTTCTATGAAGACCTACAAGACCTTTTAGAACTAACACCCAAAAAAGATGTCCTTTTCATTATAGGGGACTGGAATGCAAATGTAGGAAGTCAAGAAACACCTGGAGTAACAGGCAAATTTGGCCTTGGAGCACGAAATGAAGCAGGCCAAAGGCTAATAGAGTTTTCCCAAGAGAACACACTGGTCATAGCAAACACCCTGTTCCAACAACACAAGAGAAGACTCTACACATGGACATCACCAGATGGTCAACACCAAAATCAGATTGATTATATTCTTTGCAGCCAAAGATGGAGAAGCTGTATACAGTTAGCAAAAACAAGACCAGGAGCTGACTGTGGCTCAGATCATGAACTCCTTATTGCCAAATTCAGACTGAAATTGAAGAAAGTAGGGAAAACCACTAGACCTTTCAGATATGACCTAAATCAAATCCCTTATGATTATACAGTGGAAGTAAGAAATAGATTTAAGGGACTAGATCTAATAGACAGAGTGCCTGATGAACTCTGGACGGAGGTTCATGACATTGTGCAGGAGACAGGGACCAAGACCATCCCCATGGAAAAGAAATGCAAAAAAGCAAAATGGCTGTCTGAGGAGGCCTTACAAATAGCTGTGAAAAGAAGAGAAGCAAAAAGCAAAGGAGAAAAGGAAAGATATACGCATCTGAATGCAGAGTTCCAAAGAATAGCAAGGAGAGATAAGAAAGCCTTCCTCAGCGATCAATGCAAAGAAATAGAGGAAAATAACAGAATAGGAAAAACAAGAGATCTTTTCAAGAAAATTAAAGATATCAAGGGAACATTTCATGCAAAGATGAGCTCGATAAAGGACAGAAATTGTATGGACCTAACAGAAGCAGAAGATATTAAGAAGAGGTGGCAAGAATACACAGAAGAACTGTACAAAAAAGATCTTCACGATGAAGATAATCATGATGGCATGATCACTCACCTGGAGCCAGACATCTAGGAATGTGAAGTCAGGTGGGCCTTAGAGAGCATCACTACGAACAAAGCTAGTGGAGGTGATGGAATTCCAATTGAGCTATTTCAAATCCTGAAAGATGATGCTGTGAAAGTGCTACACTCAATATGCCAGCAAATTTGGAAAACTCAGCAGTGGCCACAGGACTGAAAAAGATCAGTCTTCATTCCAATCCCAAAGAAAGGTAATGCCAAAGAATGCTCAAACTACCACACAATTGCACTCATCTCTCACTCTAGTTAAGTCATGCTCAAAATTCTCCAAGCCAGGCTTCAGCAATATGTGAACCGTGAATTTCCAGATGTTCAAGCAGGTTTTATAAAAGTCAGAGGCACCAGAGATCAAATTGCCAACATCTGCTAGATCATGGAGAAAGCAAGAGAGTTCCAGAAAAACATCTATTTCTGCTTCATTGACTATGCCAAAGCCTTTGACTGTGTGGATCACAATAAACTGTGGAACATTCTGAAAGACATGGGAATCCCAGACCACCTGACCTGCCTCTTGAGAAACCTGTATGCAGGTCAGGAAGCAACAGTTAGAACTGGTCATGGAACAACAGACTGGTTCCAAATAGGAAAAGGAGTACGTCAAGGCTGTATATTGTCACCCTGCTTATTGAACTTATATGCAGAGTACATCATGAGGAATGCTGGGCTGAAAGAAGCACAAGCTGGAATCAAGATTGCTGGGAGAAATATCAATAACCTCAGATATGCAGATGACACCACCCTTATGGCAGAAAGTGAAGAGGAACTCAAAAGCCTCTTGATGAAAGTGAAAGAGGAGAGTGAAAATGTTGGCTTGAAGCTCAACATGCAGAAAATGAAGATCATGGCATCTGGTCCCATCACTTCATGGGAAATAGATGGGGAAACAGTGGAAACAGTGTCAGACTTTATTTTTTTGGGCTCCAAAATCACTGCAGATGCTGATTGCAGCCAGGAAATTAAAAGACGCTGACTCCTTGGAAGGAAAGTTATGACCAACTTAGATAGCATATTAAAAAGCAGAGACATTACTTTGCCAACGAAGGTCCGTCTAGTCAAGGCTATGGTTTTTCCCGTGGTCATGTATGGATGTGAGAGTTGGACTGTGAAGAAAGCTGATTGCTGAAGAATTGATGCTTTTGAACTGTGGTGCTGGAGAAGACTCTTGAGAGTCCCTTGGACTGCACGGAGATCCAACCAGTCCATTTTGAGGGAGATCGATCCTGGGTGTTCATTGGAAGGACTGATGCTAAAGCTGAAACTGCAATACTTTGGCCATCTCATGCGACGAGTTGACTCACTGGAAAAGAGTCTGATGCTAGGAGGGATTGGGGGTGGGAGGAGACGGGGACGACAGAGAATGAGATGGCTGGATGGCATCACCGACTCGATGGACATGAGTTTGAGTGAACTCCGGGAGTTGGTGATGGACAGGGAGGCCTGGCGTGCTGTGATTCACGGGATCGCAAAGAGTCGGACACGACTGAGCGACTGAACTGAACTAAATGATAATTATCAAAATAATGTGTCATAATAAATACCATGTACATCTACTAAAGTAAATGACATTAAAAGCATCTAGCCTTTGACAGCATCGCAATGATATTTGAATTTCTGGAAGCTGTTTTTCTCCTTTGAGAAAAAGTAAGGTTTTTGGACTGAACTTGTGGATTTCCTGTGGGCTGTTATGCTACCTCTGTGCTAGCAGTCATCAGTCATCCTCTAAAAATAGAATTCTTGGGACTTCCCTTGTGGTCCAGTGGCTAAGACTCTCAACTCCCAATGCAGGAAGCCTGGGTTTGATCCCTGGTCAGGGAATTAGCTTCCACATGCTGCAACTAAAGATCCCACATGCTGTAAGGAAAACTGAAGATCCCATGTGCTGTAGCTAAGACCTGGAACAGCCAAATAAATAAATAAATATTTAAAAAGAAAAGAAGAACTCTTGCTTTTGCTTGCTACCCATTACTTTATTTTTTTTTCTCAAGTAATTAATTTATTTTTTATTGGAGGCAAATTATTTTACAATATTATATTGGTTGGTTTTGCCATATATTGACATGAATTCGCCCCGGGTTTACATAAGTTCCCCCTCCTGAACCCCCCTCCCACCTCCCTCCTCCCTTTATCCTCCCTCTGGGTCATCCCCGCACGCCAGCCCCGAGCATCCTATAACATGCATCGACCCTGAACTAGTGATTCGTTTCACATATGACAACATACGTGTTTCAATGCCATTCTCCCAAATCATCCCACCCTCACCCTCTCCCACGGAGTCCCAAAGACTGTTCTATACATCTGTGTCTCTTTTGCTGTCTCGTATACAGGGTTATCATTTGCATCTTTCTAAATTCCATATATATGCGTTAGTATACTGTATTGGTGCTTTTCTTTCTGGCTTACTTCACTCTGTATAATAGGCTCTAGTTTCATCCACCTCATTAGAACTGATTCAAATGTATTCTTTTTAATGGCTGAATAATACTCCATTGTGTATATGTACCAGAGCTTTCTTATCCATTCGTCTGCAGATGGACATCTAGGTTGCTTCCATGTCCTGGCTATTATAAACAATGCTGCAATGAACATTGGAGTACATGTGTCTCTTTCAATTCTGGTTTCCTCGGTGTGTATGCCCAGGAGTATGATTGCTGGATCATATGGCAGTTCTATTTCCAGTTTTTTGAGGAATCTCCACACTGTTCTCCATAGTGGCTGTACTAGTTTGCATTCCCACCAACAGTGTAAGAGGGTTCCTTTCTCTCCACATCCTCTCCGGCATTTATTGCATGTGGACTTTTGGATAGCAGCCATTCTGACTGGTGTGAAATGGTATCTCATTGTGGTTTTGATTTGCATCTCTCTGATTATGAGGGATGTTGAGCATTTTTTCATGTGTTTGTTAGCCATCTTTATGTCTTCTTTGGAGAAATGTCTGTTTAGTTCTTTGGCCCATTTTTTGATTGGGTCATTTATTTTTCTGTAATTGAGCTGCAGGAGCTGCTTGTATATTTTGGAGATTAATCCTTTATCAGTTGCTTCATTTGCTATTATTTTCTCCCATTCTGAAGGCTGTCTTTTCACCTTACTTATAGTTTCCTTTGCTGTGCAGAAGCTTTTGATTTTAATTAGGTCCCATTTGTTTATTTTTGCTTTTATTTCCAATATTCTGGGAGGTGGTTCATGGAGGATGCTGCTGTGATTTATGTCGGAGAGTGTTTTGCCTACGTTCTCCTCTAGGAGTTTTATAGTTTCTGGTCTTACATTTAGCTCTTTAATCCATTTTGAGTTTATTTTGGTGTATGGTGTTAGGAAGTGTTCTAATTTCATTCTTTTACAAGTGGCTGACCAGTTTTCCCAGCATCACTTGTTAAAGAGACTGTCTTTTCTCCATTTTATATTCTTGCCTCCTTTGTCAAAGATAAGGTGTCCATAGGTGCGTGGATTTATCTCTGGGCTTTCTATTTTGTTCCATTGATCTATATTTCTGTCTTTATGCCAGTACCATACTGTCTTGATGACTGTGGCTTTGTAGTAGAGCCTGAAGTCCGGCAGGTTAATTCCCCCAGTTCCATTTTTCTTCCTCAAGATTGCTTTGGCTATTTGAGGTTTTTTGTGTTTCCATACAAATTGTGAGATTATTTGTTCTAGTTCTGTGAAAAATATCGTTGGTAGCTTGATAGGGATTGCATTGAATGTATAAATTACTTTTACCCATTACTTTAGTACTAACCCCTTGCCTTAACCTATCTGTCAAACTCAAGTACATTCTGTCCTTCACCCTTGCAATGCCTCTTTGCTTCATTAGCCATTGCAATTCTAGCATTTATTATTTTTTAATAAATTAATTGATTTATTTGAAATTTCAGCAATTCATGAATGATATTGTTTAGCTGGCTTTAATTTTGGGGGATCCCATTGGATAAGCAAGGAGATCAAACCAGTCGATGCTAAAAGAAATCAACCCTGAATATTCATTGTAAGGACTGATGCTGAAGCTGAAGCTGAAATACTTTGGCCACCTGATGCGAAGAGCCAACTCATTGGAAAAGACCCTGATGCTGGGAAAGATTGAAGGCAAGAGAAGGGGGCAACAGTGGATGAGATGGTTGGATGGCATCACTGACTCAATGGACATGAGTTTGAGTAAACTCTGGGAGATAGTGAGGGACAGGGAAGCCTGGTGTGCCGCAGTCCATGGGGTCGCAAAGAGTTGGACACGACTTAGCGACAACAGCAACATTTATGTGGGGTCTCCTCCTGGTTATACTGCTCTAGCCAGCCTTGGGCAAACAACCTTCCCAGAAGTTGATTAGCTCTGGGCTTCTTTTTAATAATAACAAAATCACTAAAATTTGCTGAGCACTTACTCTGGGCTTCAAAGTGTGCTCATAAATTATTTGCACATAAGCTTAAGTGTTCTAGAAATCATCTTACTTAATCCTTGCAACAGTTCCACAACGTTGATATATATTATCAAGGACATTTTTATAGATAAGGAATTTGAGGCTCAGAGAGGTTAAGCTACTTGCCCAAGGTCACACGCTGTGTTGGAGCTGGGCTTCAGATTTTTCTGGCTCCAAAGCTTGTGCCTTAATCATAATGTGCCACTATGCAGCCAGGATTCGGGACAGTTCTGAGTCTTTCCTTTAAAACAGTTATTTATTTATTTGGCTGTCAGGTCATAGTCGCAGCATATACAGTCTTTCACTGCAGCGTGTGAGCTCCAGAACACTCAGACTGAGTAGTTGTGGCCTGAGGCTTTGTTGACCCTCCAGCATGTGGAATCTGAGTTCCCTGACCGAGGATCCAACCTGCCTCTCCCACACTGGAGGGTGGATTCTTAACCACTGGACCACCAGGGAAGTCCCTGGGTGGATATTTCAACAGCAGGAATAAAGAGGTGTATCAGTCAGGGATGGTCATGGGAGCTGAGCCACCGTGTGGTAGAGCATCTGGGACATATTTTAGAAATCAGACCTTCCACAGTTGTGGAGGGAGCTGGGGAGCTGAGGACCAGAGGACTCCCTGACCAGTTGACTGAGGGGTCAGCAAAGTCCAGTTGCTAACATGGCGCTGTGAGAGGAGCTTGTGAGATTCATCTAGGTTGTCTCTGCGTGGCCCCCGCCTCTGTGAATCAGCAGGTAAGCTGATGGCGAAAGGGTGAGGCTGGGGCCACTGTCGGTCAGCAGGGCGTCAGGTGGGAAGAAGAGCTAAATGCAGAGCAAAGGAGAATGAGGATGTGCCTGAACCCACGCGGCGTCTCTGTTACCATCCATCACTGCATGTGACAATGGTGCCCTTCGGAGAACAGGAAGCTGCCACTTGCTATGCTCTTTCCCAGTCTCATGCGTGTTCCTCTGTGGGTCCACTCAGCCCTGGAACTGTGCGGGGATGCTGGGAGACACAGCTCCCAGAGAAAACTAGGGGACATAGGACGACAGAGCACAGAGGTTACTCAAGGTGTCAACAGAGGGCACGGCCTGGGTGTGCAGTCAGGGTGGTGCTGGAAGGGGGCCCCTTCCAGGGCCTAAGAGCAGGCTCTTGTCTAACACTCGCAAATGAACTGGCCAAGGAGACACACATGCTGAAAAAGCAAGAGACTTTATTGGGAAGGGGCGCCCCGGGTGGAGAGCAGGAGGGTCAGGGAATGCAGGAGCCTGGGCCACGTGGCTTGCAGTCTGGGGTTTTATGGTGATGGGATTAGTTTTGGGGTTGTCTTCGTCCAATCACTCTGACTCAGGGTCTTTCCTGGTGGCGTTTGCCTTGCTCAGCCAAGATGGGTTCCAACAAAAAGGATTCTGAGAGGGTGTAAGACACATGGCGTCTCCTTTTGTGGTTTCCCGAACTCATCTGGTTCAGTTCAGTTCAGTCGCTCAGTCGTGTCCGACTCTCCGCGACCCCATGAATCACAGCTCGCCCGGTCTCCCTGTCCATCACCAACTCCCGGAGTTCACTCAAACTCATGTCCAGCGAGTCGGTGATGCCATCCAGCCATCTCATCCTCTGTCGTCCCCTTCTCCTCCTGCCCTCAATCCCTCCCAGCATCAGAGTCTTTTCCAGTGAGTCAACACGTTGCATGAGGTGGCCAGAGTATTGGAGTTTCAGCTTTAGCATCAGTCCTTCCAGTGAACACCCAGTGGTTTATTAGGCCCATGTTCCTTTCCAGGACCTCCTGTCATAAAATAACTCACAGAAATGGATACTATGGTGCCTGGTCAGAGTGGGCGGTTTCAGTCAGTGTGTTTCCCCTAACAAAAGGCCTTGATTTTTGTTTTTTAAAATATTTATTATTTATTTATCTTGGCTGTGCCATGTCTTAGTTGCAGCGTTCAGGGTCTTTTAGTTGCAGCATGTGGGGTCTAGTTGTCTGACCAGGGGGCGAATCCTGGGCCCCCTGAATTGGTGCATGTAGTCTTAGCCACTGGACCACCAAGGAAGTCCCTTGTCCAGGGTCTTTTGATGGTGAATTTTGTGTGTCAGTTTGATGGGCCAAGGGGTGCCCAGATACTTGGTCAAACGTTATTCTGGGTGGATCTGTGTGGGTGTTTTTGGATTTATTAACATCCAAATGGGGCTTCCCTGATGGCTCAGACAGTAAAGAATCTGCTTGTAATGCGGGAGACTCAGGTTTGATCCCTGGGTCAGGAAGATCCCCTGGAGAAGGGAATGGCTACCCACTCCAGTATTCTTGCCTGAGAAACCCCATGGACAGAGGAGCCTGGCGGGCTACAGTCCAGGGGGTTGCAAAGAGTTGGACACGACTGAAGCAACTTAGCATGGCACAGCATCTGAATGAGTATACTGAGTAAAGCAGATTGCCCTCGTCCAGAGAGTTGAAGGTCTGCCTGCCTGCTGAGCTGGGACCCCAGTCTTTCCCTGCCTTTGGACTCAAGCTGAAACATCAGCTCTTTTTGGGTCTGGAGCCTGCTGGTTCTTGAGCTGGAACTTTAAACTAAGGCTGAAATGACACCATCACTGTTGATTTTCCTGGGTCCCCAGCTTGCCAACTGCCCATCTTAGGACTTTTCAGCCTCCTTTTGAGAACCAGTTTCTTATAGTAAATCTCTTTCTCTCTATGTATACATCCTGTTCGTTCTGTTTCTCTGGAGAACCCTGACAAACATAAGTCTAGAGAAATCTACTAAAACTGTTGGAAAAACTTGAGTACTGTTGGTTTGGAGTTAAGAGCTAAAGGTCAGCGTGTTCTGCTTTGAAAACTTGCTAGTCGTAATTTCCCAAATTTAGTAATTTGGGAAAAGGATCTTTTAATTGAGTGGATTTTCCTTGCAAATGGAAGATGTTATACTCGTCAGTTATACTTACAGGACACGCTAACGGCTTTGGAGTTTGAGGCAGCGTCTTGTCGCTTCTTTAGACCGTTGAGTGTCTGCTGAAGTTTGATACTGACTCAGGGATTGGTTTTCTTTCCTGTTTTCTCTGTGTAAAGTGAGGTCAGATCCAGCACTCTTTTGGTGATGTTATTACATCTACAAACTTTTTCAGGAAACTTTAAAAAAAAAAGTCCTTATTGTTAAAACATGCTATTTACTTCTGTTTTATTATTTTGCTAAACCCCCAAAGCACAGTCTTTGCGGACTGGAGAGAATTGTAGAGACAATCGGGCCTGACTTTTCCTAAATCATGTCCACAAAACATTTATTCCTAAATTTTCATAGGTGATCCTTCAAAAAAGGGATTCAGTGACCATGTCGGTTTGAAAAGGCAGCACACACGCCCTCCCCCTTTTGAAGAATCCAGTACTTTGGTAAAGTTTGAGATGCCGCTTTTAAAAAAATATTTGTTTGGCTGTGCCGGGTCTTAGTGGCAGCACACTGCATCTTCAGTTGTTGCGATGTGTGGGATCTTGTTCCCCCACCAGGGATCAAACCTGGGCCCCTGCATTAGGAACACAGAGTCTTAGCCACTAGGCCACCAGGGAAGTCCACCCAAATGCACTTTAGTAAAGTTTGAGATACTTCTTAAACTTTGAAATGGATGTATCAAGTAGGCAGTTGGTAGATGGGTCCGGATTTCAGGGTTGGAGCTGAATACACAGATTTGGAAGGTAAAATATTTAGTATCATGGGAACAGAAGAGACGAGTAAGGAGAGTTTAGAAGGCATGAGTGTGTGAGGGCTGGAAGTGTGACCTCTTGTGACCATGAGGGAAAGATCTAGGAATGGAGCCAAGACTCAGAAGATGGCACTAATGAGGCAAGTGACAGAGAGAAACTTCAGCTACTATAGCTGATTCTACTATACTTTTCGGCTATAATACTGGTGAATTCTTTTTGAACTTAAGTTTTTATGTCATTTCTATGGGAAGAGTCCTGACTAACGTAACATCTTCCAATCCCTTATCTCTGTCTCCTGTTTCCCCATCTCCTTTGCTGTCATGGAGGAGAATCAGCTGACCCAAAGATGCCAGAATTCACATGTTCTGCTCGTTGTTTAGTAATCGGGAACAGGATCTTTTAATTGAGTGGATTCCCTTGCAGTTGGGGGACGTTATACTCGCCCCCTTATGCTGAGGAGCAAAGCGGGGGGCACAACTTACCTTAGCCAGTGTCTGTTGTGGACACTCAGGCAAGAGCGGAGGAATCAGTTAAGAATGGGTGAATGTGGTTAAGGATTTTATGTTTGGATTATTAGCAAGCAACCCAAACTGACTCTGGCTAACACAAGCCAAAAAGGAACCGTATTGGAAGGATCACGGGTTTCCCCCACAAAATCAGAGCAAGCTGAACAAGCTGAACAGCAAACCTAGGGAAGGGGAGGGACCTGAGCCACCCTGTGGAGCCTCAGCAGGCTGGCATTACCCTCCTCTCTGGGCTGCCCATCCACTGATGGGATACAGCTGCAAGTTCTGCTCTCTCTGGTTCAAGCTTGAAATGACTTGGAGAAAGATGCTTTTGGGGAGAGAGTGTGAGGTAAGATGAAGATTCCCAGCCTGGTTCCCAGGAGTCCACCCAGCACATCTGAGACTCTTGGCAACAGGTCAGGAGGCGATTGCCATGACCTCTCTGAGGATGGAGCCATTCTTGGGCTTCTCCAGGATGTTTGAGGCCTACAGGGGATTAAGAACAACCTCTGCAGGGACTTCCCTGGCAGTCCAGCGTCAAAGACTCTGTGCTCCCAATGCAGGGGACACAGGTTCAATCCCTGGTCAGGGAACTAGATCCCAAATGCTGCAACTAAGAGTGCATGGCACAACTAAAAAAGACCCTGTGTGCTGCAGCTAAGACTTGGTGCAGCTGAATAAATAAATTATTGTTGCCATTCACGTGCCGAGTCGTGCCTGACTCTTTGTGAGCCCACGGACTGCAGCACGCCAGGCTTCCTTCCCTGTCCTTCACTGTCTCCCAGAGCTTGCTCACATTCATGTCCATGGAGCCAGTGATAAATAAAAAGAGAAAAAGAACAACCCCTGGAGGCCTTCATTGCTCGTCAGGCCCAGTGAGGGTGCTTTGGCCCTCACGCTGTCTCAGACTCTGCCCATCCTGGTCTGACATCTTTCATCTTTATTCTTTCCCCTTTAGACTATGATATTCATCTATGGGTAACTTTCCTTTTACTCTTCTCTTTTCCCTCCTCCAAGCTCCCCAGCTACTATAGACAGAATTAGTGAGAAGACAGAGAGCTGTGTGTGGGCTCTCACCAGACACCAAATCTGCTCACACCTTTATCTTGGAGTGCTCAGCCTTCAGAGCTGGGAGAAATATAGTTTTGTTGTTCATAAGCCATCTACTATATGGTATTTTGTATAGTAGCCTGAATGGACTAATATAGCACCCTTTAAAAAAAATGATTCTATTGAAAAAATAATCATTACTACTAAAAATAATTATTCACACAGTACCAACATTTTTCAATGAAAAGTAAATTTATTTTTCCACCCTGGACTTTTTGTCTCTTGCTGGAGGATATGATTACTATCAGTCTCCTGAGCATCTTTTCGGATGTAGTGTATGTTTATATCTCTATATAGACCCTACATATTTTATTTTTTTTTTGTTTGTCTAATTTTACTTTTTAAAACATTTAAAAAATATTACATATTTTATTTGTAAACACAACAAAGAAGATTGAAAACATACTCTTCAGTGCTTTGCATTTTCCACTTAGTGATGTACTGTTCACATCAGAGGGCATTGGTTTCATTCTTTTACATGGTTGCATAGTATTCTACTGTGAGGTTCCCCATGATGGACAGGCCCCTGTGACTACAAATGATGCTGCAGTGAACATCTTTCTACATAGTACTTCAGGCACCTGAGCCAGTACATCTGTCATAAACAGCAGTGCTTTCCACCAGACTTCCCCAGCATGGCCTAGTTTGGCCACTTCCTCTTTCTGTCCGCTCCTTAAGTACCCGCAATATACCGACTGACCGACTCAAAGGCCACCAGTGACCCCTTCCCTACTGCATCAACTCTGACTTTTCCACAGAATTTGATCCCACTTCCTACCCTTCTCTGAAACTCTCCTTGCTTGGCTGATAGGAGAGATAACCTTTGTTCTGGCCTATCTCTAATCATGCTTTTCCTGTGTCCTTTCCTGTCTCCCAGGGTCACCATTTGGCAGGAGCCTGAAGGCGTGGGCCCTTTCAGCTCTTGCTTGTCCCACCCAGGCTGTCACGCCCGTTGACCTCACCTCTGGAGGAATGTGAGATTTTGATCAATCTAAGTTCAAACTTTCCTCTAGGCTCAAGCCCTTTATAAAAAGAAAAAAAAAAGGTGTGTTCTTTTTAATTCTTGCATTTTATTATCATTGTTTTCATATCAAAAAGTGTAAAGAATAACCAAAAATAAAAGAATAACACAGAAAATGTCAATTTGTCTACCATTCAGCTTAATAAAATGTGAT
This sequence comes from Moschus berezovskii, assembly GCF_049115385.1. Taxonomy (NCBI): domain Eukaryota; kingdom Metazoa; phylum Chordata; class Mammalia; order Artiodactyla; family Moschidae; genus Moschus; species Moschus berezovskii. Next base: position 31,614,435 of record NC_142486.1, on the reverse strand, counting down.
CAATATAGGTGAAGCCTCTTTGGCCCCCTTTCTGCCCCCTAGAGATATGCACTGTCCTTAATCTGAGATTTTTCCTGTCCTTGCATTTTACTTGAGTCCTGTATTTCTGATTGACTTCTGTGGACATTTCCATATGGGTATATCTCAGTATGGTTACATGCAAACACGTGTGATTCCATTTATGTAAAAGGAAGAATGTGCTACATGAATCAATCAATCAGTCAATCTGGCCACCTACAGAAATCCTTCCAGAAAGATCTATATCATGAATTGGCTAAACAGAACACATTGGCAATAGCATGGGGGACTCCACTCTGTAATAACCCACATGGGAAAAGAGTACGAAAAAGAATAGATATGAAAATATGTACAACTGAATCACTTTGTATAATACAACATCATAAATCAACTATACTCCAATATAAAGTGAAAAAAAAAACCAAACAAAGAACACATTGGCAGGCCTGTTTGCAAATTCTGTTTTATACACCCTAGTATTAACGGTGATTGTTTCTGTATGCTATGACTGGATAATTTTGCTATATGCCCAACTGCTTTTTCAAAGTTTTCAACAGTGGAACATAGACATTGGAACATTCAATAGACATTGGATAGACGTTCAACAGTGGAATATAGACATAACATAGACATGTGTTATAATAATATATTAATTTATTGTTGTTCAGTCGCTAAATCATGTCCAACTCTTTTTGACCTCATGGACTGTAGCATACCAGGCTTCCCTGTCCTTCATTATCTCCCAGAGTTTGCTCAAATTTATCTCCATTGAGTTGGTGATACTATCCAATCATCTCATCCTCTGTCGTCCCCTTCTTCTCCTGCCCTCAGTCTTTCCCAGCGTCAGGGTCTTTTCCAGTGAGTCGGCTCTTCACATCAGATGGCCAAAGTACTGGCGCTTCGGCTTCAGCGTCAGTCCTTCCAATGAATATTCAGTGTTGATTTCTTTCAGGATTGACTGGTTTGATTTCCTTGCTGTCCAAGGAACTCTCGAGAGTCTTCTCCATCACCACAATTTGAAAGTATTATATTAATAGCCATATATTATTATTATGTCCCAAATATGTCTTCCCCAGCCCTCTTTTACCTACCTCTTTTTTTTTTTTTAAACCTCTTTTACCCTAGAAGTAAAAATAGAAGTTGCCTCTTTTACCCTAGAAGTCTCTATTTGTCGGGAATCTGGGTTTCTTCCTAGGTTTAAAACCTGGTAGTGATGCTTCATACTCCTTTTTTCTCACATTCTTCTTTCTTAAAAAAAAAAAAAAATCGTTCACTTGGCTTCACCCGCTCTTAGTTTCGGCATGCAGAATCTTTAGTTGCAGCAAGTGAATGCTCAGCTGCAGCAGGTGGGATCTAATTCCCTGACCAGAAATCGAACCCGGGCCCCTTGCATTGGGCACATGGAGTCTTAGTCACTGGATTACCAGGGAAGTCTCCCCCTCTCACATTCTATCTTCCCACTATACTTTGTGGTTATTTGAGTGCATTTCTATCTCCTCTAAGAAATGGCAACCCACTCCAGTATTCTTGCCTGAAAAATCCTATGGACAGAGGAGCCTGGTGGGCTGACATGACTGAGTGACTAAGTACGCATGCACACTGTCTCCTCTGTTAGATTTTAAGTTCTTCAGTGGCTCAGACCTTGTCTTATCTCTCTCCTTGGGGGCCCATCACACAGCACAGCTCACAGAACAGATGCTCCAGAAATGGTTACTGAACCTTCTGCTTGATGCCTCAGGCTTGTTGACAATCCCGCAATTGTCACCTGCCTGAGAAATTTCCTCTATAAATAAGCAGTTTCTGTTTCAAGTATGGTTTGCTCTTGCTGCATATACCCCCTCTCTTACTCAACTCAAGCCTCAAACTTAGAAACTGGAATTAGTGTTGGTATTCAAATCCTTAGCCACAGTACAAAGAGTCAGCCCCCTTAAGAACCAAGTCATCAATGTGAAGTTGTGTTTTTTTTTCCTCGACATTCTGGCTGCTGTCACTACATTTGCTGGGGAATTCTCAACAAGAGCTTACTTGTCCTTCCATGCCGTTCTTCCTGGGGTTTCCTTGTTTCTTTTTGTGATCCAGTTCCAGATGGCTCAGCGGTGCTCCCCAAATGAATATTTTGACAGATTGCTGAATTCTTGCAAATCGTGTCAACTTCGATGCCCTAATAGCCCTCCTGTAATATGTCAGCATTATTGTAGCACAAGTAAGTAATCCTGTTTGAATGATTACTCATTGGTGTGAAGTATTTGCTCCGTGTGTGTGTGTGTGTATGTGTGCGCGCTAAGTCGCTCAGCTGTGTCCGACCCTTTGTGACACTATGGACTGTAACCCACCAGGCTCCTCTATCCATGGGGCTTCTCCAGGCAAGAATACTGGAGTGGGTTGCCATGTCCTCCTCCTTGGGAATCTTCCCAACCTAGGTCTCCCACGTTGCAGACGGATTCTTTACCGTCTGAGCTACCAGGGAAGCCCAAGAATTTTGGAGTTGACTGTTTATTCAAAGAAGAAACATTATGGGGAAGGTGGTGAGATTTTCTGAATCAAAAAGAGAAAGAAAATAAGGCAATCATTTAAATGCCAACAGGAATGGATACTTTTTCAGAACTCAACTCTATTTTATTCTGCAATCTTAGCAACATAGATTTTTATCATCTCTCCTAATTAAGTATTAACTTAGAATTTAAAAGTCAAAGCTGAGGAATTAGGGCAACTGGATGGCAGATAATCTTTCCCTGATGTGAATATTATGTTATCAAGTTCATTCTCTTTCTGACGTTCTTTTGATTCAGTGAAAGGAACAAATACATTTCTCTGGACCTGTTTGGGCCTGAGCTTGATAGTTTCCTTGACAGTTTTCGTATTGATGTTCTTGCTAAGGAAGATGAGCTCCGAACCATTAAAGGACAAACTTAAAAACACAGGTTGGTTTGATGGTTGATCTTTGAAATCTCTTTCCAAGAGGTGGCTATTGTGAATTTCAATCCCTTTGCTTCTTTCATGTTGTGTATCTCATCCGGTAAGTAACCTTTTGAGTATGTTAGATGACAGTCGGGTTAAATGAACTCTTGGGAGAAGTGAGCTTCCTTTCCGATGTTTACACCTTCCTTGTTGATATCGTACCATGTCAGCTTTCCTCAGCATTCTTCTTTTGGTATTCACTCTTTTGAAGTACTGAGGCCTCCTTGGGAAACATCCATCTCTTTGACCAAAGTCAGCACATTGATTAAACATCACACTCTCAGAAATAGCTAGCTGGGTCTGGTGCTATCCGAAAAAAGTGTATTTGACAAGATTGGTGGCCATATTTTCATAAAAATACAAGTGTTGTTTGCTCAGATGAACATTCTCCTGCTGAAAAAAGCTAGAAATGAATACGAATTGCTCCTGGATTATTTAAGCAGTCATCTCAAAGATCTTTATTGAGTAGTAGAGAATCAGTCCCAGAGAAGTGAACATTCTGCTGAAGAGTTTCTTAAGAGAAAAATATTTCAGCACCTTTGCCCATGATGTATTTCTAGACCGGTTTGCAGTCATTGCCCTATTTCGTTATGTGTGTATTTTCCATGCATAATCTATAAGGCAACATTTCGTCTGCTTTCTAGTGCAGAAAGGGGAGGAAGATGGCTATTCCATATCATTTACTCATTTCTCTTTTTTTGCCTGGGGTCTGAGAGACAGGTGGGGAGTGACTTTAAGTGTGACATTTTGGAAGATGGAGGTATACCGTGGAATGTTGGGAAAGTATTAAAACATGCCTGAACAGGCGTGTAATGGAGACACAACAGAGACTCCTTCCTTATGGGATCATGAAAGATTCATTAAAAAAAAAAGTAACCTGCCCAGTGCTCTATAAGAGAAACATCTTTACTTTGAATTGTCACCCAATACTCATTTTGGTATGCTGTAACACAAGCTGATCTGTCATTTCACAATTGTAAAAAGGGTCGGTATCTTAATGCATCCAAGGGCCAAGTGGGTCAGAAACGAATGTAGTGGGTCACTGGAGGTTAGGTGATAGGGGAGCGTGTGCCCAGCTTGAAGGAGACAAAGGCTTTTGACTCCCAAGTGTTTTCCTGCAGGAATGTCTGTTCCCACTGGCCACATTTTGTTGTCTTTAAAAAATAATAAAGTAAGAGAGGGACTTCCAGGGTGGTCCACTGGTTAAGACTCTGCACTTCCACTGCAGGGGGTATGACTTTGATCCCTGGAGGGGGAAGTTCTGCGACCCTTTGGACTTTGTGACCCTATGGACTGTAGCCTACCAGGCTTCTCTGTCCATGGGATTCTCCAGGCAAGAATACTGGAGTGGGTTGCCATTTCCTCCTCCAGTGGATCTTTCTGACCCAGGGATTGAAACTGCGTCTTCGTGTGTCTCCTGCAGTGCAGGCGGATTCTTTACCACTAAACCACCTGGGTGTCATCCCCAAGCCATGAGGTGTGGCCACAAAAAAGAGAGAGACCAGTTGTCTAGATTTGTATGTAAAATCTCTTGATTTTCAAATGTGGGCCAACATTAAACAGATAAGCAAACACTTGAAAAATACTGTGTGCCCTAAAGTGAGCATGTCTTTGAACCCAACGTGGCCCATGGTCTTTCAGCTCATGACTTTGGGTGTAAGGCCCGCTTCTTTTGGGGAAAGACTTTTGTCTCCTGTTGCTTTGATCCCTGATGCAAGCTGCTAAGTGTGGCACAACCAAGCACCCTGAAAGGTTTAGGATAACGGTTCTGCTTTTGTGCAATCAGGAGCGGTTCTCCAGAAGAACGCTAACGCAGATCTGGATGTTAGCAACAACACCAGTATCATGGCTGAACCTCTTCTGTCGAGAGGCCTGGGGTATACAGTAGAAGAATGTACGTGCGAAGACTGTGTCAGGAGCAAACCGAAGGTCGACTCTGACCATTTCTTCCCCCTCCCAGCCATGGAGGAAGGCGCAACCATTCTTGTCACCACGAAAACAAGCGACTGCTGCGACAGTCTGCTGGCTGCCACCAGTGTCACGGGGATGGAGAAATCAATTTCTACCAGATAATTAACCATGTCAGTGGTATAGAGCTACTTGGAAAATCTTTGTCCTAAGGGAAGGATGGTGTCTCAGATCCCTTTAAGATGATTGTACTTATCAACGGATGATATCTTTATGTTAGCTATGTTTTTCTACCTTATTGTTGGGAGCTTAACTCTGGAAACTTCCTTGGTTTCGTGATTAAATTGACTCACTGAAAAAAACAAAAAAAGCACCGCAATATGTAGATCCCATAGTCACATATTTCTATGGTTAGGTGGCTTCTCTCCTACACATGCACACGTACATTTCAGGACAGACTGGATTTTTCTTTATTGTTAAAAGGAAGGCAAGGTGATCCAATGTACTCTCTGTATATAGAAGCCTGGAGTCAGCCACCCTGATTCAGTGTGCAGGGCATGACTGGTTCCTGACCTTGGGAGCTTTCAGCTTCATGGGAGTCATACAGGCATTATTAGAATCATATAAATGAACGTGTAGCTGCAAACTGTGATAAAGGTATACTATCATTTTTGCAGTTAACACAGGAAGTAATAATGACAGATAGCATTTATTTAGCCTTTCTAATGTGATTCATGGGGTCGCAAAGAGTTGGACACGACTGAGTGACTGAACTGAACTGAACTGAATGTGCCAGGGGATGTTCCAAGTGCTTTACCTGTATTAAGGCATTTAATGTACAGAACAAATCACAAGGTAGGTGGACCATTGCTATCTCCCTGTTACACATGATGACAGAAAGGGAGTCAGAGCAAGCGTCACATAGATGGTAAATCTAGAGTCAAAGTGAAACCCTGACATTCTGATCTATCGCTTTTTCTTCTTCTCACATCAATTTAATTCCATTTCTGAGTTTCTCATCTCGTTTTTTTTCATCTCCCATTATTGGGAGAGGGTTGCCTTCCTTGGGTTGTGCAAAGGTCCTGAGGTGTTATGGAAACAGGCAATGCCCTCTGGTGTCTGTTGACTTTGATCATTGTTAAGATAATGCCCATTAGCATTACATCTGAGAACCCCGAGGTTTTGGGACTTTGTGGCTTTTGTGTTGGGTTTGGGATATGGAGAAACTTGGTGAGACATTTCTACCTACTTGGGGCCCATCATGGCTCCATTCCAGGGCCTTGAGGGCCATAGATGATACAACATAGTGGTGAAGACACTGGCTCTTCGAGTTTGAATCCTGACTGTTACTAGGAAGTTATAGACACCGAGTGACTGAGAAAGTTAACCACTCCTTGTTTCAGTTTCCCCATCTATAAAATGAGGATAATAACTATCTACTTATAACATTGTTTTGAAGATTAAGTGAAAATATACACGCATGTACATTATTTATTTTTTCCCATGATATGTTTCTGGTTCATGATAAGTACTTTGTGTTAGTTCCATCGCCATCGTGGTTTTTATTAGTGCTTTGAGGTCGTTTCTCTGAGCGCAGGCAGACACTCCTTGTTTATATGGCCTGGGAATTTTCCTCCTAGCTTCTCACAGCCCTTCTTTCTTCTCTCTTTACTGCACCATTCCCCCCAATGAGTTTAGATTTTTCCAAAAGCCCAGAAGTGCTATTGACCTTAGGCTTTTGATTCTTGGTTCTCCAGTACCAGGCTAAGTCTCAGGAGGAAGGAATTACCGTATTTACAGGGAGTAGCTGGTGGTGGAGGATGTGAATTACATGCTACAAGTTCAATAACATATCCCATCACTTCCTGACAACTCCGTGAATCAGGTATGTGATGTCTCAGCAAAGTTACAGAGGCAGACAGACCTAACCTAGACTTTCTGCGGGGGAAGAGAAGGGATTCAGACATACTGATGCTTTAACTAGAATAACAAATTAGCAACAACTGTAAAGTACAATTTTGAACAGGGAAAAAACCACCTTAACAACCAAAGAATTTTCAAGAATTCCCCAACACAAGAATTTCTACATTCTTTCACAGTCCCTACACATGACTGTATTTTGACACAACTGTAATCATAGCGTACAGACCATTTTGCATGCGGCTTTTGAAAATTACAGTATTATCTTTGGCCTTTCCTTGTGTTTCCATTACCTTTATAATTAGCATTTTCAAATACTGTGAGGTGGGCCATGATTTGCTTAGCTATTCTCTAACCTGGCTTTGGTGCTTTCCACTTTCTATTATAAACAGTGCTGCAGAGAGAGCATCCTTCTAAAGATCTCTCAACCTCTGCTGAGTCCACAAGGTAAATTCCCAGGGGCCAGCGATGACGTGTAGAGAAGCAAGGTAATAGCAGAAGACCACGGGGCTGTAGGTCACACACAGCTGGGCTGGCATTCTGGCTCCATTTCCCCATGGGGCCTCAGTTCAGTATTTTGTGGATCAAGTCTTGGGAGTGGGTCAATTGTTCTTAGGCAACACTGGGGAAAAAAAATCGAAGAGAATACATTCCCTGCAGAATTTTGTTAAATAGCTTCTTGAATTGTATGCATTTGTGTGCTGGGTTGCGGTGTAAAATGTTTTCTTTTACTCTGGGTGGAGGGCTACAGTCCACTGGATCGCAAAGAGTCCCATACGACTAAGCGATCCACACTTTCACTTTCTTGGGCCAAACAAGATGGGAAAATGCTTCTTTACCCTTTCTGAGCCCTCTTTCTCTTATCTGTAAAACCGGGGCAGTAACAACTGTTCAAACAAAACCCATCCGTTGACACCACTGCTACCACCCTAGCCTCAGGCACTCACACTTCTTGCTGAACAATTGCAGTGCTCCCCTAACCAGCAACCCTTTCTTTCACCCTGACTCACTCACTACAATTCATTCTCAACCCAGAAAGAGGAATCATCTTAAAACCTCCTTAAGATTGTGTCACTCTCTGCTTCAGTTCATTTCAGTTCAATCACTCAGTCCTGACTCTTTGTGACCCCATGGACTGCAGCACCCCAGGCCTCCCTGTCCATCACCAACTCGTGAAGCCTACTCAGACTCATGTCCATCACATCGGTGATGCCATCCAACCATCTCATCCTCTGTCATTCCCTTTTCCTGCCTTCAGTCTTTCCCAATGAGTCAGTTCTTCGCATCAGGTGGCCAAAATATTGGAGTTTCAGCTTCAACATCAGTCCTTCCAATGAATATTCAGGACTGATTTCCTTTAAGATGGACTGGATCTCCTTGAAGTCCAATTCCTCTGCTTAAACTCCTGTAATGATTTCCCACTCCCTACCTCCCTTCCCTGGTGGCTCAGACTGTAAAGAATTCGCCTGCAATGCGGGAGAGCTGGGTTTGATCCCTGGGTTGGGAAGATCCCCTGGAGAAGGGAACAGTTACCCACTCCAGTATTCTTCCCTGTATAATCCCCATGGACAGAGGAGCCTGGCGCTAAAGTCCATGGGCTCCCAAAGAGTCAGAGCCGCTTTCACTTTCACCTCCTTAGAGTGAGGCAGAAAAGCCCAACCCCTTCACCCACATCTTCCATCTGCTCTCTCAAAGCCCTTTTCTGGCTCCAGGCAACCCCTCCAGGCAGGAGGTTCCTTCCGGAACACCCTTCCTGCCGATCTTCCCGGGCCGCCTTCCTCTGACCATCCAGAACTCTAAAGTCATCTGCATAGAGAGGCCCTCCGGGACTTCCCGCCTCCCTTGTCCCCACGCTTTGGCCCATTCCTCTTTTTGAATTTCCCCGTTCCGCTCCTAGGGCTCTCGTGGCCACCTTCCCGCCTGACTCCCCCACAGAGGTGTGAACTCAGGCTGGCGGGGAGGCATCCCAGCCGGTCTCCACCGCACCCGGGGACTAGCGAACCACGAGGCGTCCCAGCCGGTGTGTCTACGACTGCCCCGGGCGACCGGCAGCCTCGGCACAGCAAGCCGCGCCTCAGTCCGGCCGCCTCGCGCGGGTGCCCGTGTTTACCTTCCGGGTCGGGGGGCGGGGCCGCGGCGGCTGCGCTCCACTTCCGGGGCGGGGCGGCAAGCGGGGCGGGGCGCGCTGTCTCCCGGCCTGTCTGGAGCGCGGCAGCGGCGGTGGCGGCAGCGGTGGCGGCGCGGCGGGCACCGGCCCGGAGAGCGGCACCATGAGCGGTGAGTGGCGGCTTGGCCGCTGTCACCCGCCCCGGCCGCTCCGGCTCCCGCCGCTGCAGCTACACACTCCAGCCCCCTAGTCCCTGCGTCCCGCTTGCTCGCGGACCCCGTCCAGTCGCTCCCAGTTTCCGGACCCCTGTATGCCCAGGTCCTGGCCCCTGGTCACCTGCACTTTTCTGGAGTGCCGGCTCCGGGCACTCCTAGTCTCTTGACCCCTGCCCATCACTTACACAGCCTGCTGCTGGACACCTCTCCCCCGGATCCCTCCGTTCCTCCCCATCCTCCGACCCCCTTGTGCAGTTACCAGACCACCAGTTCTCAGACCTCCTGTATCTCAGTCCCTGCTAACTCCTCGACCCTCTGAGTCTCAGCTGCACTCCTGGGTCCCCCTGCTCCCCAGCCACTCCCGAGGCCTCTGTCCCCAGTCACTCCAGTCTCCGCAGGGGCAAAGAGTGTTGCTGACCATTCTGTTGCTGGTCATTCTTAGTTTGCTGACCCCTGTGCCCCGCATTCCCCCAGCTCTCGGTCCCCAGAGGACTCTGAGTTCTCCAGCCTCTTTGTCTTCCCTGACCCTGCAGTTGCCTCCTCCCCCTCCCCCCAGTTCTTTGCTGTTCCAGTCCCCAGTTGTTCCCAGTTTCTCATTTTCCCTCTCTGATCCTTTTTCTTGCATTTTGGTTATTTTTTCATTCTTCAGCACCTTCCATTTCTTATCCTGCTCATTTGAGGTCTCACTTGTCCTGCCCTGCAGCGCTTCCCCTGCTGTCCAGTGTTGAGCCCATCAGGGGGTCTCCGCCCTTCCCATCCATTCCTCTCCCTTCCACTGGAGTGCTGGGTGGTTTTGGTGGGAGGTTGGGAGGGGTGTGTGTACAGCCTGTCCTCAGCGTTTCTGAAGTTTAGTCCCTAGGCTTGGATGGGTGTTCTCAGCCGTTTCCACTCATGAGATCTGTTGTGTTTTGGTGCTAAGTCATCCCTGGGTGTAGTATGTGGAGACGGGAGTGACTCAGGGAAGCCTCCCAGCTACCCTGACTGGGATCTGGATTTACTTAGGAGGACCCGCCTACCCTCCTTCTGCCTGTTTTCCCCTCACTGTGGAATTGCCTCTACAGAACCCTTGCAACCAGCGCTACTGGCCCTGACCTTGGACCCAGTCTTTTCTAGAGGTTGAGGCAGGGCAAAGTGGAGGCCCTGTGTCTCTCTTCATCTTTAACTTTTAAGTTAACTCTGTGGATCATTTCCAACAACTTAGGTGCCTTTTGTTTTGCTGTTCATGAGTAAGGTTTGTGAAATTGATGATGCTGTTGGGGGAGCTTGGAAGTGGTGTTTTCCTGGGAGGTAGTCCAGCTTCTGTTGTCAGATGATTTTTGGTCTACTTAAGGGTTTCTGGTCCTTGAACATTAGGGATACCACGACAAAGATAATGATGAGTTCATCCAGGAGGTAATGTAGCCTGGGATAAGTGCAGACCGTGGGGGCAGACAGCTTGGGTTCAAATCCCAGCTTTGCCACAGAAAGCCATGTGATTTAGAGTAAGGTGCTCGAACATTCTGGAAGTCTCAGCAAAATGAGGATAAATAATAGCACCTGACTCTTAGGCTTGTTGACTAAATAACATTACTCAGGTAAAGTGATTGGTACTGTGCTTCTCACATGGTAAGGAGCTTGGAGCTGCTATTATTGTTTCTGTAAGGACCCTGTGGGGTTCAGTTCGGGTTGTTTTCTGGCTTCCCTTCTGGGACAAGGGCTGGGGCTAAGTAGCCCTGGAAATCTCTTCCTTTTTATGTGAGCATGCTGTCTCCACCTTAGACTCTCAATCCTGTACCCTTCTCTCTGCAGCCTACATTGTAAGAGCCAGTGAAATTGACAAGCCAAGAGAAATAGACCAATGTAGCCTTCAAGGAGTAACTTAGTATCAAAACTAAAGAAATTTTAAAATTCAGTTGAAAAGCCCCATTAGGTTTAAGGTTAAACAAATTATAGAAGAAAACTTACACATGATTTTTTTAGGAAAAAGCATTAAGGGTGAAAGTCTTCTTTTGGAAAGATTGTAACTGAGGCAGAAAAAGTGGTTGCTGATGATTGGAAGGGAAAGTCCAAGGTGTTTTTCACCTATGGGATTAATTGGCACATAAAAATAATGTGGCATGGAACTGTTTCCTGTCTCTGTTCTTTTTTTTTTTTAATTTAAGGCCCTTGGACTGCAAGGAGATCCAACCAGTCCATTCTAAAGGAGATCAATCCTTAGTGTTTATTGGAAGGACTGATGCTAAAGCTTAAACTCCAATACTTTGGCCACCTCATGCAACGAGTTGACTCACTGGAAACGAGTCTGATGCTGGGAGGGATTGGGGGTGGGAGGAGAAGGGGACGACAGAGAATGAGATGGCTGGATGGCATCACCGACTCGATGGTCATGAGTTTGAGTGAACTCCGGGAGTTGGTGATGGACAGGGAGGCCTGGCGTGCTGTGATTCATGGGGTTGCAAAGAGTCGGACACGACTGAGCAACTGAACTGAACTGAAGAATTATTTCAAGGCAAAAGAAAATTTCAAGGCAAAAAAAAAAAAAAAAGTGAGAATAGTCTAATGAACTGTTACTAACTCATAACCATTTCACCCATATACCTATCTACTTCCTGCCTTCCTCCCCAGTTTATTTTGAAGCAAGTCCAAGATACTCTATCATTTCATCTGTAAGTTTTAAGCTATAGGGATCCTTTTTAAAAAACATAATTTCATTATCATACCTCTGAGAAATAAGCAGTGATTCATTAATATCAGATAGTCAGTGTTCAAATTTCCATGATTGTCTTATAATTTTATTTTATAGTGTATTCTTTTTGGAGGGGGGCCCAAGCTGCGCAGCTTACAGGAACTTAGATCCCCGCCGGACCAGGGATTGAACCCACCCCAGCAGTGAAAGTGCTGAGTCCTAGCTACTGGACTACCAGAGAATTCCCTATGGTGTACTTTTAAAATCTCAGCATCTAAATTCAGGTTTAAACAATGCAGATTGGTTTGTCTTTTACTTTTTTTTTTAGATCTCTCTCTTTTTAAGTTTGTTTCTTTAAATTTTTGCCATATTCACAGAATTGTGCAAACATCACCATAATAAATTTTAGAACATTTTCATTACTCCAAAAAGAAACTTCATACTGATTAACAGCTGTTCTTCATTTTCCATTTCCTTGGCCCCAGGCCACCACTGATCTACTTTTTCTCTCGATGGATTTGCCTATTCTGGATATTTTGTATAAATCAAATCGTACAATAGGTGGCCTTTTGTGTCTGACTCTTTTCACTAAGTATCATGTTTTGAAGCATCATCATGTTGTAGCATGTAGCTGTACTTCATTCCTTTTAGTGACTAAATAATATTCTGTTGTGTGGATATTCCATATTTTGTTTGTCCATCATTTGATGGACATTGACTTGTTTCCACTTTTGGGGTATTATGAATAATGCAGCTGTGAACATTTGCATACATGTTTTTGTGTGAATAGTATGTTTTCATGTCTCTTGGGTAGATATCTAAGAATGGAATTGCTGAGTGCATTTTTTAAAGTAATTAATTAATTGTGCTGGGTCTTTGTCACTTTGTGTGGGCTTTTTCTCTAGTTGCAGCTAGTGGGGGTTCCTCTTCGTTGTGGTATGCAGGCTTCTTGTTTTGGTGGCTTGTTGCAGAGCACAGGCTCTAGGCACGCGGGCTCAGTAGTTGTGGCTCACAGGCTTGATTGTTCCAAGGCATGTGATATTGTCCTAGACTGGAGATCAAACCCGTGTCCCTTGCACTGGCAGGCAGATTCTTTTTTTGTTTTTTCTTTTTATTTTAATTGGAGGCTAATTACTTTACAATATTGTGGTGGTTTTTGCCATACATTCACATGAATCAGCCATGGGTGTACATGTGTTCCCCATCCTGAAGCCCCCTCCCATCTCCCTCCCCATCCCATCCCGCTCTGAGCACCCTGTCTCATGCATCGAACCTGACTGGCAATCTATTTCACGTATGGTAATATACACGTTTCAATGCTATTTTCTCAAATCATCCCACCCTCGCCTTCTCCCACAGAGTCCAACAGTCTGTTCTTTACATCTCTGTCTCTTTTGCTGTCTCGCATATAGGGTCATCGTTACCATCTTTCTAAATTCCATATATATGTGTTAATATACTGTATTGGTGTTTTTCTTTCTGACTTTGCTCTGTATGATAGGCTTCAGTCTCATTTACCTCATTAGAACTGATTCAAATGCATTCTTTTTAATAGCTGAGTAATATTCCATTATGTATATGTACCACAGCTTTCTTATCCATTTGTCTGCCGAGGACATAGAAGCAACCTTGGTGTCCATTGGCAGGCAGATTCTTACCCACTGAGCAACTGGGGAAGTCTTGTTGAGTGGATTTGAAGACCTGTCAGACTATTTTCCAAAGTAGCTGCACCATTTTCCATTCATCCAGCACTGTAAGAAAGTTCTGGTTTCTTCATGTCCTCACCAGTGCTCTTTTTGACAGTAGCCATTCTAGTGAGTGTGAAGTGGTATCTCTTTGTGGTTTTGATTTGCATTTCCCTGATGAGATCCAACCAGTCAATTCTAAAGGAAATCAGTCCTGAATATTCATTGGAAGGACTGATGCTGAAACTGAATCCTTTGGCCCCCTGATGCGAAGAACCAACTCATTACAAAAGACCCTGATGCTGGGAAAGATTGAAGGCAGGAGAAGGGGATGATAGAGGATGAGATGGTTGGATGGATGTGAGTTTGGGCAGGCTCCGGGAGTTGGTAATGGACAGGGAGGCCTGGCGTGCTGCAGTCCATGGGGCTGCAAAGAGTTGGACACGACTGAGCTGACTGATGAGTGTGGATACTGAGCATCTTTTCATGTTCTTGTTGGCCGTTTGTGTATTTTCTCTGGAGAAATGTCTGTTCAGATTCTTTGTCCATTTTTCTTTTTTTAAACTGGGTTTTTCTTTATTGCTGAACTGTAAGAATTCTATTACTGGAGAAGGAAATGGCAACCCACTCCAGTGTTCTTGCCTGGAGAATCCCAGGGACTGGGGAGCCTGGTGGGCTTCCATCTATGGGGTCGCACAGAGTCGGACACGACTGAAGCGACTTAGCAGCAGCAGCAGCAGCAAGAATTCTATATAATTTCTGGCTACAAGTCCCTTATTATATCTTTACAATTTTTTTCTCTCCTGTCTGTAGGTTGTTTTTTCACATTCTTGAAGAAGCGCAAAGTCTGTTTTTAAACTACGGATTCCCCTTTCATCTCTCCTCTCTCTGTTTTGTCCCCCTGACATTTTTATTGAAGGAAACACTGTACTTTGGTGGGATTTTGCTGATGGCATCCTTTTGGTGTGGTTCACTGACATGTTTCTCAGTCTCTCACATAGCCTGTAAATTGGCAATTAGAGTTCGCTGTGTTTTGCAGTTGAAAATGTTCCAGTAGAGGCGGAGGTCAGATGGTTACAAGACCCAATACATTAAGTGCAAATAACCAGGAAGTGGAATGGTTAGGTAATGATCGCACAAGATAAATGGGCCTCACGGGGCCAGAAACAACTAAGATGACCATGAATAGGGGAGTGGACACGTGTATGTGGTATGGTCACATGGTGGGAAGCCTCAGAGATGTTAAAAGGAGTAAAGCAGATTTATACCCATCAGCGTGACTGTATCTTAAAGTTAGTGTTCTCTGAAAAGAAGTAGGGTGCAGAATTATACCTAAGATATATACCTTGATGTACATTGAGACGTGCACGTAAAACAGTGTTTATGGATTCATGTCTGTGTGTAGAAGGACTTGCCAGGATGATGGCTACCTGCTGGATGTGGGTGGTTGTCTTAGCACAATAGTGTCATGATTTGCTTATTTCTCATTGAAGAATCCGGTAGGTGGGAATACTTGATCACCAGCCTCTATCAGCTAAGGCATTCTGATTTTCAGATAACGCTTTTGCTCTTACTGGAAAAAGTAGAACTTATAGGGGCAGAAAGTCATTATTCTGGTTCTCAGGCACTGTCTTTGGTAAGACTTTATGTTTGAAGCTCCTTGGTACTCATTTCAATCAGTAATTATTCTGTCATGAATCCTTCTTACATTAGAAAGACCCTGAAATCCTGGCTTCAAGGTCTCGGGAAAGCCAGACCCAGAGAGGTCGAATAATGAGTGAAACAGACAAGCTCTAAGGGGCTGAAACACCAGAGTTTGGGGGCTTAGTGGGTAGTTTACTGCTGCATCTTGCCTGATGTTTAGGTACATTCTGGCAGCTTTTTCTTATTTTTCTGGAATGTTGAAGGTCATGATTTTCTCTCTGGCATTGACCTCCTCATCTCCTGCAGTGGCTTGTATTTGGGATAAAGGATTGGCTGATGGCAGGGTTGGGGGGAGACAAATTAGGAGTTTAGGATTAATAGCTGCTGCTGCTACTAAGTCACTTCAGTCGTGTCCGACTCTGTGTGATCCCATAGACGGAAGCCCACCAGGCTCCCCCTTCCCTGGGATTCTCCAGGCAAGAACACTGGAGTAGGTTGCCATTTCCTTCTCTAATGTGTGAAAGTGAAAAGTGAAAGTGAAGTCGCTCAGTCGTGTCCGACCCTTAGCGACCCCACGGACTGCAGCCTACCAGGCTCCTCCATCCATGGGATTTTCTAGGCAAGAGTACGGGAGTGGCTTGCCATTGAATAGCTAGACACTACTATATATAAAATAGTTAACAATAAGGACCTACTGTATAGCACAGGGAACTATATTCAATATCTTTTAATCAACTGTAATGAGCCTATAATGGAAAAGAATATGAAAAAGAAAATGTGTGTATATATATGTATATAATATATATAAAATACATATAACATATGGGTTTCCCTGGTGGCTCAGATGGTTATATATATTATATATCTGAATCACTTTGTTATATACCTGAAACTAACAGAACATTGTAAATTGCCTATAATCAATTAAAGTGGTTTAAAAAAAAAGAATGAGCTGAAATGAGTGAATGGAAAAGAGAACAGCTGTGATTTTCATTCAAGGCAGAAAAGGTGATGATATCACACACACAGCTCCTCCCCCCACCCGCCAATGAAGGCCCTGGGCTGATCTGTTACAGTGGATTGTGAAAAGAAAGTGTCCCGCTGTCAGCAGACATTTGACTGTCTCCCTTGTAAGCAAGTGGCAATGGGCTCAGTTCCATGGATCTCGACTCCCACTTCCCTGTCGCATGGCTGTGCCTGGGTGACCAACAGGAAGTCGAATGCTCAGAGGGCTTGAATTTTGAAACTGAATCCTCTAAATTCTGGCAATGCGAACATTTGTTGTCGTCGTGTTGTTGTTTCATTGCTAAGTCACGTCCAACTCTTTGCAACCCAGTGGACTGCAGCATGCCAGGCTCCTTTGTCCTTCGTTGTCTCTGGGAGTTTGCTCAGATTCATGTCCACTGAGTTGGTGATGCCATCCAGCCATCTCATCCTCTGCCACCCTCTTTTCCTTTTGCCTTCTGTCTTTCCCAGCATCAGGAGTTTTCCAGTGAGTTGGCTTTTCGTATCAGGTGGCCAAAGTATTGTAGCTTCAGCATCAGTCCTTCCATTGAATATTCAGGGTTGATTTCCTTGGGGATTGACTGGTTGGATCTCCTTGCAGTCCAAGGGACTCTCAGGAGTCTTCTTCAGCACCACAAAATCCCAGATAAAGCAGCTCCCGTCCTGCCTGCATATCAGCGGTGAGTTTTCAGCGGGTGATATCACCCCTGTGGAGGTGAAACATCTGCTCTTGTGTCTAAGGCACAGATCTGCGTGATGTACAGATTATCTGTGGTATTGAGATTTCATGGCGGGAGTGATGAAGAAAAAAATGTCTAGGAAGGATCCTAGGAGGGAAGGAGGAAAAGCTTGAGAAACAGTGACATAGGCTGAAGTAATTTTAACACTATCACATAAATTCGCGTTTTGCTTTTACCCTTAACATTTCTAAATAAAACTTTATCATATTGCCATGTGGTCTTCACATTGATCACTTTTGTGGACTTCACAATCCATCAGTAATCCATCATTATGCATGTGACATAATTTTTAAACCACTGACTTGCGGAAAGTTATCCACCGCCTCTATTTTCTCTTTCCTGGCTGCGCTGGCTTTGTGGCGCGCAGGCTTCACTAACTGTGGCATGCGGGCTTCTCTGGCTGTGGCGCGCGGGCTTAGCTGCTCCATGGCATGTGGGGTCTCGATTCCCTGACTAGGGATTGAACCGTGTCCCCTGCACTGGAAGGCAAATTCTTTACCACTGGACCACCAAGGAAGTCCTCCCCTCTCCCCGCCCATTATAAGTAATGATGCAGTGAACATTTTTGGTCAAGGTAGTTTTCCTTTCTTTCAATGATGTCTTTAGGATAATTTCTCTCAAGTAGCCTTAACGTGAAAGTGTTGATGGTTCGTGATTGCTCTTTCTGCCAAAGCCATTGCACTTGCTTAAAATGCTACCAGTGAGAGTGAGGCGCTAGTGGCAGCAGAGTCCGGCTGGAAATTCAGGGTTCAGCATTCTGCAGGCTTTTATTGGGTGACAGTTTGGTGCGTCTTCTGTTGCATAGCAAAAGGCTGTATTGTCAGTGTTTGTTGAAGGGACTCGAATGAGTGTACCCAAAGTGTTAGAGTAATGTATGTGTTAACCAGGACTATTTAATTGCATGTGGCAGAAGCTGATTCCAGACCCTGGGAATTTATTTATTTTTAACTGCACATAATTCTGTGTATTTAATCATTTTTGGCTATACTGGGTCTCTGTTGCTGTGCTTGGGCTTTCTCTAGTTGTGGCAAGCAGGGGCTACTCTAGTTGCGTGCACGGGCCCAGTAATCGCGGTTGGTGGGCTTAGTAGTTGTGGCACATTTTAGTTGCCCTGTGGCATGTGGAGTCTTCCTAGACCAGGGATCGAACCCCTGTCCTCTGCAGTGGCAGGCGGATTCTTAACCACTGGACCGCCAGGGGAGTCCTTAATGGGAGTTTAAAGCATCTTGTGCTGGGAAGGTCTAGGGTAGGCGTCTTCAGGCTCAGCTGGTGCTTAGAGAGTCATCAGGACTACCTTTCTGTCAGGCTGGCTACTACCTTCGTCTCTGTTGGCTCCTCAGGCAACCTCCCCACCGTGGAGGCAAGAGGGCCACCAGCAGCTCTTGGGTCACATCCTACAATGTAGCAACACCCGAGCAGGGCAGGCCTTTCCCAATTGCTCCAGCAAAAATCCTGGGGCTCACTCATAGCTGTCTGGCTTGCCGTGCAGCCATCCTGGAACCAACCGGTCACTGTGGCCCTAGCTGCCCAGGCCTGGGTCCTGTGCCCAGTCCAGAGCCCAAGGGTGGCGTCCGTCCCACCTGTCATCTGGTTGAAGGATGAACTGAAAGGGGAGGGCTCTTGCAATTGGGAGCGGGGTGCTCAAGGAAGACCTTGTGGGAAGGTTCTATTTCAGCAGAGACCGAGGGAGGGGAGAGGCTCCTGAGCTGCTGGACAGGTCAGAATTCTTTTTGCAGAGGTGGGAAGGGGTGTGGGAGAAGCAGCTGAGGCCCCATGGGGAGGGAGGACACTTCCTCTCCCTGACTTCAGCTCATCCGTCTCGGAGCCTTCCCCTCCCTGCCCCTGCCACCCTTCGCCAGCTTCCCACGAGCGGGGGAAACTTGTCCTCAGTATCCTGTTTCTCCTTACCTGCATCGGCATATTTTGGAATCTGCCCTTTCCTCCTTCTTAAAAAAATGGAGCAAAACTCTAAAATGATACCAAAGACTATCATGAAAACATAATAGACCTATAAATATGTTTACCTTTCTAGCATATTAATTGTTTAGATAACTTCCGTCTGTGCATTGCAGGCAGATTCTTTACCATCTGAGCCACCAGGGAAGGCCTGACTATGTTCAGAGCACAGCCATTTTACCCAATTGCATTGAGTCTACACTTGAATTAGTGTTTCCATTTATTATAACATTTTCCCTTGTTCCTTCTCCTCACAGTTCTTTAGAAATGCGTAACATTCCGCTAAATTGATGTGCCACAGTTATTTAGCCTTTCTCCTAGTGCAGGAAAAGGTAGTAAGTTCCATTTTTGATGTTCTGGGACGGAGCTGGCAAACGTTTTCTGTCAAGGGCCAGATCGTAAATGTTTTGTGCTTTGTGGGCCATCTGGTCTCCGTCCCAGCTACGCGTCACTGTTGTACAAAAGCAGCAAAAAAGTGAAAGGACATGCTGTGTTCCAATAAAACTTTATTGAGAAGAACTGCAGTGGTTCAGATTGGCTTGGGGACTGTCATTTGCTGACCCCTGTGCTAGAACACTGCTGGAAAAGTCTGTGGCCCTACTCTGGGTTTAGGCAGGGGTCATGTTGCAGTGGAAAGTGACGTGAACTCAAGTAGTCCTGCATTTAACTCTCTACTTGAAGAGCCTGGGCAGGTTGTTGAACTCGGACTCTTTATTGGTTTATTTTTATTTTATTTTGCTTTTTGGCTTCATTGCTGCACTCGGGCTTTTTCTAGTCATGGAGAGCGAGGGCTGTTCTCTCGTTGCTGTGCGCGAGCTTCTCATTGCTGTGGCTTCTCTTGTGGAGCACAGGCTCTAGGCACAGCGGCTTCAGTAGTTGCGACTTGCAGGCCCTAAGGCGCTCAGACCTCAGTGGTTGTGGCAGAGGGGCTCATTCGTTGTGCCTGGCGGGCTCAGTAGTTGCAACATGAGGGCTCTGGAGCTCATGCTCAGTGGTTGTGGCCCATGGGCTCAGTTGCTCTGAGGCATATGGGATCTTCCCAGACTGTTCTTATCTACTGTGCTGCCAGGGACGTCCATGAACTTCTCTGACTCTTAATTCCCTCATCAGAAGATGGACATGAAAGTGAGTGATGGGGGCTTGCTTCCCTGGTGGTCCAGTGGTTAAGAATCCAACTTGCAATGCAGGGGATGTGGGTTCTCTCCCTGGTCAGAGAAGTGAGGTCCCACATTCCGCAGAGCAACTAAGCCTGTGTTAGTTGGGATCTGCTGGGGTCCTGCGTGCTGAAACTAAGATGCCACGTAGCCAAATAAATAAGTAAATATTAAAAAAAAAAAGAAAGAAAGTGAGCGATGAATGTGAGTGTTGTTACTTTTCTCATCACCTGCGCTACACCTCACCCCTTTCCACCCCTCTCCACCCTTTTCCACCTTAGTTTAGGTTCCAAGGGGTCAGGAAGGTGCTTTGATATTCTTGTAGCTTTTGGTGTTTCCTATACCTTGCTTTCTAGTCTCTGAACCACTCCTCATTACCAGTAGTTCATTCCTGTTTCCCTGAAGCTTTACCTGCAGTGGGGAATTCATTTTTTAAAAAAATAAATTAAAGTATAATTGATTTATGATGTTGTACTAGTTTCAGATGTATACCAAAATGACTAAGTTAAATGTGTATTCCTTTTTCCATTATAGTTCATAAGATATTGAATATAGTTCCCTATGCTATGCAATAGGACCTTGTTGTTTATCTACTTTATATACAATAGTGTGTATCTGTTAATCCCAAACTCCTAATTTATTCCCCCCAAACTACTGCACAATTGCACTCATCTCACATGGTAGCAAAGTAATGGTCAAAATTCTCCAAGTCAGACTCTAACAGTACGTGAACCAAGACCTTCCAGATGTTCAAACTGGATTTAGAAAACAGAGAAAAAACCAGAGATCAGATTGCCAACATCCGTGGGATCATAGAAGAAGCAAGAGAGTTACAGAAAAACATCTACTGTTTTATTGACTACACCAAAGCCTCTGACTGTGTGGATCACAACAAACTGTGGAAAATTCCTTAAGAGATGGGAATACCAGATCGCCTTACCTGCCTCCTGAGAAATATGTATGCAGGTCAAGGAGCAGCAGTTAGAACTGGACATGGAACAATGGACTGATTCCAAATTGGGAAAGGAGTATGTCAAGGCTGTGTATTGTCACCCTGCTTATTTAATTTCTATGCAGAGTACATCATGTGAAATGCCAGGCTGGATGAAGCACAAGCTGGAATAAGTTGCTGGGAGAAATATCAATAACCTCAGATGTGCAGATGACACCACCCTTATGGCAGAAAGCGAAGAACTGAAGACCTCTTGATGAAAGTGAAAGAAGAGAGTGTGACAGACTTTATTTTCTTGGGCTCCAAAATCACTGCAGTTGGTGACTGCAGCCATGAAATTAAAAGACACTTGCTTCCTGGAAGAAAAGTTATGACAAACCTAGACAGCATGTTAAAAAGCAGAGACGTTACTTTGCTGCAAAGGTCCCAAAGCTATGGTTTTCCAGTGGTCATGTACTGGAAAATGTACATGTGAGAGTTGAACCAGACTCCCTTACCTGCTTCCTGAGAAATCTGTATGCAGGTCAAGAAGCAACAGTTCTTGACCTGCATACAAGGAGATGTATATGTGAGATGTGAGAGTTGGACCATAAAGAAAGTTGAGCATCGAAGAATTGATGCTTTTGAACTGTGGTGTTGGAGAAGACTCTTGAGAGTCCTTTGGACTGCAAGGAGATCAAACCAGTCAATCCTAAAGGGAATCAATTGTGAATATTCATCGGAAGAACTGATGCTGAAGCTGAAGCTCCAATACTTTGGCCACCTGATGTGATGAACTGACTCATTGGGAAAAACCCTGATGCTGGGAAAGATTGAAGGCAGGAGGAGAAGGGGATGACAGAGGATGAGATAGTTGGATAGCATCACCGACTGGATGGACATGAATTTGAGCAAGCTCTGGGAGTTGGTGATGGACAGGGAGGCCTGGCGTTCTGTGGTCCACGGGGTCACAAAGAGTCGGACACGACTGAGCGACTGAACGGAATTGAACTGAACCGCCTCCCTTTCCCCTTTGATAGACATAAGTTTGTTTTCTGTCTGTGAGTCTGTTTCTGTTTTGTAAATAAGTTCATTTGCATCAGTTTTTTAGATTCCACATATAAGTGGTATCATAGGATATTCGTCTTTGTCTTGACTTCACTTAGTATGATAATCTCTGGGTCCATCCATATTGCTGTAAATGCCAATATTTCATTCTTCTTTCTGGCTGAGTAGTATTGCGGGGGATGTTTGCAGCTCAGGGAATCGTCAGTCTTCATTGCAGCATGCGGGATCTTTAGTTGTGGCATGTGGGATCTAGTTCCTCGACCAGGGATCGACCCCCTGCCTCCTGCATTGAGAGTGCAGAGTTTTGGCCGCTGGACCACCAGGGAAGTCTGTACCAAATCTTTATCCATTCATCTATCGATGGACATTTGTGTTGCTTGTATATCCTGGCTGTTGTAAATAGTGCCTTTGTGAACATAGGGGTGCAAGTATCTTTTTGGATTAGAGTTTTTCCCAGATATGTGCCTAGGAGTAGAATTGATCCACTCTCTGTATGTAATAGTTTACATCTGCTCAGCCCACAGGCCCAGTCCTTCCCTTGCCCACCCCCACCCCCGTGGCAACCACGTGTCTGTTCTCTATGCCTGTGAATCTGTCCCTGTTTTGTAGATGTATTTAAATAAATATTCTCAGTTTTGTCTGGGTCGTCATTGCTTTGCGTGGGCTTCCTCTGGTTGTGGCAAGTCGGGGCTGCTCTGCAGTGTGTGGGCTTCTCATTGTGGTGGCTTCTCTTGTGGAGTACGCACTCTAGGCTCACGGGCTTCAGTAGTTGCGGCTCACAGGCTTTAGTTGCTCCATGGCATGTGGAATCTTCCCGGACCAGGGATCGAACCTGTGTACCCTGCATTGGCAGGTGAATCTCATCTACGGCACCACCAGGGAAGTCCTTTGCCATATGTTAGATTCCACATAATTAATATCATGTGGTATTTGTCTTTCTGACTTACTTCACTTAGTATGATCTTCTCTAGTTGCATCCATGTTGCTGCAGATAACATTAGTTCATTCTTTTTTATGGCTGAGTAGTATTCCATTGTCGGAGAAGGCAATGGCAAGCCACTCCAGTACCCTTGCCTAGAAAATCCCATGGATGGAGGAGCCTGGTAGGCTGCAATCCGTGGGGTCGCTAAGGGTCGGACACGACTGAGCGACTTCACTTTCACACATTGGAGAAGGAAATGGCAACCCACTCCAGTGTTCTTGCCTGGAGAATCCCAGGGACGGGGAGCCTGTTGGGCTTCCGTCTATGGGGTCACAAAGAGTCGGACACGACTGAAGTGACTTAGCAGCAGTATTCCATTGTATACAGGCACCACATCTTCTCTACCCGTTCATCTCTGGGTAGAGATTTAGGCTGCTTCCATGTGTTGGCAGTTGTGAACAGTGCTGCTGAGAACATGGGGGTGCGTGTATCTCTTGGAATTACGGTTTTGTCCAGGTATATGCCCAGGAGTGTGATTGTTGGATCATATGCTGTTTCTATTTTGAGTTTTCTGAGGAACCTCCACACTGTATCAGTTTACATTCCCGCCAGCAGTGTGGGAAGGTTCCCTTTTCTCCACACCCTCTCTGGCATTTGTTATTTGTGGACTTTATCATGATGGCCGTTCTGATCATTGTGTTTCCCTGGAGCTTTCCTCGTGGCTCAGCTGGTAAAGAATCCGCCTGCAGTGCGGGAGACCTGGGTTCGATCCCTGGTTTGGGAAGATCCCCTGAAGAAGGGAAAGGGTACCCATTCCAGTATTCTGGCCTGGAGAATTCCATGGACTGTATAGTCCGTGGGGTCACAAAGAGTCGGACACGGCTGAGTGACTTTCACTTCACTTGCCAGCAAATGGGGAATTTCATTTTAAACGTTTCTTGGTGAATTTAGTGGGTATACAGTGATAACACGTGGTGGCTGATGTGATAAATTTGCAGTCTTCATTTCTCCAACCATGAGGGAAGATACACTTTCTCTTCACAGTGTTTGCAGCCGCACTTTTCCTAAAGCAAAGATTGGCAAACTGGGCTGACAGGCTGTTTTGTAAATAAAGCTTTATTGGAACCCAGCCACACGCGTTCTAGCTGTTGCCTCTGGTTGCTTTTGCACTCTGATGGCAGAATCAAGTAGCTGTAACGGGGACCAACTAGCTTGAAAAGCCAAAAATATTTACCCTTTTGCTCTTTACAGAAAATATGTGCCGACCTCTGCTCTAGAGCGAATTCTTGGGCTGTTTGTGGGTCCACTGTTGACCCAGGCTTTGTTTTCAGGCATCACAAGGCCACTTGGACGGCCCGAGCCCATCTGCCTCCCAGCGCAGGCTGCCTCTCTCCATTGTGTGGTGGCGGACAGCCTGTCCTTTTGTCCTCGTCCACCTGCGCCACTTTGCCCAACAATACTGGGAGCCAGTGCCCTGACTTCGGGGGTGAATGGCTGTCCGCTTTATCAAGTTCATGTGCTGATGCAGACAGAGCTGGTGCTTCACTCATGCTGTGCATTGCACGCTCGAGGCTGCTGCTGTGTCCTGGCCGTTCAGGTCTTCTCCCTTCCTTCTCGCCTTGCTTCCCTCCTCTTTCCCTCCCTCCTTTCTTTGCATTTCTGCCTCTCTTGCTCTCTTTCCCCCGCCCTCCCTCCATTCATTCCTTCTTCCTTCCTTTTTCTCTTTCTGTCTTTTGCCCCGCTGCATGTGGGATCTTTAGTTCCCTCTCCAGGGATCAGACCCATGCCCCCTGAAGTGGAAGCTCAGAGTCTTAACCACTGGACCACCAGGGAAGTCCCGAGAGCTCTCCATTTAAAGCAGCCACTTGGGGGACCAGAGAACTGAACCCCAGTCTTTAAAAAATTATTTATGTATTTATTGGCTTTGCTGGGTCTTCGTTGCCTTGTGGGCTTTTCTCTAGTGGTGCGCGGGGGCTGCTCTTCAGTTGTGTGCACAGATGTCTCTCTCTGGCGGCTTCTCCTGCTGCAGGACATGGGCTCTGGGGCGCTTGGACTTCAGTAGTTGTGGCACATGGGCTCAGCAGTTGCAGCTCTCGGGCTTGAGAGCATAGGCTCAATAGTTGTGCTTGGGCTTAGTGCTCGGAGGCATGTGGGATCTTCCTGGGTCAGGAACTGAACCTGTGTCTCTTGCATTGGCGTGCAGATTCATTACCACTGAGCCACCAGGGAAGCCTGGAGTCTTGATCCAACAGTTGTTGAGTTCCTTCTGTGAGAAGGGGAATCAGAAACACAAATCACCCAAGATAACGTGCCCCACCTGCAGGGCTCCATAGACATGCTGTGTGAATTGCAATTTGTCAGGGTATACTATCATTGCAGGTATCTTGTGTTTGTTGTATAGTATCAGCAAGTCACCTGTTGTGTTTTCATCTGTGCTTTCAGACGTTATGGCCCCAGCGTAGATAATTTGGTGCAGAAGGAGATGGGAACAAAGGAGTTTTGGGCCAGAACAGGGAACAGTCGTTGTGGAAGCGGTGGCCCTCACCGAGGGCCTGGCCACTGTCGTGAAGGAAGAGCTCTGCTGGACAAGGCAGCAGAGGAGTGGGGTTGCGGCTGGAACGGCAGGTGGGAGCAAGGCATGGTTTTTATTAAACCGTGGGGAAATACCATGACATCCCTGTATGCCGTAAGAGTTGCATACTCGAGAAGAGAGAATTGAGGATGTAGGAGAAAGATGCTGGGGTACGTCTGGGAGCAGGTGAGAGGACGTGGGTTCAGAGAATGAGGAGGGGTTTGTGTTTCCGCCTCTTGGAGCCTCAGTTTCATTATCTGTGCAATGGGATCATTAAACTTACGTGAGGGCAGAATTTCCCAGTTTCCGCCCTCTTGACGTTGGGCTGGATGGTTGTGTCAGGCTGTCCTGTACATGTGGTAAGCCAGCAGCAGCCCCCTAGTTGTGTCAAAAATATCTCTAGATGTTGCCAGGTGTCCTGTTAAGGGGAGGAATCCTGGTTGAGAACTGCTTCTCCCTATCACCCCTCTTGGAGAGGGCGATGGCACCCCGCTCCAGTACTCTTGCCTGGAGAATCCCATGGGCGGAGGAGCCTGGCGGGCTGCAGTCCGTGGGGCCGCGAAGGGCCGGACACGACTGAGCTCCTTCCCTTCGCTTCACTTTCACCACACCTCTGTTGTTTAGTCGCCAAGTTGTGCCTGACTCTTTGCAACCCCATGAACTCTAGTAGCCTGCCAGGCTCCTCTGTCCGTGGGGATTCTCCAGGCAAGAATACTGGAGTGGGTTGCCACGTCCTTCTTCAGGGGATCTTCCCAACCCAGGGATCGAACCTGCATCTCCTGCATTGGGCAGGTGGATTCTTTACCACCGAGCCACCTGGGAAGCCTCCTCCTCCGCAGAGATCCCTTGTATTAAGTAAACCTCCTTGAATCCTCCTCACTTGAGAGTGCCTGCTGTTAGGAGCCTGACTGGCGCATCAGACAGACACTCCCTCCCCTCAGTGTAATCAGAAACATGGAAGAGAAGTGAGCTTGGCTTTTCCACCCTGTGTTTCCGTGGGGGGCTGGGCACTGTCTGGAGTCCTGCCCTACCCCTAGGGGATGCCTGCTGTGGTGGCTCCTTTGGCCTTGAATGGGCTTTATCTATTGTCCTTCCCACAAAATATTTTCTTATTGAGGTGAAATTCAGATCCCCTAAGGTCAGGGAACCTTTTCTTTGGACTTTCCTGGTGGCTCAGTTGGTAAAGAATCTGCCTGTAATGCGGGAGGCCTGGGTTCGAGCCCTGGGTGGGGAAGATCCTCTGGAGAAGGGAATGGCACCCCACTCCAGTGTTCTTGCCTGGGAAATCCCGTGGTCAGAAGAGCCTGGCCGGCTACAGTCCGCGGGGGTCACAAAGAGTCGGACATGACTGAGTGACTAAACCACCACCACAGTGTGAAACCCTGTGTGCTTTTAATACAGTTTAAACAATGAACAGTTTTGGAATTAGAAGTTTAAGCATTATAAAAACAATTAACCAGTTAACCATTTGTAACTGTTTTAAAACAAACAGTTCATTTAGCACATGGGAAATGTCATGCACTCACCGTGTCCGTCTAGTTCCTAAACACCTTCCTCACCCCCCAGAGGACACCCTGTACCCATTGAGCAGCTGTGTTCTCTCAGTGTGGATTTTGCTCTTCTAGTCTTTCCTTTTTTTTAAATTACTTGTTTTTGGCCGCGATGGGTCTCGGTTGCTGCATGCGGCCTTTTCTCTCGTTGTGGAGTATGGGCTCCAGGGTGCACGGGCTTCACTAGTTGTGGCGTTTGGATCTTTCTGGACCAGGGATCAAACCCACGTCCCCTGCATGGGCAGGGGAATCCCGAACAGGTGGACCACCAGAGAAGTTGCCTTCCTGTTTTTTTGAAGCACAGCTCAAGTTCCCGCCTTCCCTGGTGGCTCAGTTGGTAATGAATCTGCCTGCAGTCCAGGAGACCACTTGCAATGCAGGAGACCTGAGTTCGATCACTGCATGGGGAAGATTCCCTGGAGAAGGAAATAGCAACCCACTGTAATATTCTTGCCTGGGAAATCCCATGGACAGAGGAACCTGGTGAGCTACAGCCCATGGGGTCGCAAAGAGTTGGACACGACTTAGTGACTTAAGCCACCACCAAAATCCCGCTCTTGCAGTCTGCTTCCCCTGGCCCCCAGCAGGCCAGCAGTGCAGCGTGGAAGGTCAGCAGATCAGGGTCTCACCAGTGCTTTGCTCCCTGACCCCTGGTCCCCAGAGAACCTTGCCATCTTCTTTTCTTATACCTTGTACCCACTGACTGCATTGCCAAGGCTGACGTTGTTGTTGTTTAGTCCCTAAGTCATGTCTGACTCTTTGCGAACCCATGGGTCATAGCCCACCAGGCTCCTCTGTCCATGGGATTCTCCAGGCGAGAATACTGGGGAGGGTGGCTGTTTCCTTCTCCAGGGGATCTCCCAGACCCAGGGATCGAACTCACGGATTCTTTACTGCTGAGCCACCAGGGAAGCCCAAGGGTTGGCCTTAGAACAGAGAAATGACTTTCCCTCTGCTACTGCATGGAGAGGTAAGGAGGTGCTGCTGTGTAGCCTTGACCAAGGGACCTGACTCCTCTGTGGGCAGGAAGCGTGTTTACCTTGACCTCCTGGATTTTGACAGGGATGGGAGAAGGAATATACACCTTGGGGGCATCTTGCTTTTTTTCCCCTCCCTAGATGCCAGAGGTGCGTTTTCACCTTCAGACTCCCCTGGGCTACAGCCACAGAGGCCTGGATTGGATTGCTTTGCCTGTGGTCCAGATGAAAGTACTTCTTAGAACCAGAGGTCTTAGGCCTTTGGGATATAGGGCTGCCCACAACAACGGCAACAACAATAAGTGAAGGCGCTCAGTCGTGTCCGACTCTTTGCGACCCTGTGGACTGCAGCCCACCAGGCTCCTCCGTCCATGGGATTTTCCAGGCAAGGATACTGGAGTGGGTTGCCATTTCCTCCTCCAACAACAATAGTCAACATGTATCAAGTGCTTGGTGTATACCAGGCACAGTTCTAGATGCGTGATACCTCGTCACTCATTGACTAACTGTGGGAGGTGCAGAGAAGTTAAGTAACTTGTCCATGGTCACACAGCTTTACTACTCTTAACCCCTGCTCTGCCTCTCCAGGAGGTCACTGAAGGCTGGAGGTTTGTGGGAAAAAATTAGTGTGAGATCTGAAGGCTTCTAAACATGAGAGACGACTGGGAGGGGCGTGAAGCGGGTGACTGCTTCTCATCGCAGGTGGTTTCTAAGTTAGAGCTGCAGGGGACCACTGCATTTCTCTGACACGTTTGTGGACCCCTGGGGGCATCCCCTGGGGGGTCCCTGGGGCTCCTCTCAGTCTCTGTTCATTTCTATGGTGCTCTAACAAGAAGTTGGGCTTCCCTGGTGGCTCAGACGGTAAAGAATCTGCCTGCACTGCAGGAGACCAAGGTTCGATCCCTGGGCCCAGAAGATCCCCTGGAGAAGGGAATGCCAACCCACTCTAGTATTCTTGCCTTGAGAATTCCATGGACAGAGGAGCCTGGTGGGCTGCAGCCCATGGGGTCACAAGGAGTTGGTCACAAGTGAGCGACTCACACTTTCACTTCAACAAGAAATTAAAAAGAAGCCTGTTCTGTGAATCACTTTGCTGTATACCTGAAACTCACACAGTATTGTAAATCAACTCTACTCCTTTTTTTTTTTTTTAGAAAAGGAAGCCTGTTCTGGCTCATCTGACTGATAGTGTTGACTCAGGGCCATTGTTGCAGAAGGACGGAAGCAGAAAGATGGGGGTTTTACAGAGAAATCGGTCCCGAATTGGCGCTGGGGCTGTCACTGCAGATTTCTTTCAGATTGAGGGTGAGCAGGATTTAACAGATGGCCGAATCAGTGGGCTTGAAGTTGAATCCCTCCATGAGCAGGGGCCATGAGTGAAGGACTTTCCCTCTCAGCCTCAGTGCTCTATTGAATGGAGCCCACCTTTCCTTCTTCGTGAAGGATTAGATGTGTGTGTGTGCGCGTGTACCCACTCACTCAGTCGTGTCTGACTCTGACCCTGTGGACTGTAGCACTCGAGACTCCTCTGTCAGTGGGATTTTCCAGCAAGAATACTGAATAGGTTGCCTTTTCCTTCCAGGGGATCTTCCACCCCAGGGATCAAACCCGCATTGCCTGCATTGGCAGGTGGATTCTTTACCTCTGAGCCACTTGGGAAGCCCTGAAGGATTAGATGCTGGCCACTTCCTGGGCTTAGCCCACTGTGAGGCTCCATAGTGGGTACCTGCTCCTGCTCCTTCTGGAGAGGGCCTGTATTCTCCTCCTGGTCCCTGGAGAAGGTAGGAAAGAGCCCGGTAGCATTGCCTGCTCTGCCTGCCGTCTCAGAACAGAGGCCCCAGGTTTACAGACTGCAGAGCTCGGAGGGTATGATCTCATGCAGAAACCAGTGTCCCAAGAAGGGAAGTGACTGTCCCCGTCATGGGGCCAGTAAGCAGCCCGGCTGGGATGAGAACTCACAATGCCTTGTGACTTCCCTCCAGCGCTCCTTCCACGGCGCCTCGTGGCCCTGGGCCTCCTAGGCGCCTCCTGCCACCGGTGAATGTTGCCAAGGGCACCCGTGCTCCCCCTGCCCTGGGAGACGCAGGTCCCTTAATCCCATTCAGGGCTAGGATGGTCATGGGCACCCCTCCAGGGGTCAGGATTGTCTCCTTCCAGTGCACTTCTTGTCTGGGGAGGCTGCGTGGCGGGCTGTTTCTCTGGAGAGCAGGCTTTCTTCCCACCGCGGAGAGGCTTTGCAGAGTGAGGCAGGGAGGGCTGCCGACTGCTCCAGGAGAGCAGTGTCACAGATTCCCTAGGAAATCTCGGGAGTCCCCGCTAGGGGTAGGCACTCTATCCTCGCTCTTCCCGTGTGCGGTGGGAACCAGCAGCATCAGCGACACATGGGAGCTTGTGAGAAATACAGAGTCCCAGGCCCCACCCAGCCCTTCAATTAGAACCTACCTTTTAGCCAAGACCCCAGGAGATCGTGTGCAGGTGAAAGCTTGTGAATTACTGCACTGACAGTGATCAGTAATGAGATGATGGAGATTTTTATTTTCTTTGTCAATCCTGCCCCCCTCCCCCGATTTGTTGTTATTGTATTTCTTCACATGAATTACTTTATTAAAAAATTGTGGTGGTATACAGGTAACATAAAATTAGCCATCTTCACCATTTTTGGAATATTTATTTATTTACTTTCGGCTGTGCTGGGGCTTCGTCGCTGTGTGGGGCTTTTTCTCTAGTTGTCATGAGTGGGGTCTACGCCCTAGTTGCGATGTGAAGGCTTGTTGTTGCGGTGGCTTCTCTTGTTGCAGAGCACAGGCTTTAGGGTGCTTGGGCTTCAGGAATTGTGGTTCCCGGCTCTAGGTCACAGGCTCAGTAGTTGTGGCACGTGGGCTTAGTTGCTCCGCGGCACGTGGGGTCTTCCCGGATCAGGGATTAAACCCCTGTCTCCTGCATTGGCAGGTGGATACTTTACCACTGAGCCACCAGGGAAGCCCCTAATATTTATTTTTATTTATTTTATTTGGCTGCTTTGGGTCTTAGTTGCAGCACACGTGATCTTTAGTTGTGGCATGACTAGTTCCCTGACCGGGGATCGAACCTGGGCCCCATGGGAGCAGGGAGTCTTAGTCTGGACCACCAGGGAGGTCCCCATCTTAAGCATTTTTAAGTGTACAGTTTGGTGGCATTAAATACCTTCTGACTGTTGTGTGGCCATCACCACCACCCATCCTCAGGCCTCTCTTCATCTTGTAAAAGTGCAGATGTGTAGCTGTGAAACGCTAACCCCCATTCTGTTCCCTCACCTCCCTGACAACCACCATTATGCTGGCTTTCTTTATGATTTTGATTACTCTTCGTATCTCATGTAATTGGAATCATGCAGTGTCTTATCTCTTTGTGTCTGGTTTATTTCACTCAGCGTGATGTTCTTCAAGGCTCGTTTGTGTTGCAGCATGCTGCAGAGTTGCCTTGCCTTTCAGGGCTGAATAATGCCCGTTGCGTGTGCGTGCCACGTTTTGCGTCTCCATTCATCTGTTGATGTACACAGGAGTTGCTTCCACGTTTTAGCTACTGTGAATAATGCTGCTATAAACGTAAGTGTATAAATAGCTCTTCAAGACCGTGCTCTCAATTCTTTTGAGCTTACACCCAGAAGTTCTGGGTTGTATATGATAGTTCTAAAACATGAATTACTTTTGTGATCAGAAAAAATAGCAAAAGCACTTTGGGGGGAAAACCTTTTCAAGTTTCCATTTGGCATCGCCCAAGGGCAAGTAGAGTTGTTGGGTGCAGTACTTGGAAAAACTGAAGAAAGCACGGCTGCCTTCCCCATTCTGGTGCTGGAGGGAGAAGAGCGGAAACTCGCTCTCCTGCTGCATGAGGAGCAGGGTGTGTTGATAGAGGTGTGTGTGAGGCGCTCAGGCAGGTGGGGTTTCTAGCCATCCTGAAAGATGCTTCAAGATGGCCTCTGGTCTGGTGGGAAGGGTGCGTGAGCTGACCTCTCTCAAGACCTCTTCCAGAAAAAATTACAGTGGCAGTGTTTGGGAAGTCAATTTTATTACTGAGTGTCCATAGAGAGTCTATGGACTGGTTTAATCTCCAGGCCTGGGGTAAAGCAGGAGCCCATGCGATAGTCCTGACATAGCCCTTTAGCGGCATGGTCTCCAGTTAGGGTCATGGTTCCAACTTCTAGTATTCTAGTATTCTTCTAGCACAAAAACCTGAACCCACTATCATGGTCCACGAGGCCTTTGTGACTGGCCCTTGCATGCCTCTCTGATCTTTGCTTCCCCTTTTCTGCTTTCTGCTTAAGTCACTGGAGACTTCCTTCGGGTCCTGGGAGACGGAAGCCAGGCTGTTTATGCCTGTCTTCCCTGGCCGTTTGCTCTGCCTGGAACGCTAGTCTCCCATAACTTTCCGTGACTGCTCCTCCGTGTTATAAAGGGCTCAGCTGGGGTGTCACGTGTGCAGAGAGACTTTCCACGACTGCCCTGGCAGACGAGGCCCTCCAGCTTCGTCCTGGTCTCTTCACTTTATTTGGTTTTTCTTCCTCGTATGACTCTCTAACACCTTCTCCTCTGTTAGTTTACTTAGGAACCGTTTGTTGCTTCCTGATGCTGGGAAAGGTTGGGGGCGGGAGGAGAAGGGGACGACAGAGAATGAGATGGCTGGATGGCATCACCGACTCTATGGACATGAGTTTGAGTGAGGTCCGGGAGTTGGTGATGGACAGGGAGGCCTGGCCTGCTGTGATTCATGGGGTCGCAGAGAGTCGGACACGACTGAGCGACTGAACTGAACTGAACTGAATAGCATTTTCACCCCACGAGAAGATGGCTCTTTTATACCACTTAACCCCTGTTGTCCCCAGCACTTAGAACATTGCCTGGCACCGAGTAGTAGTTCAGCAAATATCGAGTGGGTCAGCGCATGCACTTGCTTGTCCTCTCTGAACTTCTGTTTCCCCATCCCGATTCAGGGATCCTAATACCTGGCCGGTAGGGTGGTCATGGAAATTACAGGACGCAGCGCATTCAGAGGACTCAGTTTGGTGTCTCGTGTATAGGAAGTGCTCAGCACATGGGCGTGGTTGTTAGCAACTGGGTGGCCCTGGCATGACTTGGATGAAACACTGACCGTCTCGCTCTCTCTTTAAAACAATATTTATCTATTTGTTTGGCTGTGCCAGGTGTTACTTGCAACATGCAGGCTCTTTTTGTTGTGGCACGTGAACTCTAGTTCCCTGGTTGAACCTGGGCCCCCTGTACTGGGAGCCACTGGACCACCAGGGAAGTCCCAGTACTGACTGAAACCCTAGATTTTCACACCGAAACCCTAAATTTGGGTCTCCTGTGAAACAGTTGTGTTCAGTGTCTGGTGTTTCATAGTGTGTAGCCACGTCTCTGTGGATTGGAGTCACTGGGCCCCCTGTGGAGCATCAGCTGTGGTTCTGACAGTGTTCTGCCTGGGCCTTTGAAGTGGCCTAGCATGTGTCTGCTCAGTTGTGTCTGATTCTGTGCGACCCTGTGGACTGTAGCCCACCAGGCTCCTCTGTCCATGGGATTCTCCCTGGACAAGAATACTGGAGTAGGTTGCCGTTTCCTACTCCAGGGGATCTTCCCGACCCAGGGATCGAACCCGCCTCTCCTGCATCTCCTGGATTGGCAGGCGGATTCTTTACCACTGAGCCACCTGGGAAGATGCAAGTGGCCTTGCCCCACACTCTCTTAAATGGGTTTTTTGTGTATGACATGTGTATCAGTTGGGAATGCTTTTGACTGTAAGTAACCACCCAATGTATAGGGCTTGACCAAATGGAATGGTTTGTTCTGTGAAAGCTCTGAGATTTCTAGTTTGGTTCAGCAGCAAAGTGACATCAGGGCTGGTGTCTTTGTGATTCTCTTGGGTTTCCCTGCAGACGCTGCTCTGGCTTCCCCCGATGTGTTTAGGATGCAGGCATGAGGGATGGAGGCAGGAACGAAGCCATTAGTATCTGTCCTTTTATAAGGATGGCACAGTTTCCCCAGGCCCCTCCCAGCTCTCTTCTGCTTACATCTCATCAGCTGGAACTTCTTAAGATCAGCCTTAAAAGAGAAGCTGAGTAATTAGGTTTTTCATGGGAAAATGATGTTACAGATGATGGTGAGGTCAGCCAACCAGCAGTGCCTGCCGTACTAGGAAACCTATGTTTTAAGGTAGACTATAGCTTCTCAACTGGGGGCAGTTTTGTTCCCCAGAGGATGTCTGGCAGAATCCAGAGACTTTTGTTGCCACAACTAGGGGTGTGTGTGTGTGTGTGGTTGCCACAACTAGGGTGTGTGTGTGTGTGTGTGTGTGTTGTTGCCATAGCTAGGGAGTGTGTGTGCGTGCGTGCATGCGCACTAATGGTATCTCGTGGGTAGAGGCCAGGGATGCCACAACTGGGGGGTGTGTGTGTGTGTGTGTGTGTGGCTGCCACAGCTTGTGTGTGTGTGTGTGCGTGCGTGCATGCACACTAATGGTATCTCATGGGTAGAGGCCAGGGATGCTGCCAGACATCTTAACAGTTCACAGGGCAACTGCAGAGAGTTAGCTGATCCAAGTGTTAGTGACACCAGGGTTGAGAAACCCTTAAGTTGGATCATTCCAGAAACATCATCCAAATTTGGGGAACACTAGTTTAGTTGCTTTCCTGTGATGTAGTGACAGGAAAGTGGTCAGACCTCATTGTACTCGTGCAGATTATTGATACCTGGTCTTGTTATTGATTTTATTAAAGAGAAAGTTGATGCTGGCTGAGAACAGCCAAATGCTACATGTCAGAGAGTCTTAGTAGAAGGCATATGTCAAACAGAACTAATTAAGCCCCCTTGCCTTCTAGGAACACAGAACAATGACATGAAAAGACAGTTTCTGCTGGAGCGACTGCTGGATGCAGTGAAACAGGTAAGAAGAAAGCTCATGTTGGACTTTGAGTTCAAGTCTTAGTATCAGATGATGAACGTAGAAGTCATTTCTGCCCTTCTGTCTACACAGACCTACTTCTACCTCGAATCTGGGAGGCTCTGTGAGGCTAATCATTTCCCCCAGCAAGTGATAGTGATCAGAGGTGGGGATGGAGGGGCTCCTGTGTCCTGACATCCTAAAGCCCCCAGCGGACCCACGCCTATCCTTCAGTGGTGTCCCTTTGAGAAGGGCGTTAATGTGTGTTTCAAAGTCTTATTTCCAAGCAGTTATTTTTGTTTGTTTTTGTTGCGCTGCATGGCTTGTAGTAAAATGCAGGAACTAAAATCCCCAGATTGAACCCAGGCCCTCGGCAGTGAGAGCAGGGTCCTGACCACTGGACTGCTGAGGAATAATCCCCTGGAGAAGGGAAAGGCTACCCGCTCCAGTATTCTGGCCTGGAGAATTCCATGGACTGCAGTCCATGGGGTCGCAAAGAATCAGACACGACTGAGTGACTTTCACTTTCTAAGGGTGCTGCCGTGCTGGTTGGGAGTCAGGGCCCCTGTGAGCACAGGGACGGAAACAAGGCTGTGCTCAGGGTCGTATGGAGTCTCCAGATGGGCTCTGCTTGGTTTGGTTGGTGCTGAATTGGTGCCTGGCTTTTGGCTGGGTGTGGAAGCGGGTGTTGACACAAGGTTGGCATCAGCTTGTCTGTCTTACAACTACCCGACAGGCCTCGTTTCTTGCACGTTCGTCGTGTATCTGGTGCTCTGCTGAGTGCTTTCCATCGAATCCTTCCAGCCACCCTGTGAGATAGTTCTTGCAATTATTGCCATTTTACAGATGAAGGAATGAAGAACTGAAGCTCAGGTCCAATAACTTGCTGACAGTGTCTAAGTTAATAAGCAGCAGAGCTGGGATCCAGCCCTAGGAATTCACGTTTCAGAAGGGGCGACTGGCGGTTACCGGTGTGTCCTCACAATATAGGGTGATAAATATGTCCTCTAATGGATGTGCCTGTTAAGGGTTGATGTGAGCTTAGAGAATTTAGCATGTGCCCAAGCCTCGAGGCATCCAGGCTTGGTGGAAAGGACACAGACTCAGGTGTAACTGGGTTGGAAGGCCAGCTTTGTCTCCTGACAGCTGTGTGTGCTGGGGCAACTTACCCAGCCTCTCTGAGCATCCTTCTCTTTAATTGGGTCGCCCATCTCTATAGGGCTATGGAGGGAATTGCTTATGTTAAAGGGGTAAAGGGCCATGGCCAGCGCCTGGTCCCAGTAAATGTAGAGCCGACGTTATTAGTTTTTTTTTTGTCTTTGCTCCAGAAATGGAACGCAAAATAAGATGAAAAGTTAAGTCCAACCACTTCAAATGTAGCAGTTAAACAGAAATAACTTGGATTTTCCACCCAGAACTATTATTACTGTTTGGGAGGGTGAAAGTGTTGAACATATGCCTTTTAAAAACCAACTTTAGTTATTACAGTGCTTGGCAAATAGTACTTTTTCAACCCGTAAGATTTAATAGTTTAGTTTTCTTTAATATCTTGAGTGTTGAGATTGAAACCCTATTCAATTTAGGATTAATTGGACTGGGTAACCTGCTAGTTTTTACTTCATGTTTTGTTTATTATGTGTATCTTTTCGTATGCCTGTGGAACACACTATGATTTCTTAGCTTCATTAAGAAATTAAAATTTCTTCAAGTTGGAAAGAAAAAAAATAAAAACCAACTTTATTGAAGTGTGATTTGCATACAATAAAAATACCAGTTTTAAGTGTGCAGTTCTGTGAGTTTTGACCGAAGTATCATTTACATTTCTATACACACACATACACACACACACCCCTACACACATATGTGATAATAAATTTAGGAATCTGGTAAACCTACTACCCACAGTGGAGGTTCTGTACCTTTGAAAGAGAGTAGTGGAGAGTGGTAATGGTTGCACAATACTGTGAATTGAGTTGCGTAACTAAGAATGGTTGAAATGGTAAATTTTATGTTATCTACATTTTAGCACTGTTAAAGGAAAAAAAAAAGAAAGTTTGCTTTTGTTTCCACCCTCCCTGGGTGAATTGTCATTCGGCACAACCGGAGGGCTTGTTTGAAGCTTGATTTATGCTGTCATAACTTCACAGCAGCCATAACAACTCTGGGCCCTGTCAGAAGGGACCCGTCATCTTCACAGATTTGTGGCAGTTTTAATTATTGCCTGTTAAGAGCTCTGTGTTATTGACAGTCAGCTGCTGACAGAAGCAGCTTCCTAGAGAATCTGCGGATGGCTTCTGTTTTCCTCCTAGCGTTGTCTTTGCGCAAGGCTCCCTTCTGTACAAGCGGGAGGTAAAAGGGCTTCTTCCTTCAAATGGCGGCTGGAAGGCTGGGGTGTCTGCTGTCCCACTTCTTGGGCTGACCCCCACAGCTTGGGGATGCCCTGATTTGGCCACCAGAGTTTCTGGCCCTGGGTCCCCCCAGACCCCAAAGTCCCCTGGGGGTGGTTTTGTGTGTCCATCCCAATGGCTTATCTCAGCGACTTTTTTTTTCCTGCAGTGCCAGATCCGCTTTGGAGGGAGAAAGGAGATTGCCTCAGATTCCGACAGCAGGTAAATAATGTAGCCTCTGAAACCCATTACCCTCAACACCAAAAAGGTAGCCAGAGATTCACCAACTTTTATATTCTGCCACTGCAGCCAAGTGGGGCGGTGATTACGTTACCAAGTTTGAGTTTAGACAGCAGACCAATAATTGAGAGGTGAGTTGTTGGGGCAAAGAATAACGGCTTGACTCAGAAAACCAGCTAACCAGAAGATGCTGGGCTTGTGTCTCTAAAGAACCGTCTTGCCTGAGTTAGCATTCAGGCTCCTTTTATAATAAAAGGGGAGGGGATAAAGTCAAACACTTCCTGGTTCCCATTGGCCTCCAAAGGGATGTGTTAATGTCTTCTTCCTGTAGTCATTCACTGGTGGTCCTGGTCAGGAGGTTTTCTATGAGCTAAACCAAAGTATTTTAGCTTAATGCTCATTACCTGGGAAGCAGGGTTCCCAGAAATGGGCCATTATGTGTAATTTAAACTTCTAGGTAACATCCCTTTAGTGATTAACTTGTAATAGAATGCAAAAATTCTTTTCTATTACAATTACATTTGGGGGGAGTGTAGCTCTATATGGTGACTGCTTGTCTAAAGTACTCCCAGCTCCCTTTCATCCTCTTTCTAGGAATCTTCTCTGAGAGAATTACTTGAAATGCCTTTCCACGTGAAGTTATTTTCACAGTAATTTATAATGATGAAAACTCAGAAATCTGAATGCTCAGTTGGGAAATGGTGAATAGTGAAGCATTGTGCATCAGTAGTTTGAAATGTTCTATTAGCCCATTACATTGATGTCCATACAGAATTTGTTATAAGCAGAAAAATGCAAATGTAGGAATTTAAAAGTAATATATTTAATAAAAATTAAAAGAGCAGCATTCAGAGTTAATATGGATGCAGAGTGATCCTTCATGTGTTAAATGACTCTGGCAAAAAACATGCCAAAATGTAAATAGAGATCATGCTGAGGTTAAGACTATTGGGAATCTGTATCCTTTCTGATATTTTGTCACATTTTATACTGTGATCATGTGTCCCTTTTATAATGAAAAAAGTCCTAAAAATGGCCATTGACCTTCATGACCCAGGAAAGGCTGATATGACTCCTTAAGCTTGTATAAGAGATACAGGCATTTGCTGGAAATGCCCAGTGAAGTTCAAGGCTGATTTGTGCTCTGCAGCTAGGGAAGAGCAGGAGGAACATTCCCGAAAAGGAAGAGATGGGAGGGAACTCCCTGCTCAGCATTCATCTCCATCTGGAGACGTGTGTGTCCCCTCTGACCCTGACCCACCCAGCCCAGCCAGTTCCTCCTCTGTCCCTCCGGCCCTTGCTCTTCTGTTGGAGCTTTACCAGCCATGAGCAGAGCGTGTGGTGCTGCATTCTCATAGAGTCATGGGGACTGTTTGAAACCAGTGCAGATGGGAAATTCTACCCCTCACCCCTACAGTCTGCCTCTTCTTTGCTCAATTTTCCTCCACAGCACCAACTAACAACTGTATATTGTGCTTTTTAAATTTTTTATTTCATTTCTCCCAGTTTCCCCATACCACAGTGTCCACCCTGCAGGCAGAGAGGTTTGGCTGTCTTGTTCAAGGTGCGTCCTCAGTGCTTGGAAGCATCTAGAAGGTGCTCAGGGAGATCCGTTGTCTGGTTGATTGTGTGCCTGGCTTCCTACCACACGTGGTCAAGGGTGTAAAGATCTGTGAGCTCGGAGGCCGGAGGGGCAGCTTCTCCATTTTTTTCTGAGTATTTTGCACAGACATTTGTGCCTGTCACTCTTGAGGTTCTCTCCGTGTTTGTGGCTTTAGATCATTAAACTGGTGGATTGCTTTAGTTCTTCCTGAGGGCCTACTATGGGGTCTGGTCTCCGCCAGTGCAGGGGTCCTCCTTTTGGGACCAGGGTCACCTGCATGAGAACGGGAGTCCTTGATCTCCTGAACCAGGAGGTAGATGAGTGTGTATGTGTGTGTGCGTGCGTGCCTGTGTGTGTGTGTTTATGGGTGTGTGGGTGTAGGTAGTCAGGAGTTCTTTATCACTCTTTTTTCGTAATTATACTTTTTATTTCCTTAGAGAAGCCATCTCTGAATGTTAGATGAACATGTTCTTATATAGTAGAGCTTACCATTAAAACTTTTAATCTGTAAACTGTTGTATTTTATAGTAGAATTTACAAAGTTAATTCCTTCTATGGTATTCATAACTGGTTTCCGGCTTCCAGCAAGACCCTGCTTCATCATGATAAGGATAGTTACTGTCTCTGACTGTTCCTGCTCCTTGTTTGTGTTGACTCTTGGTCTCAGGGTAGCCTCAGGAGGAGCAGAGGTATAATTCTTTCTTCACAGATGAGAAAACAGAGGCCCAGAGAGGGAAGCTAATACAGCCTCAGTGTACCGTCTCAGGAATGTTAGGGTTGCAGGTTGGACCCTAGTTTCTTGGGCTCCAGAATCTGTTCTTTCTGTGTTACATCACTTTTAGTGATTGCGTTAGTTGTGAGCTAGGTTAGAATTTTTTTTCCCCCCTAAATAGGGTTCCTTCTCAATATTCGAGTCTGAGTCTCATCTTGCCATGTGTCTGGCTAAAGGTGGCACCGCCTTTGTGTAGGAAAGGCCACATCATTGTCCTTATTTGGTGAGAAAGTCTAACCTGGAGGGAAAGTCAGTGACGGTTTTAAAGCCACTGTCGTGAGGTCTGAAAAGGTGATTCGCCTCTCTCCACACCCCTTCAGACAGCCTGGCACCAGGATGGATCTCAAATCCATTGGCTTCTCTCCAGCTCACCAGCTGTTGCCCATCATGGTCACCCCATGGCTCACAGGGTGGCCACAGTGGACGTTCCCCCGTCTCCTTTTGTGCCCTGCCTCCTCTGCATCCAGCGGGCTCTGCAGAAGCAGATTCCCGTCCATCACCCCTCGACGGAAAACCTTCCGCTGCCTGCTGTTTGCTCTTGGGAGAACGACCCACGTGCTGAATGACCTGGAGGGCCCCCTGGCTCTCCCCTGGCTCTGTGCCCTGCCACCCTGGCCTGGCCTTTTCTGGTTTTTGTTTTTTGTTCTTAAAGCCTTTCAGTCATTTTTCAGGGAAGGCTTCCAGGTCCCTGATATGAATCCTCCACACTCTTCTCCAGCCCTGGCCGCCAGGGCTGTTTTCCTCGCTCTGTACCAGGGGCTGGCAGACTCTTGCTGTTAAGGTTTGGATTTGTCCTCAGGCTGTACTGTGCTGACCCGGCTCTGTACCGTTCGAGGCTATAAACCTCTGTGGGATGAATGCACTACATCTGTCTGCTCAACTAGATGACCAGATGGAGAGAAGCCTGGTTTGCTCACGCTGCTTCCACAGTACCTGACACATACCAGTGCTTGTGTGTGTGTGTGTGTGTGCTGAGTCGCTTCAGTCGTGTCCAACTCTTTGCAACCCTAGGGACTGTAGTCTGCCAGGCTTCTCTGTCCATGGAATTCTCCAGGCAAGAATCCTGGAGTTTCCATGCCCTCCTCCAGGGGATCTTCCCGACCCAGTGTTCAAACCTGCGTCTCCTGCATTGGCAGGTGGGTTCTTTCTCTCTGAGCCACCAGGGAAGCCCAACAGTGAGTTACTGAGCGCCTCCTTGGTGTAACGTTCTGTGCTTGACACTGGGGCTTCCAGAATATTTCTGACATGTTTCTGCCCCTCAGATGACGTCGTGTCCACCAGGGAATATAGTCCAGTGAGGCGGCGATGACAGAATGTGACACTGAGGGTGGCATCTTAGGGGCTGCTGGATGCCCTGCACAGCCGGGCTTCGAATGTTCAATTCCCCTTTCCAGCTGCATCTCTCACCTCTTTTAGATTCAAGAGTTAGATCTGCTGTGATACTGTGATTTATAATAAGAAAATGCATTATTGCCCCATCGTTTCTGGTACTCTTAAAACCCCTGAAATTTCCAAAGCAATGAGAGCCAGAAAGGTATCTTTTGTAATGTTAGTGTAATGACTTTGGAAAGCACTCCAGGTTGGGGGCTGGCTGCCAGGATGACCAACCACATGATTAAGGGGTTGGAACTTTCAGTTCCATCTCACGACCACCAGGGAGGGGAGAGGGGCTGGAGATGGAGTTCAGTTGCCAGTGGCCAATGATTTAACCGATTAAATCTGTATAATGAAGCCTCCATAAAAATCCCGGGGTTTAGAGAGCTTCTGGGTCAGTGAACACTTACAGGTGCAAGGAGAGTGGTCCCCTGGGGGAGTGAGTGGTCCACTGGAAGCCCTGTGCTCTCTTCCCATGCCTTTCTTCTATCTGGCTGTTCCTGAGTTACATCCTTTTATAATAAACCAGTAATCTATTAAATAAAAGGTTTCTCTCAGTTCTGGGAGCTGCTCTAGCAAATTAATTGAAACCAAGGAGGAAGTCATGGGGACCCCTGAGATACATAACTGGTCAATCAGAAGTGCAGGTGACTGTCTGGACCTGTGATTGGTGTCTCATGTGGTGGTTGGGGCAGAAGGTGCTACCCTGTCAAGGGCCCACAGTGCTGGCTTTCCACTTGCAACAGTGATGGAGTTTTTCCCTTTAAAGCAGGTTTATACACATGGAAAAAGTGAGTTGGACTCCAGACAAGTAAATAATAGAAACATCCTCGGGGCCTTCCCTGGCAGCCCAATGGTTAACACTTCACCTTCCACTGCAGAGGGGGAGTGTTTGATTCCTGGTCAGCTAGCTAAGATCCCACATGTCTCACGGTCAAAAAACCAAAACATGAAACAGAAACAATGTTGTAACAAATTCACTAAAGACTTTAAAAATGGTCCAGATCCAAAAAAAGAAAAAAAAAAGAAGAAGGGAAAGAAAAAGAAAAACCCTCACAAATGACAAAAGTGGCCGAGGTCTCCGTGGATAACTGAAGTTGAGGAAAGAGAGAGCTGACCAGAGCTACACGATGTTCGATATTCTTTGGCTAAAACCGCAATTGCAAAGCATGTCTGTGTCTATGTCTGTGTGAGAGATTTGTTCGGTTTTGCGAGATGACACGGCAAGATGCAGCAGCCCTCACATGAAGTATAAAACAGCGTTGAAAGGAAGGCAAGTGACAGTCGGGCCTTGTTTTTTTCCCCGTCAGATTTTGTCCTTGGGAAACCTCTCGGAAGGAAGAGGTGGTGGTCATGAGACTCCATCTTGCACTCATTTCTCCCCTTTTGGCCTTGTTCTCCTGCTCTGTTTTCTCCTGAGGACAAGGACACATTCTTGTGCTTCATTAAACTGATTGCTCCTTCCATCAGTCACACTGGCCTGGGGGGAGGCAGTAGCATATCTTTTGAATAGTTTGCCTTCTAGAAAGAATGGCCTAAGAACTAGCCAGTGCTGAAGCCCCTTTGAAGACTACATATATGGTGCTCCACAGGTGCATCTTCTTCTCATGTGGGATTACGGAACATGCTAATGTTTCCCGTGGAATTAGAGCAACCCAAACCAGGGGGCAGCAGAGTGAGTGTGGGATATGGAGCTCAGAGCTTGAATCCTGGTGTTGCCAGTTCCTGGTTGTGTTGGACCATGGACGAGTTTCTGACTTCCTTGTGCCTCAGTGTTCTCATCTGTAAATGGGGAGAGTAGTGATAATATTCACTCCATAGAGCTGTGAGTTAGTTCATGTGCAGCCCTTAGGTTAGTGCCTGGCGGCTAGTAAGTTTGTAGCAATTGTAAGCTGTTGGGCTTCCCTGGTGGCTCAGATGGTAAAGAATCTGCCTGCAATGTAGGAGACCCAGGGTTGATCCCTGGGTCAGGAAGATCCCCTGGAGAAGGGAATGGCTACCCACTCCAGTATTCTTGCCTGGGAAATTCCATGGTCAGAGGAACGTGGTGAGCTTCAGTCCATGGGGTCAGAAAGAGTTGGACACAACTGAGTGACTAACACTTTTACTTTCAGTTTTCACTGCCATTATAATTTTCTGTGAAGTGTCTTGACACTAGGTAAACATTCTCTGCACATGGGTCTCTCTCATTGTGCGTGGCAGTTGAGTTGGCTTTGGGTGTTTGCCACATAGATTTTTGTGGCTCGTTCATGTGACTGTGTCAGAAGGAATCAGTGGAAAGCATTCTCTTTCCAAAACATGCCAGGGAAGAGTTCTTATTTTGGTGATTTTTCTTCGTTGTCATTTAGTCAGTCATGTCCAACTCTTTTGCCACCTCATGGACTGTAGCCCACCAGGCTCCTCTGTCCAGGGAATTTCCCAGGCAAGAATACTGGAGTGGGTTGCCATTTCCTTCTTCAGGGGATCTTCCCAACTCAGGAATTGAATCTGCATCTTGTGCATTGGCAGGCAGATTCTTCACTGAGCCACCGGAGATTTTTCTTTACCTTTTAAGGAATTCAAAACTGTGTTGAACTTTTTAGGAAGGTAAAGAACGAAACCAGCTGCCCTTTGCTGTTCCTTGATGTTATTTCTGAGACACCATTGAAAACTGTCCTGTGTGTTCCTCCGGACACTTATGAAACTGAATGGCTTGTTCAGACATTCCTTTTCCTCTTTTAAATGTCTCTGGATGTGTGTCATTTTTTTTTTTTTTAATGTTAAGTTCGTTACAGATTTACCAGTCTCTTAGTGGTTTGAGGTGTTGAGCAGATATTCTAATTCTTCTCATCCTGGCAAAACCCCCTGGGGTTCATTAATTGGATTTCTTATCTCTGCTGCCTGAGCACTTGCTTTCCACCTTGAGGATAGTTCCATATTGCATTGG
Organism: Moschus berezovskii; assembly: GCF_049115385.1. Lineage (NCBI taxonomy): Eukaryota > Metazoa > Chordata > Mammalia > Artiodactyla > Moschidae > Moschus > Moschus berezovskii. Next base: position 31,570,226 of record NC_142486.1, on the reverse strand, counting down.
CTTTCATTTTACTCTGTGGATCAAATGAATTGATTTCTTTTTGGGGAAAGATTATTTTTAGCAAATGGGGGGAGCCCTAGGGCATTTAGCAAATCTGAGCACTTTTCCATCTGAATTTTAATAAATATTTGTGATTTTATACTGATAGTTGTTGAGAGCAGTGCTTGGCCCATAGGGAGTCACGTGCCAACATGGTTATCACTGTCGTCGCCACCATCCTGGGTGGAGAGAGGCCTTGAGCATGAAGGTGAGCTTTGGAGTCGGGCATACTTGTCTGCATGCTCACCGGTCCACAGATCACCAGTTGCACATGTGTGCCAAGTCAGGTGGCACCAGTGGTAAAGAACCTGCCTGACAGCACAGGAGATGTAGGAGACCTGGGTTCCATCCCTGGGTCAGGAAGATTCCCTGCAAGAGGGCAGAGCAACCCGCTCCAGTATTCTTGCCTGGAGAATCCCATGGACAGAGGAACCTGGCAGGCTACAGTCCATAAGGTTGCAAAGAGACATGATTGAAGCCTCTTAGCATGCACCCACGCGGCATCTCTAGACCTTTCTTGCACCATCTGTAAAATTAGATGATGAGGATTTTCCCGGTGGCTCCGTGGTAAAGAATCTGCCTGCCAATGCAGGAGACTCAAGTTCAATCCCTAGTCCAAGAAGATCCCACATGCTGTGGAACAGCTAAGCAAGTGCCCCATACTATTGAGCCTGTGCCCTAGAGACCACGCTCCACAATAAGAGAAGCCACCACAGTGAGAGTTCATAGACCATAACTAGAGACTGGCTCCTGTTCATGGCAACCAGAGAAAAGCCCTCGCAGCAATGAAGGCCCAGCACATCCAAAAATAAATAAATAGATAAAGTAGATAAACAGATAATTAAAAAAAATTAGATGGTGATTGTGTTACCAACTTCCTGGGATTGAAGTGAGGATTAGATATAATAGTGTTTGCTTGACACACCCAGTGAGAATTTAGTAAGTGGAATACATTTTCTTCCTGTGACTAGACATACCAGTATTTTGGCTAATTTGGAAACTAAAGGCTAGAATGATTCTCGTTAATTCCTTCATTCAGCAGATACTTATTTATAGTCACTGAGTTGGCATTGCACTGCAAGCTGGATGAGATGGTTGCTATTCTGAAGGAACTCAGAGTTGAGCCTGGGTAGTGGCCGTGTAAATTGCAGACAGTCATGGTGGCCCGTAGTAATAATTAAGTAGTATAGACTTGAGAGGCGAGTACAGGGTCTTCAGTTGTCAGATGGGCAGGATGGGACTTCCGGGTAGCAGGAGTGGCAAATGCAGGGGTGTGAGAGAAAGTCTTGGGATTGTGGATGGCGTGTTGTTTGTGCCAGAAGTTTGGCTGGAATGTCAGTAGATTCTTGACTAGCTGTCATAGGGAAGCATTTGAACTTTCTCCAATAGAGTATTATTTTTGTAAACTATGGCGATTTGTGTAAGGTTTTCACAATTTTTGCCACTCCACTGTACCGTTTGTGCCAGAGATCGGCCTGAGGTGGAATTTTAAGGCCTCCCTTGTCTACTCAGGCCTTGTCAGTGAAATCAAAGATTGATGGCTGCTGAAATATTTTTCTTGACATAGTAAAATGAGTAACCTGAAAATGTTCATTTTACGGTCCCCCTAAAATCATGTCATATAACCCGAGCAGAATGTGGCAAGAAGGAAAATGATGTCAGGTTTGCATTTCAAGAGGGTGGCGTCTGATCAGCAGGCCAGGGGGGTGGGCCAGGGAGGTGGGGTCGGGGTTGCAGTGAGAGGGGGCTGCTCTGCGCAGTGGACGAGGAAGCTGAGTAGGGGTGGTGGTGCTGGGAGAAGGGACAGAAAGCTTAGGGTGAGCCTGGATGAGACTGACTGACCGGGGGATGAGACCTAAATGTTCTGGCTCTAAGGTATGGCCAGAAATCAGAACAAATATATATTGTTTTAGATTTTGTTTATTTTTTAAAAAACATGATTTTTTTGGCTCTGGTAATAGGCTGCAAATTTTATTCTGAGTCGCCTTTGCTTTCCCAAATATATCGCTGTACTGCAGGATGGCCTGCATCTTACCTTTTTTTTTTTGTTTCTTATTGGAGTATAGTTGATTTACAATGTTCTGTTAGTTTCAGATGTACAGCAAACTGATTCAGTGTTGTGAATATATGTTGTGTTTGTTGTTTTGTCTCCACATCCTCTGTCCAGAGGATTTCCCAGGCAAGGGTACTGAGTGGGTTGCCATTTCCTTCTCCAGGGAATCTTCCTGACCCCAGGATTGAACCTGCATCTCCTGCACTGGCAGGCGATTCTTTCCCACTGAGCCACCAGGGAAGTCCATCCGTCTGTCTGTCTGTCTACTCTTTTTTAGGTCCTTTTGCCATATAGGTCATTGCAGAATATTGAGTAGAGTTCCCTGTGCTGTACAATAGGTCCTTATTATTATTATATGTAGAGTAGTGTATATGCTGGAGAAGGAAATGGCAACCCACTCCAGTGTTCTTGCCTGGAGAATCCCGGGGACGGGGGACCCTGGTGGGCTTCTGTCTATGGGGTCACACAGAGTCGGACACGACTGAAGTGACGCAGCAGCAGCAGCAGCAGCAGCAGTGTATATGCACCAGTAGTGTATATCTATCTCTTCCCCACACCCCCCACCTCCTCCCGCCCAGTAACTGTAAGTTTGTTTTCTGTATCTGTGACTCTGTTGTTTGTTGAAAGGAAGCTTTTGGTGTGGAGTTTTCTTTCGTCCTGGTTATGGACTCTGACCAAACTGGGAGATCCATTGGCCACTGGACCTGATGCCACGTCTCTGCTTCCTCATTTCCCGTTTAGTCGGTCCTTCTGCATCGAGGGGCTCTTGGCTTTCTTATCCTCTTTCCCTTTTGATTTACCAGCTCCCTAGACTGATTCCTTCTCAGCTTTCACCTCCCACATCCCTGACTTTGAAGCTCCTCATCTACGGAAACAATCCCAAGTGCAAGCAGGTGTTTGCATCTGGACCAAAGCTTGGGGGTCTGTCTACCCCAGAGAAGACAGTTGCTGTGGTTTTATATGTGTGTATTTTAATTAATAAATTGATATTTATTTATTTGTTTGGCTATGCTGAGTCCCACCAGGGAGGTTCCTATAGTTGTTTTGTGTTTCTTTGTGTTTTTTTTTTGGCCAAATTGCAGCTTGTGGGATCCTAGTTCCCCAATCAAGGATTGAACCCATGCCCCCTGCATTGGAAGTGCAGAGTCTTAACCACTGGACCACCTGGGAAATCCAGTTACTGTATTTATTTTAGTAACTTTTAAAAACGGTCAGAAATGATTTAACTCATTCAAAAATCGGTTATCTTTCCAATTTCCGGCTCCTCTGGTAGAACATTCATCTGATTTCTTTTTACATGCCATCTGCCATCCACAGGCCTAATAGTGTCTTGAAAACTGTTGGCTTGTGAGTTTTCACTGTTACCAAGCTTGCATTTTTTTCCGGTTCTTTGTCACCTGCTTTTTTTTCCCTCCCTCTTTTTCTCTACTACATCTCTTCTCCCTCCCTCTGGGTAACTTATGTTAATATTCACGAATCATTTATTCTATGTATTTCTCCACATTCTTACAAATAAAATACACACATGTATACACACACACGTACACAGGTTTTACTGCCATTGTCTTCCAAAAATTCAATTATATATAATGTTCTGCATCTGTATTTTCTCTCTTGGCACTATCCTGTCAAATCCTTTCCAAGTTAGAGTTCTAAAAATTCTTCTTAAAAAGCTGCACTATATTGTATTTTGTGAAATATACTAACGGTTGCCTACAAAGTAATACTGACTTTGTGTCCAATTTTTACTACTGTGGACAGTGAAACAGTAGGCATCCTTGAGCATCTTTTCTCATGTAGTGAGGATTTTTATTTGTTTGGCAGAGATTTCCGGGAGCTGAGTTGCTGGACCAAAGAATGCGTTTATTTTTAACAGTTGTGGTCAGGTATCTTTCTAAAAAACTTCTACTGGTAGTGCATGAAACTACCCTTTTCTTCCTTTCTAATAATAGTTTTGAGTGTTGTTTTGAAGTTTTGTCAGTCTGATGGGTGAAAAGAGGTGGCTCACTTGTCATTGTAATTTGCATCTGTTGATTTCCAGTGAATTTCAGTTTTTAATTTTTTTAATGTTTGTTGGCTATTTGACTTTGCTCTTTTGTGCAGAGTTGCTTCATATTCCTTGCCCTGCTTCCTGTTGGATTATTTGTCCCCTTATCAGTTTGTGAGAGCTTTTGTGTATTACTGAGGTTAATTAACCTTTCACCTGTTTTTTGCATTGCAAATGTTTTTCAGATCTGTCCATTATCTTTGCAAGCACAGGTAATAGTATCTATTATAATACTACATTGAAACATTTTTAAAAAAATTTATTTTTGGCTGTTCTGGGCCTTCATTATTGCATGTGGGCTTTCTGTAGTTGCGGCGAGCAGGCTTCTTGTTGCAGCGGCTTCTCTCGTTGCGGAGCACAGGCTCTGGGTGCACGGGCTTTAGTAGTTGTGGTGCACAGGCTTAGTTGCCCCAAGGCATGTGGAATCTTCACACAGCAGGGATGGAAATTGTGTCCCTTGCATTGGCAAGCAGATTCTCAACCACTGGACGACCAGGGAAGTCCTTAAAATTTTTTACACAATTAAATGTCTCTTTATTGGTCCATATACTAACCTACCAGTTTCTGGGTTTTCAGTGTTTTATGATCTTCCTCAACTTTAGAGTGTGCGTGTGGTCTTTTACATTTTCCTGTAAGATTTTTATTATTTACAGTTAAGCCTTTGATCCTCCTGGGGTTTATCTTTGTATAGTTCCTGGAATAAAATTAAAACCAGTTTTAGTTTCTTCTAGATGGATGCCACCTTTCTCAGAGATCTTTTTGACTCTATATCTGGTCTGCTGTTTACTTGCATTCCATTTACCAAGCACAGAGAGAGGACACTCTGGGCCAAAGCAGGGAGGACTGATTGAGAGCACTGCGCTGATTTGATTCACTGACCCATGGACCTCTGGCTCAGCAAGGAGTGGGAGAAACCCTCGCATGTTGGCGCTGCCATGCTGTGAGTGAGGAGCCCAGCCTCACCTTCCAGCCCTCATTACCCTTCTCTAGAGGTGCTGGCCTGAGTTTCTAAGGATGCTGCCATCCTCTTATGAGTGTGGATGATGCAAATAACTGAAGCCCACTCCTCTTCCTCTTTCTCTTCCTCCTCCTTCAGATAGGAATCCTACCATTTCTATTACTCTGTAACTCGATTTAAAAAAGAAACGAAAACCTGGGCATGTATTATGGACCTCGTTCCAGGTCACGGGGTAACATCATGGTGCAGCCTGCCATCAGTGGCTTCCGCATAATAAAGAAAAGCCAGTGCCAGTTTTCACTGGGTAGTTCCATTGACTGCGAGGCACACCTGGGTTTCCGAGAGCTTAAAATGTGGGGAGAAAGGTGCTGCTTAGGTTGTTTAGATTTGGCACCTCTTTCTTTTAAAATTTCTACCTAGTATTTGGTAGTGTGGCGGTCCTGTAACTTATCAGTGTTTTCCCGTTAATGGGCGTTCAGGTTGTGTCTGGTTTTATTTCTGCTTTTACTGTTACAACGATGCCACAAGAGAGATGTTTGTGTACATGTCTGTCTTTGCCTTCTCGTGCTTTTATATTTGCTTATTTCAGCTTTTAATTGTGAGATAATTATGGAGGCACAGGCAATTGTAAGACATAGAAAGATCCCATTTATCTTTTAGTCAGTTTTCTCCAGTGGTCTTACCTTATAAAATTCTTGGATGGTAGGTATTTCAAATTTTGCTAATTTCACTTGTGTGTGTGTATTTAGCTCTGTGCAATTTTATCACTCTGTAGGTTCAGGTGTCCCCAGCACAGTCAAGATACAGAATAATTTAATCACCACAGGGTTCCTCCTGTTATTTTTCTTTTTTTTAAACCATACCCACCTCCCTCCTGTCCCCTCCCTCCCCATCCCTAACTCCTGGCCACTACCACTCTTTTCTCCAGTTCTATAATTTTGTCATTCTAAGAATGTTATGTAAATAGAGTCATGCAGTGAGTAACCTTTTGGGACTGGCTTTTTTTTTTTTTTTCCAATCAGGGTAATTTCCTTGAGATTCATTCAGACTATTGCATGTATCAATAGTGTGTGCTTCTTTTTATTGCCAAGTAGTATTCTGTGGTCTGGATGTACCACAGTCTGTTTATTCCCTGAAGGATGTCTGGGTTGTTTTCAGTTTTTCGCAACTGCAAATAATGCTGTTGGAAACATTTATGTACAGGTTATTGCTGTGAACCTAAACTTTGATTTCTCTGAGATAAGTACTCCAGAATGCAATTTCTGGGTTGTATGACATTTGCATGTTTAGTTTTATAAGAAACTGCCAACTGTTTTCCATATTGACTATACCATTTACATTCCCTCCAGCAACGTGTGAGTGATCTAGTTCCTCTGCATTCTTGTCATCTTTTAATATTCTCGTGATTTTCTATTTTAGCCATCCTGTAGTTGTGTAGGCATATCTCACTGTAGTGTTAACGTGCATTTCTGTAATGGCGAATGATGTTGAACGTATTTTCATGTTCTTGGACACATGTATCCTCTTTGGTGAAATGTCTGTTCATGGTTTTTGCTCATTTATAATTAGTAGTGCTTTTATTTTTATAGGATAAATTCCTAGAAGTAGGACTGCTGAGTCAAAGGGTCTGTGCTTAGTTGCCATCCGACTCTTGGTGACCACATACATTATAGCCCGCCAGGTTCCTCTGTCCATGGGATTTCCCAGGCAAGGATACTGGAGTGGGTTGCTATTTCCTTCTCCAAAGGATCTTCTTGACCCAGGAATCAAAGCTGCATCTTCTGTGTCTCCTGCATTGCAGGCGGATTCTTTACCCACTGAGCCATCCGGGACAAAGGGTATCGGCTTTAAAAAAAATTATATTGCCTGATCTCTTTGTAGAGAGATGTAGCAATTCACATTCATATTCCTATCAACAGGACCCACTTATTTGTACTTTTGCTAGATCTGTGACTGGTTTTAAATCGATAGTCCCCAGTTGGTTTCTTAGTATTGCAGCACTTTTGTGGTCACTAGTGAGATTGAATATTTTTCTGTTTGTTGGGCAACTGTATTTCCTCTTTTCATGGTTTATTTGTTCACCTTCTTTAATAGTTTTGTTATTTTTGGAGTTGCTTGTCTTGTCCATCTGTAGAAACTCTTCAGGTACTATGGCCTTTAATTTTTTTTCCAGTTATGTGCATTGTAAATATTTTCTCTAGTCTGTCATTTATTGCTTTACCATATTTATCATATCTTTTGCTATGTTAAAATTTAAAACTTTTTTGTGGTTAATTCTATAAACCTTTAAAATTCTGCTTTGAGAGTATCGTGTCCTGCAGTTCTCCTATATTTTTCTCTATAATTTTTTACAGTTTTATTTTTCTTGTTGATGTTGTTCAGTTGCTAATTGTGTCCCACTCTTTGCGACCCCGTGGACCGCAGCACGCCAGGCTTCCCTGTCCTTCACTGTCTCTCGGATTTTGCTCAAATTCATGTCCATTGAGTCGGTGATGCTACCTAACCATCTCATCCTCTGCCGCCCTCTTCTTCTTTTGCCTTCAATCGTCCCCAGCAGCAGAGTCTTTTCCAACGAGTCAGCTCTTTGCATCAGGTGGCCAAAGTGTGATTTTTCTACACTTATATATTTTCTTGATCTTTATGCATGTGGAATTTAGTTCTGTGGTTGTTTGAGACAAAAGTTTATTCTTAATTTTCTTTCAGCCCTATAGCTGCTTGTAACAGTGCCACTGTTAAATAGCTCATTCTTGCCCATCTGAATTGAAGTACTTCCATTATTATATATAAAATGTTTCCATATCTATTTGGGGTAGGGAGTTTCTCTATACTGCTCTATTAATTTGTTTATCACTGGACCAAGTTCTTCCTGTGATTGGTATTGGAATTGTAGTAAATGTATATGTTAATTTGGGAAGAATTGTCATTTTTATTTAAATAAATATTCCCATTTAGGAAAGCAATGTTTCATTTATTTTGATCTTTATGCCTTTTAAGAATATTATGGTTTTATTCATATAGGACATGTATCTTTCTTATTAAAAATATGATTTATTTTACTTTTGTTACTATTGTGAATGTTGTTCTCATCCATCATTTTGTTGACTTAAAAAAAATCAACTTTTAATGTTACTGTTTCTTTTATTGCAACATTTAAAATTTGCTGGTTGAAAACATTTTTATATCTTTTTGTAGGTCTCAATGCAGTGAATTTTTAAAAGTAAATTTATAGAGTTGTGCAATTCACCCCAATTCAGTTTCAGAACATTTTCATCACCCCAAAGAGTTTCTTTATGCCAGTTTACAGTTAATCCCTGATTCCAGCCTTAGGCGAGCACTAATGTAATTATTGCATCAGTTTTTTTTTCTCAGTATAACTTTGATGCCATATTTTTTCATTCTTTGTAGCTCAGGGTAGCAGTGTTTCTGGTTCTTGAGACATGAATACTTTTTAAATGCAAAAAAAGAAGCTAAGTGAGAAAAAACATAGAGGTAAGAAAGACATCACCAGTAATTATTTTACCAAGTTGCTGTTAATTTTTTACATCATTCCCTTCAAAATTTTTTGGTTTTTTTTAGCAAGTTGAAAACATACTTAATATACAGTTGCATACTCTGCTTATGTTTCATTTCCTATTATAAACCTGTTGACTTATCATTATAAACTCTTGATAAATATTTTAAAGTCTAAATGGCATTCAATTATATGTTGTCTTATCATTTAATCAATTCCCCAAGTGTCAAATCTTTATGTATTTTTACTTTCCACAGTTATAAAGGATGTTTTGAATATTTTCATTCTTAAATCTTTATCTGACTTGTAGATTACAGTTGAGGATTGATTGGTGCTAGTAAAATTCAGCCAGAAAGGATGTGCACTTTTCTGAAAATTTGTAACACACAAATGTAGGGCATGGCCCATTTCAAATTGCTGTCATGTGATGGCCTTGCAAGGCTAGCTGATTGCACTGCCTTAAATCTGAGATGTGGCTAATGCTGTTAATGGCCAGTTTTTATGGGTACAATCAACTCTGTTCTGGGTGACTTTGGAGCTTTCCACATGACAGTCCAGTCCATTTTCACTATTGTACTTGCTTTTCACCAAAACATTCCAATAAAGCTGTAACATAGTGGAAGGATCAGTTTTGATGTGGTTCTTAAAATGCAGCTTTTATTACTGATCCTGTCTGTCTCACATTCACCATAAATGTCTCATAGTTGCCATAAAAAAGTACAGGATTCTTATTAAAGATTAATGTGACAGGTTAAGCAGTCTTGAAATACAGGACGCAGCTCAGGAAAACCAGTGCCTGCAGAATTTTAGCAGTAAAGCAGTTAAGCTCGTGCAAAGTCCAGCTGTGCTGGTGGTGGTGGGAGACAGTTTTAGCAGGAGAAGTTTATTTCAGTTTTAGCAGGAGAAGGTTATTTCATTTTCCACTGTTAACTCCTTCACTCCTTCATCAGGGTTTTACTGAGCACCCTGAGGGCAGGTTTTATTATTATTTTTAAGCAGCTTAATTGAAGTCTAATTTACTTACCATAAAAATCTACTCCTTGTACATGTACAATGCAGTGAATTTTTAAAAGTAAATTTAAAGAGTTGTGCAATCATCACCCCAATTCAGTTTCAGAACATTAGGCGAGCACTGATGTAATGGGTTGGCCAAAAAGTTCTTTTGGGTTTTTCCATAGAGTGTTAGGGAAAGGCTACCCACTCCAGTATTCTGGCCTGGAGAATTCCATGGACTGCAGTCCATGGGGTTGCAAAGAGTTGGACACGACTGAGTCACTTTCACATAAGATATTTTGGCCAACCCAATACTTGTAGTTTCTATATATTTACCTTTTCTTGACATTTCATGGCATCATACAATGCATGGCTTTTGGGTCTGATTCCTTTCCTTCAGCATAATATTTTCAAGGCTCGTCGTCCTTGTAGCATGTGTCAGCACTTTATTCCTTTTTATTGCTGCATCGTATTCCATTGTAGCAGTATAGGGGCTTCCCAGGTGGCCCTGGTGGCAAAGAACCCGCCTGGCACTGCAGGAGCCTTAAGAGACACAGGTTTAATCCCTGGGTTGGGAAGATCCCCTGGAGGAGGACATGGCAACCCACTCTAGTATTCTTGCCTGGAGAATCCCATGGACGGAGGAGCCTCGTGGGCTGCAGTCCATAGGGTCGCACAGAGTCGGACACGACTGAAGTAGTTTAGCACACCCACACGCATGTATCAATATACCACATTTTATTTATCCACTCATCTGGTAAACAGCTGTATACATAAAAACTTGAAGTGATTTTCTTGGCTGGTGCTTTTTAAAAAAAATGAAAACATCCACTGTAAAGTGCCCCGCTTAATTAAAAACATGGCCAATTCATTAACTCAGATAGATGTGAGAAAAATGCTGTTGAGGCAGCCAGTCCTTCTCCCCCACCCTCAACATGGGTCTCAGAGAGCACTCAGTGGAGAGCATCCTGGAAAATAGAGACTGAGCTGAGAAAACAGTGAGCTCCATGAAAGCAGGTGCCCCATTCTGCAGGAAGTATCATCTTGCCCTGAGTCAGATGAGAAGAAATGGAATACCTTCAGGTGACATGATTATAAGTCAGTATCCATAGCATGCCCACTGCTAGATGAAGGGTGTAGATTCCTGTGGGTGGACAAGTGTGTTCTCTTTGGTTCCCTAGTTGTAACTGACCTGGATTCCACCTTATACAAGATCTCCAGAGATGCCCCTCTTACCTAAGTAGACATCAAGTCCATGTTCTGAGTTCTTCGAGGGGAGGGACAATTCTGGTCACATACATCGCAGAAGCCAGGCATCCTGCTGGGTGCTGGAGCAACTAAGATGATTGAGGCGTGATCCTGGCTGTCAGGGAACTTGAGTTAGCCAGAGGAGACAGTGGTGGAGAGTAGATTGTTCACAGAGAGATTGGCCAAGTGCTGCAGCCTGAGGAAGCACTCAGGAAGGCTTCCTGGAGGAGGGGCTCCTTGAGCTAAGTCTTGAATGACCTGTAGATATAAGCTCAGGTCAAATGGGGAGGGTGAGAAATAGAATGGCCTTCAGTAAGGCAGACATTATGTAATAAACTAATTATAGGACTAATGCCCACCTTGGTTTTCTGCTGTGTTGGGTTGACTGTGGCCCAGGTGCATCTGGAAGGTAATACTGCTGATGTGACCCAAACCTCAGGGGCTGGGTTCATGCTGTTCCCCAGCATTCCATTCCCTTTAGAGGCCAGATGTTATTATAGAGTTGGCGGGGCAGTTATCCACTTGTGCATTGGAGCCAAACAACCTGACTAGGATTGTTGAGTTAATCATTGTATTTGCAGATGATTCATTTAAAGATAGAGGCTGTGGTTTAATGTAGAGACCTGTAAACACAGACCAAGATTCCCCCTCCCCCCCCACCCCACTGCCCCGAGACAGGGCCCTTGGCCAGGCTCCATTTTATCTTGCCTCTGGTTTGGTTTCTGTGGGATTTAGTTTTGGCGGGTGTCCTAGCTTTACGGGGAGCCCCCAGAAGTGTGCCCTTGTGGATATACAGAGAGGCTAGCATGTGCACATCTGATATTTGAGTGACATCTACCCAGTGAGAAGGGTTGTTTCAATGTGGGGGAGTCTTCCGGGGCCAAGGTTCATCACCCTTTTACACACCTGCTGAAAAAGCACACACGGGGCACACGCTGTGTGCCAGGCACTGAGTGAGCCAGGTGCAGGGGAGCCAGGAGGACCGGTAGGAGCTGGAAGCCGCATAGTGTAGGTGAGGACACGTGTCAGGTTTGGGAGGCAAGAAGGGACTCCTTCCTTTGGAGGGCGAACTTTGATCGTTGGCAGTAGTAGCCTGGGAGGCTGGGGTGGATTAGTGATGTCTGCCACAGGCACAGGCTAGAGAGCCAGTGTCCATGTGCTGTGTATTTGCTGATACTGTGTTAGGGTTTCCTGGTATAGACAGAACACTTGAGTAAAGGTGGCATATGGAAGAGAGTAGACTTTTGTCTGAGAAGAAAGCCTGTTTGTCGTGGTACAGAGTATAGTGGGAACCACCTTGGATAGTGTGGGAGTGGGTCGGTCTGGAGTACGGATATTGCTGTTAATTACGTACTTATCATGTGCTCTTAAGTGTCTCTAAGCCTCAGTTTCCTGACATGGAAAATGCAGGTAATAATACCTGCCCCAATCATATCATCATGGGAGGAGCTAGGGAAATCACGGATGTGAAAATGTTTACCACCCATAGCGTGGTAAACACTTGGAGTATAATTACTACAGGTGTGGGGTGGGTGGAGCAGGAAATGCCTTAAGTTGGGCAGGGATGCGCCAGGTGGTGATGGCCTCAGGGTCTTTGCACTGCACCCCTCTGCCCAGCCTGCTGCCTCTTGTCAAGTCTAGGTCATGACTCTAAGGTTACCTCCGTTCAGGCCACACCATCTAAGCCTGTTCTTGCCTTGGCTCTGTCTACCACCTCATCTTGTTTTATTTTCTTCAAAGTTCTCGTCAACTGATAGGATCTGGCTGGCTTATAGGTGAATCTCTCCCTGTTAGCACCTTATCTGTCTCACTCCCACCTTTGTATCCTGAGCCTGGAACAGTGCCTGGCACCTGGGACAAGTTCTGGATTTCTTAATGTTTGTTGTCTGAGTGAACGGAACAGTTTCTGAGGTCCACAGATCCAGTCAGGGCTGGGGGACCAGGAGCCCTGGGAGGACTGTTACGAATCGAGTGTGGTTATGGTGACCTCATCTCTGTGAACATGTTCCTGAATCTCCCATTTCTTTGGTTATTGAGAAATAAATTCTATTAAATGCACAGTAATTGTGACTTAATTGAAAATTCCATCAACTCCAGATCTGCCTTCAACAGTGTAATCTCTTAACAACAAAATAAAGAACAAGAATCAGGATTCATATTATTTCTTTAGGGTATGTAACAGGCCATGAAATTACACAATGTTTCCAATTTGGCAGACCTGCGAATTCAATCTCTTAGAAGATAATCTTGTTTCATAAAGGACATGATATGAATTAGAGTTGAAACTTGTGAATTGGATACAAATTAACACCCAACCCCTCCCCGCACACAACTGATTCGTTTTTAAATTGTTTCTCCCCCCCCACCTCCCCCTGCTGGCTGGCACCAATTCCATTTCCCCATCTCTTGTGAATTGTTACTGTGCTTTCACCAGTCTGATGAACAGGGGCTGGACTGCATGGGGCTGCCCTGAGTTAGCCTGAAATGAACATAGATGGCAAGAGCTAGTGGGGAGTCAGTTACATGTCAGTTGCCTGCCTGTAAATCCTGGCGTCTAATGTGTTCCTTCACTCGCTCCCCCCGGAGATGCTGACAGCACCCTAGCTGTTTCTCTCCCTTTCTGGGGTGGACTGATGAATCACTGGTTCTCTTGCAGGGTAACCTGTCTGTGTGCCCAGTTTGAAGCCGTCCTGCAGCACGGCTTGAAGAGGAGTCGAGGGTTAGCGCTCACGGCGGCCGCGATCAAACAGGCAGCAGGCTTCGCCAGCAAAACCGAAACAGGTACCGCTCGGCCGGGTGAACGCCAGAGCGCATCCCTTCCTCTCTGCCCTTTTAATGTTTATTTATTTTTTAGTAGCAAGCAAGGCAGTTGTTGTGTGGGACTGCGGGGGGGGGGCGGGAGGCCCTTGGGGATGCGGAGACCCACGGCAAGGATGTCTCACCACGGTCAGCACCTGTGTCTTCCGGCATGTTAATTGAAAGCAAGTCACCCTTTATGCAGAATTCTCAGAGCCACGTGTTGTGGTCTCAGGGGACTTGGGGGGCTGCTGCTGAGGTGCTTATTTCGCCAGCGTGGTGTAGTAATTGCTGAGAAGTGGATAATCTGTTCTGATTTGATGCACAAGGATAGCATGGCATTTCATAATTAAAGCTGTCTTCAGTAACAGTGACAGAAATCAGGCAGATCTCTGAGCTTAGAATTGTGCCACCATCCATTCTGAAGTTGTCACGGCCTTTCCCTTGTCCTGTGCGCCTGTGTCTCTGAATGACAGGAATGATGCTCGTAATAACTCTTAGCACCCATGGGTACTTAGTGGCAGCCTGGCATGTTGTTCGTCTTTCATATACATTAACTCAGTTCACAGGACAGTGCTGCGAGTGGTTGGGATCTCCATCTGTGTTCTCTGCAGTGCAGCCATCATTTGTTCGATGGTTTGCTTTGGATCTGAACTTTTTTTTCTTCTTTCTTAATTTATTTATTTTTAATTGAAGGACAGTTGCAATACTGGTTTCTGCCTGGATCTAAACTTCTTTGTTTTTAATATTTATTTATTTGGCTGTGCCGGGTCTCAGTTGTGGCATGTGGGATCCATCTCCCTGACCAGGGATCGAACCCGGGACCCCCATGCATTGGGAGCACTGAGTCTTAGCCACTGGACCACCAGGGAAGTCTCTGGATCTGAACTTTGAATTGTATCACGTTGTATAAAACCCCCCACACCCCGATTTTGAAGAGCAGGTTCTTTAAGACCCTGCTTGTGGGTGCCACCTTGAATTCCTGAATCTTGCTGCTGTGACGTTAGTGTCCCTGCTGAATGAAATGTGTCACCTTTTGCTGGTCCACCTTCTTTCACATAGAGAAATCAGCCCTGGCCATGTTTGGTAGAGCCGTCTGGAAATTCTCTGCCGACTGCCTTTCCCTCTCACCCACGTTGGCATATCTCCCTTCCCTTTTCTCTCAGCCCTCCAGCAGGTCTTTGATTCTGTTCATCTCACCAGTTGCTCTTTTTCAGAAATGAATGTGGTTTCTCTTGGGCCTGCCAGAAGTATTCCTGTCACCATTGATTTTTCTTCTGCCTTCCTGGGTCACAGTGGGCCAGTTCAGAGAAAAGCCAGCTTTAAGGGCCTCAGTCCTCGTAGAAACTGCAGCTAGTTACCTTGGCCTCCTTAAATGCCAGCCTCATTTGTCTCCGTGGCACTTAAAAAAAAAAAAATTTGTCTGAGCCAGATCTTGATTGTGGCACGTGACATCTTTGATCTTCGTTGCGGCATGCAGACTCTTAGTTGGGGCATGCGGGATCTACTTCCCTGACCAGGGACTGAACCTGGGTCCCCTGCCTTGAGAGTTCAGAGTCTTAGCCACTGACCACTGGGGATGTCCGTTGGTGGCATCGTATGTCCAGGATGCTTACCTGAGCTCTGTGTGGAGGTGGTTTAGGGCTGATTGATGGCTATTTGAGGACATGGCTTTTCCGAGAGTCCCCCCCAGCTTGCTGGCCCCTCTTTCTTTTTATTTCCTTTTTACTGTCTGTGGGGAGTTACCTTGGAGAAACTGGTGTGGAATGGACCACAAGGCTATGGACAGTTCCTGGGCATGGCAGAGGCAACCATGGCTTTGGAGTCAAACTCAGAGGGTAAGCCTGGCATGACCCTGGGAAAATGCCCCTCCGTGCCTTCCATTTTCACTTGTAAAGACAGAGTGTCTCGTCTCCCTGGGGGATTGTCGGGTGGATTCACATGGTAACCTCATGTGAAGCACCTGCTTCATTTCAGAGGCATGCGCACCCCCCGCCAATTGTTTAACCAGTTACCTTCTCCTAAACACCCTTTACACGTCTAACCTCTTTGTCCATCTCACCCCTTCTTGAGGCTCTGACCTTTTGACCACGAAGAATGGCTCTTTCTATTCCCATCCAGACTAGAATTCCTGTCTTTTTGTTACTTGGCCCTGATGATCACAGAAGCACCTACACATTTGCGAGGCATCACCAGCCTTCACATTCTCACTGTTTCCTTGCATCTTAGCATGATTTCTACCCTCATGTCTTGAAGATGCTGATGAGCGAGTAGCCTCTGGCTTTGTTTCTGCTGAGGAGTGTGTGCTGCACAGTCTCCTGGCCGGTTGCTGCTGCTGCTGCTAAGTCACTTCAGTCGTGTCCGACTCTGTGTGACCCCATAGACGGAAGCCCACCAGGCTCCCCCGTCCCTGGGATTCTCCAGGCAAGAACACTGGAGTGGGTTGCCATTTCCTTCTCCAATGTGTGAAAGTGGAAAGTGAAAAGTGAAAGTGAAGTCGCTCAGTCGTGTCCGACCCTTAGCGACCCCACGGACTGCAGCCTACCAGGCTCCTCCATCCATGGGATTTTCTAGGCAATAGTACTGGAGTGGCTTGCCATTGCCTTCTCCGCCTGGCTGGTTAGAAGTGAAGCAAAGACCAGACTAGCTTCGCCCTTGAGTGACTGCCAAGGGCTTGTGTCATCATTGTCGGCAGCATTAATTAACCATGGACAGGTGCAGGATGGTCCTTGGCTGATTAAAACCTCTTTCCTGCCATTGAATGTTTGATTAAAAACCTCATGGGGGGGCAGGTGTTTTTTCAGCTGCTAAGAGTTGGGAAAGATCAGATCAATAGCTTTTTATGGTTGTTCTTAGAGCCATTGAAATAGCCTTGCCAGGCAGAGTGGAGAAAATGAAATCCTAAGAGATGGATCAGACAGAAATGAGCCTTGTCCGGCTCCCTTGTCCCTCCTGGCTGCGGGGCTGGGCCCTCTGTGTAGCTTAGCGATCGGGAAGCAGGGTTGAAAGCCCCACTCCGTGACTTGTCACACACAAGCTCTCTGGGACATCTTCTCTCTGAGCTTCTGTTTCCTCTTGTGTAAAATAAAGATTGTAGCAGGATCTGCCTTGTAGGGTTGTGGCGGGGCTTGAGGCCTTGGTATTGATCTGCCCGAGCTGGTGCACGGTGATAACGTGCCAGTTACTTTCCAGCGGAGGTGATGGTGTTCTTGCTTTTCAAATGATGACACTGAGTCTCAAGTTAGTAAGTTGCCCAAGTTCCCATCTACAGCTGGTAGATGGCAGAGCTGAGGATTCCAGCCCAGGTCAGACCCATGTCAAATTCCTGGCTCTTCCCTGCTCCCCGCCTCCTCGGGAAGCCAGCCTAATGCCCAGTACTGCTCCTCTGTGGACCTCTCCAGCGCTGTTAACTGAATTGAAAGTGACAGGAGAGAACGAGTAATGGTGAATTAATCCACAAGGCTGTTGCATTAGCTCTGTTTCTAAATGAAGAGAGAAAAGCTGAACTTCAACGTAATGATCGAACAAAATGACATTGTTGGAAATTACAATAATGGGATAATACTGAGAGTCTACCAGGGGCATGCCTGCTGCGTGGTTGTCAGGGGTTAGGCTGCATGTAGGGCTGAATTTGGAAGCCGGTGCCCTCGCAGAGTGTGATTTTTAACTGATTTGTTACAGTACTGCTTGTTCTGTGTATGTTCTGGTTTCTTGGCCCCCGAGGCATGTGGGATCTAGGCTCCCTGACCGGGCTCGAACCCGCACCCCCTGCATTGGAAGGTGAAGTCTTACCCTGGACTGCCAGGGAAATCCTTTGTAGAGTGTGTTTAAAAATTTGTTTTTAAGATTCCAGCATTGAAAAATTATGAGATCGTATGTGGAGATATGGGTTTGTAGGTTTTCTTGAACTTGGGGACCTGCCACTCTGGGCCCATGTTGACAGTTCACCCTGCTGGGGGCCCAGCGCCCCTGCCGTCTGTCGGTGGGCCAGAAGTGCCTCATCCACTGCAGTCTGCACCCCTCCCTGAGGCCCCTACCCCTCGAGATGGCATGTTGGCTGCCATTGATCGTTGTCCTGTTAGTACTGTTCCCCCTTTTATCAGAAATTCAACAGTTTTCAAGAGTAAACCGCTCCCAGGTTGTAAGCCACTGAAGCCAGTTTCTGGAGTGTCGGAACCATTATTTGTGTCAGATTTGTCCAGCTTTATCATTGCTTTCAGGGCGAGGATTTGTTAACCTTCTCACCAGGCTGTAGCCAAAAGTCCGTTATTTTTTGTTTTCCTTTTGAATACGCTCTTGTCTTTGCACAGTATCTGGTTATTTTCTCCTGAATGCCAGATGTTGTGTATGAACGAGGGTAGGGACACTTTGAAGTTTGGGATGGTGTTATCCTTCTTCAGAGAGGATTTACTGTTGCTTCTCAGACAGGGCAGAGGGAGACCCACTCAGTCCAGTCAAGGGTCAAGCCAGTTCACACCTGGGCTTTAGTATTTCTGATGGTCCATGTATTTCCAGGGTATAGTTTTTGGGGTTTCCAGCTTGCATCAGCTTCCTGGAGCTGCCATGGCAAATTTGCACACCGTGGGTGGTTCAAAACAACAGGGAGGTAAATTACCTTTTCACAGCCTGGAGGCCAGGAGTCCAAAATCTAGGTGTCAGCAGGGTTGTTTACTTCTGGAAGGCTCTGAGGGAGGGTGTGTTTCTGGCACGCGGTGCTTCTCTGCAGTCCCTCGTCTTTGTCACTCCCATCTCGGCCTCTGTCTTCACACTGCCTTCTTTACTTTGTATCCATGTCCCTCTGGGTCCCCTCCTCTCCTTAGGAGGACACCAGTTGTATCAGACTAGGCGCCCTTCCCCCTCCCCGGCTCCGGTATGACCACCTCTCAACTAAGGAAATCTGCCTAGCTGCTGCTGCTTCTAAGTCACTTTAGTCGTGTCCGACTCTGTGTGACCCCACAGATGGAAGCCCACTAGGCTCGCCATCCCTGGCATTCTCCAGGCAAGAACACTGGAGTGGGTTGCCATTTCCTTCTCCAGTGTGTGAAAGTGAAAAGTGAAAGTGAAGTCACTCAGTCGTGTCCGACCCTTAGCGACCCCACGGACTGCAGCCTACCAGGCTGCTCCATCCATGGGATTTTCTAAGCAAGAGGACTGGAGTGGCTTGCCATTGCCTTCTCCGGAAATCTGCCTAGAGCTTCCCCCAAATAGTCATGTTCTGGGGCTCTATGTGGGCTTGAATTCTGGGGGGACCTAGTTGATATTTTACCAGTGCCTTTCTGCATCTGCAGATCCTGAACTCCATTTTCTTTCCTTCTTCTTCTTCTTTTTTCTAAGACCGTGTGAATTCTGAAAGCGCCTCTTAACTTTTCACCAGAGTTGCTCTGTAGTTTGGAAAAACCTCAGAACAAAACCTGACTCTCCATGTAGTTGGGACTCATGTCTGTAGACTTCCCTTCTCTTTGGGATCTGAGCTTCTCACATCTTTCCTGTCTTTGCAGAGCTCCCAGGACTTCAGTTTTTTTTTTTTTTTTAAACAAGTCTGACTTTTCCAGTTGCTGTTGTTTTTCTGGGGAAATTGGTCTGGTTCAAGGGAATCTTCCGTAGTTGACGGTATGTCCTTGAATGGTGCTTCCATTGTGTGCCTTTTCCCGTGGCCCAATGTGCCTTATCTGTGCATGACCATCTTCCAATCGGGTACCAGGATTTCCTCCTGGGATCAACTGTAGTCTGGGAAAGGGAGTTTGCAGGCAGTTTTCCTTCAGTTTTGTGATGATATTAACCCCTACCTATATATTGTATATCTCCCATTCCCTAGTTTGCTGTCTGCAGGTGTTTTTGTCTTGTTTGTTTTTTTAATTAATTTTTATTGGAGTATAGTTGCTTTACAATGTTGTATTAGCCTCTTCTGTACAGCAGAGTGAATCAGCTATACATATTCATATAGCGCATCTTTTTTAGACTTCCTTCCCTTTCAGTCACCACAGAGCGTTGAGTAGAGTCCCCCGTGTCACGCAGTAGGTTCTCATAAGTTATCGATTTTGTTGTATGTAGTAGTATATATTTGTCAGTCCCAGTCTCCCAATTCATTCCCCCCCTCCCTGCCTTGATAGCCATACGTTTGTTCTCTACATCTGTCTCTGTGTCTGCTTTGCAGATAAGTCCATCTATACCATTTTCCTAGATTCCACGTATAAGCGTTAATGTACGATATTTGCTTTTCTCTTGCTGACATGCTTCACTCTGTATGACAGTTTCTAGGTCTGCCCACGTCTCTGCAAATGGTGCTGTTGAGTAATAGTCCCTCGTCTATAGGTACCACGTCTGCTTTATCCACTCCTCTGCTGATGGACATGTACGTTGCTTCCACGTCTTGGCTATTGTAAACCGTGCTGCAGTGAACCTTGGGGCGCATGTGTCTTTTTGAATTGTGGTTTTCTCCTAGTATGTGCCCAGTCGTGGGGTTACCGGGTCATATGGTAGTTCTGGTTTTCGTTTTTTAAGGAACCTCTACTGTTCTCCATAGTGGCTGTAACCAATTTGCATTCCCACCAACAGTGTAGGAGGGGTTGCTTTCCTTTACACCCCCCTCCAGCATTTATTGTTTGTAGATTTTTTTGATAATAGCCATTCTGACCGTTGTGTCTTTTGTTTGTTTTTGATTTTAGCTTAGCATTCAGATTTCTCTTTGTTTTTGACTTGGGGAGTTTTTCCCCATTTCACCCTCTATGAAATGTTAGTAAGGTAAGCATTACTCTAAGCAGTTACACTGTCTTGGTGGGCATCCCAAACCGTGATCCCTTTGAATAGACTCTCCAGTTGGTTGGGATACGCAGGACCCAGAGAAGCTTGGGATAAGGTCACTTGCTGTGTCTCCTTTAGAATTCAGACCCCAGAAATAAGAGTCGCCGTGCCTGGTAGAGTTGTTTCCTCTGACTTTGACAAGTGACTGGGTTTATTTGCTCAGACAGTTGATTTGCTGGTGATGAGATAGGAACCTGTGTTTTCTGAGTCTGGTCCTGCAGTTTGTTTAACTTTTGCATTCCAATTATGCAAGTGAGCATGAATAATTACAACAGACAGTGGTAATTCCCCACCCTGCAGTCCCTTCTTTCTTGCTAATAGAACTCTGATTTTGTTCTAATGTTGGGTGGCCACCAGCTTCTGCCCTGAGGCTGGCTGCAGGGGGAGTGAATCTGGATCAGATTAGGCCAGCTGTAATGAATTCCATGCTGGTAGTAGTTGATTTAGGAGTAGGCCTGAGATGCAATCCTGATCAAAGGGAAGGAAGGAGAGGTCTGCTAAGAGGCTTCTGAGAAGGCCTCTTGCAATTTAAATGCAGGCACAGAATTATCTTATGGCTGTGGGTTGTTGTGTGAGACCTGTGTGATGTTTGGAGCTGTGGCAGTGATTTTATAACCATGAGGATGGGACAAGTCTGAAGATGAAAGTCAGTAAACTCAGGATGGGAGGTCAGAATGATGGAAAATACCTGGCCCCTGATAATGTCACTGAGTTACCAAATCAACCAGCCCTGGACTTAGTGTTATGTGAGATAATTAATTCCCTAATATTTTAAGGCACTATAAGTTGGATTTCTTTTTACTCATATCCAGAATCATCCTAACTTAAATGAGAGAAAAGCAAGACAGTTTAAGAAAAGTCAGAGCCTGTGTGCCAGAAATGGGAGGAATGATGTGATTAGCACATTCAAACACATTCATCCTAGAAATGATCCCTGGATGTTTCTGCTCCTTTGCTTGAACCATAGGCCTGGCTTTCTTAGTGTTTGCTGGTAACTCATATTGAGCAGCTTTGTGACCTAGGGGTTTGTCAGACTGTTTGTGCTCATTTTTCCATTTTATTGCTGAAATGATTATGCAGCGTGAATGACAGCATCCGCATTTTATAGATGAAAAAAATGAGGCTCAGAGAAATGAAATAATTTCATTAATGTGCCAGAGTCAAAAGGTGGCAGAGCTGGAATTTCTATTCAGGCCTACACGATTGTGATTCTGAAGCTCCCAACTTTAAAACCAGCTCTCCTGACTTTTAAGTAAAGCTCCTGACTTTATTTGTTCGGCTGCTCTTGCTCCTGGTTGCGGCAGGTGGGATCTAGTTCCCCTACCAGGGATGGAATCTGGGCCCGTTGCATTGGGAATCCGGAGCCCTAGCCACCGGACCACCAGAGAATTCCCTGGAGCTTCTGATTTTATTCTTAACGGCATATTGTTTCCAGAAAGAGGTCTCTCTGAAATATCACAATCACCCCAGTTTGAACTTGTGGGTAAATTAAGCAGTAAGTATTGAGTAAGTTAGGATCACTCAGTGTAGAGGTCAGCAAACCACGTCCCACCTCCTGTTTTTGTAAATGAAATTTTGTTGGAACACGGTCACAAACATTCATCTATTTACTGTCTATGGCTGCTTTTAGGCAAAAGTTGTGACTGAGGCCATGTGGCCCATAAAGTCTTAAGTAGATATTAGCGGGTTCTTTACAGGAAAAAGTGTGCCAAGCCCTATCTTAGAGAACAAAGGTCAGAGGATCCCACCAAAACCTGTTGTCACACTGTGTTCAGATGTCTGTTGTCCGTTTACCCCACTAGATGGTAGCGCTGGGAGTGCCAGGTGCCATGTCTGTTTCACTTCCTCCAGACTTTCCAGCTCCTAGCATGCTGTCTAGAAGCATATGGATTCTTCAGTAAAATTATTCTCAATAAATATCCTTTGGTGGGAAGGAAGGGCATTGTTCAGTGTGCATAGTACTATGTTTCATGATTGCTGAGGTACCTTGAGCCATGATCACTCTAGAGTTACTTCCTTTTACTAGTTCATAGCCTGTGCCTTCTTACTGTGTTCTCATGTGTTAGAAGGAGCCTCTTTTAATCCCATGCACGAGGGCTCCACCCTCATCACCAAAGAGTCCACTCAAAGCCCCATGTCCTAATATCATCATCTTTGGGGGTTAGAATTTCAACAGATGAATTTTGAGGGGACCCATTCAATTATAAAAGTGGCATTTCAATGACATTACCTTGGAATTTGATGTTCTTGTAGATCACCATCAGGCTATATGTTGGCAGTCTGTTACAAGGTGATAGGCCTGATTCTGAACATACCAGAGGCACATTTATTATTGAGATGCCCATCTTGTAAAACTTAAATGTAATTTTCCTTATCTGCTCAGCAGCCTTTGTCACCTCCGACCTTGGCACTTTGTCTTCTCTCTTCTGTAATGCCATGGCCCAACCTCTTGGCACACTTTCTACTTCTCTGCAAATCCTTCTTGGCATATCACTTCCTCACCCTCAGACATTAAATATTACTTATCCTTGGATTGGGCTTCCCAGAATCTGCCTGCCAAAGCAGGAGACATAAGAGGCTCAGGTTTGATCCCTGGGTTGGGAAGATCCCCTGGAGGGGGACATGGCAAACTACTCTAGTACTCTTGCCTGGAGAATCCCACGGACAGAGGAGCCTGGTGGGCTACAGTCTGTGGGGTCGCAAAGAGTCTGACACGACTCAAGCGACTTAGCATGTATGGATCCTTGGATTCTGTTCTTGATTCTTGTTTCTATACATACTGTCTGAATTTCTTGGTGAAGACTGCTGGCTATGTGTTGATTAAGTTTTATCTCCCGCAGGTCAACTCCTGGTCTTTCTCTTGAGTGTCTCCATTTGAATGTACCAAGGGCTTGTGAAAGTCTCCATGACTGAGTCGTCATCCCTACCCTCACCCCCATGTTTGCTCCTGTATTCCCTGCTTAGTGCGTGGCTCTGCCCTTCACCCAGGTCCCCTGGCCAGCCCTTGGGCTTCCTCCCAGCCTGCTCCTCCTTCTTCCCCCGAAACTGCTCAACTTCTAGTTTATCTCTCTCTCTTTTAAAAATTGTCGTAAAGTTCAGTCGCTCAGTCATGTCTGACTCTTTGTGACCCGTAGACTGCAGCATGCCAGGCTTCCCTGTCCATCACCAACTCCCAGAGCTTGTTCAAACTCATGTCCATCGAGTCAGTGATGCCATCCAACCATCTCATCCTCTGTTGTCCCCTTCTGCTCTGCCGTCAGTCTTTTCCAGCATCAGGGTCTTTTCCAATCTGTCAGTTCTTCGCGTCAGGTGGCCAAAGTATTGGAGCTTTAGCTTCAGCATGAGTCCTTCCAGTGAATATTCAGGACTGATTTCCTTTAGGATGGACTGGTTTGATCTCCTTGAAAAGATCAAAAAAGTATCCACACCATTAAAATGTCCGTTTTAACCGTTTTTAAGTGTACAGTTAAAAGGCATTGAGTGCATTCACATTGTACAGCCATCACCACCATCCATCTTCAGAACCTTTTCATCTTCCTGAATTGAAATGCCACCCCCATTAAATAACAACTCTCCATTTACCCTCCCGCTAGCCCCTGGCAAGCACCAATCCATGTCTCTATGAATTTGATTACTTTAGGTCCTTCATATAAGTAAAGTCATGTAGTATTTGTCCTTTTGTATTTGGCTTATTTCACTTAGCGTAATGTCTTCAAGGTTCATGCATTTGTAGCATGTGTCAGAATTTTCTTCTTTTTGAAGGTTAGGTAATAATCCATTGCATGGATAGACCACACTTTGTTTATCCACTCATCTGTCGTTGGGTTACTTCTACTTATTGGCTGTTGTGAAAAGTGCAGCCATGAACATGGGTGTACAAATAATTGTTCAGGTTCCTGCTTTCAGTTCTTTTGGGTACACACTCAGAGTGGCTGGATCATATGACAGTTCTGTGTTTGCTTTTTTGAAGAGCCACCATACTGTTTTCCATACTGGATGCTTCTTTTAAAATTCCCACCAGCAATGCACAAGAGTTCCAGTTTCTCCATGTCTTCACCAACATTGTTACTTGTGTGTGTGTGTTTTGTTACATAAATTAACCTATTTATTATAGGCTAAAAGTCAAAGTATTAGTTGCTCAGTTGTGTCTGACTCTTTGCGACCCCATGGACTGTAGCCCACTAGGCTCCTCTGTCCATGGAATTCTTCTGGGAAGAATACTGGAGTGGGTTGCCATTTCCTTCTTCAGGGGATCTTCCTGACCCAAGGATTGAATCCACCATCTTTTGCATCTCCTGTATTGGCAGCCGGGTTCTTTACCACTAGCACCACCTGGGAAGCTAGCAACACTATTAAATGGTGGTGCTTCTCCTGGTCCTTCAATTCCTTCAGTCTTCTTTCTGATGGCAGCCTTGACTGTGGCGGCAGAGGTGGTGGTGAAGGTCCAGGCACCACCAGCTGCTGTTCTCACACAGGAACCGCAGTGCCAAATGCCCACGGCTTGTCTCTTCATCTTGGTTTTGCCACAGAAGGAGCAGGTGTACTTGGCATGCTGGCGGGTTTCAGATTTGTTCACCATTTTCCTGAGGGAGGCATCATACCGGGTCCCATATTTGCCCATGATTCTGACCTCCTTGGTGTATTTTACCAGGTTGCCACCACTTACATCTGAGCCCAAGGGCTATTTCTGTTCTTTCTGATGATAGCCATTCTGCCAGGTGCCAGGTGATATCTCATGGTGGTTTTGATCTCTTCTCTCTTGAAGTTTCAGATGTCTCTCAAAGTCATTCACGAGCTCCCCACCAGTTTGGCCTGACCATGCCCCTCCTCTTGGTTCCTGCCACCCACCCTGCCCCCTCCGGCAGTCCTGAGTCCTCCTCTTGACAAACCTCAGTATGAGGCCACCTGTTTTCTTGTCTCCCTCTCTCGGTGGCCCAGGGCTGAGTCCATTCTTGCTCACATTGCAGCTCCCGTGTACTAGAAGGACCTGGCCATAGAAAGACTGCATTCGGAATAATGACTGGAGGACCCAGACTTCCCGTCTTGCTGCTCATTCTCCTGGGGTGCCAAGCCCCGCCCCTTCTGTCTGCACGTCTTCACAGTTGAAAGCAGGTGGTATTAATATACCTCCAACTCTAAAATTAGAGAAACCAACTCCCGTGATCCTCGGTGGGGATTTTTGAAAATGGTTGATTGCATTTAAATCAAATCTGAGTTTATATTTTGCTTCACCATGTCACCTTGGGTAACAATTTCATTTCTGTAGAAAATTATTTGTGGAGGAAGCTGCCTGTGCCAGGAGAACCCCGCGCCCATCCTTTTGATCGTGAGGGGAAGTCCACCCTCCCCACCCTTCCATCCCTGTCATGCTTTCAGTTCCCTGTTTTTATTTCTCTGTTGAATTCGCAAACTTGCAAATCAGCTAGGTCTGGTGAAAGAGACATTGGGAGGATGTTTGCCAAAGGGGCAGAGAAGATGTCCAGATTGGCAATAAAAATGTTCAGCAGCTGGTGGGGAAATGCTGGCTTTAGGGAGGGAGCGAGTGTGCTGTCCCCATGGGTGAGCTGTTAACCAGTGAGATGCTAGATTCAGTCATTGTCCACAGGATCCTGGGGAGGGTCCTTGACCGCTGGGGTGGCTGAGGGCTTGGGCCAGTGGCCACTTAGAAAGGGGAACAAAATCATTCCAGGATATTAGGATCTGGGGCCAGGTGGCGCTAGTGGTAAAGAACCCTCCTGCTAATGCACTAGTCATAAGAGACATGGGTTTGATTCCTGGGTCAGGAAGATTCCCTGGAGAAGGGAATGGCTACCCACTCCAGTATTCTTGTCTGGAGAATCCTATGGACAGAGGGGCCTGGCAGGCTACAGACGATGGGGTAACAAAGAGCTGGACATGACTGATCGACTTAGCACGCACATATTAGGATCTGCTATAGCCAGACTGGTGTCTCTTGGCTGCAGGGGACCTCTGGCTGTTTCAGAGGTGTTTAATCTTGATGTCCTGTATGTTAAGTCTCAGACCCGGAGACTTCCCTGATGGTCCAGCAGCTGGGAATCTGCCTTCCAATGCAGGGGATGTGGGTTCGATCCCTGGTTGGGGAATTAAGATCCCACATGCCACAACCACGGAGAAGGAAACAACAGCCCACTCCAGTGTTCTTGCCTAGAGAATCCTGTGGACAGAGGAGCCTGGTGGGCTGCCATCTGTGGGGTCGCACAGAGTCGGACACAACTGAAGTGACTTAGCAGCAGCAGCAGCAACATACCACAACTAAGACCTGATGTTGCCAAGTAAATAATCTTTTTTTCAAAAGGCTCAAACCTGGGCTCAGAGTTGTCAGTTTCGAGTTATTATCCAGTCTGTCGGTTCCTGGGTCCTTCACCCTGTCAGCGTGAAAATGGCTCTTGCATGGAGGATGGAGTACACCCCAGAAGCAAACAGGGCACAGGTTTGGGAAGCGCTGGAGGAGGTTCCCACTGGGAGCATGAAGGAGGTGCTGCGTAGACCCCTGCGTCATGTGGACAAGGGCCGGCTGTGCTGGGCTCAGGTGTTAGAGCTGGGAACCCAGATGCCAGCTGCTCCCAGGGCCAGACAGCCCCCAGAGATGAGTGAGTTGGGCCAGTGGAGGGCACCAGGGAGAGGCGGCACCTGTGAGGCACATGGGCCCCGTAGAGCAGGCTGGGGCGTGTGGTCCGTCTGTGGGTTCAGGTGGAAGTGAGGACAGAGTTAGGTGAGCTGCCAGCAGTCTGCTATGGTGGAGGATTTCCTCTTCTCTGTAGAGTAGTCAGATGGGGACATTAGAATAGAACCCAAAGGAAGGAAGGGGGTTAGTCGTCCTGTTATTGGGAGAAGGAATCCCAGGCGGTTCAACAAGTTCAGTGTATGGCAGAAACCACCATAATACTGTAAAGTAATTAGCCTCCAATTAAAAGTAAAAAAAAATTTTTCTCGCCTAAGAAAAGCCCACACACACAGTCCTGCAGCAGGCAGTCGTGTGTCTGCTCTCCAGCTCACTCCCTGCCCTTCCCTGCAAGCTCTGTTCCCAGGCCCCCTCGCCCGTCCTTTCAGTGGGAGGTGGTGGTGCGGTGGGCGGGTGAGAGGACAGGGAAGCAGCTTGATTGGGGGGGTCATCTCTAGCAGTGACAGTGCTTCCTGGGGTCTGTGGAGGTCCCCCTCTGCTGCCGGTCAGGCCTTCCTCTTGTTCCCCCACTTTACTCCTCGGTCCCTCTGCCACAGTCCAGCTGGTACCCACAGCCACGGTAGCGTCACCTGGTACCACCTTTTGTTCCTCTGGCTCCAGGGTTGGGTCCTTTTTTGTTTTGGCCATGACACATGGCATGAAGGATCTTCCCCGACCAGGAATTGAACCCATGTCCCCCCACACTGGCTGTGCCCCCCCCCCCCACATTGGGAGCATGGAGTTCTTAACCACTGGACCACCCGGGAAGTCCAAAATGGTTTGGATGTCTAACGTCAGTTGTCTCTGGGTTCCCTCGGTATCTCCTATTTGCTTTTTGGCTTCCACGGTCTCTGTAACAGATGTCTTATGTGACGTTCCTTCGGTGGGCTAGCTCGTGTGGTTTCTGTTTCTGTGGCTGGGTGGGCCCTGGGATGGAGCAAGCTTGGCTTGTTGGAGGAGCGGCCAGGAGACCCGGGGGATTGTCGCAGGGTGAGTGACAGCACGAGTGGGATGAGGTGAGGCCGAGAGGGAGAGGGAGCAGGCAGCCAGGTCCCGTCTGGGCAGGAAGTGCCAATCGACCCTGCTTTCCTTGCTTTATTTCTGTAATTTCCATTCACCCCCACCAAGATAATTGGCACTTATTCTTTAGAGTCAGCAGGGATGTTTACATTTAAATCTACTGAAGTCTTCAAAAGCAATCTCAGATCATTGTGCATTTATTTATTCTTTAAAAATGCATCAAGTTCTCAATTATATACTTTAAAATGCTGAATTTTATATTCAGTGAATTTTACTACAATTGAAAAAAAAAACACAAGACAGTGGCTTAACTTGCCTTTACTGGCAAGTTTGTTTTCCTAACTGAAAGGGAATTTAATTGCAGAGTTAATTTCAGTTTCAGAATGTAAAATGGTATAGCCGCTGTGAAAAATGGTTTGATGGTTTCTCAAAAAATTAAGCATAGATTTACCAAACAATCCTGCAATTCTGTTCCTAGATGCAGAACTAAAAAAACTGAAAGCAGGGAGTCACAAATATTCACAGCAGTATTATTCACAAGAGCCACGATGAAGAAACAACAACGCAAATGTGCATGGACAGGTGAACGGGTAACGAAGTGTGGGGTTTACTCTGTGTATGTTTGTGCTCAGACACTCAGTCGTGTCTGACTGTTGCAACCCCACGGATTGTGCCCACCAGGTTCCTCTGTCCTTGGGATTTTCCAGGCAAGGATACTGGAGCGGGTTGCCATTCCCTTCTCCAGGACATCTTTCCAACCCAGGGATCAAACCTGCTTCGCCTGCATTGGTGGGCAGACTCTTTACGATGCAACCATCTGGGAAGCCCATACTATTTATAATGGAATATTATTCAGTCATAAAAAGACATGCTGCTACTTACTATAACATGGATGAACCTTAAAAACATACTAAGTGAAAGTTCCCAGACACATGATCCCATGTTGTGTGATTCCACTTACACGCAGAATTTAGAATAGTCAAATTCATAGAGAGAGAAAGTATGTGGGATAGAAGTTTACGGGGGCGGCGTAGGGAGGTGGGAGGGGAGGATGGGGAGAGTGTTAGTGTTTAATGGCTGCGAGGCTTCTGTTTAGATGATGAGAGATGCAGAGTGGTGGTAGTTGCATGACTGTGAATGTACTTCATGTCGCTCAGTTATACACTTGAAATGGTTAAGGTGGTAAATTTTCTTATGTATGTTTTGCCACAATTTAAGAGAGTAAAAAACAAGTTTCAAGTTTACATATTTTGTATGAGTCTTTATCATGTGTTCTTCGTGGTCAACGCCCAGTCCTTTTGTTCTAGTTCCAGGAGGCGGCCTTGTGGCTGATTGAGTCATGGCCAAGTGAGAAAGCCACGGCCCCTCACTGGAGACTCGGCTTTGCCAGTGCGCTTGTGTCTCGTTGTCAGGCTCATCGAGGTGTGAGTGGGCTTTGAGGACGCCTGTGGTCACTCAGGTCTCAAACGTGGAAGCACTTGGCTTGCCTTTTGTTCCTGGAATGGTTGGTACTGTGTACGGCTGATTCTGTTGGTTTCCTACTGAAACATCCATCCCTCTTTTCTTCTTTGGCTTGTCATAGCCCTGATTGTGCTTGTTGGGGCTGTGGGGTGTCCTTCTCTAGGTCAGAGCTCATGAGCGGTTTAGCCAGTCTTGACATGTTCTTCACTCTCTTGTGCGCGTTTATCCTTGTCTGAAAAAAGCGAGGTAATAGAGCTGGCTTTATCTTAACGTCTTTCTTCTGCTGCAGTTGTGAGTGTGAGGCCCAGCGTGGCCGCCTGATGCGAAGAGCTGACTCGCTGACAAAGTCCCTGATGCTGAGAAGGATTGAGGGCAAGAGGAGGAGGGGGCGACAGAGGATGAGTGGTGAGACAGCATCACCGACTCAATGGACATGAGTTTGAGCAAACTCCGGGAGACGGTGAGGACAGGGAAGCCTGGCATGCTGCAGTCCACGGGGTCACAAAGAGGCGGACACGACTGAGCAACTGAGCAACAGCGGAGTGGTGACGGTCTCTGAGACCGGGAGGTGAGGGTCAGGAGGGTGGCTGTTCTGCCCATGACAGAGCCTTCCCACCAGCTGTCTGTTCCTCCAGACCAAATGTGTCTTTTGTTGTTTACAGGGAGCCTAGCTCCGTGTCTTTGTGTTTTCTGTTTCTTGTTGAGTGGTGCTTTTGTTTTTCATTTAAATTTTATTTTTAAAGTTTTTGGTCATACCCCATAGCATGTGGACCTTAGTTCCCGACCAAGGGTTGAACTCGCGCACCTACATTGTAAGGCAGAGTCTTAACCACTGGACTGCTGCAGGAGTCCCGGTTTCTTGTTTAATTTTGAGGGATGTCTTCCCCGTTTCAGTGTCCACAGGCATTGCTCAGAGCCTGCCATGTTGTGGGTCCCCCTGAAATGATTGTCAGGTGGTTGAAGAACATGCCTGTGCTCCCTGCTTTAGGCTTCTTCTAGTTGCAAGTGAAAGCCAGACTCGCAGACAGCCCGAAGCAGAAAAGGGCACTTCCTGACTTCAGTAAATAAGAAAACTAGTGGTGAAGCTGGATCCAGGGGCTCAGCATCCCCCACGTCTGTCCCTGGGTCTCTCTCATCACCACTTCTCTGGGTTGGCCTCTCTCCCAGGTGGGCCACTCTACATGAGAGGGTACAGTGGCCCCAGGATGCTCCAGATTGACATGGCTATTAAGAGTTCCTACCTCTAGCACAGAGGTTAGCAAACTTCTTCCTTAAGGGATCAGATAGCGAGTATAGTAGTTTACGCTTTGTGGGCTGTCTTTTATAGCAGCTCAGCCTTTGTAGCAGGAGCGCAGTGCCACAGATAACTTGTAAACAAATGTACGTGACTGTGTTCCAATAAACCTTTATTTGTACACACAGCGATGGGGCTGCTGAATCTGGCCCTTCGGTTCTTGTCTGCTGACTTCACTCTGAAAGGAAACAAGGCCTCTCTTCTAGTGGTTCAGGTAGAGTCGTGGGGAGGGCCCAGTGGTCCAGGGCTGGGACCAGGGGAATACTCACTTTAGGCACAGAATTGCAGGGAGCTTCAAAAACCCTCAGCAATCAAGATCCATCATATTCTTATATAATATTAAAAAAATAAAAACACAGAGAAGACTCCATCACATGAAGGTCACATAAAAGTCATACAAAATGTCAAACACGGCCAGAACGAGGCGGGGCTGAGTTAGGCCATTTGAGGCGCCTGCCCTGCTGCGGCCAGGTGATTGCTCAGCCCGGGTCACCTGCCGAGCCCTGTGGGAGACAGTGGTTGGTAGTGCTAAAGGCACTTTACAGAGAACCAAATGGAACACTGATCCCCTGGGAAAGAGAGGTACAGCGGCCACAAGAAAGGGCAAGACTTGCTGTTTGCCTGTCTTGGCCATGAAGTACTTCATACACATGCTTTATTTTCTCAGTTTTTTCCCCCCTCATCTCAAACCTCAAAGGCAGGTAGTTATCCCCATTTTACAGATGAGGAGAATGAAGGACAGAATAAGCCGCCCAGGGTCACGCAAGGCCTGAACTAGAATTTGAGCCAGGATTTTTGTCCACCAAAGTGTATTCTTTGAATTGACATCGGTTAGCGTTGAAACTTTGCAAAAATCCTCTGTCATCCTCTGTCAGCAGGGACCCCCAGGTAGCTCACCTTAGTGCTCCCCTCCTGGCTCTTGTTCTTGTCAGCAGATGGCTTTCAGGAGCTGGGAGAACCAGAAGCCCTCACCCCCTTTTGGAATCAGCCTCCGGTTTGAAGCAGTAAGCAATCAGTGTATACGCCCCAATTAAATTATGGACACTGCAGGTGTTAAGTGGCAGGTGAGCTGCGCTTTAAATAGACTACATTAATTTTGGCAGTAGGAGCGGAACCCTGCTGGGATATTGGTGATCAGCAGCCGCATCACTCAGGCGAGCTTTAGAAGGATTCCGGAGCGGTAAGCAATTTACGAAATGGAAAGGTGAAAACACATCCTGAAGTGTTTCATGTATTTTCAAGGTCAGAGGGAGGTGACTGCAGTTTTCAGAAAAGACAGGATGCAGGTGAGAGTCTCTGGACTGAAGCAGTGCTGGATGTACTGATGGTTGTCTGGTGGGTTAGAATGCAAGCTATTGGCTGGCCCCGAGTGATACTGTTAGCAAATGACATGTCTTGGTTTCTGAGAGAGGCTTCAAGTAGAAGCCTTCCTTCACTTTATTCTGTCTTTATGTACAGACACTGACTCAGAGTGGTTTCATGTAACACTTTGCTCCCTAGGCCAATTTTTTTTTTAAAAGGAAAAATTTTAACTTTTAAATAGGAAACATGTTAAAAGAAAAGTTATGCATTTGTGTGGTTTGGACTGATCTAATGGGTTTCAGGGGACTTTCCGGGTGGTCCAGTGGCTGAGACTCCATGCTCCCAATGCAGGGGGCACAGGTTTGATCCCTGGTCAGGGAACTAGATCCCACATGCTGCAGCTGAGTTAAAATTTTTAAGAAGTAACTAGTGGGTTTCAGATGGAGAAGGCAATGGCAACCCACTCCAGTACTCTTGCCTGGAAAATCCCGTGGACAGAGGACCCTGGTAGGCTGCAGTCCATGGGGTCGCTAAGAGTCAGACACAACTGAGTGACTTCACTTTTCACTTTTCCCTTTCATGCATTGGAGAAGGAAATGACAACCCACTCCAGTGTTCTTGCCTGGAGAATCCCAGAGACTGGGAAGACTGGAGGGCTGCTGTCTGTGGGGTTGCACAGAGTCGGACACGACTGAAGCGACTTAGCAGCATTAGCAGCAGCAGTGGATTTCAGAAGGGGGTTAGTTTGGCATTTAGGGATTGAGAGAAGGCATTCTGAGTGATCCACTCTGCTGGTGGTTTTACCAGTCCTTCTTGGTATGTTTCTTTGAAATGATTTCAGAGATTGACTTGATTCACAAATGCACACACACACAGTTGTATGTATGTACACACTTAGATGCTGTGAAAAGAAAAAGGAAAAGAGGAGATAACCTGTATGCTCTCGGATAAGAAGGTAATTATTTAGCGAACAGTGGTTGGTCACCATGGGCTGGACCATGGGCTCAGTGTTTTAGCTTCCTTTTCTCCAGTTACCCCAGAAACCCTGGGGGAGTCTGCACCTTGGGGCTTCTGTTAAGAGAGAGGAGTCTGAAGCTTAGTGTGCTTGAGGGACCTGCCCAGAGGCATTCCCCTGAAGACCCCCTCACCTGTTGTCCTGCCCACGAGACTGGAAGCTTGTTAGGGACGCATCCTTCTTATCTACCTGGGGGCCCATAGCTTCGCCCAGCTTATGGCTCCCAGGAAGAAGGCAGTCCGTATTCCCTGGGCTGAATTGCAGTCTTAGACTGAACTTTTCAGCCTGGTGTCCAGTTTATGGAGATGTGTGTATTCACATCCTTCTGGAAGAAAGGTTCGAAGATCTTGTCACCTTCTCAGAGGGGTCAGTGAGTCTGTTTAGCTCCTGGGTTGGAATCCATCAAGCAATTGTGAACATGATCCTTTTCAAGGAGGCAGAGCCCCCCCTCACATTGCAAGATGGTATGATGACGTGGTTCACAATGCGACAGCTCTGAGGTCCCTTTCTGTTGTCCCACTTATAACTGTGTATCACTGGGCTGGTTACTTCAGTTGTCTAGGTCTCAGCCTTGTCTTTGACATGGAGACGGCCTTGTTGGTTGAGAGGGCTGAGGTTAGATGGAAAATGTGGAGTGCAGTGGCTGGTACGTACTTAATGCCCAATAAGTAGCAGTGGCTGTCCCTGTTGTTGCTGTTACTATTATTGACAGTATTGAAAAGTATTGATGAACTGCTATTAAGTAAAGAAGGTTGGTCACAAAATTAGGTATATACTAGAATCACACGTATGAAAAAAATCTGTGTGTATGGACAAAAAAGGCAGGATGTGAAGCGATGTGATGACTGTTTTATGGATAAAAACACACTTCTTAGCTTTCCCTTAAAGCCTTAAATCTGTTCCTATTCTTAGACATACAGAAATCTCCCCGAAGGAACTAGAAATGAGGACGGTTAGTTATGCACAGGGATGTTCAAAGCATTACACGGGGAAAATTGGCATTGTATTATGTTCCCAGCAGTCATGAAATAGTGTTTAACTGGGGAGTCATCGAAAATCATATTTTCAAAGATCTTTAAACGTTAACAGAGAAAATGTTCATGATCTAGATGAGAAAAGAAACGAGTCCAGATACAAAGCTACGTATGTGTGGTGTGTGTGTGTGTGTGTATATATAAATGTACATGTGTCTCCTGGATGAGGGCATGGCAACCCATTCCAGTATTCTTGCCTGGAGAAGCCCACGGACAGAGGGGCCTGGCGAGCCACAGTCTGTAGGGTCACAGAGAACCAGACACGACTGAAGTGACTGAGCCCAGATGCACGTACGTATACAGCGCGCAGTATGATGACACGTTAATTTCTTGCTGCTGCTCTAACAGATTATCACAGACTTTGTGGCTTACGACAACACAGATCAATTTTCCTACATTTATGGAGGGCCAGAAGTCCAGAGTCAGTCTCACTGGGCTAAGGGCAAGGTGATGGCAGGGCTGGTGCCTTCTGGAGGCTCCCGGGCAGGATCTGTTCCTTGCCTCTTTCAGCTTCTGGCAGCTTCTGGTGGCTTCTAGCGCCTTCCAAGCATTCCTTGGCTGTGGCCGCATCACTCCAGGCTCTGCTTCTCTGGTCACACTACTGCCTTCCCTTCTGCCTCCTATCTCCCTCGCCGTCCCTTTTTTTGGTAAAAATTTTATTATCTATTTTTGTTTTTGGCTGTGCTGGGTCTTCATTGCTGCGCACAGGCTTTCTCTAGTTGTGGAGAGCGGGGGCTACTCTTTGTTGTGCTTGGGATTCTCCTTGCCATGGGTTCTCTTGCTGAGGTTCCTGGGCTCTGGAACAGAGGCTCAATTGTTGTGGCGCACGGGCTTCTCATTGGCGTGGGTTCTTTTGCTTGAGAGCAGGGGCTCTAGGGTGAGTGGACTTCAGTAGCTGAAGCATGTGGGTCCACTGGTTTTGGTTCCCAGGCTCTAGAGCACAGGCTCAATGGTTGTGGTGCCTGGGCTTAGTTGCTCCAAGGCATGTGGGATCTTCGCGGACCAGGGATCCAATCCATGTCCCCTGCATTGATTGGCAGGTAGCTTCTTTACCACTGAGTCACCAGGGAAGCCCTCCCCCTACCTCTTTTAAAGATACCTGTGGTTATGTCAGGCCCAGAGAGACTATCCAGGGTAATCACCCTGTCTCGAAATCCTGAATTTAGTCACAGCTACAGACTCCCTTGTGCTGTATAAGGTAAGATGTCCAGATTCCAGGGGTTATGATGTAGTTATCTTTGGGGGTCACGATTCAGCTATCACAGATGTCAGTTTTGTAGAAAAAAGCAAAGTGCAGGCAAAGAGATTGATTTGAAAATGTTAACAGTGATCACCTCTGGATGGTGGATGGGAGGGTCATTTTTTTTCTGCACCAAGCAGCTTGTGGGATCTTAGTTTCCTGACCAGTGATTGAACCCAGGCCCACGGCAGCGAAAGCCCTGAGTCCTAACCACTGGACTGCCAGGGAATTCCCTGGGTAGGGGGGTCACGTTTATTTTGGGTATACTCTGCAGTATCTTCCTTTTCTGTGCTAAGAAGCAACTCTTTTACCACCATCAACACTGCCCCAGATGCTCCTCTGCACGCGATGTGCGCCCCACGGTGGGGTCCCCTGTCTCCACAGAGCCCGTGTTCTGGTTCTACGTGAAGGAGGTGCTCAGCAAGCACGAGCTACAGCGCTTCTACGCTCTGCGCCACATCGCCTCGGACGTGGGCCGTGGCCGTGCCTGGCTGCGCTGTGCCCTGAACGAGAACTCCCTCGAGCGCTACCTGCACACACTCCTGGCTGACCGTGGCCGGCTCAGGTACCCGGGCAAGGCGGGGGAGTGGGTGCACCTGGGGCCGGGGGTGACCATCGCAGGATCTGCCCACCTGCATCTGGGATGGCCGGGTTCCTATCTTCCAGCCCCAGAGTGTCCGGCTGGGCCGTTGGGCACAGTCCACCAGAGACCAAGTGAAGATGCCTGTTGGGCTCCCTCCACGTGGCAACTGTATGCAGCAGGCACTCAATAGATGCCTGTTATTAATAAGGCCTGGGGTGTGGAGTGAGCTGTTGTCTTAGGACACGTTTGCCCCTTTTGGCAGAATCTTAATTTCGGTTTCTTTCAGATCCAAAATTTCTTGCTCTTTAGAAGTTGGGTTTCAGTGCCCTGTTTCTTGCTGTGTATCTTCTTGCACGCTGGGTACTGGATGATTCTTCTGGCTTTTTTTTTTTTTTAAGAGGTTCGTTGATCTCAAACTGATGGAAGGTAATAGGGGCGTTTTAAGTTGAGGAGAGAAGTCATTTGTTACTAAAAACAACCCCTCCCATCCTTTTGTTTTCTTTTTTGCTTGATCATAAAGTTTATCCTGTCAGTTAGTATAGGCGAGGTTTCGCAGCCTTAACAAGCGTCTTGGAAACCTCAGTGACTTGAGACCACCACGTCCATGTCTTCTGCCTGCTGCATGTCTGTCATGGGTTGAGGGTCTCATCTCAGAGACCCAGGCTGACAGGCGCATCTCTGCATATGCTTTCTGGACTGCCAAGGCAGACAGGGGGCTCTGGCTAAGGGAAACACTGGTGCTCCATGCTTCTGCCCACCGTGAAGCTTCACTTCCACACACATTTTGTTGGCCAGCAAGTCACACTGCCATGGGCAAGCTCAGCAGGGTGGGCGAGGTATGGTTATTCCACAGCGATAGGGAGAAAGCACTGGATATGTGCCAGTGATAGTACAGTCAGCCACCTTCCCTTCAGAAACGTTTGATGGATGCTATAGAACCCGCTGGACAAGACTGAGGTCACTCGCAAACTGTATAGACATAGCTCTGCTAGCGTGCTGGTGTGTTTTCCTCTCATTATGCCTGTGTGCTGATCTTTATGACTTCGCTCTGTCTCCCTCTCCCTCCCTGTCTGTCTTCCTCCCTCCTTCTCTCTCTGAGAAGGGTGGATTAGACATGTTTTGCGTCACTGGATGGTCCAAAGAGACAGTGATCAATTCTGCCCCAGTCCCTTGAATAACTTCCACATCCAGCAGTGCTCATATCCTCAACAGTGAAATGCCACTTAATTCAATAAGCTGGCATTTATTTCATCAGTGCTGTGATACATTCCCGTGATTTCATATCTTGCTGTGTGTTCCCTGGCTCAGGTCTCCTCTGCTGTTTCTTCTGCTGCTTGAGGTTGCCTTTCTTCCAACAGTTTAGGTATTCCGGGGTTAGGTGTTAGGTGTTCCAGACTTGTGCACTAAGGCTGTCAAAGATACCCTTGAAGTTCTCTTATTTGATGTGGCCTGTGATACAGCTTGTCCTGCTGTGTGTTCAGACCCTGTAGGGATGAAATGGGAGGGATGGGGACCAGGAAGCCTGGTGACAGCAGTACCCACGTGCTGCTCAGGACTACTCATGTCTGAGTTGGGAGACTGTGCGTGTCTGCGGCTACCTCCGAGCATTAACCAGCTTTCACTAAAGAAAACACACTCATGTTTCTTGCTTCCCTGGTGGCTCAGCGGTAAAGAATCCACCTGCCAATGCAGGAGAGGCGGGTTCAATCCCTGGATCAGGAAGATCCCCTGGTGAAGGAAATGGCAACCCAACTCTAGTATTCTTGCCTGGGAAATCCCACAGACAGAGGAGCCTGGTGGGCTGCATATAATCCGTGGGGTTGCAGAAGAGTCAGACATGACTCAGTGACTAAACAACTCATGTTTCTTAACAGTAGTTTTTTTTTTTTTTCAAACCTCTTTCTAGCAGATTATTTACAAGTGCCATCTGCCATCCGTATCCCCAGGTTCTGCATCTGTGGACTCAACCAGCCGTGGATTGAGTGCTGTGTTTAAGCTCTGTAGTTGGTTGAACCCATGGTGGCAGAATTCGCAGATTTGGAGGCCTACCTGTACTACGCTCTTGTGTGTAAGCATCCTCAGCTTTGGTATCCATAGTGGGTCCTGGAGCCAATCCCCCATGGGTACTGAGGGACAGGTGTCCTTCAGAGCCGTACTCTTAGTGTCAAGGTTGAATGCGACAGTGAGCAATAGAAGGGAATCTGCTGTCAAGACCCATGGTTGTACTTCGCTGAATCACTAGCCTCTAATGCCGTGTGGCCATGAGTTTGAGTGAACTCCAGGAGTTGGTGATGGACAGGGAGGCCTGGCGTGCTGTGATTCATGGGGTCGCAGAGAGTCGGACACGACTGAGCGACTGAACTGAACTGAACTGAATGCAGTGTGGGGAAACCAAATTCATCTATATGCGAGAAAACTGGCTCCAGTCTGTGAAGAATCACAGCTTGGGGAGTCAGAGGTCTGACTGCACTGCCAGCTTGAAGATACAGTCTGTACTTCCACTGACTTCTTTGCTGGGTTAAGTACGTTGACAATGATGTCTGTCTTTTCTCTTTCTGTTGGTTGTATTCAGTCACTTCAGCAGCTATGTATCTGGTCTTTTGCTGAACTCCAGGTCACCCATCACTGACCGTGCTTCAGTGAAATTAAATTTTGACTCCATTAGTTTAGAGTTCTCTGACCTGGTGGGGAAGTCAGAGATGAGGATATTTACTTGTTATTGTTTAGCTGGGGGTCGGCTAAAGAGCTGGGCCGTGGGGCTGGGAGAGCTGCCTTTGAGCCCAGGCGTACCATTTATTGCTGAATGACCTTGGACAATGGAATGACCGATTGGCCTTTTGGTCCCCTTCTCTACAACTGCCATTTAGGTCTGTGGGCTTTTTTAGCTTCCCAGCCCATTCCAGGGGGTAATTTGGGCTTTTGAGGCTGCTGCCCAAACTGGTGTTACATACAGATGCCTCGGTTGAAGGGCCTAGGGAACTAAAATTTCGTTCTAAAATTGTCTCTTCTTGTATGAGTCCACTCAGGGGGTCCCTGTGGGCTGGCTTGGATTTCCTGTCTTATTTCTTAGTAACGTTGCTTGAGTGAAAGTCACCACTGTTTGTCCCCTTTTCCTTTTCTGCTTCATAAGTAGTGCGTCTCCATCTCATGCCTGTCTTGGTACTTTTAGGCTCTAATGATCTCAGGGGACTGATGAGGAAGTTGTAGGATATACGCATTCAATCCTTTGTTTATAACCAGAAGACCCAGCACAGCAGAGGCCTTGCATGGCCACTTTGGCATGGACAGGCACGAACTTTCCAGGGAGCCATATGAAGGAATTGTCTGGCTAATGGATGCTGAGAACAACAGTTCAGAGCATTCCCTCTCTCTCTTTTCCATTTGCAGCACGTTTTATGAAGACTGGGCTTTTGTCATGGATGAAGAACGGTCTAGTATGCTTCCCACCATGGCGGCTGGTAAGCTTGGCCCAGGCCAGGGGTGGGGGGCAGGGGGTCCGGTGAAGCTTGGTGAGCAGAGGAGCTGCCTGGGAGTGAATGTGTAACTCCACGGGGTGCTGTGGGTTCCCTGTCCCTCACTGAATGAAAGGGCCGCTCATCACTCGCCACTATCCTTCCTTTAGTGGTGATGAACACTGAGTCCGTTTATCTAGAATTATGATACCCTTGCTGGGAAAGCGCGGGGTCGTGTGGTTTTGGCTGAGGCTTTGAAAGTGTAAGATAAATATCCAGGGAACTGGGGGAGGAGACATGTCTTGGAAGCCTGGCTCTCCCTCCCTCTGGCAGGTGGTCTGAGGCAGATCCGTTGAGTTTTTTACCTTTACCTTCCTCTTCTGCAAGATGGGAATCCTGATGGCGTTGCAGTCACATTGATAGGGTTGTGAAAGAATCAGATGAGAGAGTCAGTATCTGATTTGTCCTGGTGAAAGCCCTGCCTTGATGCTAGCTGATGAATTGTAAAATTGTCTAACATTTGACTCTCACTCAAAAGGTGAATGCAACCGAAGTGGGTTCCTTGCTTCTTTCTTCCAAATCCTTTGCGGCCTCCTCTTTCTCTCTTTCCTGAAAGTTTTCACTGAGTCCCACCTACTGAGTTACGTTAGGCTTGTCCATTGGTGAGGAAAAGTTAGATGACCATGTTGTCATATGTAGGCCGTAGGAGACCAGTGCACGTTTTTCCTGAAGGTATAATGAACATGATATTGGTACATGTATTTTTTTTTTTAATTGGAGGATAATTGCTTTACAGTGTTGTATTGGTTACTGACATATGACAACATGAGTCAGCCATAATTTTATATATCCCCTCCCTCTTGATTGGAGAAGGGAATGGCAACCCACTCCAGTATTCTTGCCTGGAGAATTCCATGGACAGAGGAGCCTGGTGGGCTCCAGTTCATGGGGTGGCAGAGAGTCGGACAGGACTGAGTGACTGTCACTCACTCCCTCCCTCCCTCTTGATCCTCCATCCCGCGCTCCTATCCCACTCTGCTAGGTCGTCACAGAATGCCAGGCTGGGCTCCCTGTGTTATATCACAGCTTCCTGCTAATTACCTATCTTGCACAATGGTGTGTATATGTCATTTTTTGATTGATTACCAAGCTGATTTTGGTGGGTGATGGTCTTTAATACTCTATAAGAGATGCCGTTGTCCCTGTTTTATAGATAAGGAAAGTGAAGCTCAGAGAGGTCATGAATGGCTTGACCAAGGTCTCAGAGCTACTGAGTGGCCATGCTGTGGGTCAGCCCAGGCTGTCTGACCCCAGAATTTAAGCCTTCCCCACCCCATGACGGACTTCTTACTTGCGTTTGTCTTCCTGACAGATAGGGAGAGACTTTGGAAGACTCAACTCCCATGATAGCAGTGTCTCCTGACCCCAGTTTTGTGGGAGTTTTTTGGTTTTTTTTTTTTAAGTCACCGTTGGAGATGAGTGTGTACCCTCTCGTGTCCTCTAACGCCTGCAGCTTGTTTATTGTGTTGGAAGTGTGACTGTTGAACAGCAGGCACTCCAGACTTTTTCCTTTTCTGGGGGGTAGGTCTGAACTCCATACTCTTCGCAATTAACATCGACAACAAGGACTTAAATGGGCAGAGTAAGTTTGCTCCCACCGTCTCGGACCTCTTGAAGGAATCCACGCAGAATGTGACCTCCTTGCTGAAGGAATCCACGCAAGGAGTGAGCAGCCTTTTCAGGGAGATCACAGCGTCCTCGGCTGTCTCCATTCTCAGCAGAGCTGAGCAGGAGACCGACCCCCTGCCCGTGGTGTCCAAGCACGTCAGTGCTGGTGAGAGAGGTTGCGGGGGACCGGGGGTCGGGCGGGGATGAGATGAAAGTGCCCAGGGAAGTGAAATCCGATACACTGGTTTTCAGCTCACGTTTGTGTTTGTCTTTCTTACTCTTATGCACTCAGAAAGGGTGCTGAGAGGCCTCCTGGGTCGTGAAGACGACAGGGTAGCCAAGCCAGCAGCTCAGTCAGCGCAAACCGAGAGGGAGGGCAGATGGTCACGTGAAGCCAGAGGAGGTTGCCCTTCATGCCTTTGTCCCTTCATCCATTTCTTCGCTTAACTGTCCTTCTGATCAGTGGGATGAAAGCCCAGCTTAGGCTGTTACAGAGAATGTAGACTGTTGAGGGGGTGACGTTTAAGTGGAGGCCGGGGAACGAGAGGAGATGGTAGGTTTTGACTCTAGGCTCTGGGGAGGCAAAGGAAAGTGGGTTCAGTTCTGATTAATTTCGTAAGTAGTTTTACAGTGCCCCTTGAACCTTCTGGGACATCCAGAATGTTGAAACAGCAAAATAGGAAATTTTGGGTATAGGGCTTAATCCTGGTATTCTCAAATCCTTTAAATAAGGCAGTAATCATGGTCCTCCCTTTGGAGTTATTAATGATGGGGAAGCTCAGAATTCTATGAAGTCTTTGGTATACACTGGCTTTGTCTGTCTTGCCTTCTCCTTTTTTTTTCTTAAATTATTAAAAAATATTTTTTGGCTGTGCTGCATAGCACGTGGGGTCTTAGTTTTCTGACCAGGGATTGAACCTGTGCCCCCTGCATTGGAAGCGCAGAGTCTTAACCACGGACCACCAGGCGGGCCATCCTCTCCTTCTTGAGCAGAGACCTCATGCAAATGACATGGACTGTTGCTGACTGTACCAGAGATGCTGGGATTTGTACCCCCAAAGGAGTATCTTTTCCATCCATTTTGGGAACCCTGCTTTTGACATTGTCTCCAAGTTGTGACACACTGGTGATACATCACTGTGTCACACCTTAGTGGATGGATTTGTCTTTTTGGAATTGGCTCCAAAATGCTTCACACCCAAGACTGATGATTAAAATGAGTGAACAAGCTGGCTCACCTAAGTGCGAGGCACCAAGGCAGTCTTGACTTCTGTTTCAGTTTGTCTTTGCTGCGTAACAAACAGCTCCAAAATGTAGTAGCTTAAAACAGACAACCTCAATTTATTCCTTTTTTGTGAGTCTGTGGGTTGGCAGGATGGTTCTTCTGCTTGTTTCAGCTGGGCTCCCTCGTGGGGCTGCATTCAGCTGGTGACTGAGCTGGGAGGTCCAGTGTGGCCCTACTCATGCGTCTGGAGTTGGTGCTGACACTTGGCTGGGGCATCTCAGTTTCCCCTACATTGGCCTCTCATCCTCCAATAAGTTAGACTGCCTTCTTCAGTGGTAGTTTGAGGGTATTATTGAGGGTAATGCCCGGGCTCTAGGCATTAGTTATAACATTTGTTATTTCTGCCACATTCTGTTCTTAAAAGCAGAGCACTAAGCTGGCCTAGATTCACGAGGGTGGAGAAATAGGCACCACGCATGATGGGAGCAGTCCTACTGAAAAGGGGCACCTTGCAGGGTTGGGAGAAACAGTGGCTGTTGAACAATCAGTTACAATCCCTAAACTGATTTTCTTGGTCTCATCTCCCAGCCATGAGAGTGTTTTCCAAAGTGAACAGGTAAAAATCATTTCAATAAGGATTCATCTTTTGAATCAAAGTGCCTGGAAAGACTGCTTAGAAGGAATGATTGTAATGTGTGCTTTGTGACGTCTTTCAAACCAGAGGTAGAGGCCCGCATCCATTTTGCTTCGTCTTGCATAGACAGATTCCCTCCCCCGCCCCCAAGGATTAAAAAAAAGATCTGAGTTTATCTTCAATTTATTTTTGAGTAGACTAGTAAGAGATTTCCCACAGTCTAGAGGCAGGATGGGTCGATCATCGCTTTTTCTTATCTCATATCTTTTGCCAGATGCCAAATGTAAAAGGGAGCGGAAGAAGAAAAAGAAGGTGACCAACATCATCTCATTTGATGACGAGGAAGACGAGCAGAGCTCCGGGGATGTTTTTAAGAAGATCCCCGGGGCGGGGGAGAGCTCGGAGGAGAACTCTGACCGGTCCTCGATCAATATTATGTCGGCCTTTGAAAGCCCCTTTGGGCCAAATTCCAACGGAAGTCAGGGCAGCAACTCTTGGAAAATCGATTCTCTGTCTCTGAACGGGGAGTTTGGGTACCAGAAGCTGGATGTGAAAAGCATCGATGATGAAGACGCCGACGAGAACGAGGATGGCGTGTACGGGAGCACGCCGGGAAGGAAGCGCCCAGGCCGCTCGGAGTCGCCGGAGAAGTAAGTTCCCCCCGAGAGCTTCTGTGAAAGGGTGGTGGTCCCGCAGCTAAGACTTCACCTTCTAGTGCAGGAGGGGGTTCGATCACTGGTCAGGGAGCTGAGATCCCACGTGCTCCAAGGTCAGAAAACCAAACATGAAAAACAGAAGCAATATTGTGAGAAATTCAATGAAGACTTTAAAAATGGTCCGCATCTCAGGAATCTGCCTGCCAGCGCAGGTGACACAGGTTTCATCCCTGGTCTGGGAGGACTTCACATGCCTCGGAACAGCTAAGCCCGTGCTCCACAACTGCTGAACCTGCGCTCCAGAGCCGGAGAGCAGCTGAGCTGCTAGCTGCTGAGCCCGTGGGCTGCAGCTCTTAAAGCCTGCACACCCTAGAGCCCGTGCTCTGCAACAAGAGAAGCCACTGCAATGAGAAGCCCGTGTACCACAACTAGAGACAGTGGAGAGTAACCCCTACCCGCTACAGCTAGAGAAAAAGTCCACGCAGCAACGAAGACCCAGCATAGCCAAATAAATAAGTTAAAAAACAAAGATCCACATTAAAAAAAAAAAACCTTAAAAAATGTGGGAAAAAAAAAAGGGGATGGTACACAGGCTGCTGGCTCTTTCTGCAGTTTTGGGTGATGTTAGACTGCAAGGTTTTATTTGTTTGCGGCATCTTTCATTATTCAGATCTTGATTTTGGGGGAAGGAGCATGAGCTTACTCTACTCCTGAGAACGAAGTGGAGGGAACATATATATTGTTGGAAGGTACTTATTATAGCATTGGTGTCAAGATGTATGGCCTGAAATTCTTGCTTTGTGTTTATGTCTTTCATTTTATAACTTGAATTTTGCTCGCATGTCTTACTTGCCACCAGCCCAGGAAGTTCAGGAGACAGGCAAGTATTCTCT
Source organism: Moschus berezovskii (assembly GCF_049115385.1). NCBI lineage: Eukaryota > Metazoa > Chordata > Mammalia > Artiodactyla > Moschidae > Moschus > Moschus berezovskii. The sequence goes on along the minus strand of NC_142486.1, from coordinate 31,525,621 downwards.
CAGGCTCGTGATGTCTGTGTTTATCCACAGGGTAACTTGCCTGCACTTATCACCTTAACGCTGGGGCTATAGTATGTTTATACCTTCGAGAGGGGCTTGATGCAGGTGAACGTGTGAAGCAGAAAAGCAAAGTTAGGAGATTGAACCTTAGAATCATGACAATCGGGGCTCTCATTTACTAGCTCCGTGGCTTAGTTTAGACTAGGACGGACGAGTTTCTTCACCTCCCAGAGCCTCAGGCCTCACCTGAGATCTGAGAGAACAGTAGCATGTGCTTTGCAGAGTTGTTGTCCAGTCAGTGGGACCCTGCGTGTGAGGCCTTGAGCATCGGTGCTGGCACACTGAGGACAGCCCCTCCGCTGTGGCTGCTGTGGCGCTGTCAGCCTTGTAATCATTCCTGTCCTTGTTCTTGCTGCTGCTAAGTCGCTTCAGTCGTGTCCGACTCTGTGTGACCCCATAGACAGAAGCCCACCAGGCTCCCCCGTCCCTGGGATTCTCCAGGCAAGAACACTGGAGTGGGTTGCCATTTCCTTCTCCAGTCCTTGTTCTTACCCTTTTTAAAGAAATTCATTCACTCATTCTTGACTGTGCTGGGTCTTCGTTACTGTGAGGGCTTTTCTCCAGCTGCAGAGAACGGGGACTGCGCTCACTTGTGGTGCACAGGCTTCTCAGTGTGGTGCCTCCTCTTTTGCAAAGCGTGGGCTCTAGAGAGTGGGCTCGGCAGTGTGGCGCACGGGCTTAGCTGCCCGGTGGCCTGTGCAGTCTTCCTGGACCGGGGGTCGAGCCCGTGCCGCCTGCATTGACAGGTGGACTTTTAACCACTGAGCCACCAGGGACGTCCTGGTCTTACTCTTGATGCTGAACCAACTAGTGACCTCTTCACCCGAGCTCTGGAGTGTGCAGTGCCACTCTCGTCATGGCCGTCTTCAAAACCAGCTTGCGAAAGTGTACAGTGAAGAAACCGAGACCCCACGGGGCGCCGAAGAGGCCAAGTGCACCTCCAGTCCTAAGCTTGGCGTCTCCATGTGTAGAGTCAGAGTTTTCTTTCTTTCTCGTGAGACTCTGCCTGTTCTTGTCTTCTATTTTTACTCTTATCCTCGTTCACGTGGATGCTTATGATAGTAGCGTTGCCTCCCTATCATCTAGGAGAGGCCAGATGCTGCAAGCTGCAGACACACTGTATCCTAATACTTAGAGTGGTCCCGGGGGGTTCGTGGGTATCACCCCACTCGATGGATGAAAGAACCAGATTCTTTAATGCAGAGAGTTCAGATTTGTCAAAGCAATGGGCAAAACCAGGATTAAGGTTAGGTTGCACTGGCTCCATTTTTTTTCCTGCCCAAGGTCTTTTCCTCCTCCTGATGTTTGTTAGGGAAGTCCGCCTGTGGCATTGTTCTTGCTCACTGGGTGTGGATGGTTTTGTACCTGGATCCAGTCCTGTGACCCATGCTGTTAGAGTTCTCCAGAGAAACAGAACCGATAGTGTGTGTGTGTGTTTCTGCCTGTGTATGTATGTATGTATTCATCTACAGAGATTTACTTTAAGAAATTTGGCTCGTGTGATTGTGGAACCTGACAAGTCTAAAATCTGCAAGGTAGGCCTGCAAACTGGAGGCCCAGGGAAGGACTGCAGTTTGAATCTGAAGACAGTCTCATGACAGAATTTCATCTTCTTTGGGTGGAGAATGTCTGTGTTTTTCTACTGAGGCCTTTAACTGATTAGGTGAGGCCCCCCTGACTTATGGAGGGTGATTTGCTTTACTTGCACTCTCCTGACTTACATTTTCATCTCATCTAACCGAATGCCTTCAGAGAGACATCAGGAATAACGTTTGGTCAAATATTTGGGTACTATGGCACATAAAGTTAACCATCAAACCTGCCTATGGTTCTTCCCCTGGGCCTTTTAGGAAACGCCATTTGCATTTTCTGTCAATTTAGGTAAGCGCATCTCCGAGTTGCTTCACTCCATGAGTCAGTTTTATGGCCTCAGACAGTCGTTTCTCTTCCTGCTGGACCAGCGCCAGTGAGGGGAGGCCAGCTTGAGAGCCAGGGCAGCCGCCGGCATTGTGATGTGTGAGCCACAAAACAGTGCAGCCTGACCTTTACAGGCTTGGCCCTCCGAGGCCACTGGGCCTCCTGTGGACTATGGACAGCTACTCCCTGGCATAAAAAGGGGATCTCGATCCAACATCCTGCAGAGAATCTTGGGGAAAGAACAGTGATGAGATGGCCTACTGAGTAATGCTTTGATTTTGCTTCTAAGCTAGATTCATGTGAAAGGTCTAGGAACCTGGAGGGGCCTGGACTTTAGAGTTTAATAGCGTGGCCAGGTTTGTGGGAGGAAAGGGGCCAGGTCAGGAGGAACACATGCTGGGTGGCAGCGGCCTCTGGCAAAGTCAAATGCTCTGATTGTTTGTCATTAATAGATGAGCTGTTGGTCAAATATTGGGTTTACACCTCCACGTGCTGGCAGTTAAGCCACTTCTTGGATGACTGAGGAAAGATCTTGTGCTTCCCACCTCAGTATTTATAAGTGGTTCAGTTCAGTTCAGTTGCTCAGTCGTGTCTGACTCTTTGCGACCCCAGGGACTGCAGCATGCCAGGCTTCCTTGTTCATCACCAACTCGCAAAGCTTGCACAAACTCATGTCCATTGAGTCAGTGATGCCATCCAACCATCTCATCTTCTGTCGACCCCTTCTCCTCCTGCTTTCGGTCTATCCCAGCATCAGGGTTTTTTTCAGGGTCTTTTTCAAGGATGAAAGTATTGGAGCTTCAGCTTCGCATCAGTCAGTCCTTGCAGTGAATATTCAGGACTGATTTCCTTTAGGATGGACTGGTTGGATCTCCTTGCAGTCCAAGGGACTCTCAAGAGTCTTCTCCAACACCACAAAAAGCATCGGTTCTTCAGTGCTCAGCTTTCTTTATGGTCCAACTCTCACATCCGTACATGACTACTGGAAAAACCATAGCTTTGACTAGACGAACCTTTGTCGGCAAAGTAATGTCTCTGCTGTCTAGGTTGGTGATAGCTTTTCTTCCAGGGAGCAAGCGTCTTTTAATTTCATGGCTGCAGTCACCATCTGCAGTGATTTTGGAGCCTGAGAAATAAAGTCTATCACCATTTCTGTTGTTTCCTCATCTATTTGCCATGAAGGGATGGGACTGGATGCCATGATCTTCGTTTTTTGAATGTTGAGTTTCAAGCCAACTTTTTCACTCTCCTCTTTCATTTTCATCAAGAGGCTCTTTAGTTCTTCTTTGCTTTCTGCCATAAGGGTGGTGTCATCTGCATATCTGAGGTTTCTCCCGGCAATCCTGATTTCAGCATGTGTTTCATCCAGCCCAGCGTTTTGCATGATGTACTCTGCATATAAGTTAAATAAGCAGGATAACAATATACAGCCTTGACGTACTCCTTTCCCGATTTGGAACCAGTCCGTTGTTCCATATCCGGTTTTAACTGTTGCTTCTTGACCTGCATACAGATTTCTCAAGAGGCAGGTCAGGTGATCTGGTATTCCCATCTCTTGAAGATTTTTCCAGTTTGTTGTGATCCACAAAGTCAAAGGCTTTGGCTTAGTCAATAAAGCAGAAAGTAGATGTTTTTCTGGAACTCTCTTGCTTTTTTGATGATCCAGCAGATGTTGGTGATTTGATCTCTGGTTCCTCTGCCTTTTCTAAATCCAGCTTGAACATCTGGAAGTTCTTGGTTCATGTACTGTTGGAGCCTGGCTTGAAGAATTTTGAGTATTACTTTGCTAGCGTGTGAGATGAGTGCAATTGTGCAGTAGTTTGAACATTCTTTGCCACTGCCCTTCTTTGGGATTGGAATGAAAACTGACCTTTTCCAGTCCTGTGGCCACTGCTGAGTTTTCAAAGTTCGCTGGCATATGAATGCAGCACTTTAACTGCATTATCTTTCAGGGTTTGAAGTAGCTCAACTAGAATTCCATCATCTCCACTAGCTTTGTTTGTAGTGATGCTTCCTAAGGCCCACTTGACTTTGCATTCCAGGATGTCTGGCTCTAAGTGAGTGATCACACCATCATGGTTATCTGGATCATGAAGATCTTTTTTGTATAGTTCTTCTGTGTATTCTTACCACCTTTTCGTAATATCTTCTGCTTTTCTTAGGTCCATACCATTTCTGTCCTTTATTGTGCCCATCTTTGCATGAAATGTTCCCTTGGTATCTCTGATTTTCTTGAAGAGCTCTCTAGTCTTTCTCATTCTATTGTTTTCCTCTATTTCTTTGCATTGATCACTGAGGAAGGCTTTCTTATCTCTCCTTGCTATTCTTTGGAACTCTGCATTCAGATGGGTGTATCTTTCCTTTTCTTCTTTGCCTTTAGTGTCTCTTCTTTACTCAGCTGTTTGTAAGGCCTCCTCAGACAACCATTTTGCCTTTTTGCATTTCTTTTTCTTGAGAATGGTCTTGATCACTGCCTCCTGTACAATGTGATGAACTTCCGTCCTTAGTTCTTCAGGCACTCTATCAGATCTAATCCCTTGAATCTATTTGTCACTTCTACTCTATAATTGTAAGGGATTTGATTTAGGTGGATTTGATTTATAAGTGGTAGCTTTTCTTTTTTTTTGACCATGCTGCTTGGCATTTGGGATCCTTGACCAGGAACCCATACCCCCTGCAGTGGAAGCGCAGTCTTAACCACTGGACTGCCAGGGAAACCCCTAATTATTTTTCTTGAAAAAGAATAATACCTTTGTTATAAAAAGGGGTTTTCCTGTCACTGTATATGTGCTCTATGAAACCAACAGGGAAGTGGGGTGAAAACATAATTCGAAAAGAATCACAAGCCTGAAAAAAGTTGCGTTTAAATAGCGACTGTGTAAGCGCAGAGCGAAACCATCATCTTCATCAGGTTTGACAGAGAAACAGGGGGAGCTGGGCGAGCGCCCTGAGGATGGCGGCTCTCAGCGTGCCCTCAGTGCTCAGAACCTTCCGGACACATAGTAGGCAGTAACTGGTAATGAGCAGGCCAACCCTTGCTCACATCCTCCTGATGGAGCGCGGCCACGGCCACAGCCTCTGGGGACAACCCAGTGTGACGCGTCAGGAGCTGTAACAACGTTCTGTTGCTGTTGCTCAGTTTCTCAGTCATGTCCGACCCTTTGCGACCCCATGGACCGCAGCACGCCAGGCTTCCCTGTCCTTCACCATCTCCCGGAGTTTGCGCAAACCCTTGTCCGTTGAGTCGGTGATGCCCTCCAACCATCTCATCCTTGGTCAGGTCCCCTTCTCCTCTTTCCCTCAATGTTTAGTCCCCTCGATTTAGTAATTCCACTGCCGGGAAGCTGTGTTGAGGATGGGCCTCAGGAGAAAAGCTGTTGCCTCCAGATGACAACGTGCTGATTTAGAGAGACAGTGCAGGGGACCTGACCGAAAGGCATGGAGGCAGGCATGGAGGAACCACTCACAGTGAGCAGCCGAGCATTTCATAGCTCAGATCTTAAATCTTAACGTGCAGGATCTTAAACATCTTAAATGACATCTGAGAGTATCCACAGAGTGTGAAGATGAACTTATACATTGAATGAAAAAAGGAAATTCTAAAAACCTACATTTAGTTGCATCACAACCTCTTAAAGAGAAGTGTGCAAGTCAAGAAAAAGACGCCAAAGTGATCATGTCCAGGTCAGTCATGTTTTGGGTAATGTGACTTTGGGTATGTTATTTCCCCCCTCCTCTTTGGGCTTCCCTGGTGGCTCAGATGGTAAAGAATCTGCCTGCAATGCAGGAGACCTGGGTTCCATCCCTGGGTCAAGAAGATCCTCTGCAGAAGGGAATGGCAACCCACTCCAGTGTTCTTGCCGGAGGATCTCGGACAGAGGAGCCTAGCGGGCTGTCTCTCTCGGGTCACAAAGAGTCAGACATGAGTAAGCAACTAACACTACCCTCCTCTTTGTGGCATTTTCTTGGTTCTTTTTTTTTTTAAAGTATCTTACTTCTCTAATGAAAAGCAACACCCATTCTGGCATTGGCACCGTATTCTGAATTGGTCTCTTCCTCAGGAATGACTTCAGTGTAACCCCTTTTTGAGCTGGGGGTCCCTTGCCCACGTTTTTGTGGATCTGAACCTCAGCTGGTGGGGCCTGACTTCACCTTGTGCTCTGTGCGTGTTATTGGGAAGTGGCAAGATGTATATCTCTTTAGAAACAGAGTAGCGTAGAAACATACATATTGCTGTATATCAGCGAGATAGCCAGTGGGAGTGTGCTGTGTGACACAGGGATCTCAAACTGGTGCTCGGTGACAACCTAGAGGGGTGGGATGTGGTGGGAGGTGGGAGGGAGCTTCAAGAGGGAGGGAACATATGTGTTACCTGTGGGTGCTTCATGTTGATGTGTGGCCGAAACCAGCACAACATTGTAAAGCAGTTATCCTCCAAATAAAAATAGATAAATTAAAAAAATTACAGAAGTAAAGATTCAACAACAACAAAAAGAAACAGCAGGAAACCCCACCTGCCTGGAGCTGGTACAACAGCCAGGAAAGGACTGTGGTTTTGCAGCCGTGCCCCGAGGGGCACCCTGGCTGCCTCTGGCCATCTGTCTGGGAGTCCCCCTGGTTGCCAGCTGCTGGATCGGAGCCCCGGGCAGGCAGGCAGTTCTTTACAGATTGTAGAGGCAGAGCCACGGTCACCCCAGCGCCCAGCTCTGCTGCGGGGCACACAGGCGGGCTGCTTCCTCTCCGTGCCTCACGGCATGTGCTAGCTGCAGGCCTAGGTCACAGGGCTGGCAAAGGTCTGGTAAGGTCACTTCTCCCTGTGTGTCTTGCTGAGTGTCACGTGTGTGGCCAAGAGCTCCAGAGGACTCAAAGGAGAATGGCTACAGGACAAGCCTTAAAGGAAGAGTTGGCAGGGACTTCCCTGATGGCACCGTGGTTAATAATCTGCCTGCCAATGTGGGGGACACAGGTTCGATCCCTGGTCCAGGAAGATCCCACATGCCGTGGAGCAACTAAGCCCTGTGCCCAGCAACTACTGAAGCCCAAGCGCCCTGGAGTCCATGTTCTGCAGCGAGAAGCCACCATGATGAGAAGCCCGTGCTCCTCAGTGAAGCACAGCCCCCACTCACCGCAGCTGGAGAAAGCCCACACAGAGCAATGAAGACCCAGTGTAGTCATAAATAAAGAAATAACCTTTTAAAAAAGTTTAAAAAAAGAGCTGGCAAACTAGCCTATTGGCCAAATCTACTCCCAGGCCAAGAATGGCTGTTACATTTTTTAAAGCTTTGTAAACCAATCAAAAAAAAAAACAAAAAAAAAACTCAACAAAGATGTATACTGGATGAAATGGTTAGATAGCATCACCGCCTCAGTGGACATGAATTTGAACAAACTCCAGTGGTTGGTGAAGGACAGGGGAGCCTGGTGTGCTACAGTCCATGGGGTTGCAAAGAACTGGACACGACTTAGCTACTGAACAGCCACAATGGCCACATAGCCTAAAGTATTGACTGTCTGGTCCTTTTCAAAAAAATTTTATTAATCCCTGCTCCATATGAAAGAAATATATACATCGTGTATCGTGGTGGGCAGTGGCCAGGAGACTCGTAGTAACTGGATCTGGAAGACCTGGGCTGAATTCTACCAGCCTTGGTCCCGGCCAAGTGATGGACTTGGACAAGTCGCCTGATCTCTCTGCGTTGTTCTCGTCCCCTCCTTTCCCCTCCCCTTCCACTCCTTTTCCTTTCTCCCCCTCTGCTTCTCTGCCTCCCTCCCTCCATTAAGTAGCTATGACTGTGATCTTTACATCCAATTTACAACGTGAGTCTGTGAACCTTCAAGTCCTGCACGGATGCATCTTGATATTTATCAGTGTTGGCTTCTTGCCCAGAAGCAGATGCTGCAGTGGGCAGATGCTTTCTCAAACCCATGTAACCGAACCAGCCTGGTGTTACAAAGGTCGAACAGGCTAGTTTGGCAGTGGTGGGTAAGGTGACACTGTAACAGATCATGTGAGCCTGGTTAATATTCAGGCTGACCCCCTTTCTTGGAAGTGGCCCAGACACGGTCTGCTCTGGTTCTGTCCTTTTACCACTGAGGCAGAGGGACACTGACCCAAGCTTATTGCAGAACGCAGAGCCCGTGGGGCCTCCTCTCGCTGCAGCCCTGGCACGTGCCGCCCCGCACTTCATCCCTGCTCCCACCTCCACCTCCCCTCGTGGCTGCAGTGCTTCCCTCCCCACTCCCTGCTTCACGGAATCCTTCCACCACCTTCCCGACCAGCCCCACGGAGCGGAGCTGCCGTTTCTCACTCCTTGTGGGATCAAATGTTTTATGTCGGGCTTCCCAGGTGGTGCTAGCGGCAAAGAATCCGCCTACTGGTGCAGGAGATGTGAGATACGTGGGTTCGATCCCTGGGTCGGGAAGATCCCGCTGGAGAAGGGTATGGCAACGCATAGTCTTGCCTGGAGAATCCCGTGGACAGAGGAGTCTGGTGGATTACAGTCCACAGTGTCACAAAGAGTCAGACATGAAGTCAGTCAGAAGTGACTAAGCACGCACGCGTATGCTTCACGTCTGCGCCCCCAGCAGACTGTAAGCTCCATGAGGGCAGGATGGACCTTGTTGGCTGGCTCTTTGCCAGCACAGTGTGTGTGTGTGTGCGTGTGTGTGTGCATGCACGCATGTGTGTGTTCACTGCCTGGCAGGTAGGAGGGCCTCAGTACACAGGGGCTGAAAGAGTGAGTGCAGGAGGGCCGGCTCCGGGCTCCGGGCTCCCGCCCGGGTCTCCTCATGTTCTCCCTCTCTGCCTGGCAGGTTCCCCGGGGGCGCTGGGTGGGGCCCAGCGGTGCTTGGTGCCCGGGGCCCTGACTCACAGCTGTGTTCTCTCTCCCAGGCAACGGGACGGGGGTGCCTGTCTCTCCCAGATGCACGGCTGGGCCCCGCTGCAGGTGCTGCACGGCCACGCTGAGGTGCTCTTCCCTGTCAGCGGCGTGGGCTCCTACGGGCCTTCAGGTGGGTGTCCCTGGTTCCTCCCTGCCTCCCGCTCGGGCTGTGGCCGGAGCAGCGGCAGGAGAGGCCGGATCAGGGGTCACGTCTGTGGACAGGGGTGGCGGGAAGGGAGGTGGGGAGGCCGGGGCTCAGGGCCGGCGGCACCTCTCAGCACGGGAGCCCCAGTGGCTTTGGCTTGTCTCCTCACTGAACCAGGGTATTTTGCAGTGCTCTCGCCTGGGCGGGTGTTGGCACGTCACCCTGGAGCCCCCAGGCCTGCTTCCTTTCTTGTCAGCCATCTGTTGAACTTGGGGGTGTACAGACAGATTACAAATGGTGACCATTATTTTTGCCTCCCAGGAGGAGGGAGGTCAGAACCCGTAGCTCTAAAGACCCTTACACCCTTGGCAGCTGAGGGTTGGGGGTCAGGGAGTAAGCTGGCCGAAAAGTGGGCAAGCCTTTCTGGCCCGCTCCTTGTGATGAGAGGGCACGCCTGTGGTTTGTTATTATTTTCTTTAGCTGGAGCAGGTCGGGGTGGGAGGTGTCGGGGTGGGGCTGGGAGTCGTGGCTGAGCCCGGCGCTCCCGGCGGGGTGGGTGTGCGTGGCGCCTGGCACAGCGGAGCACTGGGTCGCCCTCGGTGCCCCCGCAGCCTCACCGTGTCGGCGAGGCCTGTGCCCCTCTCCCCCTCGTGGGCCAGGCTTAGGAAGCCGTGCGGTTGTGAACGGGCCTGCCAGCTGCTCAGGAAGCTGTGGACGTCCTGAGCCGGATGACAGGTGGTTGCCATGGCGCCGCTTGAGGAACCCCTCAGACTAGCTGGGGAGGGCGGGCCGCTCCCGGGTGCAGTCGGGGCTGGGCGCGCGGTGGTCACCTCGAAGGTGCTGGGGGGCAGGTGGCCGCCCCGCGAGGCGGTGTTGCTGGTGTGAGTGGCCGCCGTCTGCCAGGCTGGTCTCCTCTCCGGGGAAGTGCGGACGGCGGCGATGAGCACGCGGTGCTCGGTCTGCGTTAGCTCAGTCCCTCCTGACCGCAGCCCGCGAGGAAGGGGAGTCACTGTTCAGACATGGGGCGGAGGTCCCCCGAGGGTGTCAGAGGAGAGGCCGGGCCACAGGCTCCGGCTGGCTGCGTACCAGTGGGGTGACGGGGGCGTCTTTGGGCGCCGGAGGCTGAAATGCGGGGATGGAGGGCCCGGCCTGGCCTGCAGTCCTCCTGGGCCTGTGCCCCCTTACTGGTGGGGGTCTGCCCCTGTCCTCTCCCCGCTGGTCGGGCTGTGTTCCTTCAGCCTTCTCCCCCTCCCGTCTGGCCTGTACCTGGCTGAGGGGCCAACAGAGTGCTTTCTGTACCAACCAGAGCTTCTGTCTGGCTCTTGGGTGAAGTCTGGGCAGGCCAATCTGGGAATCCCTGCCCTCTTTCCGCGCGGGTGACCAGGCTGGGGACAGGGGCACTTCGCCCTTGCCTGTGCAGGGGCAGTGCAGACTCGGGCGGAGTGTCTGAGAAGTGGGGGTGGCTGGCAGGGAGTAGGTGGTCCTCTCATGCTTCTAGGACCCCTGGAAGGTTTCCAGGGCTCGTTCACAGCATCCGAGTTGGGGTCCATGCCCCTTATTCTACTCCCCACCAATGGGCCTTTTGGCCGGGTCATGAACGTCGCTGGGCTGGCGTGTCAGGCTGCCCCCAGGGCTTGGCTGTGTGCTGTTCATGTTGGGGTTCAGTCACGGAACCCGCTGTTCTGGCCGGCCTCCAGGATCCTCACTGGGAGGTGTCCCCCACCTGGAAGGTTTCTCTCGATCCTCCTCGGGCTGTCAGCCTCCTAAACACAGAGGCTCTGTCTTGTCCCTGGTGAGTAGACCCTGAGCTCCAGCCGGTCTAGACCGCCCTCACTAGGGATGCTGGGTGTGAGCCCGTCTGCCAGCTTTTTAATTTACTACAGTAACGAAGCTGCCAGGAGTCTTGGAAACTTGTGACAGCCTGAGGGGCAAACCCGCTGTTGGTGGGAACATTGCACGGGAGGGCGTGTTATTCTTAGGCTGCTCACAGACGCTAGAATCAGAGCTGGAGGAGCTGTGACCTGGTGGGCATGCCACTCACATCAGATCCCGGCTCTGTGTAGCTCAGGGAACTCAGTGCTCTGTGGTGACCCAAAGGGGAAAGAAATCCAAAAAAGAGGGAATATCTATATCTAAGATTCACTTTGCTGTACAGCAGAAACTAACACAACATTGTAAAGCAACTATAATATAAATTATGAAAAATAGGAGGTGGGTGTGAGTGGAATGGCTTCGCGAGGACAGCAGGTGGAAGGAAAAGTGGGAGAATGCTTTTCCTCTTAGGACTCCCTTTTTCAACCCCTTAAGAGTGGGGAATCTTGAGTAGAACTAGGTGAAAATGGAGGCGGTCTCAGGACAGATGGCTTAGGGAGCGAGACGAGCTCCCTTCCATCCTCTGTCCCGATCCAGGCCTGGTTGGGGGCCTTGACATGCCAGGAGTTTGTCTAGCGCGCGGGTGTTCTCCTGAGCGACACTGGCCTTGATGTCCCCCAGGGGCACAGATTTTGCACTTTTCCTGGAAAGAGACATGAGCAGCGGCCAGTACATCTATGAAGGTCTGTGCTGTCTCTTGCCTGTTGTTTGTAGAGATGACTTATGGCCTCCCTTCTCCCAAGTGCCTTTCCTGCTTGGTGCAGGGCTCTTGAGAGAGGGGCAGTCATGCACTTGTGACAGGTGGTCGCTGCTGCCCCCGCGTGGCTGTCTCTAGACACTGCAGGCGGGAGCCCTTTTGTCTAACAGCTGATTTATTATTATTCCCCGGTTCTGAGGTTGTCTCTGGATATGGACTTCATGCATAATTCCAGGTGGCTCAAGATCAGAAAGGTTAATAAATAAAGTCATAGGGAATGTAGTCAGTACTATTGTAATAACCGTGGGTGACAGATAGTTGCTGGATTTATTGCGGTGATCAATATGTAATGTAATCAGTTTCTAATGTAAGTGCTGGATCGCCGTGCTCTACACCTGGAACTGATAAGAGTATTGTGTGGGAGCCATACTTCAGTGAAGGGAAAAAAATCCAAAGTGGGAGAACAGGGCCTCCAGCCAGTGACTGATGCCAAGTCTGAGATGACGGCCGAAAACAATAAAATGGGCGGCAGACGAAAGTCCAGCTTGCAGATGGGGAAGGCCTTGCGTCAGCGGAGTTAGCCAGCGAGCCAGTGTCTGCCCCATGTCCTGTCTCATGGGGGAGCTGAGGGTGAGAGCAGAACCCTGACCTTCTCTGCGGCTGCTGTCTGTGCAGATGCCCCCCTCGGGAGCCTGGAGAACGGGACGGGACCCGAGGACCACATCCTCCCGGAGCCGGGGCCCCGGTACAGGTGAGTGTGCAGTCCCCACCCCAGCACCTCTGGGGCTGGACTGTCCTCTTCACAGCTCTGCCTTGCCTTCTTTTCGAAAGTCCCTCTGCTGGGCTTGAAGGGCAGGGCCTCACATCACAGAATTCAGTTCAACTTTGGTCTGACATCCTAGGGCACCAAGTGGCCAAGGGTCTCAGGCCTGAGACCTGGTGTCGCTCACATTTCATTTGCATGCCGCCTTTGCTTTTCCTACTTCGGGGGCCATGGCTAGGTACTTCCACTGTCATAATTTACTTGGTTTAATATTTGATGATAAACCATTGGGCAATTTTAATATTATACTTCACAGTTTTAGTATTATGTAATATTTAAACCTGGGGTAGGAAATGGCACCCCACTCTAGTATTCTTGCCTGGAAAATCCCGTAGACAGAGGAGCCCGGTGGTCTACAGTCCATGGGATTGCAAAGAGTCAGACACAGCTGAGCACACACATACATAATATTGGAACCACTTTGGTATCATGTATTTGTGAAGTGCCTAGGGCTTCCCTGGTGGCTCAGTGATAAAGAATCTGCCTGCAGTGCAGGAGATGGGGCTTCAATCCCTGGGTCAGGAAGATGCCCTGGAGAAGGAAATGGCTACCCACTCCAGTATTGCCTGGAGAATCGCTTGGACAGAGGAGCCTGGCGGGCTGCTGTCCATGAAGTCGCACAGAGTCAGATATGACTGAAGTGACTTAGCACGCAGGCACCACGTCAGTATTTCCCCCCCCAAAGCTAAGTGCCTCGAGGGAAAGCTGAGCTGTTCAGTCACTGGGCGGCAGAGCTGAGGTGGGCACTGAGGAGCCACTGGCGTCACTGTGGCCCCCGCTGTCCTTACTGCTCGCTCCTTCCTCCTCTGCTTGGCTTTAATTTGGTGTCTCTGAGGTACGGTGTTTGCATTTTCAGCCTTGGCTCCAGGGCGAGGGCATTGTTTACCTCCACCCGTGCTTGGTGTTCCAGTCTTGCCCTGCTTTCTGAGAGGTACTGTACAAGTTAGTGCGGTGCCAGGAAGGGTTGGTGTCACCCGAAGGAAGCATCGATTCTTCCAGTGTATTCAGGATTGATTTCCCTTAGGATTGACTGGTTTGATCCCCTTGCTGTCCAGAGGTCTCTCAAAAGCCTTCTCCAATACTGCAGTTCAAAGGGATCAATTCTTTGGCGCTCAGCCTTCTTTATGGTCCAGCTCTTACATCTGTACATGACTACTGGAAAAACCATAGCTTTGACTATATGGGCCACTGGGTATTCCCCTAGCTGTTTCATGAATGCTGTAAAGTATTATTTTTCCATGTTGCAAATTCTTTGTAACTACACAGTCATCTCTCATTATTTTTGGTGGTTGTGTTCTCTCAAGCCGGAGCCATTGCTCCTGGGTCCCTAGGAGTACGTCTGGTCACATTTTGGTCAGTGGATCAGTAAGTACCTTTGTTTTCTGTCTGCTCCTATTTAAAGACATCTCATTTAATATCCACTGTTGATTCACTGACAGGGAACTCATGACCAACAGCACTGTCGTTGTGTGTGTGTGTGCTGAGTTGCTTCAGTCGTGTCTGACTCTTGCGAGCCCATGGACTGTAGTCCACCGGGCTTCTCGGTCCATTGGATTCTCCCGGCAGGAATACTGGAGTGGGTTGCCGTGCCTTCCTCCAGGGGATTTTCCTGTACCAGGGATCCAACCTGCATCTCTTGTATCTCCCGCATTGGCAGGCGGGTTCTTTAGCACACTGCACCATCAGGCTGAATAGAGGCTGCCTCACACAGGTTTCCTCCAAGAGGCACCGCACAGTCCTGTGTTTAGGAACAAGACAGCACTTTGGGCTTCCTAGGGGGCGCTAGTGTAAAGAACTTGCCTGCACTCGTCTCAAAGATGAGTGAAGGTTGCTAATGATCAGGTGCAGCCTGTTGACAACCTTACTGCTCAGAAAAGGTACAGCAGTTAAGGTTAGGTTTCAATTCATTTCAGTCGCTCAGTCATGTCCGACTCTTTGCAACCCCAGGGATTGTAGCACTTGCCTGCAGGAGATGTAAGAGACTTTTTGGTCCAATCCCTGGGTTGGGAAGATCCCCTGGAGGAGGAAATGGCAACTCATTCCAGTATTCTTGCCTGGAAAATCCCATGGACAGAGGAATCTGCCTGGCTATAGTCTGTGGGGTTGCAAAGAGTTGGACATGACTGAAGGGACTGAGCACACATGCATGCACGTATATGTTCACTGATGACCATGTCAGCCCCGAGAGTGTGGAGTTTTGGGGTTACAGGTAAACTTCAGGGAGCAGGTGAATTTCCAGATACGGAATCCACACATAGAATGGACTGTGATCTCAAAGAGCCGCCTTCCCTTCCTTCGAGTCGGGAAATCTGAACGAGCTCAGTGCCTGCTGCATTTGTTTGAATGTTGAGGTGGTGTGTTTTAAGTGGCTGACTCTTAACTTCCCTCTGCTTGCCTTTCCAGTGTGGAAGCCAGTCCTCCAGGCCAGGAGAGTCCTCTGAGCAGCCTGTTACCTTCTGCCTCGGTGCCAGAGTCCATGACAGTTAGTAAGTACTTTCTGGGCAGCGTCTGCCATCCCTGGGGCCTGCACATCCTGGAGGCAGTGCCTTTGTGCTGGCTCCTGCATGACCGCGGACTTCACAGAGTCTGGGATGAAGTCAGGTGTGTGGGTGCCTGGTTGTGGACTTGAAGTGTGGTATGTGGTCGTTAAGCTGTCTGAGCTGTGAAATCTGATACTTGGGTTCATGCATCGTTTTGTTAAAGCAGGAGCCCCCAACATTCATGCCCCTAGGGACCAGTTTCATGGAAGACCATTTTCCCATTTACCCAGGGGTCAGGGATGGTTTCTGGAGGATTCAGGCACTTTACCTTTATTATGCCACCGCAGATGTGATGGGAGGCAGAGCTCAGGCAGTAATGTGCGCGATGGGGAGTGGCTGTAAATCTAGAGGAAGGTTCGATCGCTCAGTGCCTTTCCCTTCTTGCTGTGTGGCCCGGTTCCCAGCAGGTCTTGAACTGGTACCAGCTTGGGGGTTGAGGACCCCTGCTGTAAAGGACACAGAGGTGAAGCAGCAGGGAGGCCGAGGGAAACTTATGTCCTTCCAGGTTTCGGGGTTTGCTTCCTTCAAGGCTGTCAGCTATAGAGGAGGTTTCTAGTTGGGTTTCCTTTGTATCCCTGGAGGAATCACTTTTGTACGTAAGGGAAACTGTGTCTCTCAAAGATGAGTGAAGGTTGCTAATGATCAGGTGCAACCTGTTGACAACCTTACTGCTCAGAAAAGGTACAGCAATTAAGGTTAGGTTTCAGTTCAGTTCAGTCGCTCAGTCGTGTCCGACTCTTTGCAACCCCATGGACTGCAGCCTGCCAGCCCTCCTTGTCCATCAGCAACTCCTGGAGCGTGCTCAAACTCATGTCCATCGAGTCGGTGACGCCATCCAGCCATCTCATCCTCTGTCGTCCCCTTCTCCTCCCGCCTTCAGTCTTTCTCGCATCTTTCTCAGGGTCTTTTCCAGTGAGTCAGCTCTTCGCATCAGGTGGCCAGAGTATTGGAGTTTCAGCTTCAGCATCAGGCCTTCCAGTGAATATTCAGGACTGTTTCCTTTAGGGTGGACTGTTTCGATCTCCTTGCTATCCAAGAGTCTCAGGAGTCTTCTCCAACACTGCAGTTCAAGCATCAATTCTTCGGCACTCAGCTTTCTTCACAGTCCAACTCTCACATCCATACATGACCACTGGGAAAACCATAGCTTTGCCTAGACGAACCTTTGTTGGCAAAGTAGTGTCTCTGCTTTTTAATATGCTGCTTAGGTTGGTCATAGCTTTTCTTCCAGGGAGCAAATGTCTTTTAATTTCATGGCTGCAGTCACCATCTGCAGTGATTTTGGAGCCCAAGACAATAAAGTCTGTCACCTTTTCCGTTGTTTCCCCATCTATTTGCCATGAAGCGATGGGACTGGATGCCAAGATCTTTATTTTTTGAATGTTGAGTTTTAAGCCAGCTTTTTCACTCTCCTCTTTCACTTTCATCAAGAGGCTCTTGATGAAAGGTTAGGTTTGAGTGTCTTTATATAATAAAGAATATACCAACCAGCTGTGGCTTAATATGATAGAAATCATCTTTCTGTTCAGAGGTAGGCAGGCTGGGCCAGTGTGTGGCTCCATGGTCATCAGAGAGCAGGGCTTCTTCTGTCTTGCCTCGTTGTCCAAAATGGCTGTTTTAGGTCCAGCCATCTCATTCTCATCCCAGGTATTAGGAATGAGGAGGGGGCAAAGGAGAAACTTCCTCCATTTCCTTAGGTAGGATTCAGGGGTCTGAACTTGGAAAAGAAATTACAACTTTTTCCTCTAGCCTCTGCCTGAAATTTAGTATTCAGTATTGCCTTCATTTAAAAAAAATTAATTAGCTTTGTTTCTGGCTGTGCTGGGTCTTCTTGCTGCATGGGGGCTTTCTCTCATTGCGGTGCGCAAGCTTCTCGTGTTGCAGAGCACAGGATCTAGAGCGTGGACTTAGCAGTTGTGTTTCCAGGCTCAGTTACCCTGTGGCAACCAGGGATCGAACCCATGCACCCTGCATTGGCAGGAGGATTCTCAACCACTGGACCACTGGGGAAATCCTCAATTTATTTTTTTTTAGTTGGAGTATTGTTTACAATATTATTAGTTCCAGGTGTACAACACAGGGATTCAAAATTTGTATGGGCTATGTTGGGTATGAAGTTATTACGATGTGTTGGCTGCAGTCTCTGTGCTGTGCAGCGTGTCCCATAGTTTATTTCACCCACCGCCATTTGTGCTGCTTCCCTTCCCACGCTCTCTCCCTACTGGCAGCCTCTAGCTTGTCCTCTGTGTCTGCTTTTCATTTTCTGTGTTCATCTGTTTGTTTTATTTTTAAGATTCCACATATAAATGATATCATACAGTATTTGTCCTTTTCTGTACCAAGCGTGGTACCTTCTAAGTCCATCTGTGTGGCTTCTAATGGCAAAATTCCATTCTTTTTCATGGCTGACTAATATTCCTCTCTCTGTGTGTGTCTGTGTGTGTGTATGTATGTCTGTGTGTGTCTCTATGTGTGTGTGTTTGTGTGTATCTTTGTCCGCTCATCTGTTGATGGATGCTTAGATTGCGTTTTCTTTAATGATGAAAGTAGCAGCGGATCATAGAAACCTTAGGAGTCTCAGCCACGCGAGTGATAGACGTCACTGGCTCCTGTAACAGTGATGTGAAAAAGATCTCACGATGTCATTTCTGCTTGAAAATAGAGTTTTTTAATGAGAAAATGTAAACTCCTGTGTACTAGTCTGTCACTTGTCTTTTTTTAAGTTTTGGTAATTCTATTTCAGCATAATCAATTTCCTTTGTAATCTTGAGTGTTTTATGTTATGTATTTTAAAACATTTTTCTGAGAAGAGACCCATGGCCTTCATCACCAGACAATGCAATGGTCTCTGGCACGAAGAAGATGAACCTTTCCCCTCCCCCAAGCAGTAAGGCCCCTTCCTAGAAAGTGCACACAGGCTCCCACTTGTGTGGCTGACATCCGTCCCAAGGCCTCCCCGGTTACTCAGGAGACAACATGTCCATCCCGTTTTCCCCCCAAAATGACCCTATGGCTAAGGAAGGAAAGAGGGTTTCCCTGGTAGCTTAGCTGGTAAAGAATCCGCCTGCAATGCAGAAGACCCCGGTTTGACCTCCTGGGTTGGAAAGATCCCCTGGAAAAGGGAAAGGCTACCAACTCCAGTGTTTTTGCCTGGAGAATTCCATGGACTGTACAGTCCATGGGGTTGCAAAGAGTCAGACACGACTGAGGGACTTGCACTAAGGAAGGAAGAGTGGAGTCTGAGGGGCATCCAATGTTCTTTTATTTATTTAAAAAGAATTTGATTATTTTTGACTGCGCTGGGTCTTAGGTGTGGCATGTGGGATCTAGTTCTCTGACCAGGGATTGAGCCCAGGTCCCCCTGCATTAGGAGTGTGGAGTCTTAGCCACTGAGCCACCAGGGAAGTCCTAGAAATGGAGTTTTATGTGATTACTGTACTGGGGAGAGCCACTCTTAGTTGCTTTGAATAGCAGGTAATTGTGAAAATAAACACAATGAAAAGGAGCCAGTGCTAGTGAGTTGGCCTGGACGTGGTTGCCTGTCTAAGGATGAGAATGGTGCCAGCACCATCTCGGTGCTAAAGGCAGGTATTAATGTGTTTCCAGAAGTCACCGGGGTGAGTGGAAGCAGAGGAATTCTCTGCCTGTGTGATGCCTCGTCTTCTTGGCACCTGCGGTGCTCTGCGGGTCACACTGTGACATGAGGGCTGAGACCTTACTCTGGCCCCCAGTGCATCTGCTCTGAATCACACCAGTTTTTGCCTCATTTACATTTGTTTTGAGAAGAATGGTGATGCCGAGATTGAGGGCATGAAGACCAGACTTCCTTGGCGCCTCGCCCTGGGCACCATTAGCAAGGATACAAACATCTTGATGCTCTGTACCCCGCCCGGCCCCAGGGTACCCAGCAGTGTGCTTTCACATGGGTCTCCTGCACCCTGGGATGCGGTCCTGCCATCTCAGACACGATGCGCTTTGTCAGCTACTCTTCAGGGTCAAGAGAGATCGTGGTCTGTGGGTCTGCTCAGACATCTTCTGACTTTGAGGAAGATGCTGGCCTGTGTGTTTCAGTAAGGACATGCCTCTGAATGCACTTGACTTATGCTGATGGCAGGGGTCTAGACTGGTTTTTTATTTTTTAGTTGTACGCTTTAAATAGAAAAAGGGCTTCCTTGGTGGCTCAGATGGTAAAGAATCTGCCTGCAATGCAGGAGACCTGAGTTTGATCCCCAGGTCGGGAAGATCCCCTGGAGAAGGGAAAGGCACCTTCCCTTGGACAGAGGAGCCTGGCGGGCTACAGTCCATGGGGTCGCAAACAGTCAAACAGCTGAGCAGCTGTCGCTTTTTAAACAATAAGTTTACTGATTTTTGTTTTTGGCTGTGCTCGGTCGTCGTTGCTTTGTGGGAACGGCTTTCTAGTTGCGGTGCGTGGGCTTCTCACTGCAGCGGCTTCTCTTGTTGCGGAGCACGGGCTGTAGGGCTTCACGGGCTCAGTGCTTGCGGCTCCCGGGCTCTAGAGCACAGGCTCAGTAGTTGTGGCTCACGGGCTTAGTTGCTCCACGGCATATGGGATCTTCCCGGATCAGGGATAGAACCCCTGTCTCCTACATTGGCAGGTGGATTCTTTACCACTGAGCCCCCCAGGAAGCCCAGTCTTACACTTTTCTAACAGTGTAAATCCGGTTTTCTTATTTTGTATCTTTGGCAAATCCAGAGTTTACAGCGTGCATCTGTGAAGAAACACTTCACTACGTCCACATTTTGACCCTCGACGCCCAGTAGCAGCATGGTTTGTGGGGGATGAGGGTGTGTGTGGTGGGCGGGGGTTCTGTTTTTGCGGTGGTGGCTGTAAGTTTCAGGGAACCTTCACTGAAATTGTTGTCTGTCCTGTGGGTGTCCCAGACGAGAGGTCAGAACCCTTAGAAGTTTTGCCAGCGTGGGTGCTTTTGACTTGTACCGTCCCATCTCGCCCCTGCCTCCTGTGTTATTGCAAAAAAAAAAAAGAGAGCTAGTCTGTCTGGGTATCCAGGGAGTATTATTGTACTTTGCTAGGGTTGTTGTTAACAAAGTACCCCACACCAGCAGCATAAACAGCAGAAGTGTGTTTCTCATAGTTCTGGAGGCTGGAAGTCCCCTAGGATCCAGGCGCCGGCAGTCTGGTTTCTGGTGAGGCCTCTCTCTTGGCTTGACGGCCTTCTTTCTGTGAGCGTGCATCCCTGGTGTCTCTTCTCATAAAGAAGCTTTAATTGCTTCTTTAAAGTTCCTACCTCCAAATGTAGTCAAAACATATGAATTTGAGAGAGACGTAATTCCCAGGTGGTGCAGCAGTAAAGAACCCGCCTGCCAATGCAGGAGACGTGGGTTCGATCCCTGGGTGGGGAAGATCCCCCGGAGGAGGACATGGCAGCTCACTCCAGTATTCGTGCCTGGAGAATCCCATGGACAGAGCAGCCTGGTGGGCCACAGTGCATGGGGTTGCAGAGTCGGACACTACTGCAGGGACCGAGCATGCACGCATACATGTACGTATGTGAAGCAGCTTGGACTCCTCTCCGGAGGAGACGCTTGACTCGCACGAACCCCAGAGGAGCCTGGCAGAGGAGCCCCAACTCTGTGCCCTGGACATCCCCCTGACGTCCCACCAGGTGACCCCCGGCCCGCGTTATAGCTGCTTCACCCTGTTAGAGGGTCCTCCCCTGCCCACCCTGGTGCCCCAGTCTTGAACTTCGGCCCCCAGAACGGTGAGGGGTTCGTTTCTGTTGTTCATCAGTCGCCCGGTCTGCCGTGTCCTGTTATTGCCGCTCAAACGTGCTGAGACCCCGAGGGTCAGTGGGGCCGTGACACTGGCCACGCCGACCCCTTGTTCACACCAGCCCCTCTTTGCGCGTCGCTGCCTCTCAGCCTCCCCGTCCGCCCCCTTCCACGAACGCTCCCGCCGTCCCGGCTGACGTCCCCCGTCCTGGGTCCATGTGCCACCTGGTGGATGGTCCAGGAACTCGCCCTGCAGTTTCCTCCCCCTCCCCCCTGCACCTTTCCCTGCTCAGGACTCAGGACCGCTGCCACTCCCCTCACTGTAGATGGTTCCCGGAATTTCACCTGAAAAGTTTAAAGTGAAAGTCGCTCAGTCATGTCCAACTTATTTCTTTGTGACCCCATGGACTGTACATGTACAGTCCATGGAATTCTCCAGGCCAGAACACTGGAGTGGGTAGCCTTTCCCTTCTCCAGGGGATCTTTCCAACCCAGGAATTGAACCCAGGTCTCCTGCATTGCAGGTGGATTCTTTAGCAGCTAAGCCACCAGGGAAGCCCAAGAATACTGGAGTGGGTAGCCTGTCCCTTCTCCAGCGGATCTTCCCAACCCAGGAATTGAACCGGGACCTCTTGCATTGCAGGTGGATTCCTTACCAACTGAGCTACGAGGGAAGCCAGAGGCGATCATTTTCACATCTTCCTGAAATAACAAATATTTAATTTATTTAATTATTATTCAAATCCTTTTAACTTCCGTACTCTTTTCTCCACCTATATCTCAGAAGTCTTTGTCTCTCTTTTATGGGATCGAAGTATGACCTTATTTTGAAGGGGTAAATAGAAAAAGAGTTTGCTTAATATACTGGAATGGACACAGAAGAAAATCATCATACATTTTTGAAGTGAACCTGGACGTGAGAAATCCATGTGGTTCACCTCCAAGGCCTTTAAACATACCCAGCAGGACTTCTTATTCCACCCCAGAATTGGCACAATATAGCTTTCCACCTTGTCATCATTTGCTGTTGAAGCTGACTTACTCCAGACACCAAATTTTTTGATGAATAGAATTCCGTTTTCTACTTTGCAGTTCCATTTAACTTTTGGTATTCTTTTAAACTGAACTTCTGGCAACAGTGTTTCAACAGAATTTTAGATTAAATGGTCCTCAGATCCTAGTCTGGGGTCCATGAGGGTCCAGATGGGGGCGGTGGGCAAGAGAGAAGCGCCGTGCAACAGCACCGTCATGATGGAGGTTGACCCAGACCCCAGGAGTGTTTTTGAAATGGCAGGCATCTCTGCTTTGGCCGGGCGTGCGTTAGTCTGTGTGGTGGCAAGCAGGGTTAACTAATGCTGAGGAACTCACAGGCAAGCGTGGTTCATGGGGATGGCACAGGAGGGGCTCTTGGTGGTCAGTAATAATTATGACGATGATTAATACTCATTAAATGGTATCACCTCAGTCAGTACCGGAAACACAATCCATCACTTATACCAGTTTCCTCCCAACCTCCTGACGGGTTGGTTGAATGATGAAGAGCACTTAACATATGGTCTGCCCTCTTGGCAAACTTTTGAAGAGTGCTTTTCTGGATGAAGAAAAAGTGCACTTTGCTTTTGTCCCTTTCTTTCTTCTCTCTTCCCTTCCTTCCTCCCATTCTTCTTCTATTTGATAGATTTCTTTCTTTCGTACGTTCAGAACCTCTTTGTGCCAGCCCTGACCGGTTGACAGACACTGCGATGCTCCTGGCCTGCAAGTGGCCGAGCACGAGGCCAGAGTCTTGGGCTGGGGACTCAGCAGACCAGTGGCAGGACAGACATGGGGGGTGCTGTTTTCAGGTGCGTCACTCTGGAAGGTCTCTCTCGGGAGACAGGCTGCAGGACGCGGGGCCGGGGCCGGGCTTGGCGGTGCCTGGGCGGAGGTCAGGGGGCGAGCAGAGCCGGAGGACCCGGGTTTTACCCCCAGCGCGGCAGGACGTCAGCGGGGGGCCTGAAGCAGGAGCCACGTGACTCTCGCCGCTCGTTCTTGCAGAGCGCAGACTGTTGAGTTGTGTGCCTGCCTTGCTCCTTCCTGGCACCCCTTCGTCTCCCGAGTGGACCCTGAGGGGCCTCCCTGGTGCCATGCAGTTGACTCTGCCATCCTCACTTTCTCAAGCGCTGATAGTGCCTAGCGGCTAGCGGGTGCCCTGAGCGCGGGGCGCTGACACCCGTAGTTCAGACAGATGTGTTAAGGGTGACAGTGGGAGAGGCTTGGGGTAGGAGGCCTGTCTGGAGCTTCTGTCCTGGGGTCAAGCCCCAGCTCCAGGAACTTCCCAGCTGTGTTTCTCTTGCATAAATATTTACTGGTTTGGCTTCCCCAGGTCTTAGTTGTGACATACAAATTCCCAGTTGGCAGCACGCTCCCCGACCAGGGATCAAACCTGGGACACCCACCTTGGGAGCATGGAGTCTCAGCCTCTGGACCACCAGGGAAGTCCCTTGGTTTCTTTTCCTTTTTCCCCAGACTCTCTGGGCCCTGGTTCCTCATTGGTAAAATGAAGACACTTAGGCTGGCTTCTTTGGGTCGATTGGAGGGTTAAATGCACTAACATCCCAAGGCATAAAACCTGAGCCCTGAACCAGGCGTTGTGTGGGGTCGGAGCCTTCTCCTGTGTGGAGAAGCTTCCATAGGTGGTGAGCGTTGCTTTTCTGGTTCTTCAGAGTCGGGTCATTGCCCGTGGAGGCCGAGGATGTGGCCAAGGATGGGGGACAGTGAGAGACTCAATGAGACGTCCAATGTCATCTCACCGTGTGTAGGCGTTGGGCGATGGTGTCACCCCAGGCCCCAGGGAGACCAGCTCTTCCCAAAATCTTTTTTGGGGATCCTCTTTGGGGATCGGCTCTGAGCCCATTCAGTAGCCCCAAGTGTCCACACTCTAAATCCTGTTGTTGTGGTTTAGTCGCTAAGTCATGTCCAACTGTTTTGCGATCCCATGGACTGTAGCCCACCAGGCTCCTCTGTCCTTGGGATTTCCCAGGCAAGAATACTGCAGTGGGTTGTCATTTCCTCCTCCAAGGGATCTTCCCCACCAAGGGATAGAACTGGCATCTCCTGCATTGGCAGGCAGGTTCTTTACCGCTGAGCCACCTGGGAGGCACACGCTCTCAACCTTAGTCAGAGCTAGACCCGTAGGATTCTTGACTCTGGTCTCATGTTTTCATGCTCGTTGTTTCCAGCTGATGCCTGCCAGGCTTCAGATACCAGATCCACCTGTAAGTTCGTACTTATTTCTGGGGGCAACTACAGATCTCCTTGCACGGAGGGCCTGGAAAAGATTAATAGTGTGGCTAGCTACCCTGCTAAACTGCAGTCGTGTCCGATTCTGTGTGACCCCATAGACGGCAGCCCACCAGGCTCCCCCATCCGTGGGATTCTCCAGGCAAGAACACTGGAGTGGGTTGCCGTTTCCTTCTCCAAATAACGTGGCTGTCTCCCCGTTTATTTTCCAGCTGTGAACCAGTCTGTCTATACTATCACTCAGTTTTCTCAGGACTCCTGCAAAGTGGGGTGTTGGCTTCAATTTGTAGTTGGGAAGCGGAGGCTGTGGTGAAGGTCCCACTGCGAGGACTTGGGGGAGCCTGGGCTCCTCTCCCACTGCTGTCCCTGGACACTTGCAGCTTCTGGAATGCTCTGCCCTCAAGCAGAGCATTCAGGTCTGTGGAAGTGACCCCGTGGGAGAGGCTTCCCTTCCCTGGCCGCCCATCTGAGGGCCTGCTCCGTCACCCGCCTCTCACCACCCACCTTTTTGTCTGCTCTGCCCTCAAGCAGCATTCTCCCACTGCTGTCCCTGGACACTTGCAGCTTCTGGAATGCTCTGCCCTCAAGCAGAGCATTCAGGTCTGTGGAAATGACCCCGTGGGAGAGGCTTCCCTTCCCTGGCCGCCCATCTGAGGGCCTGCTCCGTCACCCGCCTCTCACCACCCACCTTTTTGTCTGCTGGCTCCTCCAGTCCCCAGTGCCGAAACCTGCCGGCCGCGTACTTGCTGCTCAAAGACACTTTAGTTGGGCTTCCCTGGTGGCACAGTGGGTGGGAATCTGCCTGCCAAGGCAGGGGACAGGGGTTTGATCCCTGGTCGGGAAGATCCTACATGCCATGGACCAGCTAAGCCCCTGCGCCACGACTGCTGAGCCTGCAGCTGCAACCACTGAAGCCGATACGCCTAAAGCCTGTGCCCTGTGCAAGAGAGGCCACCACAACGGGAGCCCGGGCACCACAGCTCGAGAGCAGCCCCTGCTCGCCACAGCTAGAGACAGCCCACACAGCAGTGAAGACCCAGCACGGCCGAAAACAAACAAATAGTAAAAGACCCTTTAGTTGAAGGCTTGAGGGAAGGAAAGCACGGATGTGTATTCTCGTTCTAACACATGAAAAATCACAAAGGCTCTGGTAGGAATGAACTGAAAGTGAGTTCCTCAAGCACAAGCATCCATCTGTTCTCATCACCTTTGCAGCCCCCGCCTGGTCCTCGGGAAAAACCCGGAACTATGAAGCTGCCTGAGGAGTGGAGGAGGGCGTGACTGTTTGCCCCTTTCCCCGCTGCATCAGGGAGGAGGCAGCCGGGGCAGACGGAGCACCAGCCTGGGAGTCGGGAGCACCTGGTTCTGATTCCAGCTCCGATAGCAGCAGGCCCTTGCGCCTCTCTGGGCCTCAGTTTCCCCAGCTCTAAAGCAGAGGAGCCCACCCTCAGGGACTCCCTGCACTTCTAGCCATCTGTTCCAGGAAAAGGGCCATGATGTTCACATCCCCTTTTGCAGCCATTCCAGCACTGGGTTGTCAAAGTCCGGATGATTCCAGCATCAGGCCTGGTCTCCTGGGCTGTCCTGATGGCAAGGCAGGCGTGTGCATCTCCCCTCGCTGACTGGTTCCTCTGCAAACGTGTCTACTGTTGCATTGACTTTGAGTGACCTTTGGCTGCAGGAGCTGGTATCCATGATCACACTGGCTCTGATATTTGGCCTGCAACTTTCTCGACTCTGGGCCAGGTGTTGGTCGATGTGGGAAGTGTGAGTGGGCCCAGGCTCCTGGAGACTGCTTTGAAACGACGCTGTCTTCCAGAATGTGTAGAGCAGCATCAGCATTCTTTATGAGAGGCAAAGGTCACCTTCAGGTTTTCATTCTGAGAGGCCAGCAGCCTTTCCATGGCCACTGCCAAGTTTCCATCATCAGTCCTGGTAGTTCATACGTGTGCATCCATTGTCTCTGTGCATCCCTTATTTTTCTAGTACCCTGGTGTGGGTGGTGGTAGATGGATTGCTGTGAAGGCGGCCTTTCGGGGTGGAAGGAATGCTGGAGTCAGGCAGATCACAGCGCTGCTGTTCGAGCGCTGTGTGACCTTGGGCTAATGCCTTGCCTTCTCTGAACTCGGCTTCCCAATCCATGAAATGGAAGTCATGTTACCTGCTTGCAGGATTCTTCTGAGGTCTAGCCCAGAGCCTAGGCGATATTGTTTAGGAGCTTCTTGGAGGCCCATAGATAGTTGATGAGACCTCGGAAGCCTCTTGCAGTTGTGTGCAAAATGATGTTTGTGTATTTGTGCTCCTTTGTGAATTTTCCTGGAGAGAAGTTCCTTTGCTTTTATCACTCTCCTTCAAAGGATTGCAGACCTCAGAAAGAAGTAAGAGCACTTTGTGATAATTGCGCCTGGCATCTGCCACAACCTTCATAATCTTGGTATCATCATTCTGCTTCCTGACGATCCTTCCGGCCAGACCGACTGTGTTCCTACCCACCTCCTTCCTCAGATTAGCAGTGGGGAGTTATTTAACCTGTCCAGGGCTCTGTGTTCTCCTCTGTAGAAAATGAATCTCTGCTAATCGCGCATGTCTCACGGGGTCGTGAGGATTCAACGAATGAATCCGTGAAAAATGCTCAAGATGGTTTATGTAAATTATACCTTGATAGGAAAAACGAAACATAACGTGACTAGGAAGAGTGCTTGACATTAAATGCACACTGTCTGGAAGGTGCTGTTTTGTTGTTAACATCCTGAAGGGGTACCTTGCTGGCTAGTCATCCTGAAAACAGTGGACCTTCTTGTTGACCTGCAGGTGAACAGACCTGATTTTCTGTTTTCCCGACACTGTCCTTCCTGCAGAGGCTCCTTGGGGGTGCCTTCCTGTGGCATCTCCTCCTCAATCTCCCCTTTCCTCTAGAGGAGATGAACCTGTGTACTCTTTCTGTGAGGCCAGTGGCCTCAAGAATGGAAGTGTGGGGCTTCCCTGGTGGTCCAGTGGTTAAGAATCCACCTGCCAACGTGGGGAACGCGGGTTTGATCCCTGGTCTGGGAAGATCCTACATGTCGGGGCGACAAAGCCCCACACTCCTGAAGCCTGTGCGCCTTGAGCCCGTGCTCTGCAACAAGGGAAGCCACCTCAAGGAGAAACCGTGCACCGCAATGAGGAGTAGCCCCTGCTCACTGCAGCTAGAGAAAGCCGGTGTGCAGCAGCAAAGACCCAGTACAGCCACAAAGAAATAAATCTTAAAAAGAGAGGGAATGGGTGTGTGATGAGATAGGACAGTGGTTCTCAGCCGGGGGTGAGCTCAACCCCTAGAATGCACTTGGCAATGACTGGGGACGATTTTGGTCATCATGGCTTGGATACGGATGCTGCTGGAATCTGGTGGGTGATCCCCAGGGATTGCTGCCAAATGCCCTGCAGCACGCGGGTCAGGCCCCACAGTGGAGAAGTATGCAGTCCCAAATGTCGGTGCCCAGGATGAGAAACCCTGAACAGGCAGTGGGGCTATTTTCCAGGAGCCATATTTTTATTTTAGAAGTTTTTTTTTTTTTTGGTTGTTGTTGTTTTTAAACCACCTGCCTCCTGCATGATTCAGGGAGTGAAACAGGCTAAAAATGAACCTGAGCGAGATGACAGATCCCAGAAAGCGTTTGTTCTTGCCTGTGCACTGGGGAGCTGTTTAGTTCTCTCACCTCTGCACTGAAGGTGATTTAGGCGGGCTGTAGTGTGCATAAGGATGAACACCTGTAAAAGTTACCAGAATAAACGATCCCAGCCCGATAGCCGCAGTGACGGTCACACCCAGCAAGTGCAGCTCATTTGGCTGTTTTGCGACCCCATGGACTGTGTAGCCTGCCAGGCTCCTCTGTCCGTGGGGTTTCCCAGGCAAGAACACTGGAGTGAGTTTCCATTTCCTCCTTCAGGGGATCTTCCTGACCCAAGGATGAAATCCGAGCCTCCTGCACTGCAGGCGGGTTCTTTACCATTGAGCTACCAGGTGCTGTTTCCCCAGAAGGTAATTGAAAATTCCTTCAGTTGATACTTATTGGCATTCATCTCAGCCTTGCGTTCCTTCACTTCCTCTTTTGAAAATGAGTTTCTGCCCTCGAATTTATTTCTTTGTTTGAATATATGATGATTTTTGGGAAGTTGCAAGAAACCAGGCTCAGCCTGTCTGTCGGTTGCAGGAAGAGCAGCCCTGGAGCCACCAGGGGGCGCTCTGGCCCTTTCTCTGCCTGCCTCTCGCCTGCTTTCTTTCTAGGGCTTGCTGCTGGCTCAATTTCCCGTGTCCAGCGCTGGTGCCCTACTTTAATGGTGCGGGGGTGGTGGGGGCAATGGTCTTTTCTAGAGGGAAACATCACGTGCTCACAGAACATCCTATTTGCCGTCAGCACAATTGTGGCCGTAGGTTGCCAGTCACTTTCTGGATTAGGTGTCTGGTTGTGTTTTTGAAATGCAATATACAGCTAATGAGTAAATATTTCTCCTTGTCATTATTTTTCATGAGATATAATTGATTATCCAGGGATATTATTCAGCACTTGAATCCCAATCATTGCCTTCTTTTTCCTTTTCTGGGAGTGATAGGTAGAGGGGAGAGTTAAGCCCAGATAATCAACCCGATCGCTTCCTTTTGACTTCTCCCCACTTCTGATCTTGGGCCCGGACAGAGGGGGCAAGAGAAACATCCTCAGTTGTCAGTAGGCCTGGCTGAGCGGGTCCTTTTTCCTCCTGGCTATTGTGGGAAAGGATTCACAGTATCGGTGAGGAGGTCTGGCTGGTTGCCTGGCAACGCGGTTCCAAACACTGGGCAGCTTGGAGAGCACATAGTAAATGATTCAGAGGGAGATGGCCAGGCCCCCCACTGCCTTGGTGAGGGCTTGACAGTGCAGTTTCAGGAGGAGGTGGTGGGCCAGCAGCCCCTACGCTGGTTGTGCAGCCACACGGAGTGAATCTGGTTGGTGTGTACATGTCAAGTTGCTTCAGTCGTGTCTGACTCTTTGTGACCCCAAGGACTGTAGCCCGCCCATGGAGATTCTCCAGACAAGAATACTCTAGTGGGTTGCCCTGTCCTTCGCCAGGGGATCTTCCCGACCCAGCTATTGAACCCGCGTCTCTTACGTCTCCTGCATTGGCGGGCGGATCTTTATCACTAGTGCCGCCTGGGAGGCCCAGATCTAGTTGGTATAGGTGACACAAAGCCTCAAGCTGGGCAGGTTTCTTGCACGGGGAAATTTCCCACTGAATTTTGTCTATTAGACTTTCAGTGCCTGACTTGGTAACTGGAACATTCCAGATGGAATTCATTTCACTTATTTAAAAAAATTATTTATTTTTAAAAATCAGGAGTATAGTTGCTTTACAATGTTGTGTTGGTTTCTGCTGAACGATGGTGTGAATCAGCTGTGTGCATACCTATATTCCCCGCCCTCTGGAGAGGATGGGATTTAGACATGTCTCCATTCTTCATTCATCTGATATTCAGCCCACAAAGATTTACTGAGCACCTGTGACATGCCGGGCCCTGGGGAGTCCAGGTGACAGTGGCCCAGCTCTGCCCTCAGAGGCCCTGTGCCTGAGGGTCACCGTCATTCGGGTGCAGATCGTGAGAGAACCAGCATCAGAGTCGCGTGGACCAGATGAATAGTACAGATGAAGTGCCTGATGCCAGTGAGCTCAGGACCTCGTCGGTGGGAGCTCCTGTTGCACAGACACTGCCCACAGGGAGCTGAAAATCCAGGGGAGTAACAGTGGCCGTTAAATACAGAAACAAGAAAAATAAAATGCTGAAGCAAAGAGCCATTGCATAGGGGGAAAGGAAGGCAGTTGCGTCGTCCCCAGGGGTGATGGATTCTTTGTTACCTGTGTGTGACCTCCACGGTGACTTTCCCCTACCCTTACCCTGCAAGAGCTCCCCCCCTTCCTGGAAGCGGGGAATCCTAATCCGAGTTTTAGATCAGCAGTACAGCTTCAGCCTCTTACCTGGAGCCACAGAGGCCTGGAACCTCACTGGGGGTGGGGCCACAGACTTTGTTTCCTCGCTCCTCAAACAGCAAGGGGAAACCTGGTGACAGTGGAGGAGATGAGCTAAGGGCGGGGGCTCGCTGGGGAGAGGGCGCTGGAGGGAGAAAGGGTGCAGGGGTGGGAGTGAGGGAAGCCTGGACAAGGAGGGGCGGACAGGGCCCAGAGAGGGGCAGCCGAGTCTGGACGGGCTTTTCCCACCCTCAGGGTGGGGGAGATGGGGCTGCTGCTGCTCAGTCCTTTGCCCTGTTCACTCCACCTCCAACGCGACCCCCATGGGAGGGACGGTCTGGGCGGAAGGAGCTCGTCCAGGGAGGCCGTGTGCCTGCAGCCTCACCCCAGCCCCGCCCCAACCCGCTCCCCAGGGCCTTTCCTGGAGTCTCTTGCAGTGCTTTAGGAGGTGGCACTGCCCTTGCAGGACTTCCCTTGTGGCTCAGCTGGTAAAGAATCCGCCTGCAATGCAGGACACCCGGGTTCGATCCCTGGGTTGGGAAGATCCCCTGGAGAAGGGAAAGGCTACCCACTCCAGTATTCTGGCCTGAAGAATTCCATGGACTTTATAGTCCATGGGGTTGCAAAGAGTCGGACACGACTGAGTGACTTTCACTGCCTTTGCAAAGCTCCCCCCACCAACTGCAGTTAAGCTGGGGGCAGCTGTGAGCTCCTGGTCTCAGCGTCCTCTCGGTTCTTTTTTGAGCCACACATGATGTTCTATTTTTTTCCTTTTGAGTTTTCTCCTTTCAGTAGAGGTTGGTTGATCCCCGCAAGGGTCACCCTTAACAACTCCGACTCCTCATTTGTCCACACATGTTGGAAGGAGGGAGCTCCTCTCCCCTAAGCTAGGATGTCTTTGAACTTGAGCTTCCTGTCCTCTCTCTCAGCCTGGCCTGGTTGCAGCTTATGTAAGAGCTCGGTGCGGTTCACGTCGGATCCAAACAGGCTTCTTGCTCAGCCAATGAGGCACCAGTTGCACCCGTTTGAAGTGTCAGCTTTGCCGCCAGGAGAGCTGGTGGGGGCCATTTCGAAGGTGGGGGTCGCCTGGCTGGGCGTGGATGGAACCAGTCACCCTGGGCTGTGTCCTGAAAGGAGAGGGGCGGTGAGAATACCCCAGCTCCTACAGCCCTGGCCCTGCCGGGCCCACTCATTCCCCTCCCTGGACCCCTTTTCCTTATTTCTGAAAGGAGCTAATAACACCCACCTGTGAGGAGCCACTCGCTCAGCTTGGGGGCCTGATCAGTGAACCGGAGGGGGAACCTGTGTATGGGTTGTGCCCAGATTCTTCCAACTCTTCCCTTCCTCCAACTCCACTTCCTCCCCACTCCCCCCTCCAGCTCCACTTCCTCCCCACTCCCCACTCCAGCTCTACTCCCTCCCCACTCCCCCCTCCAGCTCCACTCCCTCCCCACTCCCCCCTCCAGCTCCACTCCCTCCCCACTCCCCCCTCCAGCTCCACTCCCTCCCCACTCCCCCCTCCAGCTCCACTTCCTCCCCACTCTCCCCTCCAGCTCCACTTCCTCCCCACTCCCCGCTCCAGCTCCACTTCCTCCCCACTCCCCCCTCCAGCTCCACTTCCTCCCCACTCTCCCCTCCAGCTCCACTTCCTCCCCACTCCCCGCTCCAGCTCCACTTCCTCCCCACTCCCCCCTCCAGCTCCACTTCCTCCCCACTCCCCCCTCCAGCTCCACTTCCTCCCCACTCCCCCCCACCCCCGCCCCGGAGCTTAAACATCAACTTAAAAAATTACTGTTGACATTTTTTGTTTTGTGTATTGATACACTTGCTGCTTCTGCTGCTAAGTCACTTCAGTCGTGTCTGACTCTGTGTGACCCCATAGACAGAAGGGGTAAAAACCTCAACAGGTCACTGCTGGGCACAGCGAAGTTTCCCTTCCTGTCTCGTCTCAGCCCCGGCTCCCCCTGCAGGGTTCTGAGCTTTGCGGCTCAACATCTGGGAGCCCACAGCCGTCAGGCCGAATTGGGGGTCAAAGGGACAGAGCTGGCGCTTGCCTATGACCATCCTCGAGCGCTTTGCAGTGATGCCACCATGTCTTGGCGGCTCTGGGCTGCTCCAGGTCTCCGCACACATGGCCAGGTTCACACACTGATGCCAGCTGTGCTGCCCCGGCTGCCTGGGGCGTACTGCCCCTGCCCCGGGCCCCCCACCTTCCCTTTTTTGGGCTGTGTAGCACTTCCTCATCCTTTAAGATTCGGCTCAGATGTCACCTCTTCTAGACAGAGAGATGCAGATCAAAATGGTAGCTTGTTATTAAATCAAGCTGATTGTGAAACAGAGCTTTAAGCCTGTGGGTAGGTGGGCCTGTATAAGCACCATCTGAATTTGTTTGTCAGGTGGGGACCCCATGGCGACGGCTCCTGAGTGTACACCATGGTGGGTGGGCTGTGGCTGTGCCCCCGAGAGAGGGAGACCCCACGGGTGCTGAGCTGGGCTGGCCCAGTTCCCCCTCTGGACTCTGGAGTGGGACCAGTCACCTCTCTCCTGGGGGTGGAGAGATGGGGTGAGAGCAGGGTGGGGGGCCTTGTTCCGGGTGGAAATGGACTTGGCAGGGAAAGAGACTTGGCAGTTCCCCTCCAAGCTCTTGCTTGGGAAGAGACACTGAGATTTCAGGCTGTTTTTAGGTGTATGATCAGAGGTCAGTGACTTTCCTAAGGCTGCTTTTTTTTTTCCTGTAAAACAGGGTCACTAACCCATCCCCCCCAGATCTGTTGGGAGTGTTTGGTGAGATAGAACAGTCAGGACAGGTGCCTGAATCTGTGGGGTGAGCGACTCCCATGACGCATCCGTGTAGCAGATAGTTACTGAGGACCTCCCGTGTGCCAGGCGCCATGTGGACTCTAGGACAGGAACCTTAGCCTCCACGCAGTTTCGTTTGAGTTAGATTACTCCCTGTCGTGTGTGCTGGAGGGTGTTACCAGCATCCCTGGCCTCTTTCCACAGGGAACTGGTGCCAGTACCCCGCTCCAGCTGTGACACCTGAAACTGTCTCTGACATTGCCAGGTCTTCTCTGGGGGGGAAGTCACTGTCCCAGCAGGAAACATGGAGCTTCCGTCCCAGAGGGGGAGCGTGGAGACCACAAATGTGTGTCAGGTGAGGGTCTGTCTGGAGCAAAATGAAACTGAACAAGAGCACAGAGGGGCTGTGCCAGAGAGTGGCCAGAGGGGCTGCTGGGTCCTGCCGTCTGTGAAGATCCATCTGATAAGGGACTTGTGAGTCAAGGCCTGGATGGAGTGAGGAGGGGTGTTCCCAGCAGAGGGAACAGCCCGTGCAAAGGCCCTGAGGTAGGAGGGTGCTGGGCGTGGCTTAAGCAGAATCAGTCTTGGACGGTAGGTGGTGAGGGTAGGGCAGGTGGGGAGGCTTTTGCTTTTACTCTGAATGAGATGGGGAACCATCAGGGGCTTTAGCGCAGGGGAGGGACTCGATCTGACCTGTGTCCGCTGGGTGAAGAGTTGATCGGGGGGAGGGGCTGGAGGGCCAGGGAGACGGCAGGGCAGTGGCTGGTCCAGGCAGGAGATGCTGGCCACACAGAGGCAGGTCTAGGACTCTCCTTGTAAGAAGGTGACCTCAGATGGTGAGTGCAGTACACGTCTGTGACTGAAGGACTCGGCCCACCCTTCTCCACCCCAGCCCCGCTCCTCCCGGGATAAACGGACTCTTTCCATCTTTTAGCTGCCATTTCTGCCGCTCCGCACTCTTCTTGACCCACCGTCTTGAGTGAACGCTTCGTCGCTTTCTATCACTCTCCGCTAGGGTGGGGAGGCGTGGCGTGTCCCGAGCCCTTTTCTGGGCTGACAGAGGCGGCAGCCTCTCCTGTTCTCCTTGCTCAAGGCTCTGCTGTTTCGTGTTTTTTTTTTTCCTTATCTAATTGAGACATCCTAAGGTAGCTTCCCCCCGGTTTTGTCTTTCAGGATCTTTGGTTTCTCTATTAAATGTGTTCCTCCCTCTAATGAACAGTTGACCCCTAATTAGTTTTAATCATTTTATACTGGCGACTTGAGTTAGTCACAGCTGTCCCTTGATGTCTTTTTAATGCATCCTTGTTTTTCCATTTATCGTCTCTCCATGGTGTTCTTGTAATCATTAATTGATTCATCCATTCCTAGAGGCCTGACTGTGTGATGAGGGCCCTTCTAACGTTTACTGGTAAAAAGATGAAATATACTTGAGGAAAATAACTTCCCCTCACTTCCGTCTCCTAGAATTGAAAACCCTCATCTTGAGAGCCAGGCTCTCCCCGCAGAGGAGGCAGCCCCGAATCAGAACCGGTCTCCTTGAAACTGTGGCTGCCCCTTGGTCCTGGACCTTCTGACCCTTAGATGCTTTGTTTGAAAATAAAGCTGTCGCTTGATGCTTGTGGGCACTTAGGCGACAGGAGAATCTTCTCACTGGACCCCAGACACAAACGTCACCCTCCCCCGAGATCTCTGAGGCCAGCGCTTTTGGGAACGTTCTTGTCACCTGAGTTGCCTGGCCAAGTGGCTTCACCCATGGTCACTCGGGGTTAGCTCTGGGTTTGGGATCATTTTCATGCGCTGTATTCAAGACTGTTCTTTGTTGGTTTTGGTTTTGGCTCCAGTGGGTCTTTGTTGTGGCGCGTGGGCTTTGTCTCGTTGTGGTGCTCGGGCTCCAGAGCATGAAGACTCAGTAGTTGCGGCGTGGGCTCAGCGGCCCTGTGGCGTGTGGGATCTTAGTTCCCCAGCCAGGAATCGAACCTGCATCCCACGCATTGGAAGGTGGATTCTTAACCGCTGGACCACCAGGGAAGTCCCAGGAATGACTTTTGTAGTGCACAAATAGGTGATATACCATTTGCTATGGAAATCTCTTAACTTTCTCTGTGAAGGTCTTTGATGAAAGTAGTTGGTGACCCTTGGCTTTATTGCCAGAGCCTTCTTTGCCTTGCAGAGATAGGTGCCAAGGAATGATTACGCCAAGTAGAAGGACCTAGAAAGGATGGCAAAGGCTGGTACCGCATCCCCTGTCTGTCGGGAATGTGGTTGGTTCCACTCCCGCAGGCGTGTCTGACTGGCTCCAACTTGAACCTGCTTGCATTTTATCACAGCTTCTTTGTGCCGTGTTCCTAGTCAGTCAACCCAGGGAGGAATGGAGGCTTACTGTGAGTTTCCAGGAAGTCAGCCTGCATCCTTAAAATGTGAGAAACACACTGAACACTTTTCTTCACAGTTAGACCCGCAATCAAGCCCAGTATGAAGCCGGACTGTACGAATAATCCAGTTTTAACACATTGTAGACCAGGGGATTTTTGCAGAAACTAATGCCTGTGGCTGGTGACTTGTTTTATAAGTGAATACTGAACTGTCTCTGATCAATAATGTTTGGGTAACAAAAGATGTATTAATATGTCTCTAGTCAATAAATTGTTAAAAGAGTATTTTGGGAATAAGTCCATTAATGAATTTATGATGAATTTTGACCCTTGAGTCTAAATTAGATATTTCTTTCTTTCCCCCTCTTCTGAGTAGCACTGATCACTTAACACAGATGTCTTTTTTCAGGTAATAAATTAGCAATCCATGGTGGCTCAGTGGTTAAGAGTCTGCCTGCCAACCTAGGAGACGCACGAGATGCTGGTTCAATCCCTAAGTCGGGAGGATCCCCTGGAGCAGGAACTGGCAACCCACTCCAGTACTCTTGCCTGGAAAAACCCATGGACAGAGGAGCCTGGCGGGCTGCAGTCCATGGGGTCACAAAGAGTTGGACATGACTGAATGACTAAACAACAACAATAGCAAAGTTAGCAATAGACTAAAAATGGCGACGTTGGCCACCTGTGTTTCCAGAGATTCCTGTCCCCGCCCCCAGATTCATCGCCTGGTCTCGTCACATTTCCCCAAAGTGCAGCGATCATGCCGGAGAGGCGAGTTTGGCCGAGTTCTCTCTGTGTGGCTGTTGAGTTCAGGTGACTGAGCGGATAAGTTGGGACCGAGGGAGCCCGACGGGACGTGTTTAACGCCGTTTGGTCTGCATGGGAGGAGACAGAGCAACTGCTTTCCGGAGGGCAGCCTCCGTTATCCGTCTTCACTGAGGCAGCTCCTCCCCAGGTACCGAGCGGATGTCTGCACGTCAATCAGGGGAGGGACGTGGCAGAGACACTGCGGCGGGATCATCTCAGCTTCCTGCGAGAGGCTTCCATCAGGGACCCGGGGGGGCCGGCCTCCGGGAACCTCCTCTGCTCTCCCTGGCTGGCGTGGGCTGAGGGATGGGACCAGTCACCCCGCCAGCACGTTCCTCGCTGCGGCGGGAGGTGCATCTCTCGGCGCCTCGGGTAGGAAGTGGCTCTGTGACAAGGACCCTGAACAACGCTGGTTTAGACAGGCTAGAACTTGGTTTCTCCCCACACAGCAACGGCGACCCAGCATCCTCTCATCTGGGCGCTCTGCCATCTGTCGACGTTGCCCTTGTCCGCCTGCACATTTCTGCCCGAGAGAAGGCACGGTCCCTGCTCCTGAGGGCGCCGACCCCAAGTTTCCAGCCTCGCTTCCACCCACCTCGCTTTGCCTGGAGGAAGTTGGAGGGTCACTTCCAGCTGCTGCGGAAGGTGTATTTACTCTACATGGTCCTGTGGCCAGCTGTGGGCACGGCCGGAGGTGCACAGCGCCATCAATCTGACCAGCGCACCTTCTTGGAAAATGTGTATTTGTAAACATACACACACACACACACATGGGCTTCCCAGGTGGCACAGTGTTAAAGAATCTGCCTGCCAATGCCAGAGACACTAGACACCTGGGTCAGGAAGATCCCCTGGAGGAGGAAATGGCTACCCACTCAGTCTTCTTGCCTGGAAAATCCCACGAACAGAGGCATCTGGAGGGCTACAGCCCACGGGGTTGCGAAGAGTTGGACACGACTGAGTGAGCACGTGCACAGATAATATAGAAAGTTTTCTGTTTCAAAAGATTTTAAGCCTCACAAGAATTTATAAATTGTAGTAGAGAATTTCCACGTGCCATTCCCCAAGCTTCCCTCGATAACATCCCGCAGAACAATAGCACATTGTTAGAACCAGGGAAAGGACACTGCTGCAGACCTTATCTGGGTTCCACCCGTTCTTACGTGTTTGGAGCGGTGAGAGATGCTGTCGCTTATGTTAGATCCAGTGGCCAGTGCCATGGGTGCCCTCTTGAGAATCCCTCCAGTGGTTGCCCATCCCCGGGGGTCAAGTCTGGGCCTTCCGTGAGCAGCCCCACCTCGTCTCCCGCTATCCTGTGTCCTCGACCTGCACACAAACAGCTGGTGTTTCTCCGGTGTGTGCTGTGTGGTCACCTCACTTCCTGCCTTTTCTTATACCCATAGGTGACAAACAGGCGGGCCACAGAGGTGTTCTGTTTGGGCTGTGCAATGTTGAAAACCTTTTTAGAAATTAGTTGTTGACATTGAGTCATCAGGAGATTTTCCTGTTAGAAACAGCATCAGTAAGCCGGTACATTTGACCTCAGTGGAAAAACCCGAACCTTTGCGGTCCTTGGGCGTGTTTGTATAGCCACATCCTTGTAGAAGGCCATTACTACGCTCCTTTCAGCCCTGTCCGGGGGCCCCCAGGGAGCTGAGTGTGCCCTTCCTGATGGAAGCAGTTTCCTCTGTTGCAGGGGTCTTGCTCAGTTTGGGGGTGACGCCTCCTCACTCCAAGCCTCTGTGCAAGCATTTTCCCTCCGCGGAAGGGCTCCTTGGCCTTCTTCACCCATAGGCTTTCGGGGGCCTCTGCAGTCTTTTTGGCCTCCGTCACTTGGCTCCCTGCCCAGTGTTAGCCTGGCAGCTGCCCCCGCAAGTCTACAAGCTCCGGGAGGGCAGGGGGCTGGCTCAGGCGCCGTCTCTTCTTTCCTCCACTGGGTGTTGGCAGCGTTGTGCCTGGTGCCTGGCCCGTTTTGAACGATTCATCACTGCTGGTCGAGTGAACAGAACAGAATCAAGGTGATTAATAGGTGGTGGGTAGGTGTCAGCACGTGCACTGCCCACCTGCAGCAGGGCTCTGCCCTGAGCCGCATGCTCGTGCATCTTCCCCAAGATCCGGGGGGATTTGTTCTGTTGTCCATCTGTGTGTGAAAAACTGCAGCCCGGAGAGATCACAGAGCTGGTTTTCAATGGTAGAATGAGGTGCTTACTGGCGAAGTGATGACGTGACTTTGGCCATGGGCTTTTTTTTTTTTTTTTACGGCCACGGATTGATTGACAGCCCCAGATTGAGACGTAAATATGTACTAAGAATTGCTAGAAAAGCACAGGAAAAAGGGAAAGGTCAGTGTTGAGGCAAAGAGATTTCCTGCTGATGTATCAATTACTGTTGGAAGTCCCAAAGAGGATAATTATGCCAGTCCAGCCGAGATGGCAGACGGGCCTGGCATCGGAGGAGAGGTTCTTCCTGGGCAATCCTCAGGGCACGAGAAGGCCCTCCTGGTGGCAGAGGAAGCTGACTTTTCCTAACCTTCCCTGACGTTCTTTGAGAAGCACCGATGGAGATGGGTAAGTTGGAGGAGAACGCCACCTGGCTGTCAGGCCAGGTTTCCCGTTCCGGTGCCTCTTTAAGGAAAGTGCTGTGCCAGGCCCTGGGGAGATGCGCTTGGTGACTTCCTCCAAGGAGGAGAGCTGGGAGCCCCTGGATGCTGGCTCTGGCTCCGCCCTTTTAACCCTTTGAGTCTTGGAGGTGTAGTGTCTTTTCTTTTTAAATTTTTGGCTGACCCGGGTCTTCATTGCAGCACGCGGGCTTTCTCTAGTGGTATCTTGCAGGCTCTCAGGTTGTGGTGTGGGATCTTAGTTCCCCAACCAGAGTTTGAACCCACATCCCCTGCATTGGAAGGCGGGTTCTTAACCACTGGACCCCCATGGGAGTCCTTGCTCCTTTTAGGAGAAGGTTAGAGGTGGCCAGGCTTGTGGGGCCCCTACTGTTGTATGTGGTCACTGTGCAGGCAGGAGCTTTTCTGGCCTGAACTCATGCGGTTCCCCTGGCAGCCCTGTGAGTTGGGTGGTCATAACCCTGTGCCCAGAGGCCACTGCTGGGGACCAGGGAAGTTAGTTCGGCTCCTCAGAGTTACCCAACTGGTGCTTGCTGGAGCAAGGATTCGAACCCAGGCTCAACCCTGAGGGCTGTGCCCCGTTTACCACGCCACGTGGTGGCCTGACTACCACCCTGGTCCTGACTGACTGCACGTGGGGCTCTGTCATCACGCCATGGGGCTGCGGCGGCTGGACGCAGAGCGGACGCGGCAGCAGGAAGCTATCCAGCTCCGAGGCCAGCACCCACTCTAGAAAGCTCTTGTGAGAAAGACGTGAAAATCTGTACAGAACCCAGCGTTAACCTGTCTAGCTTCCAATTGCCTCATCTTTAAAATGGAGTGAACCCACCTGCCCGCTTTCCTTGCAGGGCACAGCGAGTGTGGAGTTTGCAGGGGTCAGCGCTGGAGGCTCGGCTCGGGCTCCGAGCTGGCGGGCCGTTCCTCAGCCTCGGCTTGTCTGCCTCAGGTGACTCTCTTGCCCTGTCTCTGCTTGGGGGACGTTCGTCCCTCCGACAGGGTTCCCGAGGCAGGAGAGAGGTGGATGTGTTATTTTTTTAACTTGTGCTTAGTCAGGCCCAGCCCTCCCCAATTTAATATCTCTTGCTGCCCACCGTGGTGCCTGTGTATTCCCAAGGTGGAGCTTGGCATAGGTTTTCTTCTTGTCTCCAGATGAGTGCGTTTTACACAGATGCCTCAGACTGTAAGCTGTGAGGAGCCCAGAGGCAAGCTTCCAGGGTGCCCCCACCCCGGCCCGCTTAGCCCCATCGCGAGGATGAAGATGAGGAGGGGAGAGCGTCCTGGTGACGGGGCGGCTGCGCGGGCTGGCTGGCTTAACTCACTGGTGTCCGCAGGGCTTAGCACCGGCCCACCGTCACCTGCCCCCAGGCCCCTTAGACACAGGCCCCGAGCCCCTGGAAGACAGGCTGGCAGCCTGGGAGAGTAAACCTGATTATGAACAGAAAAGAGCATTTTCCCCAGGGTTTTAATAATTGGAACATGTGCAGGGATGCCTGGAAAGAGATACTGAAGCATCGTCCACAGCATGCTCATCCTCTGGGGTGACGGCGGTTTGCCTGGGCGGATGGGAAGGGGAACGTCCACCCCCATCCCCAACATCCCCCACCCTCCCGGATGCCCACAGTGACCTTTCTCTGCACTTGGGGCAAAAGCAAATTCCTGTCATGGCCTTTAACACCCCTACCCCCGCCACGTTGCTCTCTGTCCCGCCACGTGGCCCTTCGGGGTACCAGGCAGCCCCTGTTTGGAAGCTCTCCTCCCCACCCTCTGCCCAGCTGAGGCCCCTTACTTCATCACCTCTATTTCACCTTTTCCTGCCTCAGCCTCACCTGGCCATGCCCCCTCACGAGCTTCCCTTACCCTTCCCGGCATCAGTGGTGAGGATTTCACCCAGCTGGTTGGAGCGCCGAGAGGGACTCCCACGTCACAGCGGCTGGGGTTTCTGCCCCTCTCCTCCCACCTGTGGCGTCAGGAGCGGCCTGGGCAGGTGAACTGGGGCCTGAGCCAGAAGGGCGTCTGCTGTGGGCTCAGGCTGAGCCTGGTTCTCTGTGTGGCCCCCGCTGTGTGACCTTGGGGGCTCCTCTTTCCTCTTGAGGGGCGCCCTGCAGGTGGGGTGAGGGTGCCTGCCCGCTGCTCCTTCCAGCGTCTGGGCTCTTGCTCTGTGTTCACATCAGGAGGCCCGCTGCTGGCTCTCTCTGGCCTCTGCCTCCCACCCTTCCTCCCACCTTTGGGTTTCGCGGGGTGTTTCACGTCTCCCCAGGGGGAGTCGATGCCACCGAGGAGTTGTCACTCTCACCCCTAGGAGCAGCCAGAGACCACCATCATCTTTCCTCCCTCTGCCTCCAGGTCTGAGTTCCGAGCCCGGCTGCACCATCTGAAAGCTGGAGGGCCTGCCCTCTATGGCTTTTTAAGTCTCCAGGGGCCAGGATTCAGCACAGAAGGTGGGCTCATCCTCCCAGACGGCCTTCTGTGAGGTGCGAATCCCCAGCTGAGTCCAGGGTGACCGTTTCTGCTGGAAGGAGGTTTTCAGCCTGTTTACCTGGGGCAGCGCTTTTCCTTCCAGGCCTTGGCCCGGGTTGGGGAAGGGGGCTGAGAGGAATTTGGCCGCACAAGCCTGGCTTCGCTAATACAGCCCAGGTGGCCGTGTTGGCTTCCTTTGGAGGGTTTGCTGTTGGTACCGAACCAAACTTGGTCCGTTCGTCTGTGAGCAGTCAAGCCTTTCTCCTGACACCGGGTTGTGGTGAAGGAAAATGCCACGTTTATTGCAGGAACAAGCAAGGAGACCAGGCAGGCAGTGCTCAGAAGGCCTGATGGTGACTTTCAATGCGGCGGGGGTGGGTGTGGGGTTCGTGACCAGCTCGTGGCCGTTCTTCTGTTTGGTTGGTGGTGGGGTCATCGGGAGTCAGCATGACCCTTCTGGTTCCAACCCGCCTGGGGTCTACGGGCTTGTGGTCATCATGAAGTTAACTTCTTCCACCTGGTGGGGGTTTTGGTCTGTGCAAAACAGTTCACGGGATTTGGCTCAGAATATTATCTCTGGCCCTTGAGGAGGAACTAAAGGTCCTTGATTTTTGTTTAATCGCTAAAGGGAAATAGATAGATGGGGAAACAGTGGAAACAGTGTCAGACTTTATTTTTTTGGGCTCCAAAATCACTGCGGATGCTGATTGCAGCCATGA
Organism: Moschus berezovskii; assembly: GCF_049115385.1. Taxonomy (NCBI): domain Eukaryota; kingdom Metazoa; phylum Chordata; class Mammalia; order Artiodactyla; family Moschidae; genus Moschus; species Moschus berezovskii. The sequence goes on along the minus strand of NC_142486.1, from coordinate 31,483,909 downwards.
AATTAAAAGACGCTTACTTCTTGGAAGGAAAGTTATGACCAACCTTGATAGTATATTAAAAAGCAGAGACATTACTTTGCCAACAAAGGTCCGTCTAGTCAAGGCTATGGTTTTTCCCGTGGTCATGTATGGATGTGAGAGTTGGACTGTGAAGAAAGCTGATCGCTGAAGAATTGATGCTTTTGAACTGTGGTGTTGGAGAAGAGTCTTGAGAGTCCCTTGGACTGCAAGGAGATCCAACCAGTCCATTCTAAAGGAGATCAGTCCTGGGTGTTCATTGGAGGGACTGATGAAACTCCAATACTTTGGCCACCTCATGTGATGAGTTTGACTCACTGGAAAACACTCTGATGCTGGGAAAGATTGGGGGTGGGAGGAGACGGGGACGACAGAGGATTAGGTGGCTGGATGGCATCACCGACTCGATGGACATGAGTTTGAGTGAACTCCGGGAGTTGGTGATGGACAGGGAGGCCTGGCGTGCTGTGATTCATGGGGTCGCAAAGCGTCGGACACGACTGAGCAACTGAACTGAACTGAAACTTACTATATTGTCTTGCTTGACTGTTTTCCTTTTTTCCCTGCATTTTTTTTTTTTTTTTCACTTCTCTGATTGTCAGAGAAGGTCTGGGAGGCTTAAGCTTTTCTGCAAGCCAGAGGCAGAGGACACAGTGGGGCAGCGGTGGCGGAGGGTGTTGCATCTGAGAAGGCCCCATGGGTCCCCATCTGTTACGCTGGGAGGTGATTCTGCCCTGAGGAGGGGGTGGCGGGATAGGAGGCGGGGAGGAGACCAGCTTTCCTGCTCCTTCTGGTGCTTTCCCTTCATTCTTCGCTAATCCCCACAGCAGCCAGTGGAGGTAAGTTTGATCTCCCCATCCTGCAGGTGAGGAAATGGGTTCAGAGAGGTCAGTTCATTTGCCTGAGGTAAGAGAACAGGTACCTGACAGAGCCAGGTGCGTAAGCTCACCTGACCGCCAGGCTGGGCTGTTTCTGTGGGTGCACTGCCTCCAGCGAATTCTGTGAGGACCGACCATGCATGAGAGGTCATCGCACCCTGTCAAGTATTTATCTCGTTGACTCTCCAGGGCCAACCTGTGGCGTGGGTAGTATGACCCCACGAGGCAGCTGGGGATGCTGAGGCTTGGGGACGACAGGTAACCCGGCTCAGAGTGGGCTCTGGACTCCGTGTGGGGTGGTCCCAGGGAGGCCTTCAGGGACACAGAGGGTCCATGTCACTGCCCAGGTCCAGGTGGGCCGAGAGGAGTGCTGTGTGGAGGCGGGAAGTCAGGGAGGGACGCTCTCAGCTGCCCGCAATTGAAAACCCACGGACGGCGGCTTAAGCATGTTCCTCTAGAATGTGGAATGGGCGGGGCTGGGGGAGGCGGTTGCTGGCCCGATTCTGCAGCTCAAGGATTCAGGTTGTTCCTTGCCCCAGCCTCTTTGGTTGTTAGTTTTCACCCTAGTTTTGGTTGCCTCATGTTTGTAAGGTGGTTGCTCCTGTTCTGGCAACAACACCCATTGTCAAGCAGGAAGCAAGGGAGAAGGGGTAGCCCCTGCTGTTTCTTCCCTTTACCAGGAAAATAGAAACCTTTCCGCAAGCCCACCTGACGCTGCAAGCAGAGCTGAGCCACGTGGTCCCTCCACCTGCAGGCAAAGCGCCAGGCTGTGGGTGGAGGGAAAGTCCGAGGTGACAGGCTCATTCCTGCTCACACAGAACGCTCCATGTCGCAGGGGAGGTTGTGAAAGGTAAGGCTGAGGCCCTCGGTCACCCCAAGGAGAGGAACTGGCTTCATTTGATGGAGTCCAGAAGGCCTCCTTTGGGAAAGGACAGCTGAGCTGGGTTTTCAAGGTGTCGTTGGAGGGAAGTGTTAAATCCTAACTGTGCAAGGCTCTGCTGGGTCAGTCTCCAGTGATATTCCTCCTCCAGTGGGGTGGCTCCGAGCTTAGGAGTCTCCTTACCTGCACTGAGGGCTTCCCCAGATAGTTCAGCGGTAAAGAATTTGCCTGCCGGTGCAGGAGACGCAGGTTTGATCCCTGGGTCAGGAAGATCCCCTGGAGAAGGAAATGGCAGCCCACTCAAGTATTCTTGCCTGGACAATCCCAAGGACAGAGGAGCCTGGCGGGCTGCAGTCCAGGACCACAAAGAATTGGACACTACTGAGTGACTGAACACACACACGTCCCTGCCCTGAGGGCAGCTCGACAGGGGTGGGACTCTCATATGCTGTCCAAGGTTAGAGGTCACCTCTGCTCCTGAGCCACCAGGGTGTTTGGAGAGAGTGTGCGTGGCACTGGGCAGCAGTGGAGGATGCGGACACCCAGGGAGAGCGTGGTGGCCTCGGCATCGGGAGAGCCCAGCGCGTGGATCGTTTCTCAGCCACTTGTGTCCTGCTGTGTGTCTCGGGGTGGTCACTCCGCCTTTCTGGTCCTCACTGTGAGACTTGGGAGCATCGTTCCGCCTCCTTTCCCTCCCGCTCGTGACTGAGGAGGCGGCTTGAGGGGCTCAGCCAGACATCAGCTCACCTTTCACTGACCGAGCTCCGCGTGCCCCCTCCCCGCTTAGGAGGTGGACGAGCTGCTATCATGTCCATTTCAGAGAGGGGAGGCAGGTTCAGAGACGGTGAGCGACATGCCCGCGGCTGCACAGGAGGTCGGTGGCAGAGCTGGGACTGGAACCCACTCTACCTTGGCCACAGGGAGCTCGTGTTCTGTGCAGCAGACCTCAAAGCATCCAAGTATGGAGCAGGGCAGCGTAGAGTTGGTGTGACTGCGTCTGGCGTGAGGTCCACCTGAGCCCTCTCGGTAGCTGTGTGCTTCTAATTAATTGCACATTACGTGCGTGGGTCTGCTTGACAATTGCCCACACACGTGATGCCACTGCCTGAGGGCAGACGGAAGCTCTGCCGCGGATGTCCCAATTATTTATGCACATTTCACATGCGGTTAGTTAGTCTCCTCGCTGTCAGTTAACCCACCACCACGCTGTGCGTGAGCCCGGTCTCAGCGGGGGCTGGTGTTACTGCACCCTGGGCGGACCCAGGGGCCTTAAACAGGTCAGGGTCCCGTTTCTGTTGGTTGCTGTTGGCAGCCCTGCCACGCGCAGGCAGCCAGCGGGTAGAACAGACGGTGGGGGAAGCCTGGTGCTCCCCGTCTGCTTGCAGGAGCCAGAAACATGCAGGAAGGCTCATCGACTCTCGCTGATGATCCCAGAGTCTCGGAGCCAGGAGGGTTCCGCAGGGTCAGCTCGTCTTACCTCCTCATCTTACAGGCCGAACGTCTCAGATGCAAAGTGCGTGTGATGTGCCGAACGCCCCCAGCCAGCTTGCGGCTGGACCGACCGTGGCCCTGGCACCCTTCTCTGTTCCTTGTCACACGGCACATCTCTGCTTACGCTGTTTTCTCATCCTCTGTGTCTCCCAGCTTGCTGGCCGCATGTGTGGCGTGGTGGCCAGGGACACCTCCTGTGGGTTCCCAGGTGCAGCAGGTGAGGGGTGATTCCTTTGGTCGAAGGTGGCAGAAACCAGCTCAAACTTCTTAAGTATGGGAATGTGGTTGGCCCCAGACACGAAGCACCTAGGGTGCCTGTGGTTGCCCCCAGACCTGAAGCACCTAGGGTGCCTGTGGCATTGAGGCTGCCTGGACCCCCAGACTCAGGTGGTCTCCAGGGCTCCTCCTGAGGGCTGCTAATGGAGTGATGAGGAGGCACATGTCCATGACCTCTGGCCAAGCTGACTTTGCCCAAACCCTCTAAGGCTTGGTTCTTTAATGAAAATCTTGAGAATGTTGATTTTTTTGGGGGGGGGGTAAAATACAGACTGGCTTGGGACCCTGGCTTCTTTCTATCCCACCGCGGGGCTGGGGGAAGAGTATAGAGTGGTAGGTATGATTAGGGGGAGGTCATGATGTCAAATATCTTTTATTCTGATCTCTGTGTCTGTTTCCTTATGCATAAAAATAGATCTGACTCGAGCACGTGCTTTGTGGGGCTGTTTGGAGGGCTTCAGGAGACGATTTACTAACAGTGTCACCCAGTGTCTGGCGTGAGGCCTCGGCCCGTTAGCAGCTGTTAGGAAAGTCATTTCACATCTTGGTTTTTCCACCTATAAAGCAGGGGGCTGACACCACTAGTTCTGTGAAATAAGAAACTCGGTTGCTTTAGTACAGCCAAGGTCAGACCCAGGCTTCAAGGTTGGTAGTGGATGAAAAATTGCCACACGCAGAGGGACACTAGACCCTGAGGCCCTGTCTTCTCCTCTCCATCAGCTTTTCCCTTTTGGGTGTTCCCGTCACCCTGAAACCCTGTGTCTTCTCTGGGAGGTGTTAGCACTCACAGTGCCATAAACGGGGCAAGGCTGGAATAGTTAACAGGGATTGTCTGATTGTTGGGGTACAGGTATCAGCTCCCTTTCCCCCGAGGGGGAACATCTGCAAACTTCCCCAGAGAAACCGTGTTTGTTCAGGACCAAGGACAGAGGCGTTTCCCGCCAACCCACCCCCACCCCAGCTGGCTGCTCCTAAATGGTGAGCAACAGGCTCTAGGCCTGACAGGTGCCCCAGCTTGCTAGCTGTGTGTCTCTGAGCAGATTGTTTGACCTCTCCAAGCCTTGGTTTGTGCATCTGAAAAATAGGAACAGTGATGGCCTGTGCTTATTGGGAGGAGTGATTGAGGTTAACGTCTGTGAAGCACCCTGGTCGACGCCTGGCCCACAGTAGGAGCTTTGGAATGATAACCGCTGCCCTTTCTGCTGTGCTGAGTCGCCTTCAGCCTGGGGTGTCCAACAGCAACTTCTCTTTAGTTTCTGAGTTTAGTTCTTTTTGTGAATACCTCTTTAAAGCTAAATGATGTACCAGAGCTGTTTTTTTTTTTTTTAAATTTTCAGAGAATGAATGTAGACTTTTGACTCCTTGATGTAGAAAAAGATGTTGAAAAGCATGAAGTTATTCAATAAAGGAGATCCACTGCTTCCCCTTTACTCTTTCTAACCTTCTGACAATTTCGTGTGTTCTCAGGTGCTCTCTTTTCTGGGCCTTTCTGATGGGGGCAGGCATGCCTGGATGCTTTTTGGACCCCAAGTGAATCACTCTGAGGTTCTTGGGTAACTGCCTTTTGGGGGGGCTGTTATGTGCAGCCCCTGCCCATTCTATCCTCCATCAGCACCCCCCCAGACTCTGCACTGTTGACATTCTCTGGCGTGGAACAGAAGGCTGACTTTTCAGAAATGGCCGTGCACTGTTGTGTGCCACTCATCATGACATTTTCAAAATGATGGGTCGGGAACTCAAACTTCTGGGTTGGGGGTCTCAAAGTGAGGGTCCCAGAGCTGTCATCTGTTGGCCCAGCCTGGAAAAAAATCTTTGTTAACAGCATTTAAAATCAGATTTATGTAAGAACATAAAGATACACACAGATAAAGATAAGATACATAAAATCAGATTTGTGTAAGAACACGGATGCTGGTTTCTCAGAGCCAGGCTGCGTCCCTGTGGGGGACAGTGGGCTGGAGGCAGGGCTGCCACTTGGCTGAGCATGTCTGCCTGCTACCCAAGGTCCCTGCTTCCCTCTGAGCCCCTTTAGCATCTAGTGCTATTACTTTTTGGTCCTGTGTCTACTCTGGGGACCCCTGCCTAAGCAACTTGCTTTCCAAGTCACTGTAAAGAAACACTGTGTGTATGTGTATGCATGCACTTGTGTGTGAGACCGCGCCCACACCAGTGAGAAAACCCACCATCGCACATATGGAAAAGCTCACCAAAGTTTATCAAGATCTGAAACTTCATCAAGTTATTGAAAGATGCGTTTCTCTTCTCTTGTGATTTCCTTGTAGTTCTCGTTCTGTTTGCATGGGTTCCTCAAAGCTTTCTTCTCATTTCCAGAGTATGTAGAAACAGTTGTTTTAAAGTGGGGGTGGGTGGGGTAGGGGCTCAGGGGACAGAATTTCATCAGAGTCCTGATTTTCCTGGGGAGGGCACAGGAAGGTTGGGAGAGTTGCTGGAGGCTGTACGCTGGGAGCTGGTTGAGTGTTGAGGGTGTGTGTTCCGTCCTATGGGGTGGCTAGGCCTGGTGCTGCCAGGTCAGCTCGGGGACAGGCTTCCCAGGGGACCTAACCAGGCTGGGTCCTTGTCCCGCCACCTTCTGGTTGTGTGACCCGGGGCAAGACCCTTCGCTCCTCTGGGCCTCCGTTTCCTCATGCACAGAACGGGCGTAGTACACTTTGCTTCTCAGGGAGGTTGTGAGAATTCAGTGAGATTGTGTATTTCAAGTGCTTTTCGCCGTGCTGTGTATACAGGAAACGGCGCATAGCAGCCACCGGCCATCTGAACACTGGGAACATATCCTGAGGCATTTTAATTTTTTCATCATAACCAACTGCAAAGCAGAAACTATGGGTGGGCAGGGGAAACGGGGAGGCAGGAAGGAGAAACAGAACAAAAAGCTCGAATGGGCCTAAGATCGATTTAAAAAGTTATGTTTTGGAGCTCAATATAGTTCATCCTTTCTTTTAGAGATAAAAGGGACGGGAGTGGGTAGTCAGAAAAAGATATAAAAAGCGGTTATAAGTTTGGAGAACGGTGGCGTAGGTTAAGTATATATCCACAGAAGAGCAGTCACGGTTATTTCTGTGCGTGTGCCCTCACGAGCCCTCTCTTTAAATATCACCGTGTACGGGCCCCAGGGGAGTGTTTGTAAAGGCTCTTTGAGGTCTTTGAAAAAAGATGCTATATAAAGCCAAAGAATTATTACCCAGATCTATGTATATGGGAGCGAGCGCGAGCGTATGCTTGCACGTGTGTGCACACGCCCAGATGTCTAGCTCCAGCCATCCAATTTTCTCCCTTTAATCTTGAAAAGGGAATTAAAGATCAGTTGATCTCAAGACAGTTTCCCTTCTCGAAGGTCTTCCAGGGTGGGAAGGCTCTCTTCCCCTCCCTCAAAGTCACTGTATCAAGCAGCCTCTGACACCCACCCTCGTTGTGTGAGTGGAGCGTTCCCTGTAGTGTCTTTGTTTCCATTCGGGTGCTTGGTCACTGGCGGCTGGCCCCTGCTCTGCTCATCTGTTTCAAGTCGAGGATTTGTGTGTTGACAGGGGCGGGGGAATGCTTTTGCAGGCTCAGCCAGTTCTAGGTCATGGTCACGATATATAAGAATCCATCTCTTCCTTCCTATGTGTATCCATTCATGAGACATCTGTTGGAAAAAAGTGAGTCTGAATCCCCATCACTGGGGCAGGAAATTGCAGCCGTGAACTGGTAGTTAGTTTCTCTAAGTGAAGCCTTGAACTCATTATTAAACGCGCTTGACATTTCTGCATGGCCCATCCTGTGCTCGGTTCCAGGAGGTGAGGGGCGGATTCTAGCAGTGGGCGTCACTCACTCACTCACTCGCTGATTAATGATCCGCTTATTCATCTGGCCTTGGGTTCATTCTCCCAGTCTCGTGGGTGCCGTGCCCAGGGTCCCCTGCTCTCAGGGGCCCCACAGGCTTGGGGGCGGGGCTCTGCCAGCCACACCTGCAGAAGGACGAGTCCATCCTGATGGGTGGAGCGTTCATGGAGATGAGAATGGACAAGGTGCGGTGGGGGCTTAGGGAGAGTAGGGGCCGTCAGCGCTCCTTGGCTTTTTGGGCTGGAACTCAGAACCTCTCGGGAGAACCGCAGCAGGGAGGTTATGGGGGCTTCTGGCTGCTGGGTTCCTGCCTGCCTGCCTCATTCCTGGGGCGACTCAGCCTCTGCTGGCCGATCCCAGAGAGCTGTCTTGGCGGTACTAGTGCAGCCAGAGACCAAGCCAGCCAGTGGCTTGGTTGAGTTCACCCACTCAACGGGGATTCTGTTCAGAGTCCGGGTTCCCCTGTGGCTTTGTCCCATTGTCAGGCCGCAGGGCACGCGTGACATCTCCGATGCCAGCCACCTGGCCAAAACTCTGCCTTGTCTCTGCGCTGAGCGGTCTTGCCCCTCCCTGAGGGGCTTTAAAAGCTTTATCTCTTTGGGCTTCTGTCTGGGGCTTGCAGCTCACGTGTCCCTGGCCAGGCCCCTGCACCTGGCGACTAACTGGGCCCAGCGCCCTGTCCTCGGCTAAGCTCTCAGCAGGTGGATCCTGGTGGAGCGATGTAGAACTGTTTGCGCTCTGGCCAGGTGCCTCTGCTCCCATCCTCCTGTATCTCTGATCAGAGCCGGTGGCCCGTCCCAAACTTCTGGAAGTCTCTGTCAGAGTCGGCCTGCCACCCTGGGTCTCAGCACTACCTTCAGCCTGCAGATGCCCAGAGTGCCAAGCCTGTGTGCAGCCCAGGCCCTCTGCTGGCTCACCTCCGGGGAACTGTCGTAGGTAGAGGATGATGTAGGGCTAGGGACCAAGCCGGGCCCACCAGAGGGATGGAGGTGAAGCTGAGGGGACCGTTGAAGAGGCAAGAGTGATTCGTGGTGTCTAAGACAGCGGTGGGTCCTGGCTGTGTTGCATCTAAGAACAGTCTGGGTTCTAGCCATTGGGCCCCACCATCGATGTGGTGTCTGGCAGGCTGCACACTAACCGCAGAGGGCCCGCGTGGGAGAAGGCTGTGGTGGGGAGCAGTGGCATCTTTTCTGTAAAGGCCTGATGGTCAGTGGTTTAGGCCGTGCGGCCCTGCAGACTGCATCCCTATGGCTCAGTTCTGCCGCTGCGGCATGACTGCAGGACAGACAGTTTGAGAATGGATGGCAGGGCTGTGACCCAGGAAAACTGGTGCTGCGCCCCGCCCTGTCCCATGAGGTCGGCTGTACCAGTGCCAAGTTTTTTTTCCAGCTGAGGGAATGGAGAGGAGGGAGAAGGGGCCCAGGAGACCGGTGGGATCTGGGGCTTGATTAGGAAACTTGTATTCTTCCTACTCTGCCTGTTCGCTGCCTTGAAGAGCTTAGTTTCCACAATGGACCAGTTTTCTGTCAGATTGGCCTTCAAGGTACAAAAATTAAAAAAACAAAACTATCATTTCCTTAATCGACTTGTTCTTCACTTGCATATTGAGATGGGCTGCTGTTGCTGCAAGATGGCGTAAATGTTTGTTTTCATATTTATACTGTTTTTATTGCTTCATTTCATGTATTTAAATTACTCTTTCTGAACTTTATATTGATATATAGTAACAACAGAAATTTAAGTCTTGTTTCTTGCTCCCAAAATGGTTCCCTTCCCCAGCAACAATTATGGACCAATTCGTCCTTTTTGCTTTCCAGGTGGCTCAACGGTTAAAGAGTTCGCCTGCCAATGCAGGAGATGCAGGTTTGATCTCTGGATCAGGAAGATGCCCTGGAGAAGGAAATGGCAACCCACTCCAGTATTCTTGCCTGGAAAATCCCATGGACAGAGGAGCCTGGTGGGCTGCAGTCCACGGGGTCACAAAGAGTCAGGTTTGACTGAGTGACTGAACAGCCATCCTTTCCGTGGTGATTCCAAATGCTCTTTAACCAGACCGATTTCCCCTGGTTAACCTTCTCCCGTGTTTTTGACTGAATTTGCTCTTCAGTTCTTTGAAGCTAAGCATGAAACCGATTTCTCGATAGATCATTCTTTGCCCTTCAGCCTTAGGAGGGAGAGCCTCTGACTCAGCCGGGCTCTGCAGAGGCTGCAGTGCAGAAGGACTGCGCTGCTGTCCCTCGAAACATGTGTGGTGGCAGGTAGTAAAGACGAAAGGAATCCCCACGGTAGAGACTAAGCAAATCGTGGGATGCGGGGAGGATAGTAGCTCTCAGGCTGTTGCCTTTTTCATCATCACCAGGAGTGGTCTGTTATGGTAACTTAGGGAAGACGAAGGGCACGATCTTTTATGAAATGTTTACGGTATCTGCGTCCTGCTGGACCTGTGTTTGTGTCCTCTGAACTTTAGATGCTGGTGCCGGCACAGCACCTGTGTCTGGCGGTACACAGCATGCGGGACCAGGGAGGGAAGGGTTGTGACGGAAGGCTGTTGTGGCTCCGCTGCGGTGCTCATCCCCCTGCTTCTGTGGCTTCTGTGTGGACCAGTTGTGGCCCCTGCAAAGTGCACTGGTGGCCAAGATGTCTCATTGCAGCTAGTCGTGGCGGTTCTTTGCCCAAACGGCATTCATGTTTTCTAGGTCCTCCTGGGAAACCCTTCCTCCTCCAGTTTTCTTTCCCCCACAGACTGTACACTTTTCAGCTGCATAATTCCTCGTGGCAGTATTCGGGATCCCCACATTGTTTTTGTTGTCAGTTGCTAAGTCTTGTCTGACTCTTTGCAACCCCATGGACTGTAGCCTGTCAGGCTCCTCTGTCCATGGGATTTGCCAGGCAGGAATACTGGAGGGGGTTGCCGTTTCCTGCACAAGGAGATCTTCCCGATCCAGGGATCGAACCTGCATCTCCTACATTGGCAGGTGGATTCTTTACCACTGAGCCACCTGGACATGCCATGCCTAAAAGCCCACAGCCCCGACCTCACTTCTGCGGTCCCCTCTAACTGACATCTCACTCTCCAGGTATGATTTCCCACGTTGCCCGTGCTGAGCTGGTTTGATGGCTCATAAAATTCTATTATCTAGTCCGTTGCCCTAGGGCATAGACCACTTAAAAAAACTCCTTTTCATTTCCCAAGGTTGAGGTCCACAGGAGCTCAGTAAACCCTGTAACTCCTGAAAATGCGCCCGGCTGAATCCAGCCGTGCTTGGGCAGTCACTGCTACCTTGTCCCCACCCCTGCCACGGGAGGGACCGGCACTCATTTATGGTGATCAGGTAACACTTACTGAATGCTTTCTGTGTGCTGGTTGTTGAGTCGTTATAATGCTTGTGTGAGGTAGTGACCGAAAAGATCCCATTTATAGATAAAGGAATCAATGCTCAGAGAGGGTGGGTAACTTGCCCAAGGTTACCCAGCTACAGAGGCAGAATTTGAACCTGGGACCTGACTCTAGAGATCGTGCTCTGAAAGCCAGGACCCTGAATCACCTCCTTGCATTTGCTGCAGTGTGGAGTACCCCCAGGGAGCTTTAATTTACTCTTACATCCTGCAGGGAATTCCTCTTCTGTATTTCGCTGAGGCAGAAACACCCTCCAGGTTACCCAGCAGTTTGATGGCTGAGCTGGGGTTTGAACACAGATCTGCCCAGCCCCAGGGCCTGGTGGTAGCAACCTTCCATAGGTCCTGCTCCTTTTGTTGGAATGGAAGCTATTGGAACCACCGCCCCCTCCACCCGACCTTCTTGCCCCCAGGAGGTCCCCGCTGAAGCCCTTTGTATCTCTCCAGCTCTTGGACCTGCTCAGGACAGTATCCACAATCTTTGTTCTTAGAGAGGGTTTGGAAGGTGACTCGGGGCCCTGCAGGCAGCTTGGCTTGTCCCACATGGGCCCCTGCTCTGTGTTTCTGAGCATCCTCATCAGGTGAGAAATGAAACGAGGGTTCAGCCCATGTGCCACTAGACGAAGGTGTGCCCGCCACGTGGCACCTGGCACCTTTGTTTTCCGTCTCAGTAGTGTTGTGCTCAGGTAGAAATCATCTCCCTGCCTCAGTCACTTTCCATAAACCTTGACCAAGCGCCTGGCGGGCCTTGCAGGTGGCTCTGTGGTAAAGAATGCACCTGCCAGGGCGGGAGATAAGGGTTTAATCCCTGGGTGGGGAAGATTCCCTGGAGAAGGAAATGGCAATCCACTCCAGGATTCTTGCCTGAACAGTCCCATGGACAGAGGAGCCTGGTGGGCTATAGTCTAGGGGGTCACACAGAGTCAGACATGACTGAGTGGCTGAGCATGCACACACATGTACAAGCGCCTGGCATGTGAGAGCTCTGGGGACCCCAGATGTATGGCATGCTGTGTGCCTTGAAGTTGTGAGGTGATTGCAAGAGACAGAGGCAGTTAGCTGTTGCACACTCTGCAGCGTGCTGCGGGTAGGGGAATCATGGTGGGCTTCTTGGTTGAGGTGTCTTTTTCATCCTGGCCTGAATAGATGAGTTTCATCAGATCAGGATGGGGGGTAGTGGTGGTGAACATGGGGAAATCCATGAAACAACAATGCGTTGGAATGTTTTTCAGCCTTAAAGAGGAAGGCATTCCTACCACAGGTGGCAACATGGATGAAGCTGGAGGACATTATGTTAAGTAAGATAAGCTGGATCCAGAAGGACAAACACCATGTAATTCCACTTATATGAGGAGTCTAATGGTCGAACTCTGAGACGCAGAGTGGAAGGGTGGTTGCCAGGGGCTGGGGCAGGAGGGAGTGGAGAGATGCTCTGGGTGTCAGGCTTCAGGCCAGGCACATGGGTCAGCTCCAGAGCCCTGATGTGTGATGACACTGTGCTCGGACATGGCCTTTAACATCCATGAGGAGGGATATCTTGGGTGAAGTGTTCTCAGCACAATGGAAAACTCCGTTGGGCTTGCGTCTTATTCAGGGAGAGGCACTCACATTTGGGGGGAGGAACAAAATAGTGCAGACCGTCACTGAAGAGCATCCTTAGGGTGGCTGGCTCAGAGGCTGCTGGCCCAAGCAGATTGCTGTCCGCAGGTGAGGCCAGGTAAAGGGGTTGGTGACGCCAGGCGGGGGTGCGACACCCACATCTCAGCATAAGGATTGTGCCTGTGGGTGGTGAGCTGCTCCCTCTAGGAGAAGCTTGGCACGGGAGGGACCAAGGGCCCCGGAACCCGAGCCTTCTGCCCTGCTGGGTCCAGGGTGCCAGGCATCCTGGCCGTGGGTGTGTCTGCACCAGGCACATGTGCCCTGCTGAGCTCTCATCCCACTTATATCCAGGGCACGTGGCTCTTTAGTGTAAATCAGGCAGGCATGTGGCGCAGTCTGTGGATCAGAAGACTGGCGTGATCCCTTGATGAAGAGATTTCAGCAGGGCTTGGTGGGGAGGGAGATGAGCGGGTGGAGCAGAGAGGACGTTTAGAGTGGTGAAACTGTACCATCATGGTGGATTCATGTCTCACAGATTTCCAGACGCAGGGAACATGCAGCCCCACGGGCAAAGCCTGATGTAGCAGTGGTGATTGTGATGTGTCAGTGTGGGTTCGTCATTTGTAACAAACATCTGGCTCTGGTGGTGGGTATCGGTAATGAGGGAGGCTATGCATGAGCAGGGGCTGCTGGTAGATGGGGGAACCTCTGTACCTTCCTCCTGATTTTGCTTTGAACCTGAAACTGCTTTATAAAATAGTTTGTGTAAAAAAAAAAAAGAAAGAGATATCACTTCTTCTAACCTCACGTTGCAACGATGAACAACAACATATCCAGTCCTTTGCTTCTATAAGAAGCGTGGGGCAGCTGAGACCTCCAGGAGTCCTCGTGAGAAGACTCAGATGTCACACAAGCCTTGGAGTGAAGGAGCAGTTTCCTGAGCCTGGGTCTCCAGCACTCGGCTGCAGCCTTGGCCCCTGCTCTGGGTTTCTTGAAGATAAGAGCCAAAGAGATATGACCCAGCTGGTCTTCAGTGATGTAGTAAGTCTTGATTTTTTTCCCCCCATGGCTGTGGTGTCACAGAATTAGATTACCGGCTTGTTTTTATTTTTACAGATTGACCAGTGTTTTCAGTTACCATAAAAGTGTGAAATCTAGCATCATGTCAAGTTCTTCTAAATTGTTAGTGCTCTCTGCTGCTGCCTGTAAGAGGCAGTGTCTTTACTCAGCACCGCCTTGCCTGGTTTCCCCTCTGAAGGTTACAGCACTCCAGGGAGGTGGAAAGGTGGGTGCTGTTCACCCGCAAGAGAAAGGCTCAGAGAGGCCGAGACCCTGGTACAAGGCTGAGAGCCAGGGCCCTCGTTACCTGGTCATGTTCAGCATGCAAAGTCAGACAGACTGTTTCCTCGTGGGCGCGTGTGACTGTGTGTGTTTGTCCTCCATTAAGAAATTCTCTGTTAAGGACACTGCTCCCTTAGGTAAGTCGGGAGCCTGGCTCTCTCCTTGGGAAGGGGCCTTGTAGCCAGCAGGCAGGCGCTCAGTAGATGCTTGTGTCGTTGATGTTCAGTTGCTCAGTCGTGTCCGACTCTGTGTGACCCCATGGACTGCAGCACACCAGGCCTCCCAGTCCCTCACTATCTTCCAGAGTTTGCCCAAGGTCACGTCCATTGACGTGGTGACTGTCCAACCATCTCATCCTCTGCTGCCCTTTTCTCCTTTGCCTTCCGTCTTTCCCAGCATCAGTGGCCCTGGTTCTGGACACAGCATACCACGTCCCGTGGGGCCGGGGTCTTCTCCCCTGCTGGCAGGACGCCTTGGCTTCCATCCTGGCTCTGATGTGGAAAGGTGGACGGTTGCACAGCTTATTTCGTGACGTCCGAGGTTGGTTCTTCTGCCTTAATATCACTGATATTTTGATGAAATAGTAGTTCTTAATCACTGCGAGTGAGTAGTGGTGATTACCGCTGGTTCCTGGGGTCGAATTCAGAGATTGGAATTGGACAGATTTGGATGCCAGCTGTGACTTTACATCTCTCTGAGCCTGGTTAAAGGCCTGTAGAAGGGACTGGGAGACCACTTCCCGGAGAGTCATTCTGTGATACCAGCAAGACTGTACCCGGGGCGCTTGCCTGATGGGTACTGGAGTTGTCATCAAATCCTCAAGTCTCCAAACTCCCTGAGGGCCGGGCCATGTGGCCCTTCCTTGAGTACCCTGCCTTCCTTGTGTAACCCAACTCGTGCCTGCCCCAGGACCTTTGCATGTGCCTTGTGCCACATGTAATGTTTCCCTCCATCCAGCAGCACACTGGCTCCCTCTCTTCCCTGGGGTCCCCAGAGAGGCCATCCCAGCACAGCCCACAAAATGACACCCTCCCCACCACCTGTCTCTACACCCCACCTGGCTTTCCTCCCAGCGTGTCTCATTGTCCCATCTGTTCCATGTTGGTGGGTGTGTCTCCCGTCCGAGGGAGGGGCCCTGCCTCCTGCAGGCAGAGACTTTGATCTTCTCTGTTCCTCCTTTACCCACAGCGCCAAGAGCAGCGCTTGGACCTTGTAGGTGCTCAGAAAGTTTGCGTCAACCCAGTGAATTTCGAATCTTCCTTGTCTTCACCTTGGTTGACCCCAGGAGAGGGGCGCCTCAGACCCTCCTCACCAGTACCGTCCATGGCCTGGTTCCTCGCCATGCGACTTGCAGGTTTCACACCGTCACAGGTGTGATGGGGAAGCCAGGCCTCGACCTCCGAGCTGTGTCCTTCTGATGCCGACGTGGCTGTTCTGGGTCAGAAAAGACAGGGGTGGGCCTATTTTTTGACCCAGAGGTTGAGCAGGAGCCCTCATGATTCCTCATCCTTCCCTTCCTTCCTCTGAGACCTGGATGGTGGGCTTCCGCCCCCTCTGTGGCCGACCGTGGACAGCGTGGGTCCTGGGACCCATTTCTTGCCTCAGCGTCTCTGGGCCTCTCTCTGCCTAGGCATCCTGAGTATAAAGGGACAGAAGGGCCACCTGTTTATCTTGTCCTCGTCCTCCCCCATTTCCTCCTCCTTCCCAATTCATTTGTACCCCAACAACGTGGGGCAGTGTTTCTTAGGTGTGTGTAAGGGAGTAAACGAGATAACGCCAGTGTGGGCTTTGAACAGAGCTTGACAAGCAGAAGAGTTTGAATTTTAGCTAAAAAGAGGATACCACCTAACCATACTTCTTTCCAAAAGAGGACTTGAAGCAGCGTATTACAACAGTTTAGAAACAGGTTATATGTAAATTGGCCCCAGGTGGAAAGACAGTTTGGTGAACAGAGGGAGGGTTAGGGCACATTGTGGTGGCCACATGGCCAAGTGGTTGCACTGGATGTGTGACTTTGGTTGTGAGACTTTGGCTGTGAGCTTCTTTGCAGCCAGTTCTAAGAGGATTGGTTAAGGGAAAAAAAATAAAACTGGCTTTCCGGGGGAAATTCACAAGTTCCTGGGCTTGAGATCTGAGTGTTACGGTAAATAGTCCACTGTGGGTGGACAGTGACAACAGGTAAGCTTGCTGTAGATGGAAAACTTGGATGCTCATTGAATTTAAAGGCATGATTCTCTATCAGTGAATTGCTTTCCCACATTGAAGATGTCAGGAGAGCTGCTCCTGCAAGTATATGAACTGTGTGTTGGAGGGGCCCCTGAGTTAGCGCAGGAAGACCAGATCTCTCAGTAACCTTGAGTATGTCTGTGTCAGTATGGAATCAGCTGGGTTTCCCATGTGGCTCAGTGGTAAAGAATCTGCCTGCCGATGCAGGAGATGTGGGTTTGACCCCTGGGTCAGGAAGATCCCCTGGAGGAAGAAATGGCAACCCACTCCAGTATACTTGCCTGGTGAGCTCCAGTCCACGGGGTCGCAAAGAGTTGGACATGACTGAACACGCAGGAGAATGAAGTCAGTTGCCTTGAGATCTGCTGTCTGACCTGTGGTTGATAACTGGCTCTAACTGGGAGTATATCAGTGTTCAAAGCAGATGCCGTCCGGTCGCAGGGACTTGGGAAAGTAATCAGAAGTTACCAGTCTGTAACTTCCTTCGCGGCTGGTTATGTGCACCAAGGAAACGCCTCCACGTTTATTCCCATCCTGCCCTGCCTTTGGATTCTGTGTGGCTAATAAGAGTGATTGACTGAGCCCACTGGATCTCCTAGACTGTATAGGAATTATTTTTGAAAGGGAAAAGGGAACTTGTCTAGACAAGTGGCCCTAAATAGCACATAATCCAGACCGGTGAGGGGCGGTGTAGCAGGCGGGATCTGCTGGTTAATTTGGACTTGGCTTTCTTCCCTTAGGTGAACTGCGACAAGCCATCGTGGCCATGATGAACAGGAAAGACGAGCTGGAAGAAGAGAACAGGTATCACTCCTTCATGGAAATCCTACCTCTGGGGCAGAGAGAAGATCACCGTGAAGGAAGTTTTGCTTCAGGGGCAGAATTGTGACCAGTGATTTCTGATTTTTTTGTTCTGAGATGTACTACTTTATTTTTTCAACTTTTTAGTTTTTGTTGGAGCAGAACCAACTGACAGTGTTGTGATAGCTTCTGGTGAACAGCAAAGGGACTCAGCCGTATATGTACATGTATCCATTCTGGGATGTACCACTTTAGTATATGTAATGTGGCTTGAGTATTAATAAGGAATGAAACGATGCACTGTCTTAGAACAAACTGAGAATTTGTAAAGCAGTCTTTTTAATTTTTTAATTCTTTTTTTAAAAATAGTCTTTGAGATATAATTCACATATCATATAATTCATAAATTATAGCACATAATTTATCATATAAAACATGAAACCTGTTTAAAGTATTCAGTGCTTTTTAGTGTATTCACAGATATGTGCAAATGTCTCACCACAGTCAATCTTAGAACATTTTCTTTGCCTCAGAATGATGCTCCATCCTCATAGCTGTCACCCTGAGCCCCCCTTAAGCGGCAGCTAACTTTCATTGAGGTTCTATCCACCATGTTCCAAGCACTAGTGTACTTAACATTTTCTCAAATTGAGGGTACCTATAGCAAGATGGCATATGGAGTCTTTTGATTTTCCCCAAAGCCCTGTTGCAGACACTGAGAGGCCAAAGGGTTTTATTCATTTTGATTCCCTGTTGAAACCAGGGCTGGATCCCAGACAGCCGTTAGCTGTGTTGCCTCTGTCTAGCTGCCCAAACGTGAGCCGCTCCAATGCCGGGACCTTGTCTGGGCTACAGGCTGGTCAGTAAAGGGATCTGCCTGCGGTTATCTGCAGAGCCTAAGGCAGCTGGCCTGGGGGTCAGGGAGCAGGTGTGTGTGTGTGTGCACGCTCACACCACCCTCTTATGCTTGCCCCTGAGCAGGAATTGTGTGCCTGGGGATGTGCATTTTGATTCTCCTTTTTAAAACTTGCTTTGGGCCCTGCTTGACAAGCTTCTCCCTCATCCTTTATGGAAACATACAAGAGCAAACAAACGTGATTTGGAAAAACAAGTGTTTTTTAAAAAGGAATCTTCAGACAGTGTGATTTTTCCAGTGAAAGTAAATCTCAGTGACAGGCTGTGGACTTTGTAGGATGCTTTTTCCTTTTTCCAGCTAGGGCCATCATCTTGGAAAAAGGCCACAGGTTTTGTGTTACTTTGTAAAGAACAATAGTCACTGTTGGGTCATTTCTTCTCCTTCCCAGCAAGAGAAAGCAAAAATCACACCCAGTTTGTGTTGGCGGGGTGGTTTCCAGGCCCCAAGAGGAGAATTTTTTCAAAACTTTCAAGGAGCATTGAAACCCGCCATGTTTGTTTTTGGAGTGGGGGTTCAGTGCGCAGTGGGATGGTTCGGGCATGACTGCTTGTGGTCTGGTGTCTCATGGCAAGTGTCCTCTAGATTTAGGAGGCAGCCGCACCAAAGTTAGTAAATGTTTTCAAGAAATAGCCATTTGAGGTCCGTAGATGGTCACAAGAACCCAGCTTGGCTCAGGTCTAGGTGGTAACTTGCGGTTATTTCTGGAAGAGCCGCTGTCTTCTCTGCTGTTTAAGACCAAAGACGACAGATATTCCAGCGAATGTATTTGAGCATATACCGGATATAGTATAAAGCACAGTCATTGCAGTGTCAGGTTATTCATCTCCGTAAGCCAGTCTGTTTGCTTGTTTAACCTGGAGGTGGCGACGGATCAAGGGGGAAGGGCGTTGTGTGGGAGATTGTGGGCAGAGGAGAGATGAGACTCCCGTCGTCCGTCAGATAACTGGAGCCCTGTGGCTCAGGTGGTTTTTTTTGGCCTGTCCTGGCAGCCCTTCCTTTGTTGAATCTCTTACATAGTGTGGCTGGGCTGAAAGGTCCCGGTTGAACATGCAAACCTCAGCGTGGGATGTCTGGGAGGGGGCGTGCCTGGGATTGGCTCATCTCATTGTTTTCCCTTGGTTTAAACCACCAAACCCGTAGGCTCTCAGAGCCAGGCCGCTGGTGGTTCCCCGGGGCTCATCCTAATTATGATGCAGAGACTCTTGAGCAGAATTGGGTAGCTCCTCAAAGCAGTTTGTACGAGATGGATGTGAACTGCAGTTTCTGCAGAGCCTTGTGGAAGATGAATGAACTCGGACTTGACTCTGTGAAGTCCGGGTTGGCAGCCTCTGAACAGGTGGGATCTCCTCCTCCTCCCAGGTCACTGCGGAACCTGCTTGACGGCGAGATGGAGCACTCGGCCGCGCTCCGCCAGGAGGTCGACACCTTGAAGCGGAAGGTGGCCGAGCAGGAGGAGCGGCACGTCACGAAGGTCCAGGCACTGGCAAGGTAGGGGGCAGAGGCGCTGGGCACACCTTTCATCAGTACTTACTAATTTAAAGAAAAGTGGCCAATGGAAATAATACTTACACAACTGAAATTTTAACTTGTTAAATATTGAGTAAGTATTAAATAGTATTCTGTGATCACCGGCTCACCCCTGGAGGGTGGGCAGCGTCACCGCTCAGAGATGCCCCCCTGTGTATTCAAGCAGATGTGAACATCAGATACATGAACTTTCTCTTCTTCTCATCTCCCTCCTCTCCTCTCTTTCTTCCTTGATATAAATGGTCCTGTATCCTACACCCAACTCTCTCCACAGCTTAGACACCATCCCGCTGGGTACACAGACAGCAGGTCTTTCTAACGGCTCCTGATACGCCACCGTCCGCCTGCACCAGGACTCATTTGATTGACATGCCAGCAGCCAGGCGTCTGAGTCGTTTCTAGCCTTTTGCCACCTCTGATAACCTTTGCAGTTGTCATCGTGTCCTCGTGTGAGTGTATTTGCTAGAGAAGTTCTTGGAAGTAGAATTGCTGGGTCAAAGCGCGGTGTTTGCCTTTTCTTTCTTTTTTTTTTATTATTTATTTGTTTATTTATTTGGCTGTGTCGGGTCTTAGTTGTGGCCTGTGGGGTCTAGTTCCCTGCCCAGGGACTGAACCTGGGCCCCCTGCATTGGGAGTGTGGAGTCTTGGCCACTGGAGCACCAGAAAGGTCCCCACAGTGCTTTCTGAGTTGGATGAAGGTCGTCAACCTGCCTTTCATGAGGGCTGGGTCTCCCCCAGCACAGTCCTGCCCCTGGCGGATCCAGCTTTGGGGTCTTTGATAAAATCACAGGTGAAAGCAGTGCTGGCGAAATATTTTTTATTTCCCTGATTCAGAATATGGTTGAACCTCTTTATAGTTGAGTCATCTTATTTTCTTTTCCATGACTTTGTTTATATCTAATTAAAGAAAACTGTAAAACAACCCCCCCCACCCCCAAGCTCCAACTGCCATAATGAGATTTTACTGAGTTTGTCACATGCAAACATATCTTTATGGGCTCTCCTTGAAATCTCCAGCCCGTCACTTCCTAGGCTGTGTCCTTTTACCACAGTAAAAGCTTCATGGTCACCATTTTTATGTACCTGGATGTGGCATTTCATTGAGCTAATGAAGCATATGAAATAACCATTTCTGATTGCTGGACATTTGAGTTGTTCTAGTTTTTCCCCCATTTTGTGTAAGATAAGTACTTTATCTGGCTCTGTTGTTGTTTAGTCACTCAGTCATGTGTGACTTTTCGCGTCTCCTTGGACTGTAGCATGCCAGGCTTCCCTGTCCTTCACCATCTCCCGAAGTTTGCTCAACTCCACTGAGTCGATAATGCCAACCAACCGTCTCATCCTCTGTCGCTCCCTTCTCCTCCTGCCTTCAATCTTCCCCAGCATCAGAGTCTTTTCCAATGAGTTGGCTCTCTGTATCAGGTGGCCAAAGTATTGAAGCTTCATCAGTCCTTCCAATGAATATTCAGGACTGATCTCCTTTAGAATGGACTGGTTGGATCTCCTTGCTGTCCAAGGGACTCTCAAGAGTCTTCTCCAACACCACAGTTCAGAAGCATCAATTCTTCGGTGCTCAGCCTTCTTTATGGTCCAACTTTCACATCTTTACATGACTGTTGGAAAAACCATAGCTTTGACTAGACATTCTTTAAAGCGACTTTAAAAATAGACCGGGAGATGCATCTATCATGTGGGGGGCGGGGTGGGTGAGCCCAGGGTTCAGGAAACTCAACAGTGGCAGCATTACCATCCCTGTGCTGTCAGCTGCAGTGAGTGACACTAATGTAATTGTCGTGTATATGGAACGGGAAGTTGGCAGCGTGATCCTGTATTTATTTATTTTTTGGCTGTGCTGGGTCTTCACTGTGGTGTGTAGGCTGAGAAGTTGTGGCACATGGGCTTAGTTGCTCCACAACTGAGTCCCTGGCCTCGGAAGGCAGTTTCTTAACCACTGGACCACCAGGGAAGTCCCCCTTCCCTGTGTTTAATTTTAATTTCTCTCCTGTGTTCACATTTGAAAATGACACATCCAGAGCATCAGAAATAAATCCCAGGTGCCTAATTTGGCGTTTTCTCACCTGACCCCCGTCTTTCCCGGCCATGCCGGGGTTCTGTGGTACGATTGTGTTTTCTGTAGTCTGTGGAGACCCGGGTTCTGAATCATTGAAGACAAACAGACTTCCATCCTCTGTCATTTTTTATTGTGTCAGGAGCCAGCTCAGCTTCCTTCCTTGCAAATTGGATGTTGAGTCTGAACCGCTTCACTTCCACAGGCGTGTGTTTTCTTTGTTTATGAAATGGACAGGATGGACTTATCCCCCTGAGAGGGCCCACTGAGGGAAGTGTGTGAAAGTCCGTAAGGCAGTGGCGAGTGATTGGAGTGTGTTTTACAGTAAATGTGTTTTGAGTATATGATAATCTTGGGATAAATTTTTGTCAGCCCATGAATGAAATAGAAAAAGGTAACTTCTTAACCAGGCTATTCTGTAATCTGTTTTCCCCAGTTAAACAATGGGGTAGCTGAGAGTTTGGGCTTCCTTGGTGGCTCGGGGGCAGGGAATCTGCCTGCCAGTGCAAGAGTCGTGGGTTTGTTCCCTGATTCAGGAAGATCCCCTGGAGAGGAAAATGGCAAACCCACCCCAGTATTCTTACTTGGGAAATCCCATGGACAGAGGAGCCTGGCGGGCTATAGTCCTTGGGGTCACAAAAGATTGGACATGACTTTAGTGACTAAACACATAGACAGCTGAAAGTTTAAGGTGCCTGGAAGTTTGCAGTTTGAAGGTAGAAGGAACTTGGAAAAAGCCGGCAAACACTTCAGGAGAAAACGGCAGGAAAGTGAACGGAGCAGTGGGACGTGTTTTGAAAGACTCGACTGCTGATGTTGCAGACGGACTTCTGCAAGCTGTCAGAAGTTTCTCCTTGCTTCTGGCTGCAGGAGGAGCGGCTGTCTGTGTTGTCAGATAGCGGGTCCCTGTGGTCAGCTGTGGTTGCTGGCCTGGGGGTGCTGTTGTCCATGGGTCACAGGCGGGGTGTGGAGGGTCAGGGCTGGGGGCAAGGCCCACGCGGCTGTGCCAGGGCAGCCCTGTTCCAGGTCCCTGTGTGTCCAGGTGGCAGGTTTCATGCAGGCAGTTTAGCCTGGTGGTTGGTGGTACTGATTCTGGCATTGGAACCTGGGGGTCCATTCGTAGCTCTGCTGCCTATTAGCTATATGACCTTGAGCAAGTTACTTAACTGTCTCTGTTTCCTTGGCTATTAAATGAAGAGAACTCTACTTCATAGAGTAGTTAGATGATAAAATGAGAGCCCATATGTCGGATCCATGAATGGGCTTCATAAATGTTCAAACACGTTACCTATGATCATCATTTTTCTCTAGGATAGTAATTGTATTATTACTAAGAAACCTTGCCTAATCAAAAGTTGTATTTTAACGGCAGTGGTGCAGAAAGAATTAAGGAGAATTAGGCTATTTCAGACACAGGACAATGAAATTATTTTTGCTGTATTGCTGAGAAGCATGTTCGGGTGTACGTGTATCTTCCTGTCCCTGAGTGTAGAGTTGTGAAATGGGAACATCCCTGAGCAAACGAAGCGTCTTATTACACATTCGTTTTGCTCAAAATTAAAGGCTTTCCTTTCATGCCATCACCGCTCAACAAAGAGCAAGGTCATATAAGCAGCCCAGTGCCTTTGTGGTGCCAGGTGTCTGCGCCTTCCCGGGTGGAGTCCTCGTGATCAGTAGCGGTTCAGGATCAGTCAGTCTCCCTCCCTGGCTAATGGATTGCCTTACTTCCTGTGGAAGTAAGGAATCTCAAGCTCAACAAGGTCCTAATGTTTAAGCACAGGGAAATATATCCCATATCCTGTGATAAACAGGATAGGAAATGGAAAAGAACATGAAGAGGAATGTGTGTATATTTGTGTGTGTGTGTGTAACTGAATCACTTTGCTGTACAGCAGAAACTAATACAATGTTGTAAATCCACTGTATGTACTTCAGTTAAAAGGAAAAGCTCAACCTGTGAGGTGTGAGCAGAAAGAAAACACACATTAACTGAGCAGAAGTAGCTTTGAGGGCTGCAGGCGGCCGGGGTTGTTGTGGGGGCGTTTCTGTTTCTGCTCTGTTTGTTTATTTGGTTGTTTGGCACATCAGGTCTTAGTGTGGCACGAGGGAGCTTTGTTGTGTCGTGTGGGCCCTTTTGCTGTGGCATGCGGACTCTAGTTGTGGAGTGCGGGCTCAGTAGTTGTGACACACAGAATTAGTTGCTCCACAGAGTGTGGGATCTTAGTTCCCCAACCAGGGATCGAACTGGTGTCCCCTGCCTTGTAGGGTGGTTTCTTAACCACTGGACCACCAGGGAGGTCCCGGACTCTTGCTTTTTTGGTTTTAGAATCCCCCGGCTGTGTAACAAATGATCTCCAAACTTGACAGCGTAAAACAGGGAATGTTGAGGGTCCTCCACAATTTCCATGAGTTGGGACTGTGGGAATGGCTCAGGGTTTCTCATAAGGTTGTGGTCAAGCGTTAACCAGAGCTGTGGTCCTCTGAAGGCTTGACTGTGGTGGAGGGTCCACTTTGGAGCTCACTCGCATGACTGTTGGCAGAAGGCTTTGGTTCCCTACCATGTAGGCTGCTCTGTAGGGTTGCTCACAACCTGGCAGCTGGCTTCCCGGGGCGAGTAACCCAAGAGCAAGGGAACACACCCAACACAGAAGCCACTGTGACTTTCGTGACCTAATTCCGGAAATGATAGACTATCACATCTGCCATATTCTGTTGTCACGCAGCTCAAGCCTGGTTTAGCATGGAAGGGGTCTACACATGGATGTCAATACCAAGAAGCAGGGGTCTTGGGGGCCACCCTGGAGGCTGCCTTTCACACCTACCCTGGGACAATGTAGGGTCCCTTGTTTCTCCCCTGGTGGCGCCGCGGGGGAGAGCAAGGCGTCGGCGAGTCCTCAGTCTCGGATGTGGAGCCCGTTTTGCCTCCCTGCACCGGAGCGGTGGGGAGGAAACCCCAGGGGGAGGGTGAGCTGGGTGCCCTCCTCGCCCGGAGAAGGACACTCAGACACAGCGGGGGTTCTGTCAAAGCAGTTCCGCTTTATTGTTACAAGCTCTCCATATATAAAGGCAAGCGTGGGGGTTTTGCAAGGGACTTCCTGTGGTCGGCTCCAATCATATTAAAGGTCAGGTCGTCACACGCTGACATCACAACAGAGGTCTAGGGTGATCATGCACTGTTCATGCAAGGGGAAGTGTTCAGGGGCCAATCACAATTTTTTGTGATTATCTGGGGCCGCGCCCTCCTGACATCCGTCAGGCGCCATCTTTATGGGTGCGCCTTTGCCATGTGTCTTTTTTCAGCCGTGCGCCCTATAGAACAGCACTACCCCAGTCTTCCTTTGCCGGGTCTTCCTCCTCTCCATTCTGTCCTGGTGCTTTGGCAGGAATAACCCCACCACTGCCCTGCCAGGGCTCCAGAGCAGGGCAGATGTCACTGGCCTGGACAGTCGGCTTGTTCCATCCTGTGGCCACCATGATTGGGCTGTGAGCAGTCCCTCGAGAGCAAACCCATGTGCTGGCAGAGTCGTGGAAATGAGAACTCAAGTCCCAAAGCCAGAAGGGCAGAGTCATACATGAGACTGAAAAAGGGATACTTCCTTTCTCATTCTTTCATGATGTTCGATCCTTCAGTTCTGTTGTTTTCTTTCTTACAGCATTAGCATTTTATTAACACGTATTTAGGTCATTATAATCTTTTTCTTCCAACTTCTTGTTTTGTATTGGGGATATAGCCAGTTAACAGTGTTGTGGTAGTTTCAGGTAAACAGGGAGGGGACACAGCCATACATACACATGGATCCATTCTCCCCACCCCCTGCCCATCTGCCGCATGGTATTGGGTAGAGTTCCCTGTGCCACACCGTAGGTCCTTGTCCATTTTGATGTTTGGTTCTATGTCATTAAAGAAACTTGCTCTGAAGGACTGTTTCAAACCCATTATCTAAAACAAAACTGCAGTCAGAGTGAGTGGAGACCAGAATCCAGTTTTTGTCTGTCTTTCAGAAGATTAGCATTTGCTTTGCTGCCTGATTCTAAAAGCCTATGGTTGTGACCTGATAGTTGGGAAGGAACTGAGAGTGGGGTTCCCCCATTAGAAGAGTTGCTGTAGTGTCATTTCCTGAAAAGCTATCCCTTTTATTTTTTCCATGGTAGAGAATCAGCCATTAGTTCAGTTCAGTCCCTCAGTCGTGTCCGACTCTTTGTGACCCCATGGACCACAGCACGCCAGGCCTCCCTGTCCATCACCAACTCGCAGAGTTTACCCAGACTCCTGTCCATTGAATTGGTGATGCCATCCAACCATCTCATCCTCTGTCATTCCCTTTTCCTCCTGCCCTCAATCTTTCCCAGCATCAGGGTCTTTTCTAATGAGTCAGTTCTTCACATCAGGTGGTCAAAGTATAGCAGTTTCAGCTTCAACATCAGTCCTTCCGATGAACACTCAGGACTGATCTCCTTCAGGACAGACTGGTTGGATCTCCTTGTAGTCCGAGGGACTCTCAAGAGCCTTCTCTAACACCGCAGTTCAAAAGCATCAATTCTTCAGCACTCAGCTTTCTTTATAGTCCAACTCTCACATCCATACATGGCTTGGTTTAAAAAAAATTTTTCCCTCTTCTTTGGTTGTAGGGGTTGAACTCTCCCAAGCACCAAGGCATCAGCTCTGATCTGTCTAATCTGGTCAAGATAATTCCATCTCCTTTCCGAAATGATTGGTTCAGGCTTGACCCAACTTGGATTTAGTTCAGGAGATGAGCGTGCGGTCTAATTCTGGCCATGGAGATGTGGTTGAGGTCTGCTGGGGCTTTGGAAGAAGATAGTCCTTTGCTTGTCGGATGGCTGGAGTGGCTCCCTTGGGAACACGTGCTGAGGTATAGAGGCTGGAACTGCTGTACCATTTTACCGTCATGAGGGAGACAGCCTGAGGGTAAAGCTTACACGACAACTTGGCAGGGAGAGGAGGGGTGAGAACTTCTAGTGTGAAGGGATGGAAACCCACCAGAAATTGGCTTGTGTAGCTGACAAATTTGGAGAAGAGCTAGCGCTCTGCCCGGCTGGACTCAGGGACCCGTGGGGTGTCATGCGGGATCCATCTCCGTCTGTATCTCCCCTTCTTTTCCTTGGTTGTAGCTTTGTTCTCGCATGGTGACAAGAGGGGCCCCAGGCATCACTAGGCACAAATCCTGTTGGCTTTACCCAGAGGAAGGAGAGCGTGTCTTCCCGAGAGCTCATGTGAAAGTTCTGGGGTTAACTCATTTTCCTAGCGGGGTGTGTTATCCTTGCTGTCCCGGCCTGTGTCACGTGCCCCCTGGAGCCAGGAGGTGGCTTGCTTTTCCTCACCTGGCCACACGGAGCAAGAACAAACGTCAGGGGCATTTCTTCAAAAGGACAGTTGGGGAGCTTGTTCTATCAGATGCGGGTGAGTGGTGGTCAGGCAGAGACTAGATGTCCCCTGCCGTGGGCTGACTTCCTCGTCACATTTGGAGATTGTCGGGTTCCCAATGTAGAGATTCTGGTGCCCTAGAGCTAGCCCTCCTGTGAGTGATGGTGAACTCTGCTGGGCTTCAGGTCATCCCAGTGTCCCTGCATATCTTTCCTTGGTGGGATGTTTACATGAGACACAATTTGACCTTGTTAGCAAGCGCCTGGTCCAGCCACTTTGGCCTCTTAGATGTATAGTTCTCAGTACCAGCCTCAGTATCCCTTTAAAATAAAAATCAACCCTTTTATTATACTATCCTGAAATGAAATTCATAGCTAACACACCCTGCCTGCACAAATACTTTAAAAAGTCAGTATAATACCCTAACTCTAATCTGAAGGAGAAGTAATAGGGAAGTAATTTATAATACAAAGTAGATTGCAATATGTGTGGGCTGGGCATGACCTTGCCTGGAAAACATGAAGTGGTAAAGCGCTCTTACCTAGTTATAATGTACATGTTTGGATTTAAAGGCGGTCGGGTCAGAAGTCACTCTTTAGAAGAAATACAGAAAATGGAAGAACAGAGCGTGGGTTGGCCCTAGGGTAAAAACTGGTATATTCAGTGTAGAGTTAGTTTGAGGATAGGCTCGGATTACAAACAAGCTTTTTTTTTTTTTAATATATTCTTTTATTTGACTGCACTGGGTCTTAGTTCTAAGCGACACTTAGGATCTTTGATGTTCACTGTGGCCTGTGGAAGCTTTTCCAGTTGTGGCTTGTGGGATCTAGTTCCCTGACCAGGGATTGAACCCAGGCCCCCTGCATTGGGAGCATAGAGTCTCAGCAACTGGACCACCAGGGAAATCCTTAAAAATAAGCTTTTCATTCACATAAAGGGCCATCAGGATGATGGAAAGCAGGGCAGGATATAGTTTGCTTTTTGTCTTTCAGGACAGTTCGTAGCCTTGGCCCCACTCTCTTAATGCTGGTAACACTGTCATCTTGGTGACCAAAAGCATCTCCACACTTTGGCCTTGCTTAGGCTTTGCCACGCATTTCAAGTCATCAGGGAGCTTTAAAACAATGTCTGCACCCAGTTGAGAACCACTGCTTTTGCCCTTTCTGTGTTCTTGTCTTCAAGTTTGTAAATGTACCTTTAGAATTTTATTCCCACAGCCTTGCAGTCCATGGTCACGTGGCCTCTCTTTTGGTGACCTTGGCCGGGGACCGAACCCTGATCACATGGATGCTCCATTGAGCCCCTGGTGTCCTCCTCCTTCCGCCCCTCCCGTCCTTCACTTCTCCTTGAGCAGGAAGCTGGTGTCCCCAGGTCGCCGGCTCTCTCACCCCGCTGGGTCTCATTATCCGAGGAAGCTGTGCTCTTCATCTTCCTCAGCACATCCCTGGCAGCAGCTGACAGGTCCTTAGTGATGAACCCCAGAGCAGCCGAGGAGGGCTGAGTGCACGGGGTTGGACAGGGTGAGGATGGGACACGCGTGCCCGGGCGGGAGACAAAGTGATGGCTCAGGAGGAGGAGCCGGCTTCCTGAATTTTAATGCTGCTGGGATCCAGCAAGGGCTGGTTGGGCAGTTAATACCCATGTGTTGATTCACTTATCAAACACCTATTCTGAGTGAGCTCGGTCCATCAGAGAGAAACAGGATACAGCTGACTAACCTCTAGGGGCTGAAAATCAGGAGAGGAACATGTAAACACAGACTTTAACCTTTTGGCTGATAATTCCCTGTGCTCTGGTGAAGGTGGCTGGTCTTAGAAGGAGGTGCAGGGCAAGCCTGGACTTGAGTCCAGCCTCTTTCTTTCATTTTGGCTGCACTGGCTCTTTGTTGTGCTGTGCAGGCTTTCTCTAGCTGCGCTACGTGGGGGCCTCTCTTGTGAAGCATGGGCTCTAGAGCACGCGGGGTCAGTAGTTGTGTGCAGGTGTCCCTGGTGGCTCAGACAGTAAAGAATCTGCCTTTAATGCAGGAGACCCAGGTTCACTCCCTGGGTTGGGAAGAGCCACTGGAGGAGAGTAGGGCTACCTACTGCAGTATTCTTTCCTGGAGAATTCCATGGACAGAGGAGCCTGGCGGGCTGCAGTCCATGGGGTCACAAAGGGTTGGATGCGACTGAGCGACTAACACTTCCTTGCCCTCTGGCATGTGGGGTCTTAGTTCCCTGACCAGGGATCGAACCTGTGTCCCCTGCACTGGCAAGTGGATTCTTAACCACTGGACCACCAGGCAAGCCCCTTGAGTCCAACTTCTGTGGGACTGGACTAGAGTGAGGTGAGGCAGGTGCCTCGGTGCAGAAAAAGGAAGGTGCTTGCTTACTCTGAGGGCCCTGTGAGTGCTCCTTGCGCTTCTAGACGTGATCTCCACTGGTCATCCCACCCCCGATGCTTCTCACCTAGAAACACGAGACAGCAGTGGACTCTCCTTGTAGACACCACGCAAAGATACTGCGGGGCCAGTGTGAAGCACAGTGCGTGCTCTGCGTAAGTCCTTAGCAAAGGCTAGCCGTGTCTGCGCTTACCAGTTCCGTGTAAGTCAATTTTTCCTCCATACAAGGCTGCACAGAGTCATTTTCTGGAGTTAATCTTGCCCGCTGTTGCTCAGATGTAACTAACTATCAAATTAAGAATTCTCTGGGCTGAGGAACTACATGCTTTGTTTAGTTCTGGCTGTAGATACATGGCAGTCACCAGGGGAGCTTTTAAAACTGCGACGACCAGAGCGCCCTCCAGACCAGTTCCATCAGGATCTCTGGAGGCAAGACCCAGGCCGCTCAGGTGCAGCCAAAGTTGACAGCGCATGGCTCAGAGCAGCGCGTTTCAAACCGTAACTTGCCCGCCATGCCCCTGTGGGTCACGGTGGCCCTCAGACTCTGATTCCATAGGCCTGGGGGTGGCGGGCTCCTGAGAAAGAGCATTTGTAGCAAGCTCCCGGGTGGTGCTGACGCTGCCGGCGTCCACACTGCACTGTGAGTGACCCGGGCTCACACCGATGCTGGTGATGAGCTGAAAGAGGAAGTTCAGTGGTTCAAAACACCTGGGCTGTTAGAACGACGTGAAGGCCCTTGTGATTGTTTTTCAAATCTCAGAACAAAGTTGGGCTGTTGGGCTGTTTGAATCGTACAGAGAATGCTATACGATCACTACAAAATTAGCACTGTTCACATTTGTCATCTATGCTTTCAATTTTATTTTTAAGTGAACTATAAACAACATGCCATCTTGTTGTCTGTGGGTTCTGAAATACCTGCGTGTGGGCTTTTAACTCGAGCCCATCCTTCTGCAACTTGCCTGGCTTGACCCACCATCAGCTGGAAGGCTTTTAGGTTAAGATGCCCTCAGTGGGGGATCCTGGGCTGGAATTCAGTCATGACTGGTCTGTGTGAGATTTCTTAAGAAAGCTCTTGTTTCTCTGCTTACAAAACTTACTTTTAAGTTTGTGAAAGCAACATAACAATTTGAAATGGAGAAGAGAGTCCTCAATCTCATGACCCTAGCACGACAGCTATTCCTATTCTTTGTCCACTTAAGTACAATTTTACATAGTTATACAACCATTAGCGTGTACGTGTAATTGTAAAAAGAAGTATAGTTGATTTACAGTGTTGTGTTTCTAGTGTGCAGCAGTGATCAGTTATATGTGTGTGTGTATATGTATTCTTTTTCAGATTCTTTTCCGTTATAAGTTTTTACAATATGTTGAGTGGAACTCCCTGTGCTATACGGTAGGATTTTGTTGTTTATTCTATATGTAGTAGTGTTTATCTGTTAATCTCAAGCTCCTAATTTATCCCTCCCCTCTCATTTCCCCTTTGGTAACTATAAATTTGTTTATGTCTGAGTCTGTTTTTGTTTTGTAAACAAGTTCATTTGTGTCATCTTTTAGATTGTATGTGAAAGTGATAACACGTGGTGTCTGTGTTTCTGACTGACTTCACTTGGCATGATCATCTCTAGGTCCGTCCATGTTGCTGCAGATGGTGTTACTTCATTCTTTTTAGACGGTTGAGTAATGCTCTACTGTGTATGTGTGTCACATCTTCTTTATCCATTTACCTGTCTCTCTAAGCATTTGCTCGTGTCTATTCTTGGCTGTTACAAACAGTGCTTCACTGAACCCTGGAGTGCATATATCTTTTTTTGAATTAGAGTTTTCTCCAGATATATGTCCAGGAGTTGGATTGCTGAATCATATGATAGCTATTTTTGATTTTTAAAGGAACCTCCATACTGCTTTTCTCAGTGGCTTTAAATTTGCCACCAACAGTATGCATGCGGGCGTGCTAAGTTGCTTCAGTCATGTCCGACTCTGTGTGACCCTGTGGACTGTAGCCCACCAGGCTCCTCTGTCCATGGGGTTCTCCAGACAAGAATACTGGAGTGGGTTGCCATGCCCTGCTCGAGGGGATCTTCCCCCTCCAGGGATCGAGTCTGCGTCTGTTACGTCTCCTGCTTTGACAGAGAAGTTCTTTAACCACAAGTGCCACCTGGGAAGCCTCACCAACAGGATAGGAGGATTTATATATACATCCGATTTATTATTGTTTATAATATTTTATGTTTCTATGTAGATTTCAAATGACGTTTAAGTATAGATTTTTACCCTTGGAATAGGAAGGAAGTGCACAAATTACACAGAAAAGTTTAAAGAAGAGAATCACTTGGACACAATTACTGTTAATGTGTTTTATTCCAGTTTATGTGTACATTCATTTTACGTAAATCAGATCATTTTGAGTTCATAAGTTGATGGTCTTTTTTGAGAACCACGTAACAGAGTAAGTAAACTGTCCTGTTCACTTACGTGGATGTTGCTTATGACGGCCGAATAGAGTTCTGGGTTTAGATGTGTCCGTGTTCCTCACACCATTTCCCCTTCCCGTATAGCAGTCTCTCTGTATAGCAGTTGTCCTTCTGTTTTTTGAGGGGTGGGTCAGCTCTTCCTTTTATTAAAGACTCGGTGATTCATACTGCCGAAATCCTTTCCAGAAACGAGGTCTCGCTTAGCCACGCCTCCTGCCCCCGTCCCTATCAGCATATGGAAGGCCTGCTTCTTTGCATTGATTCTGACTGATGAGCACACCAGAGTTTGCTTCATGTTCTTCATGCGGGTTAGCGTGGAGGCTGCTTCCAGTTTCCTGAGATTGTAGGTGGAGGTTTGGGAGACAGTCCTTTGTCTGTCGCCTGTTCTGCCTCTGCAGTTTCTCCCCTCAGTCTGTATTTCAGGGGTGAGGTCACGGGGCAGAGGATCTGGAGGTATTAACAGCACACAGGTTGTGTGGTTCTGGCTCCGGGGCGAGGCAGGAGGATCCACCCACTAGAGCTTGAGCTGGTCCTGTCGTGATTTTGTCACTGCTCAGCTCCTGCTTTGGGCTTCCCTAGTGGCTCAGATGGTAAAGAATCTGCCTGCAATGCAGGAGACCTGGGTTTGATCCCTGGGTTGGGAAGATCCCCTGGAGAAGGAAATGGCAACCCACTCCAGAAATCTTGCCTGGAGAATTCCATGGACGGAGGAGCCTGGTGGGCTACAGTCCATGGGATTGCAAAGAGTAGGACACGACTGTGTGACTAACTTTCTTTCACTTTTTCCTGACTGTGGAAGGTGAAGGTATCCTTGGTATGATTGATTTCCCAGCTGACTTTCCTTTTGGGAGCACAGATGTGGGAATCCCAAACGCATCCATTATCTGAACTTGGAACTGTGGACACTGGAGAGCCACTTATATCCCTTCAGGGCCCTTTCAGAAGTCTGTGACCTGTGTCACTTCCCTTGATTTATTTTTTTCTCCAAATGAAAATGGTGGGTAGGAACAGCTGGAGGAACAGGAGCACGGCAGCATCTCTTAAGGCAATCGCGCGCAAGGGAGAAAGCCACGTGCTTGTTTATTTTCTCTAATGCCTCTCGAATGCAATCAAAGACCCAGGTTTTGTTGCTAAACTCAAATTTTTAGGGAGTCAGCAGCAAGGTATATTTGCAGGCCCATCTGCACCTTGGAGCCCGTGCCCCCGTGGGATGGCTCGGCGTCAGAGCCATTAGCCGTCCGTGCCAGATGTTCCCCACAAAATGTGCACGAAACGCGGGCTTGGGTGGTTCATCAAGATGCGAGAAACAAACGGCTGTTCAGGGAAGAGGGAGCTGCCTGTGTCTGCAGCGTCGCTTGAGCCCATCGCTTTTCCCCATCAAAGCTCAGAAACAGGAGGAGATAAAAAATTACCCCAACCAATCAGTGTGATAGAACTCTCATTAAAAGGTTATGATAATTATCTACGGGGGAGGCAAATGTGTTTACCATTCATTAACGCTCCGCTTGCTGTCTTTTCTAATGAGAATTAGGTAGAAACATCTAGAGGAGTAAATAAAAATAAGAGAACAGCTTTGAGGGAGAACAGAAGAGCCCAGGAAAGGAGCCCAATTGAGAGAGAGAGAGAGAGATGACGCTACCAAGTGAATGTCGGGGTTTGTGTTACTTGAGAGAAAATGGTTGAAATTAAACAGCCAGGCCTGGGTGATCCCAGGATCTGGAGCACTTTGCTCCCTTGAACGCCTTGGCTTCTTCCTCTTTGCCTTGGGAGAGGCAGAGATGGCAACCTGGTTCTTTGCAGAAAATAATTTTTCAAACCTTGCCTTTCCGGTGCGGTTCACAAGGTGGCAATTTCCATGTCACCGAACATGAAGGCTGGGTCTTAAATATAGCCAGCATGTGAATGCCCTGCAGGCGGTGACAGTGGCAGTGACATCACTGCTAAGCAGCTTCTTGTTATTTTGGAGCTTGGGAGGGGAGCAGCAGGAAGCTCAGCGGAGAGGAGATATTCTCGGCAGCGGCAGTAATGCACTTTCAAGAGAGGCAGCTGTCAAGTCTAGTGGCTCTGGAAGTTTGCAGAGTTTATTTGTTCCGCGAGCAAACAAAAGTTCACTGAGTTCATCCCGGGTGCCAAACACAGACAAGGTGCAGACACGTGAAACACTCACCCGCCGTCTCGCGGCTCACGCCAAACAGCCATCACAGACACGTTTTCATTTTAGGCAGAAGAACTGTTTCTTCAAATGCCGTCTTTCTGGAAGCTCCAAATGTAGCCTACCTGAGAGCTGAGCTGCATGGGTTGGAGTGCAGGGCGGCCAGGTCCTGGAACACCACCTCCTGAGCCTCTAAACCCCCACGTGAACCACACCTAAAAAGGCAGTTTAGAGGTGATCAACTTGTGTGGAACAGGTTTTCCTTCGAGTTCGTTTCCCTAGTTTCTGGTAACGTGGAATAAGGAGTTGTTAGGACTGAACGGAACCCACAGATGGTCCCTGTAGCTCCTCCATTTGTGAGGCTGTTTGCTTTCCCCAGGTGGTTTTGCTGGAAGTGGAGGTAACTGAGTCTTATGAGACTTTCCTGTTTACCTCCTCCGTCAGTCGTTGGTCTGTCAAGTCTCACAGTTCAGTCTCTCCCCTTTCTCAGTCCCCTTCTTTTGCTCTTTTCCTTTTTTCTGTAGCATCGATCATCTTCTGATGTGTTACTGATTATAATCAGGTGTTACTGCCTTTTCCTGTTATGCTGTAAACCTCGTGGGGGCAGGGACCTTTGTCTCAATCTGTTCATAGGTGGGCCTATCTTGTGGGCTTGTGCATTGCCTGGCACCAGTAGAGCTAGAAATTTGTCAGATGAACAAATGAGTACTTCTGTGTTGTTGCTCTGCTGTGTTTCTTAAGTTTCTAAGGTCCTCATGGTCTAAGACGGCTGCTAGAGCCCCAGCCATTACATCTGCATTCTAGGTAGCAGGAAGGGGGAAGCAGAGGAAGGGTAAAAATAATATGTGCCAACTTTTTTAAGGAGGTTACCCACAACTCACCCAAAGTATTTTCTTCTACATTTCATTGGCTGTACTGTGTTAGGGATTTTGAGAAATGCGTGTGTGTGTGTTTGTGTGTGTGTGTTTTTAGTAGAACACATTATCACCCTATAAAACAGAAGAAGGGAAGAACAGGTATTTTGGAAGGTAAACAGTGGTCTGTGTTCTGTGCCTTGGACATAGTAAACTCTCATAGAACTAAACTGAACATAGAAAAACCCACTTCTGTTGTTCCACGGAGTGATGAGGCAGCTCAAGTTCTGTTCTGTGGACATCAGTATACCAGGTTGACCTCATGGTGATTAACAAAACAGCTTTTGAGTCAGAAAGACCTTGGCTCAAATTCCTTTGTGAAGCTGTGTGACCTTTGACAAGTTACTTTACCTCTCTGAGCCTCAATTAAAAAAAAAAAAATCTATGAGATGGGGATAATATAGACCCTCTTCAAGGGTGAGGGTGAGGATTAAGTGAGATAATGCAGGTAGAGGAACGTGGCCTGGTGTCTGAAGAGGTTGTTCTGTGTTATCACTGTGCTCAGGTATGTTTTCTAGATGTCATCCATAGATGGCAGATGATTTCTGTGTTCCAGAAGCTCACAGAGGGTGTTCTGGAAAGAGAGGACTGTTTGTGCGGAGGGAGAGGGCGAGGAAGCAGGGTGGCCTGCTGAGCAAGCTGCAGGTTGCTCTTGCTGGCTGTGGGTCGGTGTCCTGGAGTCCAGGGTGTGTCCGGGGAGTGACTGAGGAAGGTTCTTGAAGGGCAGCCTGGGGCCAGAGCCCAGAGGCCCGAGTGGGGCATTTGGACAGTGGGGGACTAATAAGCAGGGCCTTTAGGAAGGAGAGTAATGGATCAGATCTGTTCTATGGACATTCCCCGCTCCAGGGACCCCCCCGGGGAAGCGGATGGAAGGAGGGAGGGGAGAGTCTGGGCTGGAGATGCCCTGAGCCATTCAGGCAAGAGATGACGCTGGTCACAACTAAGCAGCGCCTGCGGTTCTAGAGGGAAGTGTGGTGGGCGAGAGCGAGGGAGCGTCTGCGCTGGCTAGCGTGAGGTGACTCGTCCTTCTGGGGTCAGCGTCTGTTTTCCCAGTAGACTTGGTTACGTGTGGGGTGGAAGGACGATAAACAGGATGTCAGTGAAGTATTTCATACTCCTCGCATAGATTTCCAGGTAGAAGATCAGATCCAACCCAGGTCCGTGCTGTGCTGTGCTATGCTTGGTTGCTTAATGGTGTCGGACCTTTGCGACCCCATGGACTGTAGCCCGCCAGGCTCCTCTGTCCATGGGGATTCTCCAGGCCAGAATACTGGAGTGGGTAGCCATTCCCTTCTCCAGGGTATCTTCCCAACCCGGGGATCAAACCCAGGTCTCCCTCATTGGAGGCGGATTCTTTACCAGCTGAGGCACCAGGGAAGCCCCACGTCCTTGCTAGCACCAGTATTTTCACTGTAGACATTTAGTTCTGAGCCTGTGCTTCTTTGTTAACCTGAGCCAAGACGTGGCAGGTCTTTTGAAGAGCGAGTCAGTTTCGAAGCTTTAAAAACCTGCACCTGGTGCCCAGGAACGACAGCTAATGAACTAATTATTGCCCATCAGTCACATCTTGAGATCGCATGTGCGAACCTGCATCCCTTCGTAATTACCGTGGTCACAGGGGCAGCTGGCCTCGAGCTTACAGGAAGGAGGTTATCCCTGGGTCACCCGTAGGGTCAGAGCCTATGATTTCGGTTCATTTGTGCAGATTGGGGCTAATTTGTTTCGGCTGTTTTATCTGAAATAGAAATTGCTCAGCAGAGACGAGATGTGGTCATTTAACAAACAGATGTGCTGGGATGGGGAGTGTGAGGTGGGATGTGACCTTGGTTTTCCTCCAGGTTCATTGCTAATAGAGGTGACCTTGGCTTTCGGAAGACCTTAACCAGGTCAAGATGCCTTTTCTCCCTCTGCCATGTGACCATAGAGAGAAACTTCTAATTGTTGTTGTTTGGTCTCCAGGTCACGTCCAACTATTTGCCACCCCATAGACTGCAGCACACCAGGCTTCTCTGTCCTTCACCATCTCCTGGAGCTTACTCAAACTCATATCCATCATGTCGGTGATGCCATCTAACCATTTCATCAGGGTCTTTTCTACTGAATTGGCTCTTCGCATCAGGTGGCTAAAGTATTGGAGCTTCAGCATCAGTCCTTCCAGTGAATATTCAGGGTTAATTTCCTTTAGGATTGACTGGTTTGATCTCCTTGCTGTCCTCAGGACTCTCAAATATTTGCTTATGTTGCTTATTTAACTTTTTTAAAATACATCTTTCAAATACATACTAAAGTAGATGGAAGAGTATAACAAACCCCCGTGCACTCGTCACCCAGCCTCGCAGTTATCAGTATCGTCTTGTTTCATCCCGTTCCACTCTCTTTCTTTTTTTATTAAAGAAGATGTTTATTTGTTTATTTGGCACTTCTGGGTCTGATTTGCAGCACGTGACCCACAGGTCTATGGAACAGAGGCTACCTGTTAATGATGGGCAAATTGTCTTTACATTTTTTTGTCTAATTTTAATACACTTTTTAAAGGTTACCTTCCATTTACTGTTATTACAAAATATTGGCCGTATTCCCCATGTTGTAAGTGCATCCTTGAGCCTGTCTTACACCCATGAGTTTGTACCTCCCACTCCTCCGCCCCCACTCTGCCCCCTCCCTGCCTCCCTACTGGTTAAGCACTAGTTCTCTGTGAGTTTGCTTCTTTTATGGCAAAACATATTGTACCAACTAGCTTGTCAGTGTTTTCTCTGTACCAGGGCTTGTTCTGTCTCATGTATATCCGCTCAGTTAATTCGCATAGCACTCCCACCTGAGCGCTGGGGTTTTCTCATGATGGATGAAGCAGCTTGAGGTCACGGGACTGGGACTTGAACTTCTGTCTGCCTTCAGACCCTGTTGTCAGCCCCGCTAGACAGCCACTCTTATTTAAAAATAAAGGACGTTTGTTTATTGGCTGTGCTGGGTCTTCATGCTGTGCGGGCTTTTCCCTAGTTGTGGCATGCAGGGGCTGCTGTCTGGTCGGGGTGCGCAGGCTTCTCGTTGCGGAGCATGGGCTCTGGAGTGTGCGGGCTTCAGGACTTTCAGCGTGTAGCCTCAGGAGTTGCAGTTCCCGGGCCCCAGAGCACAGGCTCAGTAGTTGTGGCGCGCGCGCTTAGTTGCTCCGCAGCTTGTGAGATCTTCCTGGACCAGGGATGGAACCTGTGTCTCCTGCGCTGGCAGGCTTCTTTATCACTGAGCCACCAGGGAAGCCCGACAGCCACTCCTGATGGCCATCGATGGTTCTTGTCCTGTGCGACTGGGACTCGTGCAAGAGCTCTCTCTTTTTCTGTCTCTCACTGTAGGGTTTTTTGGTCCCAGCCACGGTTGCTTTTAGTCAGTGAGGTTGACAGCTTAAAAAGGGGCCGAGTCCTTCATTTTTGGCTGCCAGGAGGGACATTTCATCTTCCAGAATTGTCTGATTCTGAGCACTCCATCTTGCTCCCCGTCTAAACTTCTTGGCCAGGCTCATCTCAGGTTGTAACACATGCCAAAAATGCCCCACATTTTGCTTTTCCTCCAAATCTTTATGGTGAAAGCAGCTTCTTGAGGATATTTTATGTGGCAATCCATTGTGACAGGAAGACAAATTGTGGAGCTTTAAATTGAAGAAAAACAGAAGGCTATTTGTCTGATGCGTTCCAGTTCTGTTCTTCTGCCTTCCTCGAGTTTGAATCATGGAGACAATTTCCTTTCGTGTTGAAGGTTAAACTGCTGGGAGGTGGTTTCGCAGGGAATGTTCTCTTAAAGCATTAAGAGCAATTGGATGTAAAGTCCTTTCCTTTTTCTGCAGATTTTGACGTGGAAATCATTGAAAGTGTGGCCATCTTTTACTGTTTCTTCAAAGAATTCTAAAAGCCCTGGAATGAAATGTATTTTAGGGGGTGTCGGGGTGCAGGCTTAACCGTAGTTGTCCAGAGAGAGAAAACACATTCTTAATTTTGGAGGTTGAAGCTAAAACCCTAGGCCTGAGTGGTCTTGGTAGGGCAGGCTGTCCCCTCCTCTTGGAGGCCCCTGCAACGGAGTAGGCTGTTCTTTTCTTCCTGGTCTCACTCTGGTTTATAACTATGTGTGTGTGTGCGCATCTGTGACTAGAGTCTGTCTCCTCTGCAAGAGACTTGTGACTCGGGGGGTGGGGCGTGGAGGGGATCTTGGCTTTTGCTCTCATCTCTGGCTCTCCATTCCCAGGCCTGAATCTAACACACAGGGGATGCTTGGTATCTTTGAAATTTGAGGGATGAATGAAGCTTGAGTCAGACTTTCCTTCTTACTCGCCACCCCCGGCCCTTCCACCTGTGCTTCTTTCTGCAAGATGCCCTCCTGCTGGCTTTTCACTTGTCCATTTCCTGTTGGTGCTGGCTGACTCTCCTTTCCCCAGCCCCAGGCTCCTCTGGTGTTTGTTGCCAGAGTGGTGATCCGAGGAGAAAACTCCAACCCACAGGAAATGGATTTGGTTGGGAGGTTTGTGATGGTGTAATTAGGTAGTTGTGTGTGCTTGGAAATATTCTGAGTATGATGTTGGTAGAAAAGCATTGTATTAATTCAGGAAACTTAGAACATGTACAGTTCAGCAAGCCTTTGGGAATACCAGCGAACACTGAGAAATGAGATGCTGAATGTTTATCTTCTTGAGAACCCAGAGGTGGGGTGAGCCAGGGATACAGTCATTAACAAGTGGAGGAAAGGGACTGGCTTGGTGGAAGGACCCCAGACCCCTCAGTGGCCTGGTACAGGCCCAGTCCTCAGTAAGAGGCAGTCCCAAGTGAGTTGAGTAGAGGTTGGTGCCACATACTTTGATGGAAAATGAAGGGGCAGATTGAGCTGGGTGGCTCCGAGCACGGTGGGCCTGAAACTGTCTCTAGTTTATCCTACTGGAGTGGCTACACTGGCCATCAGGCCCTTGACGGTCAGGCTGACCTGGGTGGAGTCCTGGCCCCTTGCTTCCTGCTGTGTGACTCTGGGCACATCTGATCCTGTGTGTGAAATGGGGGTGTGAGGACGAAATGCAGCCTGAAGCCCCGAGCTCAGACCTGGTTGTTGACCACTAAGTGTAGACCCTGCCCCACGCTCCCCAGTTCAGGCCCCACTGGAAGCGAAATCTTCTTGGTCTGTGGGGGTCAGTTGTTTCTCTAAAGGTGGATTCGGGTGGATTCAGGATGGGGTTTGCAGCACACTTGCTGTTGGTTTTAGTTCAGTCCTCTTGTCAGGAACACTCGGAAATTAATACGGTGTGGGTGTTGGTAGAAAGCACGTCTTGTTCATTATCTTAACAATTAGCCCAAACGGAGCTTCCAAGTGACCCCCACCGAGGACACCAGCCCAGCAAAGGGTTTTGGCTCCAGCAGGGCTGGTTCCTCTACAGGGCGTGATGATTCCCGCCAAATTAATCCCCAGCTTTGCCTAATCCTCATTGCCAACAGAGCCTGCAGAGTACTCCAGGGAGTTGGCTGCGTTCCCCACTCCAGCATTCTCTCAGAGCTGATGGCTCAGAAATCTACGTGTTTGGCCGCTTCTCTGAACAGAGGCGGGGTCTGAATCCTAGTAATCAGAGAGCCCAGCAGTGAGCAGAGGTAGGAGGATCTGAGAGCTCTCACCATTTCACTTGATAGACTTTGGCTTCAGATGTCCTGGACTAAGCTTTCTCCTGCAAAGATGGTGAAATTTCACCAGCTATGCTGATGACATTTGAGGCCCCCTAGACTTAGCAGCAGCAGCAGACTACATCTGCTTGGAGATGGAGCACTGTATTAAGTCGGAGTTTATCTCACCAGTAGGAGGAGAATAGAAATCTCTACTGACTAAGAGAACTCACACCTGGTGGGTACAGGGTTCGTGCCCCTGATGAACCTCCTTAGGAGGGAGGGAAATCCAGGGGCATTTGCTGAAGTGTTGCATCCTATGCACACGGCAGACCCTATAATTAATCACTGCTCTCTGCTGTAACCCCATCTAAGGTCCCTGATATCTAAGTGCCCCAGTATTTCGGGTCCCTAGCATCTAAGTGCATCAGTATCTAAAGGCCCAGGCATCTAAAGAGTCCAAGTATCTAGAGTCCCTGGCATCTAAGTGTTCCAGTATCCAGGGTCCCTAGCATCTAAGTGCGTCAGTATTGAGGGTCCTTAGCATCTAAGTTCCCCCAGTATCCTATGCTGCTGCTGCTGCTAAGTCACTTCAGTCATGTCCGACTCTGTGTGACCCCGTAGATGGAAGCCCACCAGGCTCCCCCATCCCTGGGATTCTCCAGGCAAGAACACTGGAGTGGGTTGCCATTTCCTTCTCCAATGTGTGAAAGTGAAAAGTGAAAGTGAAGTCGCTCAGTCGTGTCCGACCCTTAGCGACCCCACGGACTGCAGCCTACCAGGCTGCTCCATCCATGGGATTTTCTAGGCTCCTAGGGTCTAAATATACTACTCTAAGGTTCCTAGCTTCTAAGTGCCATATTATCTGGGTCTCAATCATCTCTCTGCACCAGGATATAAAGACTCTAGTATATAAGTGTCCCAGGATCTGGGATCCGGTCCCTGGCATCTTAGTGTCCTGGTGTCTGGGGTCCTTAGCAACTAAGCGCCCCAGTATCTAGGGTCTCTAGCATCAAAGTTCTGAATTATATAGGGTCACAGCATCTCAGTGCCCCAGTATCTAGGCTCCTTAGCATCTAAATGCTCTAGTATCTAGGGTCCTTAGGTCTAGTGCTCCTGTATCTGGGGTCCTTAGCATCTCAGGGTCCCAGTATCCGTGGTCCCAGTATCCATCTAAGTGCCCCAGTGTGTAGGGTCCTTACATCTAAGTGTCCCTGTATCTAGGGCCCTTAGCATCTAAGTGCATCAGTGTCT
Source organism: Moschus berezovskii (assembly GCF_049115385.1). Classification (NCBI taxonomy): domain Eukaryota; kingdom Metazoa; phylum Chordata; class Mammalia; order Artiodactyla; family Moschidae; genus Moschus; species Moschus berezovskii. The sequence goes on along the minus strand of NC_142486.1, from coordinate 31,442,474 downwards.
AGGGCTTTAGCATGTCAGGGCCCCAATATCTAGGGTTTCTACTATCTGCTGCTGCTGCTAAGTCACTTCAATCGTGTCCGACTCTGTGTGACCCCATAGACGGAAGCCCACCAGGCTCCCCCGTCCCTGGGATTCTCCAGGCAAGAACACTGGAGTGGGTTGCCATTTCCTTCTCCAATGTGAAAGTGAAAAGTGAAAGTGAAGTCTCTCAGTTGTGTCCGACCCTTAGCAACCCCACGGACTGCAGTCTACCAGGCTCCTCCATCCATGGGATTTTCTAGGCAAGAGGACTGGAGTGGCTTGCCATTGCCTTCTCCGTTCTACTATCTAAGTGCCCTATATTATCTGAGGTCCTTAGCATCTATCTGCCTTAGTATCTTGGGTCTCTGGCACCTCAGTGCCTGAGTATCTAGGTAGTTACTTCTGGTCAGAGTTGTTTCTTCAGTGAAAACCTATTCTTTGCCTTTCCTATTTCTGTGAACCCTAATAAGGACCCTGTGGAAAGGGCAAGCTAGACAAACATCTCAAATAACGTGGTTCTAAGACCTCGGAGGATGGCCGGCTTCACCATAGCCAGGAGGAGCAGCGAGCCCATGCTCACGGGCAGGCGTGGTGCTGATGCCAGTGAAGCTGAGTGTCTGCGGTCTGCCCTGTCCCTGGTCCTGCTGGGCCCCCAGAACTCCCTCCACGCCACTTTCTCTCCGCGTCTGCGCTGCCGGTGGGCGTCGTAGGAGTAAATGTCAGGCTGTAACGTGAAGGAGCTCTCGTCTGCATGGAGAACGCCGGGGCTGAGTGTGATTTGGACCCGCGGTCTCAGTTCTCTAAGCTGACCACCTGGGTGACATAACGGGTGAGTGTGCTCTTCTGGCAGCTGACGAGCTTTGAAAGGTCACAGCCAGAAAGATGGGCTGAGCACAGCGGTGAAGCGTTCCGTGCTGCTGTTACCTGACTGCGTGCATGAATGATCGCCAGAACAGACAGATTTACTGGGACACAAAGGTGACTGGCTGTCAGCCTAGGAGTGGACTGGAGGCAGCTAAGAAGGGCTTTCTGATTGATGTGGGTTTCTTTGGGGTGGTGAAAGTGCTCTGGAATTAATGCTAATTGTTGTAGAACCTTGGGAATATACTGAAGTCGATTGAATCGTGCATTTTAAATGAGTGAATCGTGAATTATGTATATCTCAATAAAAGTAGAAAGCAGTACATGGGGATTTTAAGCTAAACAAAATCATATGTTCGTAACAGCTGTCATTAGTCAAACACTGGACACAAACTAACTGGGCACAAGGGTCAGTACCATTCCCTGTTTGTTGATGACTTTGGAACATCAGCATGAGGACAATGGTGACTTTCCCTTTTGGGTCCAAAGCAGTAGAGACTTGATTGCTTTCATCTCTGGCCCTGAATATGAGCACCTCATATGTGCATGCTTTTAAGATATGCAGTCATTTTTTTCTGGTTTTCCTAATTCCACTCAGAGATGCTGACATGCTGTAACTGATCAAAACACACACCAGTTACATTTTTGACAGAGATCCAGTAATAACATTTTCATCTTTTGCTTGCTTAACAGTTTCTTCCCCCCCCACCCCCCCAGAGTGTCTGTCTGGTTCTTCACAGCAGCCTTGGGGTTGATATGATTAATCTCACTGATGGCCCTTAAAGTGACACTGACGTCTTTTCTGACCTTCAGATGTGCAGATATACAACGGGTGCCCTGTAGACTGTTTTATCCTCCCAGTTTGGGGTCCAGTCTGCTCTACCTTGCTCTGTGCCTCGGGAAAGGCACCTTGATGGGCTGGGTCACTGGGCTCCCCCACCCCCAGCTTCCGGCGGGGCTTGGCCCCTTTTGGTCCAGTGGGAGGCGCAGGCAGGAGGAAGGCAAGGTCAGAGCATTCTTCCTCCAGCCCCTCCCTGCCAGCCTGTGGGTTGTGTTCTTGTCCTGGGGGTCACGGCTCCTCGTGTGTCCACCTATGTCCCAGTGGGTCTGGAACTGCTTCCTCCCCCTCCAGGCCCGGAGGATTGTGGGGTGGGGTTTCCACCATCACCAGCTCCTGTGTCCCTCCCATCCCTTCTTGGTTTCCCTTCACCTCCTCTTCCCCTTGGTAGAGAGTCTCTTCACTAAGCCCCATGACCTCTAGCTTCGTGCCGTGTGTTTCCTGCTGGGCTGTGACTGAAGCGCCAGGCCTGGTCTAGCTTCATGACTTTGCACTTGGTTATTCCTCTTCCAAGAAACGCTCTTTCCCCAGGTCTTGGCCTGGATGGGTCCTTCCCAGACTTAGCACTGCTGTCACTGCTTGAGGGGCCTTGGCTGTCTGCCCTCTAAGTCACTCTATCCTAGTCCCAAAGCTTCCTTTCTTCATAGTACTTTGACCTTTAAATCATCTTTGACGTAGTTGACTTGCTTGCCTTGTCCAGGGCGTCCTCCTAAGTTGACCAGGAGTCAGCAGACATTTTCTGTAAAGGGCCAAAGAGTAAACAGTTTCATCTTTGTGGGCCATAGGGTCTCTGTTGCAGCCACTGAAATCTGCTTTTATGGTAAGAAGGTGGTCACAGATAAGACATGAATGAATGCGTGTGGCTGTGTTCCAATAAAAGTTTATTTACAGAAACAGTGGAGCAGAAATTTGTGGTTGTTGTTGTTGAGTCTCTAAGTTGTGTCTGACCCTTTGTGACCCCATGGACTGCAGCACGCCAGGCTTCCCTGTCTTTCCTTATCTTCCGGAGTTTGCTCAAACTCATGTCCATTGAGTCAGTGATGCTATCTAATCATCTCATCCTCTGTCACCCCTTCTCCTCCTGCCTTCAGTCTTTCCCTGCATCAGGGTCTTTTCCAATGAGTCGGCTCTTCACGTCAGGTGGCCAAAGTATTGGAGCTTCAGCATCAGTCCTTCCAATGAATATTCAGGGCTGATTTCCTTTAGGATTGACTGGTTTGATCTCCTTGCAGTCCAGGGGACTCTCAAGAAGATTTGTGGTAGCTAAATTTTATCTCAGTAAAGCTGTTAAAGCAACAAAATAGGCAGCGCAGTGTATCTGGCCTGTGGGTCATAGTTTGAGAACCCTGAACTAGAGAACTCCGTGAGCATTGAGACCTTCCTGTCTTACTCATTTTGGGCCCCGGACTTTGGATGGGGCCTGTCCCATGGCAGGCGTGTAGTACATGGTCCCTGAACGCATACATAGTGGACGCCTCTGTGTAGGTTGTTGTGCTGAGCAGTGGCAGCAGTGGAAAAACAAGACAAAACCCCTTTGGCCTTGCTGCCCTGGAGGACATGCAAGCATGTGTTCATTGTACAGCACAGATAGTGGAGAGTGCCATGTGAGAGCTCACAGCTGGATCTGCTCAGCTGCTGGGAAAATCGGGGACTGGCCTTTAACGGGAGCACCCTTGAGCTGCATCGGGTTTTGACAGGTGGACCAGGGGATATTAGGAAGCAGACTTTTCAAGACGGGTGGGATAAGTACGGTGTGTTTGAGGGACTGGACTCTGCAAATCCAGGGCAACACAGGGACCCAGAGGAACACACTGGGGGCCAGGTCCTGAAGAGTCCTGCATGCTGTGCTTTGGGACTTGGTGGTCAGTATCCTGTAGGCAGTGGAGGGTCTGCGGGAGGCTGAGCTAAAGAATTGTCAGTTGACACGTTGTCACCACGGATGGTACAGAGGGTGGGCTGGGGGCGCAGGTGGCAGCAGAAGACAGACTGTCTAGAATCTTCTTGCCTACAGTTAGGTCTTGGTCTTGGGTGGGGTCCTGAGAGGATATATAGTTCTTCAGGCTGTATTTTACCTTCAGCCAGGACCAGGGACTGTTCCCTGCCTTGAACTTGGTGGGGGCGCGAATGGAAGGCAGGCTGATGCAGTACTGTTTCTGCAGGACTGATGGCTGGCACTGCTGTTGGTGCAGGAGGATGAGTGGCTGATGGTGAGGAGGGTTCACATCTCCACTTTCTAGCGGGCTGGGGTGGGGAGGAGAGATAGTCACAAGTCCTGTCGACCCTTGAACAGCTTGGCTTTGAACCACAAGGGTCCACCTCCATGCGGGTATTTTTCCACAGTAAACACTGCAGTACTGCGTGGCCCCTAGTTGGTGGACTCTGTAGATGCGAGGTCTGTACTGAGGGCCGACTTCAAGCTGTATGCGAGTTAACCCCTGTGTTGGTCAAGGGTCAGCTGTAACTGAAACATTTCCGGGACTATGAGTACTGAGAAGACAGTAAAAAATGGTGGATGTGAAGCAGGTGGGGGGACGTATGGGGGCAGCTGTTACCCTAGATGTTGTTCAGTCGCTCAGTCGTGTCCCGCTCTTTGTGGCCCCATGGACTGCAGGAGGCCAGGCTTCCTTGTCCTTCACTGTCTCCTGGAGTTTGCTCAGACTCATGTCCATTGAGTCAGTGATGCCATCCAACCATCTGACATTCTGTCACCCTCTTCTCCTCCTGCCCTCAATCTTTCCTAGCATCAGGGTCTTTTCCAATGAGTCAGTTCTTCTCATCAGGTGGCCAAAATATTGGAGCTTCAGCTTCAGCATCAGTCCTTTCAATGAATATTCAGGCCTGATTTCCTTGAGGATTGACTGGTTTTGATCTCCTTGCAGTCCAAGGAACTCTCAAGAGCCTTCTCCAGCACCAGTTGGCGGGGGGTCAGGGATGGAGGAGTTGGGATTGGAAAGTTGAGAAGGCACCAGATCTTCTGTGATTGGGGCCAGATTGATCCAGATAGAGGGAATGCCCTGTGGTGATGATGAGTGTGGAGTGTGTAAGGCTTGCAGAGAAGGCCAGTGTGGCCAGTGCAGAACCCTTGAAGGGGAGTGAGATACAGAATTAGCCTGGTGATGCTCCAGGAGCCCCGTCATGCAGGCAGCCTGGGAAACAGAATTTCCAGTTAATTGAGATTTCTAGTGAATAGGACGGAGAAGACAATGGCAAGCCACTCCAGTACTCTTGCCTAGAAAATCCCATGGATGGAGGAGCCTGGTGGGCTGCAGTCCGTGGGGTCGCTAGGGGTCGGACATGACTGAGCGACTTCACTTTCACTTTTCACTTTCACACATTGGAGAAGGAAATGGCAACCCACTCCAGTGTTCTTGCCTGGAGAATCCCAGGGATGGGGAAGCCTGGTGGGCTTCCGTCTACGGGGTCACATAGAGTCGGACACGACTGAAGTGACTTAGCAGCAGCAGCAGTGAATAGGATACTAGCTAGCTATGCCACTTTAAGAGAACTGGTACCCTAGTGAATTGGGCTGCTTCCAGGTGGCGCTAGTGTATAGAATCTGTCTGCCAATGCAGGAGACCTGGGCTCAATCCCTGGGTTGGGAAGATCTCCTGGAGAAGGAAATGCAACCCACTCCAGTGTTCTTGTCTGGAGAGTCCCAGGGACGGGGGAGCCTGGTGGGCTGCCGTCTATGGGGTCGCACAGAGTCGGACACGACTGAAACGACTTAGCAGGAGCAGCAGCCAGTATTCTTGCCTGGAGAATCCTATGGACAGAGGAGCCTGGCGGGCTATAGTCCATGGGGTCACAGAGTCATACGTGACTTAGCAACTGAACAGCAACAAACATAGTGATTTGTTATGTAATGGGAGTTTGTAGGACACACTTGGGGATCCTTGACAGTGCAGGTTCGAGGCTTTCAGAAGTTGAGGCTTTGCATTGTTCCTTCTGGCCCATCGTTACAACTTTGAGACTTAGTACTGTTTACGAGTGTGTTCCTTTTCAGTTGTTAATATTTTTTTAAAAAAAACTTCTCACTTTGAAATGGGCTGGCATTCGAAAGCTGTGTGAGCAGTCTGAGCATTTGGCTTGTTTTTAATCCTGGAATTTTCTTAGTTTGGGCAGTGAAATTCACATGGAGTGTGTTTATTCATGCTTCCTTGACTCACTTCTCCCACGACTGTTCTTGAATTTGCATTGCCACCGTATGAATGAATCAAGAATCTGTCAACTTTAGTCTTTTGAGGAACAGATAAGCAGAGCTCATCAGAACTTTCCAAGAGGCATTAGCTTCTTATTAAGTGGAAAATACATGGTTTTACACGGAAGCGAGTATAAATAGAATAGGCCCGTGTTTTTGCTTTGGAGTTATCATCACTCAGTCTGCCTTGCAAAGTGTGCTTTTTCTGGGCAATTGTCCTAAAGCATAGAGTAGGTTGAATGACACTCCACCTGCAAACATCTTTTTCCTTTTCACAGCGTGCTTTCTAGTTATCAGATGGTGCTATATGAGTTGTCAAGCCATTCAGCTTTTAGTGGCATGGAAGGTGGCACTGTCATTTTTTTGTCTCAAGTCTCAGGTCAACTTGCTTGTGCTTAACAAACAGCAAGAATAATCTGTGCAGTCATAATTGTCAATCCTTTCGTTTCTCAATGCTTATTCAGCTGAACAATTTTTTTAATAAGCCTACTTTATAGTCCTATTTTTATCATTCAAATATTAAAAATAAACTTTAATTCCCTGAGCACTTTTGGAGAGTATGTGTATCCTTTAGGGCTCTTGATGATAAGTGTCAGAAAATCCAATGCAAATAGACAGCAGCAGAAAGGTGATTCAGGAGCTCCCATGACACAGTTAGGTTTGGCTTCAGGCACAGCTGGATCCAGGGTCCATTTCTGTTCTGTCTGTCTGGGCTTCCTTTCTAAAGAGTTTCCACTCTCCATGTTTTCCAGGCATGAGATAGCCACAGCGGCTCCAGACCTCCTGTCTTTTCAGTGTTACGTCCAATGGGCAAGACAGAGTTTCTGGCCTCAGAGCAGTTCAACAGGAGACTGAGGCTTGACTCTCTCTGGCTCATATTGGGGCCAAATGTATGTCCATCCCTGAGTCGGTCCCTGTTGCTGGGAAGAGTGAAGGCCAGATTAGCCTGCTCTGAATCCTGCACCCACCCTTGGAGGTGAGGTAGATGGAGGGATCTACTCCCAGGTGACCATCCTGGGAGAAAACCAGGTATGCAGTTGATGTTCCTGCTGAGAGCAAGGCAGATGTTGCCCCCCGAGGTGTATCCTGTTTGTGTGTATCCCCCCAGTGCCCCACGGGAACCCAGTGCAGTGCCTCACCTGTACCAGTTAGATTCAGAAATGTCCTCAGAATCTGACTACCTGTCCCTGAGAAGCTGCAGGTGAGGCTGTGTGCAAGCTGGCCAGAGAGGGCGCTGCGGGGCAGGGCTCTGTTCCCAAGTTCGCAGACGAGGATGGTCTCTCCTGTTACACAGATGAATATTTTTACTTCCCTAATTGCCTTTATTTGGCTAAGTTTTAGAAAATAGAATGTAACCCGTCAAATCTGTGAGTTTCCATATTCCATTTTTTAGGACAAGGTGATGTAAGAAAGTGGGTCAATTAAAAAAAAAATTGCAGAAACATTAGCACGGGTTCCATTGTTGTTCAGTCACCCAGTCATGTCTGATGCTTTGTGACGCCATGGACGGCAGCACGCCAGGCCACTCTGTGGTAAAAAGCTTGAGTGGCTGCTGTGCGCGCAGGCATGGCCCAGGGACAGGGGGTGGGTTTTGAGGCAGAGTGCCCGGAGCCCCCCGGCTCTGTGCACGTGGGCTGTGTGACCTTGGACTTCTCGCCTGCCCTCTCTGGGCCAGTCCCCCTGTGAAGTGGGGCTTCCTTGGAGGGTGGTTGGGAGGATTATATGAAGTGCTCAGGATAGTGCTGAACCGTTAGTCTGTCTTGGGCATCAGCAGTAGGAGTGCTCACGGTACCAGTACTCGTAGTATTAGAGACGTGCCTCGGGGTTAAACGTGTGGTTTAGAGGGTCAGTGAAGTAGGTCCATTAGTTCATTAAAGGAACGTGTCCACTAAGCCTGTGCCCCGTGCCGGCCGTGGCGGTGAGCAGGCAGGGCTCCAGCACCTGCGGCGAGGAGGGGGCCTCGTTTTAGTCAGACCCGATTATGTCCTTTGGGTCATTTCATCATCACATCCTGTCACCACCTCCTTCTCAGGTGCTGCTCTTTGTTGGCGGAGCAGGTCGGGGGCAAACTGTAAACCCACAGCTCCTGGAAAGTGTGAAAACCCTGTGTGCCTTTCCTCCCTTTGAGGTTCTCTGTTTAAGAACTGCCACCAGCCGCCTCACACATTAGAGGGTGGAGTGTGCGTGTGTGTGTGTGTTTAAAATCAGTGAAACATGATACAATTTTAAAAAATGATTGCAGAGAATCCCTGGTCTAACCTAACGCTGTGAATTTAATGACTGTAATTACTGGTCTGCTGGGACTATTTATGTTAATTTTGCATAACAATATTAACTTTGGACTGCTGCAGGGACCTCCCCTTAGAGGGGTCTGCCAGCGGTCAGTGCTGGTGGTCAGCCAGGGGCATTCTGTCTCGACTCCCCACGTGGCTCATTAGTGCGATGCCTGTCTCTTTTGCATCCAGAGGAATGTTTGACTTTATGGGGGACCCTGTAATGAAGTCTTAGTTTTGCTGGCTGAACCAGGAAAACTGACTTCCTGGGCATCTCTCAGCAGGTGAGGTCCTTGTCTGCATTTGGAAATGGAAGTGCCGTGTCGCTTTTTTCCCTGCCTCTTGAGGAATCTGAGTTCAGTGGCCCATGACTGTACCAGGTGGTTGGCTGACCCAGAGCTGGAGTCACTCAATAATCTCTGTCTGAGCTCTGCCAGGGAAGCAGGCGGGTCAGCTGAGAGAGGTGACCGGTGGGCCATCTGTCTGGCCATCCAGACTGGCCAGACAGTCACCTCTCTCAGCTGACCCGCCTGGAGCCTCTGTGCGCCCCAGAAGAGTGCTTGAAATATCTCTTAGCTCACTTGGTCACCTCTTTTCCTGTCAGGGTTGGCTTCATCCTCCTCCTCCTCATTAATATGTTCACCGTCTTGACAGCCACCACTGACCAAGTGCCTAGGGTTGGGAGATCCAGTCATTGATTCTCTTATCACCACCATCATTAATTATGACTTTAATGGTTATGACAGCTCACACGCACTGAGTGCTTACTTTGTTCCAGCCATTGTTTTGCTGCTGTTGTTCAGTTGCTCAGTTGTATCCGACTCTTTGTGACCCCACAGACTGCAGCACACCAGGCTCCCCTGTCCATCACCAACTCCCGGAGTTTGCTCAAGCTTACGTCTGTTGAGTCCGTGATGCCATCCAACCATCTCATTCTCTGTCGCCCCTTCTCCTCCTGGCCTCAATTTTTTCAGCATCAGGGTCTTTTACAGTGAGTCAGCTCTTTGCATCAGGTGGCCAAGGTATTGGAGCTTCAGCTTCAGCATCAGTCCTTCCAATGAATAGTCAGGGTTGATTTACTTTAGGATTGACTAGTTTGATCTCCTTACTATCTAAGGGACTCTCCAGAGTCTTCTCTAGTGTCACAGTTTGAAAGCATCAGTTTCTCAGCGCTAAGCTGTCTTTATAGCCATTGTTTAATCTTCCCAAAGCCCTGTCTGATTTGACACATGAGACCATGGCACAAAGAAGTTAAGCCACTTGTCCAAGGTACCCTTGCAGGGGAGCAACCTGGCCAGGATTCAGATTCACACGGTGTGACTCTAGAGCCTAAGTTGTCAACTATGGCCTGTGGGCCCACCATCCATTTTTGTAAATCATGTGTTGCCTGTAACTCAGCCGTGGCCACCCGTTTATCCACTCATTTACAAATTGTCTCTGGTGGTTTTGCATTATAGCAGCAGAGTTGAGTGGTTGTAACAGAGACCTCCGGCCCTTTTCTGAAAATGTTTGCCAGTGCCTGCTCTGAGCCCAAGCTCTCAGCCACTAAGCCTCGCTGAAACTCTCAAAGAAAACTAAAAGCACAGAGTTCCTGCCACGTGTCAGGCACTGGGAGACGGTGATAAATCAGTGGACGTGTGTCACGTTTTGATGGGGGTCAGGTGGTAGCTCAGTACTTACCTTATTAGTAAATATGTGTTTATAAACAGAACTATCTGAAAGGAAAGTGTAGGCTGTGTGAAAGCAAGAAAGAGGCTCTCAGCGCTGGAACACTCGTGGTAGAGGGCAGGGTCAAGGAAGATTCTCTTGTGAAATCTTCAAGCTGGTAAAGTTTGAGGGAGGAACCCCCAGGGAGAAACAGCAGGATGTGCAAAGGCCCGGGGGTAAGCAGCACGGTGTAGGAGAGGACCCTGCTTTGGAAGGTCTCCTTCCAAACGAGGAAACCCAGGCTCAGAAGCTGAAGGGATCCTGCTCTAGGTCACGTGGCGAGGTGGAAAGTCATGCAGAGAGCTGAACCCCCTTTGGTTCTCCGTCCACCTTGCTCCTCCTGTTCTGTTCCTCCGCTTGCAGTGTCCGTCTCCTTACATGCAGTGACCCAGCTGGAACCATCTTCTCATAACGGGACAGGCCCCTGGGGCCCCAGGATGCAGCCTGGACCCGGGCGGACAGTAGCCCCCGTGAACCTGGGCCATGAGAGCCTGGGGTACCTTTGGAGCCTGCCCTACTTTGCCTTCCTGGTTTCCTCCTTGAGAGCTACTTCTTTTCATCCCTCATCACAGGGAGGCAATTGGAGTACCTTCCCAAGTTCCCTTTGCTGCTCAAATGTTTTAATGATAACATCTTGAGTTATTATTAGATGGTTACATAAATTCCTGTCCGTTCGCTTTGGTAGCGTGCCCTCTGAAGTGATCCTTCAGGGGATAAAAGAAAGTCATAGGAGGAAGGTGTGAGGGAGTTAAAGTTGACTTGCATTCCCCTTGCCCCGAATCATCTTGATAAAGGGCTGAGTGGTTGGCACCTGGGGGTCAGGTGGGGAGGGGGCTGTCCTACTTCTGAATAGGACCCGTGGGGAGGACGGTCCTGCGATAGGGTTTCCCTCCTGAAGATCATGGCCATAACTGAAGGATGGCTTTGGAGGTGGGCTCAGAACTTCACCTCAGCTCATGCTAAGGGCAGGCTTGATAAAACAGAGTGTGTATGAGGGGGAGGGGGATTCGTTAACATGTTCCCAGGATATTAGTTGTGTTGTTATTGTTTTTCAGTCACTCAGTCGTGTCCGACTCTTTGCCACCTCATGGACGGTAGCATGCCAGGCCTCCCTGTCCATCACCATCTCCTGGAGTTTGCTCAAACTCATATCCATTGAGTCAGTGATGCCATCCAACCATCTCATCCTCTGTCATCCCCTTCTCCTCCTGCCTTCTATCATTCCCAGCATCAGGGTCTTTTCCAATGAGTTGATTCTTCGCCTCAGGTGACCAAAGTATTGGAGTTTCAGCTTTAGCCTCAGTCCTTCCAATGAGTATTCAGCGTTGATTTTCTTTAGGATTGACTGGTTTGATCTTACTGTCCAAAGGGCTCTCAGGAGTCTTCTCCAACACCACAGTTTGAAAACATCAATTCTTTGGTGCTCAGTTTTCTTTATAGTCCAGCCCTCAAATCCATACATGACTACTGGAAAAGTGATAGCTTTGACTATGCGGACCTTTGTCAGCAAAGTAATGGTATTCATTTAAAAAATATGCGAGTGTCCCTTGCATGCGGACACTGGAAAAAACAGGAAAGATGATAGAGGTTTGGGCCTGTGTGTCCTCGTGTGCAGGCACGTGCTTGTGTGTGAGTGTGTCCTTGTGTGCGTGTACACCCACCTGCTTTTATCAGCAAGGGAAGTCTTCTTGGGCACACGAGCTGTAGGAATCATGCCCAGACGCCAGAGAGCTGGTGGCGCATTCCAGCAGCTGCTTATAGTTGAGTGCAGTGTGTACGAGGCCTCTGTCCGCAGGACTGCACTGCTGTGGGGAGAAAGGCTGGTTTGGCCTCAGGCTGTGGGCAGGGGCCAGTGAGGAGAGGGTGGCAGAGACCCAGGTGGTCAGGGGCGCTGTCCCTGAGGGCTGCTGTGAGGGTGGGGCACACACAGGGCAGTTTAGGAGGTGGGCTTCAGGAGGCGGATTGGTTACAAAGAGGGAACTGTGGAGGCTGATGTTCGGGTCTCTGTTGAAGGCATGTGTGCACGTCGGGGTGTGTGTGCATGTGTGTGTTGATGGTGACCCCAGCTTGAGGACTCGACTCTTTGCAGCACCCTGAGGCATCCAGGAGCATTGATTCCAGGTAGATGGTGGTAGGGTTTATTCATGGCTCAGGAGCCCTAGAGAAGAATCGTGGCTGGTGCTTTATGGGTCTTGGGGAAGTGATGTGATTTTATATCTTAGATTACCTTATCAGCTTGGAGGAGGGCTGGGGAGACCTTCCACGAGGGCCAGGGGTGCCCCTGGTGGTCTGTAATTCCTTCTCCAGCTCCTGATGGACCCAGAGGAGGGCGCTGACCCTCCTCCCTGGTTGGCAGAGGCTCCTGGGTGGACCAGCTGCGGGGTCCTGCAGAATCGTGCTGCTCCTGTGGTTAACTGGGGATTTCACACAGCTGCCCGCCCCATCTTCACGTGATAACCGAAGGCACCAAATTGAACCTGGCTCTGGGGTTGGCTGTTGCATAAACCTCTCGAAAAGGCTGAAATTTATACAGAAGGAGGGAAAGTCATTCCCAGTCACTTCCGTCTTGTGATCAGCCCACGTCAGGTAGCAGGGAAGGTCCGTTCTGGGTGTGTCTTCCTCTGAGCTTGAGTTTGTTGCGTGGGATCCATGGTCTCTCTCCTCTTGAGCCTGTGCTATCTCAGAGAGGCTGTTGAGGGCGGGCGGGTCACCGTCTCCCCCCACCCACGGGACTGGGGTGCTCGTGGCTGGTACTCTTCACAGAGGAGAGTGTGGCTCAGGACAGTAGCCCTCCTGTAGTCTCTGGGTGTTCTCTCTAGGCACGGTGACGGTAGGGGAACCTGTATGTGTGAGGATTCTGGGCTGCAAATCAAAGGATCCCAACTCAGATGAGTTTGTATAAAACAAACAAAACCCAAACCCAAGGAATCTATGGGTGGTTTGTGGTTTAGTCACTAAGTCGTGCCTGACTCTTGCGACTCCATGGACTGTAGCCTGCCAGGCTCCTCTGTCTGTGGGATTCTCCAGGCAAGAATACTGGAGTGGTTTGCCTTTTCCTTCTCTTGGGGATCTTCTGACCCAGGAATTGAACCCAGGTCTCCTGTGCTGCAGGCAGATTCTTTACCAACTAAGCTACAAGGGAAGCCCATAGGAATCTATAGGATTGGCCAAAAAGTTTATTTGGGTTTTTCTGTACTCTCTGAAAAGGGGACTTTGGTTAAGTCCATTGGTTAAGGCTTTGCCTTCCAGTGCAGAGTGTGTGGGTTTGATCCCTGGTCAGGGAGGGCCTGACCTGGTAGGCCAAAAAAAACCCCCCAAAACATTAAAGCAGAAGCAATATAGTGACAAACTCAAATAAAGACTTTTAAAAATGGTCCACATGAACAAAAAATCTTAAGCTTATGGAAAAATCTGAATGAACTTTTTGGCCAACCTAATACCAGGTTAATGTAACTGGGCGCCTCCAGGGGCTGGTGTGGGTTTCTGGTAGGTCTGGCTCCAGAGCAGTGCTCATATCACTGGCCTCCAAGTCTCCACACACCGCCCCCCCCGCACCCCGACCCCGAGCTTGCTTTCTGGGTTGATGTCATGTTCAGGTGGGCTTTCTCCAAGAGGTGGCACACAGGGCCTTCCTCAGAGCCAGGCTTCCATTCTCCTTGCAGGTTAGGGTCTCAGTGAAGCGAGCACCCCAGTCCCTTCCCCAGAAGGGCCCCCGGCTAGCTCTCTGTGGGTCCTAAGGCCTCCCTGGCTCAGTCTTCAGTTCTGGAGGGATGAGCTAACTAGGGTCTCATGCCTACCCCTGGGAGGGAAGGCGGGGCTGTGTGATTGACACACCCACCAGCATCTGATGAAGGGCAGTTTCTGGAAGAAAGAGAAATGGGATGGCCCCCAAATAGAAGAATTTCCTCCACCTGAAACCTTGGCAAGTGCCAGCGGCCCCACCATCCCAGATTGCAGGTTTTTGAAGCAGAATTAGAGAAATTTCTCCTGGTCAGAAGGGTAGGGAGCCTTGTTTTCAGGCATAATACAGCATTTGGGTCAAATTCATGTTTCTCATTATAGGTACACTTTTGAAATGGCCTCGAATTCCTTCTGTGTCCACAGCTCAGTGCTTGGTGGGTGACCCAACCGTTAATTTGGTCAAGGACTTACTGTTAATTCTCAACTCTGCTCCTTGCTGGCTGTGTGCCTTCTGGCAAGTCTCTTGACCTCTCTGAGCCTTGTTGCCAGTGCACACCAAGCCTGCCAGCCTCTCACAGTGCTTTTGTGAGGATCCCACGAGAGTCCTGCCTTGGTCAGCTGTGCAGTTCCTAGCAGACATCTCTGTTGCTTCTTACCAGTGTTGTTGTGCTGGGACACATGTATTTTGTTGTTGTTGAAATTGCATCCGAAACTTTGAATCTTTATTCCGGAAGTGTTACTGCTCTGATTAAGAAAAAAAATTTTTTTAACCTGCTACACAAGACTCTTGAGAGTCCCTTGGACTGCATGGAGATCCAAACAGCCCATTCTAAAGGAGATCAGTCCTGGGTGTTCATTGGAAGGGCTGATGCTGAAGCTGAAACTCCAATACTTTGGCCAACTCATGCGACGAGTTGACTCACTGGAAAAGACTCTGACGCTGGGAGGGATTGGTGGTAGGAGGGGACGGGGACGACAGAGAATGAGATGGCTGGATGGCATCACCGACTCGATGGACATGAGTTTGAGTGAACTCCAGGAGTTGGTGATGGACAGGGAGGCCTGGCGTGCTGTGATTCATGGGGTCGCAAAGAGTTGGAGACAACTTAGCAGCTGAACTGAACACAGTATGAAGTGTTGTATACAAATGAAATGCTCATCGAGACCCTGAGGCTTTGTTCACCAGCTGAGGAGAAGTAGTCCGTGTCTGTTGTTAAACACAGGATGGCGAACTTTTCTTGGCAATTTATTTATTTAAAAATATTTATTTATTTATTTGACTGCATGGGGTCTTAATTACGACACATGGGGTCTTTGCAACATGGAGGCTTCTCTAGTTGCCATTCGTGAGCTTACAGGCCCTCTGGCATGTGAGATCTTAGTTCTCCAACCAGGGATTGAACCTGCGTCCCCTGAATTGCAAGGCAGATTTGTAACTGCTGGGCCACTGGGAAAGACCCTTCTTGGCAATTTAAATGTGGAAGAAGTAGAAAGGAGAAGAGGGGCGGGGCTGGAAGAAGAGTGTGGAGGCGGTCCAGAGGGTGCTGCGAGGGTCTGAGATCTGTCACTTCATTGCTCAGGTGTCGACACCTTGGGCATCCTCGTCCCTGGGGTCTGAAAGAGCAGAAGGCAGTGGATGGGCTAGGTCATCACTGTTGGTCAATATCCTTCATTTCTTGGTCAGCATCCTTCATTTCTCTGAGTCTTATTTCCTCATCTATAAAATTGTTACCTTTCTCATAGTGTTGTCAGGATTCAATAAGATAATCCAGGCAAAGTGCTCAGAATGCTGTCTGACAGATGCTAGGGGCTCAAAGAAGTGTCATCATCATCAGGATCATGTTTTAATGAATGAATTTGATTTTTACAACCCTTTGAGATATGAAAGGTGGATGGTCATTCTGTTCTCGTTTTAGGGATAATGGACACAGATTCAAAAATGTGAAATAACTTCTGTGAGGTGTCGCATGGGTTCACAGACTTTGTAAAAGACCAGGTAGTAAATATTTTCAGGTTTGTGGGCCATCTGGCCTCTGCAGCAGCGACTCAGCACTGCCATTGTAGTGTGAAAGCAACCACAGATGACACATCAACTGATGGGTGTGACTCTGTACCAATAAAACTTTATTTACAAGAACTTTATTTACAAGGCTGTATTTGATCTGTGGCTGCAGTTTCCTGACCCCTGATGAAGCTGGTGGACGGCCAGATGCTGAGTTAGGTCTTGAGTCTGAGTCTTCTGGCTCAGGATTCTATCCCTGTCCCCGGTGACACATGGCTTCCTCTACGTGTGGCCCAGGAGAGGCTTATCCACCAACCAGGAGCCAAGCAGCTGTTTCTGGAGCTGCTTAGAGCCTTTGGGAGAAGGGAAGGCTGCGTTCCCAGCCTGTGAGATGCCTGCAGACACTTCCTCTCTTATGGCTTGATGTGTTGTGAACCCCCTGATGCTTAGGTGGGTGTTGCTGCCCCTCTGCTTCTGGTTGACAATTCAGCAGAAGTGAACCCTGTGAGCTGGAAGCCATGGCCTGGACCCGCAGGCCCGTCTCAGAGTATAGGACAGGCCAGCTGCCTCCCCGGTGCCCTGCTGCTGTTGTGCATCTCTGGGGCGGTGGCTGGGCATCTCTGTGCTCCTGAGCTGCTGGGATAACTACGTGGGAGGCATGGAGGAGCGAAACCCACCGAGAGAGCCAGCGGCTCTCGGTTATCCTCTGGCCACTCTACTGAAAGTCAGGGCAAGGAGAGGTCCCATCTTGGCAAGAGGAGTCACTGGCACTTTCAACCTTGACCTCTTCTCAAAGGGAAGGGTGGACACACCCGGTTGTTGCTGCCAGTATCAGCTCCGGGCACATGAGAGCTAGACAGATTTATCATCGGATTTCAGCCAGCCTTGCAGCAGCCTTAGCGCTGGGAGAGGGCTTAACGGTGACAGACAGACCAGCTCATGTGTCAGTCACCAACTTTCAAGGTGGCATTTGAACCAGCACAAAAGAATTCTCGAGGCTCATTTAAAAACTGGAGGAATAGGTCTATTTTCCACACGGTAACTCTGTTGGTGCTTTATAAATAATGAATAATAAAAAGATTAGGAGGCGACAGAATAATATGAAAATGGACCCTGTGCTGGGTGGCTTGTTGGAAAGTTGCTGTGTTCTCCCCCACCTCTGAGTAATAAACCACATGTTTGAGGAGAGTTTGTCTTTGGTGGTTTTGCTTTTTTGTGTTTTGGGGGCAGGAAAGTGATTCTGTAAATTGAAAGTGTTGTTAAGATTTCAAAAATCTCAATCCTTTTGTCCCTGAGGTAGGAGGGTTAGTACATGGTGTAGTGTTCTTTCCTGAGAAGCCTAACAAAAAATGTTAATTATATTTCATTTACCACTTAGGTAGTTTCTAAAGGGAGATTGGCTTGGGAGTAATTATTTGGGGATTATTCTATTTTTAGGATTGCTGTTGAAGGATTACCTAAATTGTTACTAATCTATTTCTAGACTGTGTTTTACTCACTGCCTCTGTTATAAGTTTGCAGTGGACTTTGGCCCCCGAGGTGGGTCACTATTTGTTATGGACTGTGCTATGTCCTCCCAGAATTCATGTGCTAAAGCTCTAATGCCCAATGTGACTGTATTTGGAGACAGGGTCTTTAAGAAGGTTGTTGTTGTTCAGTTGCTAAGTCATGTCTGTCTCTTTGTGACCCCAAGGACTGCAGCACATCAGACTTCCCTGTCCTCCACTGTTTTCCAGAGTTTGCCCAGATTCATGTCCATTGAGTCAGTGATGCTATCTAACCATCTCATCCTCTGCCGGCCCTTTCTCCTTTTGCCTTCAATCTTTCCTAGCATCACGGTCTTTTCCAGTGAGGCAGCTCTTCGCATCAAGTGGCCAAAGTATTGGAGCTTCAGCATCAGTCCTTCCAATGAATATTCAGGGTTGATTTCCATTAGGATTGATTGGTTCGATCTCCTTGCTGTCCAAGGGACTATCAAGAGTCTTCTCCAGCACTACAGTTCAAAAGCATCAATTCTTTGGTGCTCAGCCTTCTTTGTAGTCCAACTCTCATATCTGTACATGACTACTAGAGAAACCATAGCCCTGACTATGTGGACCTTTGTTGGTAAAGTGATATCTTGATGTCTCTGCTTTTTAATATACTATCTAGCTTTATCATAGCTTTCCTTCCAAGGAGCAAGCATCTGTTAATTTTATGGCTGCAGATCACCATCTGCAATGATTTTGGAGCCCAAGAAATAATAATCTGCCATTGCTTCCACTTTTCCCCTTCTATTTGCCATGAAATGATAGGATTGGATGCCATGATCTTAATCTTTTTAATGTTGAATTTTAAACCAGCTTTTTCACTCTCCTCTTTCACTCTCATGAAGAGGCTTGTTAGTTCCTCTTCACTTTCTGCCACTAGAGTGGTATCATCTGCATATCTGAGGTTGTTGATATTTCTCCTGGCAGTAATTACAGTTAAAATGAGGTCATGAGAGTGAGACTCAACTCTAATATGGTGGATGTTCTTATTAGAGGAAGAGACGCCAAGAACGTGCACTCACAGGCTCGACCACGTGAGGACAAGGAGGGAAGGCAAGCCTGGGGGAGAGGTCTCAGGAGAAACCAGGCCTCCTACACCTGGGTCTTGGGTTTCAGGTGCTCAGAACTCTGAGACATAAATCCCTGTGGCATTTGATTATGACAGCCAACGCACTCTTAACTGATGTCTCTTCTCCCAGCTTCATCCTGGGCCCACTGCCTGCCCGCTGTGAGCACTTGGGACAAGCCGATTAATCTGAGTTTCGGTTTTCTTGTCTATGAAATAGGGAGTGTGTCCTCGAAGTTATGCATTATGTGTATATGTGCTGTTTGTTTTTTTGTGTGTGTGTGAATTGTGAAAGGGGCTGACCCCGGCTTAGCCTTGCTGTCTCTGGATAAACCCACCTGCTGAGGTCCAGTGTCCCTGTGGGACCCTCCTGTGTTTCCAGTGACTCGCGTTCGTTGCTGCTGGAAGCAGGCATCTCACCAGGATTGATGACGAAGGCGGTGTGGTGTGTGCGGGGGAGTCAGTCTGCTCGGCGTCCATCTCAGCTCTGCTGCTCTGTTGACTGTGGCCATCGGCTGCCTGTGCTCCTACTCACAGCCTCAGTTTATTCAGCCGAAAATGGGAGTGGGCGTGGAGTTGGGCTGGGTCACTAACGTTCTTATATGTGATACAAATCCTGATTCTGCAACTCCTGTTTTAGGAGCCCAAATGTGACTAGGCCCTGCCTGACTGTCCTTGTGGCTTTTCTTACCTTGAAAAGTATTAGCCTGTTTAGGGTCTTAAATGAAAGCCGTGTTGATCCTTTTGAGAGGCAGACCTTGTTGGTTATATTCTCTTCCATTCCTGTGACTGTCTGAGTGCCTGATATTTAGCAGATGCTCAGTTATTTTTGGAGAAGGCAATGGCAAGCCACTCCAGTACTATTGCCTAGAAAATCCCATGGATGGAGGAGCCTGGTAGGCTGCAGTCCGTTGGGTCGCTAAGGGTCGGACATGACTGAGCAACTTCACTTTCACTTTCACATTGGAGAAGGAAATGGTAACCCACTCCAGTGTTCTTGCCTGGAGAATCCCAGGGACGGGGGAGCCTGGTGGGCTTCTGTCTATGGGGTGACACAGAGTCGGACACAACTGAAGTGACTCAGCAGCAGCAGCAGTTATTTTTATTTTTTAACAGCTTTATTGAGGTGCACTTCATACCAATACATACAGTTCATACTAATTCATACAAGTCACTTGTCTAAAGAATGCTGTTCAGTAGTTTTTTTTTTTTAGTATATATAGGGTGCTCAATTATTCTTTTTTTATTTTTGGCTGTGCTAGGTTTTTGTTTAGTTGCCCCTCGGCATGTGGAATCTTAGTTCCCTGACCAGGGATCAAACCTGCGTCCCCTGCATTGGAAGGCAGATTCTTAACCACTGGACCACCAGGGAAGTCCCCTCAGTTACTTTTTTGTCTCAATTATAAGTGAATGGATGTTTTATCTGTTGCTTCATATGTAGTATTCATTCATTCATTCAGCGTGTGCCGAGTGCCTGCTGAATGGAAGGCCAGGTGCTAATTGCAGCATGGGGGATCCAGCAGTGTCCCAGTCAGGTGACATTCCTTGCCTTCATGGAGCTCACATTCTTGTCAGGGGGACATCGTGAACCAAGAGTTGGTAGTGTTGACTTTCTCTCTCTCCCGTAACTTCTTTCTGCTTACTGAGCAGAGCTACCTTACAATAACCCAGAGTCCACACAGTCTTAGACTTCCCTGTCCCTGCCATCCCCAGCTGGCCAGTATAGGCTCCATGTCATTGTCGTTTTCATCTGATCAGTGTTCACGAGACATGGGGAGGGGCCCCGGGACAGGGGTGTGAGGCTGGAGGTTCCATGATTCTGTGAGCTCCAGAGGGTGAGTTGTGCCGGGACCTCTTAGGAGCAGCATCTTCTGCTCCGGAGAGGAGGTGTGGCTGCAGTGGCAGAGTCGACTCTTCTGGTCTTTTCTGGTCATTTTCCCCTCCCTTTGTCGTGGTCTGTGGATGGTTCTTGTGCTGGAAGGGGGCTGGCGTAAGCTGTTACTCCTGTGGGCAGAGGTGCTCATTTGAGAGTTAAGCTAGAGACAGGCCTTGCTTAGGTTCCACGGAACACAGCCCTCAGTCTGGACACCAACCAGATCCCAAGATTCCACAAACCAGCCTGACTTACATCCTCTTTTAAGTCAATCCAGGACCCAAAAGGTCAGACCTCCTTCAGAAAAAGGCCTTGTTGTGCTGAAAACAATTTGGAACTCGAATGAATAATCAGGAAGCTTGATTCCTAGGCCTTTCTGTGTTTGTTTTGGAGCAGAGAGTGCTGGGTGATCGGCTTTACCAAAGATGAGTCGGAATGGAACTTTCCGGTGCCCTTTACACTTGAACATCAGTCTGGTGGCTCTGAAATCCTTAGGTTGCATCATCTGGAGTATATTAAATATGTTACTACATTTTGGAGAAGCATTGCTGTCAAAGTTGGATGATAATTAAATTTTCTTTCTCTTCAAAGTCACTTGCCCAAAGGAGTTTTTCCCTGTGTCTGAAGTTCACGAATTTTCTAGGATGCATCTCTTTATTAGTTGCTCAG
Organism: Moschus berezovskii; assembly: GCF_049115385.1. Classification (NCBI taxonomy): domain Eukaryota; kingdom Metazoa; phylum Chordata; class Mammalia; order Artiodactyla; family Moschidae; genus Moschus; species Moschus berezovskii. The sequence continues at coordinate 31,421,756 of NC_142486.1, read as the reverse complement.
AATTAGCACTCTCAGGTACCCGGTGGGCTCCTATATGTGATTTCCGTCCCTTTATTTCAGCAAAGTTGATTCAAATCATAATTAAGTGTCTGTTCCTTCCCTTTGGTTTTCCTCCCTGGGGGCTTCTGTTTTCTGTATGTTGGATCCTGTCTTTAATACTTGTCACTTTCTCGCTAATCTTTATTCTTTGTTCACTTTTTAGTTTTTTTTTTTAAGCTTCCGCTTTTCACCTTCTCGGTGTTCCTTCCAAGCTGGTCTTCATTTCTGAAAACTTTCCTTTAATTTCCTGAGTCTTGTCACTTCACCATTGAGTTTTTCTAATTCTGGTCCATGTTGTTCTTTCACGTCTCGTACCATCTCCGCAGTGTCATTTGGTTTGGATTGAAATAGAAAGCTGCAGTTACGTGGGTATTTCTGGCATGCCTTCATTGTCTGTAGAAACATTCTACTTCTTCCTCTTTTTTCCTTACAACTTCTGTATGGGGTGTCCTGGCCATTTCTCTGTTGCTCTTCTGTCTGCGTGGTCAAGAAACCAAACAGTTAAGAGGGAGGGGGTAAGGTTGAGGGCAGCTCTTTGTACCTTCTCTTGTTTTCACGGAGGGACCAGGTGTGTGACAGTTTGCTTTCTGAGACTCCTGGTTTGGTTCTTCTCCCTGACTTTCTTTTTTAAAGTTTTTTTTTTTTTTTGATGTGGACCATTTTTAAAGTCTTTATTGAATTTATTACAGTATTGCTTCTGTTTTTATGTTTTGGGTTTTTTGCCATGAGGCATGTGGATCTTAGCTCCCTGACCAGGGATTGACCCCACACCCCCTGCATTGGAAGGCGAAATCTTCATCACTCGGTCACCAGGGAAGCCTGTCCCCCCATTTATTTAGATCTTCGCTTCCCTTCACCTTTAGTGTCTCTGCAGTGCTAAGTTGTGATTCCACTCGAGTAGCTGTTTTTCTTTTCCCCCCACTGCGTTACCCTGACCTGGCAGGGCGCCTGAGGGGGCCAGTTTGGAGGAGTGGAGGCCTACCTGAGGTGTCCCCTTGGGTTCACCTTTTGTCCCTTGCACTCACCTGCTGTTGGGAGAAGGGAGGCCTCTTCCGGCTTTGTTAGAGTTCTCAACTTGGCCCAGCATGCTTTCCTTTCCAGGATGCTCACTGGCAGTTTGGGGGTTCTTTTCTCAGGGTGTCTCGTCAGATGCCCTGTTGCTGCTTCCTTCTCTGTCTGCCCACATAGATGCTGATGCCCTGCAGGCCTTGTGGCTGTTGGTCTATTCTTGAACCTGCTTGCCTTTTGGGTTTGGGGGCTTCCTTGTCACCTAGTTTTTTTTGTATTGTCCATCAACTTTGGGTTTTGCTCTATATTATTTAGAGAGATTGTAAATTAGACTGCCATCACGCCTGTCTTCCCAGAATCCTCTTCTAAATAGACATTTCAGTTCAGTTCAGTTCAGTCGCTCAGTCATGTCCGACTCTTTGCGACCCCATGAATCACAGCACGCCAGGCCTTCCAGTCCATCACCAACTCCCGGAGTTCCCTCAAACTCATGTCCATCGAGTCGGTGATGCCATCCAGCCATCTCATTCTCTGTCTCCCCGTCTCCTCCCACCCCCAATTCTTCCTAGCATCAGACTCTTTTCCAGTGAGTCAATACTAAACATTTAAAACACTGCAAATAAGTGCCCCCTTAATGATGATCCCACCAGACAAAGCACAGAGGAAGGAAACTGCCTGTGAGGGTGAAACTGAAGGTGAGCAGGCAGGCTGATTACAGGCCGATTAGTTAACTCATTTTGCTTCATTTAGAGCAGAGCTTCCCCGCCAGGGCGCTGCAGAGGCTCCCGGGGCCGAGATAGCGATGCTTTCAGCCCTCGGCACTGTTGGAGGGACCCAGACGGCGGGACCCCTGCCTGCTGCCTCCAGCCTAAGCGGCTTCATCTCTTCACCCTCAGTGGGATACAGAAGTGTCATTTTGAGCCCTGCTGCTGCTGCTGCTAAGTCACTTCAGTCGTGTCCGACTCTGTGCTACCCCATAGATGGAAGCCTACCAGGCTCCCCCGTCCCTGGGATTCTCCAGGCAATAACACTGGAGTGGGTTGCCATTTCCTTCTCCAATGTGTGAAAGTGAAAAGTGAAAGTGAAGTCGCTCAGTCGTGTCCGACCCTTAGCGACCTCACGGACTGCAGCCTACCAGGCTCCTCCATTCATGGGATTTTCTAGGCAATAGTACTGGAGTGGCTTGCCATTGCCTTCTCCTTTGAGCCCTGCTTATAGATATATTTATTCATCAAACATTTCTTTTTTTCTTTAAATTCCCTTAACTTTTAATTTTGAAAAATTTCAACCCGACAGGAAAGGAGCAAGGTGAGTGTAGTGAACTTGGGTACACACAGCCTTTACCTAGATTCACCAGTTAATGTTTTGCACTTTTGTCTTTATTTTCACTCATTTTTCTTAATAGATAAAGGAATAAGCACATGTGATGTATCTATATATTTATGTATTTTTTTTGTCCTGTTAAAAGTTGTTCATTGTGATTCTTGATTCCTAAATCTGTCTACGTTTCTCCCCTAAGAAGAAGGGTGAACAGTGACATTACCACAGTATTATCATTACACCTGAGAAAATGGACAGTAATTCTACTATCTGATATGCTGTCCATATTCCCAACTGCCTCATTGTTCCTAAAATGTCGTTTTTAGCCATTTCTCCCCTGTGATTCAGGATCAGAAAGGTTTATGCTTCACGTTTGGTTGTCGGGTCATCAGACCATAGCCCAAATTCCATGCTGTGTGCTGTGGCAGATGCTGGGGACGTGGCAATCAGGTAGCCCCAGTTCCTTCTTTTAAGGAGCTTGTGGTCTAGAAGCAGCCAGGGTAAAATAAGAGCAGTGCAGAATTGGACTTCCTAGGGTCTTCATGCTAGTAGCTATATTCCTGAGAGTTTCAACTCACCTCTGTAACCAGTAGCATCCAGCTCGCTCCTGGTTTTCAAGTCCTCCATGCCTGCTCAGCTTCCTGGAATCTATGGGAATCCATTCATGTTTGGGCTCTGACATGTATACAGGCATCTTAAAGCCTTCCAGCGCACTGTCTTGATCCTCTTGACATTCTATTCTGCCAGGACGCTGGAGGCCCCAGAACACACTTTCCTTATATTTAGTGGTGTCTTCTATAGTTTCTCAATAACTTATCCCCAAGATGTGCAGTGAAATTGAACGCAGAGGAAAAATGTTTTAATCGAGTGAAGGCAAGCAGCGGTAATAGACAGCTTGAAGGGGCCTCGTTTTCTTTTTGCTTTGTCAACTCGCAGTCATTAACTGTCAAGGGGAAGTGACTCTGTTTTCTCAGCAGTGTGTTTTTGTTGGCCGGATCTTTGGGGACTCTTGTTGCATCAAGGCAGGAGTGCCGGTTGGAGCTTGCCAAAGGCAGTTTGAACCATAGTCGCTGAACCATAAGCCACCCCCCAGGGAGGGTTGTAATCCTGGATTTACAACTTGGTGGTGACCTATTAATAACCTCTCTATCACGTTCATGCTTTGACGCTGAAATTCCCGTCCCATAGCTGCCTCTGGAATTGTGTCGGCATCCCAGTTTGGGGGTCTTAAGCAGGAATTCCGACCAACGGCCTGGTGGTTAATGGAAGTGGATGAAGCAGGTCACCTGTGAGAGGACGAGGGCACGGGGCTCTGAAGAGGCAGCCGTGCCAGCCGCAGTGGCCTCAAGAGCGTGCGAGTTTGGTCAGACACTTGGAGTTTTCAAGAAAAGTCGGAAACATTGATTTGTAAGGGAAACATCTTGATTTCTAATTATTTGCACCTCATTAAAAAAAGACATCGTACACACACTCACACACTGCTCTGAGGGGCAACAAACAGAGCATGTCCACAAGCCGGGTGGTCCTTGCGTCTGGGGTGCATGGTAACCTTGGTGATCTTTGTCTCTCTCTGCTGTGTGGCCTCCATTGCTGTGTGTTGCTGTTGCCTTTTATTTTTTGCTTCAGTCACAGTCCCTGTCTCCTGCCTGTGGTCTCGAGAGGCTGGTGTTTGATGAGACGATTGTGCCTTGTTCAAGAGCCAGATCGAGTTTTCAGCTTGGTGTTCAGATGCAGGACGTCCCTCTCTCATACTGCTATGCCAGTAACAATAGCTCCTCCGTGGCCCATCAACATCCCCAGGCTCCACTCTGCCTCGTGGAAGAAAGAGGCCCTTTCCTGGCCTTTACCGCCCCGCCCCCCTCCCTCATATGCGGGTGTGAGATAATAACAGTGATTTAACACCCTTGTTCCCAAGTGTGCTTGAAGTGTTTTTCTAGGTTCTCAGTGGTCGTGCCGGCATTGCCATGAAGGCAGTGGGCGGATTTCATGAGCGGCACCCCTCTGAACCACGATGTTTGTCAAAGTAATAATAGTGGCTGGGCCTTGTTGTTCCCAGACACTATTTAATATACTGTATTTATATTTCCCAAGCAAATTTCCTTGGCTTTTCAGTTCCAGTTATGAGCTATTCACTTAATTAACCCTTGCAACCCTACTGTGTGGGCTGTTAAGCCCCTATTTTTGTTGGTTGGGAGTTTTTCTTTCCAAAGAGTTCTTTTTTAAAAAAATTATTGTTTTGAAATAATCCTAAATTTGCTGAAGAATTGCAAGAATTGTAAAAGAATTCTCATGTTCCCTTTAGCTAGGTTCAATTCAGTTCAGTCACTAACTCATGTCTGACTCTTTGTGACCCCATGGACTGCAGCCTACCAGGCTTCCATGTTCTTCACCATCTCCCAGAATCTTCTCAAACTCATGTCCTTTGAGTTGGTGATGCCATCCAACCATCTCATCCTTTGTCATCCCCTTCTCCTATCTTTAGTCTTTCCCAGCATCAGAGTCTTTTCCAGTGAGTCAGCTCTTCGTATCAGGTAGCCAAAGTTAGGTAGATTAACTAGGTATAAATATTTTGCCATATTTGAGATAGATTTATCTATTATCTCCATCTGCATTTACCCATATAAACTTTTTTTTCTGACCCATTTAAGAGTTAGTTGTGAACATTATAACTGTTTACCCTTAAATACTTGTATTTCCTGAGAATAAGGGCACTTTCTTACATCACTGCAGTGTGAAGATCAAATTCAGGAGATTTAACATGATGCAACATTATTAGGTAAAGTACAAGTCACATTCATTTTTCTCCAATTGGGTCAGTTAAGACCTTTGTGCCCATTTTCTTTGCCTGATTCAGGAACTGGTCCAGAACCAGCCATTGCATTGAATTGTCCCTTCGCTTTAATCGTGTTTAGTCTGGAACACTTCCATAGCTTCTTTGTTTTTCCTGACCTTGACTTTTTTTCATTCCTCTCCTGACGAGTTGCTTTGTAGGACGTTCCTCAGTTTGGGTTTGTCAGCTGTTTCCTGATGATTAGATTTGCGTTATGCATTTTTGACAGGACCTCACGGGTTTGAAATCCATTTCCTCCTGGCCTAATAAAGGGGCATGAACACACAGTAGACTTCTGGTCTTACAGATGGCAGAGCTTGATACCAAGAGGTGACAGTCAAGAGCAGAGGTAGGACTTGGTGGCCATGGAGGATTTCAACTCACAGATGTGCTTTCTTTGGTATATGATATATTTTTTAAAAATGTGAATTAGTGTTTTAAGACCTCTAGACTTCATAGAGAAATCCAGACTTGGAGCTGCTCTTTGAAGACTTTGACACTGGGGCTGCCCTCCCATGTGCTGGGTGTTGAGCTGTGATGTGCCCTTCATACAAGCATGTGCTCTCCACTGTGACCTTCACACGATGCCCGACTTGCATTGCTCCCAGCCTGATTCACTCCTTTGTGTTACTTGCCTGCCTCCGGTAGATCCATGACTCCAAAACCTTCGGGATAGTTACGTTCTCTCAGTATTCTGCTCCTATATGTCGTGTATATTCACCTTGGGGCCCATCAGGAAACAATTTTCCAGGTCACGTCTACTCTCCTTACCTAGTCTTACCTCTTTCGGGGAGGTTGACTTATTTGAACACCCATGCTTGTGCAGTGACTTTGTTTGCATTCACTCTTCATTAAGGTAGACTGGCATGTGGAAGACCTTTGGGTATTCCTGACTGGCTCCCATGGAAGCCCAATTCATAGAGAGACTCCTTTAGCTCCCAGTTAATGTAGGAACTGCTGCATCCCAAAGAGACCTGCATGAACCTGGGGAGACCACCCAAGTATTTTCTGAGGAGGTGACGTTGACTTGGTAATGCATTGAATTAGCTTGGCAACAGGCTGAAGTAAGAGGGCTGAATATTGATGCCTGACCTGGAAATCTGACCAGGAATGATTTGAGCATCACTCCAGGTTTTCCCTGCCTTTTTGCTTCCATGGAGAAAATAGACCTCTTTGGATTAGAATATGATGACAGTGGAGCCCTGGCTTACAATTTATGACTAATGATAATAGTGATAATAAAAATAACATCTAATTATTTAGTGCTAACTTTATAGTACTTATTATATACCAGGGATTGAACTTATGGCTATGACAATGAGAGCATGGAGTCTTAACCGCCTGAACCACCAGGGAATTCCCTGTGCCAGATACTCTCTCAGCTTTGATCCTTGGGTTGGGAAGATCCCTTGGAAAAGGGAAAGGCTACCCACTGGCCTGGAGAATTTGGACTGTATGGTCCATCGGGTCGCAAAGAGTCAGACATGACTAAGCGATTTTCACTTGCCAGCAAAAGGGATTTCATTTGGGAGTAGGCAGAGGATTTGGAATTCAGAATGTGTGAAATGTGGTGGACCATAGGCAACCCTGAAGAACTTGCTTTTATGGGGAAAAGGGGCATAGTTTGGAGGGGCTCTAATAATCAAAGAGTCAGTTGAAGGAATCTAGGAGTCCAAAATATCGAGTCTGATTGGCTGGGCTGTCATTGGGTGGAGAGAAGTTTTCTTCCTGCTGGATAGTAAAGTCGGCAACATCTTTTTGTTTGGAGTAGTTGATGTGTTCTGGGGAGCTTTCCCTATAGGCCTGTCCTGACTCTAATTTTTAAAGTCAGGTTTCTTTAATTTCACATTTCCCCCTTTTGATCAGTATCTTTTTTTTTCCCAAAAGAATTGCAGATCAAGAGTCAGGACATTTGTATGTAGTGGTTTGTCCCTCAGTGCCAGGTGGGACCTTTCCTAGTTGACATCTCCCACTTTGTAGGGAAAGGACACAAACCAGACACTTCATGAGGCCACATTTGAGGAACAAGGAAAGGTGATAGGGAGAACTTTCAGATGTTTCATATTTGGAATCTGCTTCATCAGTGCTGTAAGCACTAGAAATTGTCTTCAAACGCTGAGCTAATATAACCTTATTAGGCATCTCAATTTTACAAAAGTTCAAAAAACAGTAGGTGCAGAACTTAACAATAAGTATACTGTATAAGAGCAGAATTAAAAGCATTCCAAACCTAGTTTGCAAGATGGTTCTAAACCAGATCTGAAGGTAGTCAGCTGAACAAAGAGAGTGGATTGCCAGGTGAAATTTGTTGTAACCAAGGTACTTACTTTTAATTTTATGTAATTGGGTCTTTACTTCCCCAAGGCATTTATCCACATCCAAGAGGTGTTTGCTCTTGCACAGATACTTCCTTGCTTAGCAAGTATATAATCAAGGGCTGTGTCATTACCCAGTGAGTTAAGTGGCCATTGCTGAGCTGAAACTGTTGGTTGTGGAGTCCACTAACTCTCCTAATGTCAGGGAGAGGTTTTTTGAGTGATTGCTCTTGCTCACTTCGATTTGTGGGAAGAAAGCTCTCCCTATAGAGGCAAAGCCAGAATCACATATCCCTCTTGAAAGTTTTTGCTTAAGATGGTTATAGAGGTTTAATGGGATGCACCAACCTGAGGCTTCTGTTTGGTTATGTAGGAAGAACAGGACAGTGAATACAGCAAGGGCACACTGTCCTTGTATTCCCCAGTTGTCAAGGCAATGAGGTGCCCAAGCAGTAAGGGTATTCCGCAAACCTCTGCATATTAAGTTGTGACCAAGGGGTGCACATAAGGCATAAGTGGTGGTATCTGGTGGAGTCATTTCATTGGTGCACAGAGGCAATTACTTAACCAAGGCTCAGAAGTTATATTGTTATACCCTGAACAATTACCTCGATATATAGATATGTCAGCAAGTTTACAAATGACCTGACTTGCATTACCAACTCCACAGAGCCTTTCATACCAATATTTACTCATGGTTGGGTAAAACTGAAGTGAAGAATAATTTTAGGCAGACTTGGCATCCTGACTCAATGTGATGGGCCCGTGGAATAATTTGGTGAGAAAAGAGTGTCTTGAACCCCAGTGAAACGACCTATAGGGTGAACTGGAGGGTCATTGCTGTCTTGCAGAACTGAGGTTTCTGATGGAAAATCCAGTGATCAGAAAGTTTTCCCTGTTTTGTAAAGGGTTGGGAAATATGGATGAGGCCATTTCTCATGGAAAAGAGGGAGAAAGCAAGATGATAGACAGTATTGAAACAAAGTCATACAGGACTGGTCCAGACATCTTGGGAAAGCCATCAGCCTCAGATATCATCTGCTTCTGAGCCTAGTAAGCTTTCCCTTCAGGTTACTGGATGGTGTGTAGGTTTAATGGGGTTCATTGCTTTTTTTAGATGTGACACATGGATCCAGGGGGTCTACTCCCTGGTGTTTGGTACCGCAAGGGTTAGTCAACAGGGCTTGTTGGGACTCTTTAAGCAAGACTGGAGAGAGAGTCCTTTTGGAGGTGCTTTTTCAGTATACAAGATCTCTAGGCTGTAGGGTGTGACATCTGGGATCTTTGTCTTCCATGAATGCGCTGCAAAAAGAGTGCTCTACCAGTACTTGGTTATTTTGAATAGAAGCAGTTAGGCCTTTACAGCATAGAAAGAAATAAATGGTTTCCTTTACCATTTGTGGATCAAAATAAGCACCTCCAAAAGGAGACTCTCTTCATTCTTGTTAGAACAACCCCTATCAGGTCTAAGTGGCTGAGTACATTGTGCATCTTGTGGTTTCATCAAAGGGTGAGAGTTTATGATTCCTGAAGGGGGTAGGCCTAAGAGTCAGAAGGACAGCGGCGATGCTCTTGGCCAGGATAGCTTGAGAGCTTCTGCAGACTTCACCAGCTTATTTATTTTTCTCTTTTTTAAATAATTATTTATTTATTTTGGCTGTGCTGGGTCTTTATTGCTGCGTGGGCTTTTTTTCTCTAGTTCTGGTGAGTGGGGGCTACTGTCTGGCTTCCACGAGGAGACTCTTGTGGTGGTGGCTCCTCGTTGCGGATCATGGGCTCTGGGCACATGGGCTTCAGACATTGTGGGGCACAGGTGCAGTAGTAGTTGTGGCTCCTGGGCTCCAGAGCACAGGCTCAATAGTGTGGGGCACAGGCTTAGTTTCTCTGTGGCATGTGGGGTCTTCCTGGACCAGGGATCAAGCTCGAGTCTCCTGCATTGACAGGCAGATTCTCTACCACTGAGCCACCAAAAAAGTCACCAGTTTCTTCTTAATGACATCGTTAGTGTATTTGAGCAGCCCAGAGGATTGAGGACGATAAGCAAAAAAGTGTTGCAGAACTGGCCAGATGGCACAAACAGGCTATAGTATTTGGCTTATAAAGTGATTACTGAAGTTAAGGAGGGATTCCCCAGGTGGGAATGGTCTTTTCCAGCAGGACTTCAGACACAGCAAAAAGAGTAGCTTGTTAACAAAGGAAGGCTTCTGTCCTGTGAATAGTGTACAAACCATGGCCAGAGCCTAAAAGCCAGTTTCCAAAGCTGGAATGGTCCTGTGGGCCTTTTAAAGTGTCCAGGAGCAGGATAGCCAGATTTCCCTGAATTAGATGTTGGATGGGTAGGGCAAGCAAAACGAGTCCTTTCTGCAGCTTTATTGATATTTCCCCAACAGTATTGATGCATAAAAGCGATCTTTTATTGGTTGACCAGTGATTTCAGGGCAGGGACGGTGGGCAAAAATAGGATTGCTAAAGTCTTTGGTATGACCAAGTGGTTATTTTGGCCTGAGCCAGAACAGCTTTTTTTTTTTTTTAAATCAAGCCGGTAATTGTTGAATTTCCAATCTTGTTTTTCTTTTTCTGAAGCAAATGGTTGGTTTTCTGAAATCTGTTTTTCTAAGCTCTCATTGAGGAAAACTTCCCTTTAGATCATGAGAGAGGTTTGGCTGCGATTGGCTCCCTTTTATTGCTGAACTGTCAAGATAGTTTCCCTTACTAGTCTTTAGAGCGTACTTTAGAATGTCCTGGAATCTGAATAATAGCCAAAGCAGCAGGGACAATTATGGCAGCCAGTGGTTCTGAACATAAGAACTAGTCTTAACTTTATCTCCACTGGAAGTGAGGAAGCCATTTTGTTCCTATAGCATCTCGGCGTCTCCGGCAGCTCTGAAAGCATACTTGCTATCGGTATAAAGGTTGGCAGCCTTGCCCCAAGGCTAGTTTGCAGGCTTGAGTGAGCGCATATAATTGGCCTCTTGGGCCAAAGTAGCCAAGGGCAAGGGTGCCACTTGCCATTGTCAGGTTTGAAATCAGAACCAACAGTAAACTATGAGATGTCAGCATTACTCAGAGGAGTTTTTTGTAGGTCATGGCAGTCAGGTGGTGGGGAGGATTGCTTAGAAGGTGATTCATCAGTGTGAAACAGTTGTGGGGATTTCATCAGTAACAGAGGAGAAGAGTAGCAGGGTTATGGTTATTATAACGAGGGTTATATGAGGAGTGGTTAGTAAGAGAATCTCATGAGAGGTGAGATGGATAGCAGAAAGATGCTGTGCATGGTGAGAATTTAGAAAGGCCTCCACTGCCTGAGTTAGGAAAACGGGCAAAGGAGAGCCTACGACTGTTTCTTCAGTTGTTGTTTAGTCACGAAGTCGTGTCTCTTTGCAGCCCATGGTCTGTACCCTGCCAGGCTCCTCTGTCCATGGGATTTCCCAGGCAAGAATACTGGAGGGGGTTGCGATTTCCTCCTCCAGGGGATCTTCCCAACCCAAGGATCGAACTCACATCTCCTGCATTGCAGGTGGTTTCTCTACCACTGAGCCACCTGGAAACCCATTTCTTCAGTTAGTTCAGTCACTCAGTGGTGTCCAACTCTTTGCGACCCCATGAATCACAGCACGCCAGGCCTCCCTGTCCATCACCAATTCCCAGAGTTCACTCAAACTCATGTCCATCGAGTCAGTGATGCCATCCAGCCATCTCATTCTCTGTCGTCCCCTTCTCCTCCCGCCCCTGATCCTTACCAGCATCAGAGTCTTTTCCAGTGAGTCAACTCGTTGCATGAGGTGGCCAAAGTACTGGAGTTTCAGCTTTAGCATCAGTCCTTCCAGTGAACACCCAGGATTGATCTCCTTTAGAATGGACTGGTTAGATCTCCTTGCAGTCCAAGGGACTCTCAAGAGCCTTCTCCAGCACCACAGTTCAAAAGCATCAATTCTTTGGCGGCCTTAACCAAAAAGGCAGTGGCAGGGGATGGCTCTCAGGCAGGGGGAGTATCCTTGCGCTACAAGGTGTGGTTGTTGGCTGTGGTACCCTCTGGGCCAGTGGTGATCCTTGTGTTTTTGATCCCAGAACCATTCCCTTCTTTCTCACACATGACAAGGAAAGCTGGTAGTTGATATTTGGGATGCCTAAGAGCAGGAGTTTTCATTAAACTTTCCTTTAAGGCTTTAAAGGGTTTTTATCCTGTTTGCTCCTTAGAATCAAGTTGGGATTTTTTTTTTTCCCCTAGTAAAATGAACAGGGATTTGGTTGTAAGAATTTGGAATCCAGTTCTGACAATGGCAAGCCAGCCTGAGAAAGCCTCTTAACTGGCGTCTAGTTCTGGGTTGTGAGACACTCAGGACGCTATGAGCCTGGTCTAGATCTAGATTGTAGCCTTTGTTTCAATGTCAGGTGACCTTCCCAGGTGGCACTAGTGGTGAAGAATTGGCCTGCCAATGCATGAGATGCAGGTTCGATCCCTGGGTCAGGAAGATCCCTTGGTGGAAGAAATGGCAACCCACTGCAGTATTCTTGTCTGGGACATCCCATGGACAGAGGAGCCTGGTGGGCTATAGTCCATGGGGTCACAGAGAGTCAGACACGACTTCACAACTGAGCACACACAGATACCAATCTTGGGTTTGGACATACTGCAGTTTCTCTTGGCGACCTTGTGTCCTTTTAGAGCTAGAAGTCTTGGTGAATGGATGCTGTCTTCCTGTAAGGAGGCCTGGGAGGGAGAACAAAGCAGTTAAGTTGTCTGCCAAGGGCCACAGAGTAAAGCCTCTGGGAGGCCGTCTGTTATTCAGGTCAGCTTTCAGGACTTGTGAAAAGTAAGAAGGACTTTAAATAAAGCCTTGAGTCTTTGCTGTCCAAGTAAATTGTTTCCCCCCCTCTGTGAAAGCAAAAAGATACTGGCTGGCTTTGTCAACCAGATTAGGGAATGAAGGCACCTCGTAAATCAGCTACTGTAAAGAATTTGCTTCCGGTTAGGTTGGATCCCAGTAATGTATGAGAGTTAGGAACAACCGGGTGCCTAGGGCTGACCATGTCATTTATCACTTGGAAGTCTTGTTCAAATCTCCATCTTTAGCCACTGGATTTGTTCACAGATAAAACAGGTGTTAGCGCAAGGGACAGTAGGCCTTGGGCCTCCATTATTGGCCTAATGCTGTATTTGTTTAGTTGCTAGAATCCTGTCCAACTCTTTTGCAGCCCCAAGGGCTTTAGCCTGCCAGGCTCCTCTGTACTAGAGGGCCTCTTTATTTGTAGGGTGCTGGTTAATTTTGGGGAAAGGCTTTCCAGGCTCTCTTTGCATTTTGGTATGAGGTGCACTGTGGAGTCTGCCAGTATCTGTGCAGACTTTGCCCATGAGGAAGGTGGCAGCTGATCTAATAGGGATGAATGACTAGTGTTCGAGTTAGTTTTGCTAACAGAACAGATAAAAGATGTTTTATGATCATTTAATTTACCCAGGTGGCTATTTTGGTTGTTGCTGCTACTGCTGTAATCAGACTCTGGAATTATTTCCCCGTTTTGGAAGGAAGAACTAGCAGCATGGAATTTTTCTAGGAAATCTTGGCCCAACAGATGAATAGGAGCACAGGGACTAAGAAGAAAAGGAGGGGTGTCTCTCAGAAGGTCCAAACAGGAAGGAAAGGGTGTGGAACGAGAGTTGTTGAGAGTTACTGAGACCCTCCTGTCTGAACTGTTGAATGCCTCGAGGTGGGGCTGTTAACTGGCAGTGGGGTTGAGCGCCGGCACCTCCGTGGATGGGAAAAAACGCTCAAAGATTCATGCTCAGTCTGGAGAAGGGGATTCCCCAAGCCGATTAAGGGGAAGGATAGGGACAAGGCCGTGGGTTCTTGGGAGCCTTGTCACTGGGGATGGGCTTGGTTGAGGGTTGAAACCACCCGGAGCGCGTTAAGCTTGTCAGTCCTTCTTTCAGTCTCCTGGCCTCTTGCAGTAATGGCAAAACCAGGAAGGTTTTGGTTTTGTTTAGGGGTCTCCTTTGGTTGTAGTTGAAAATTTGCGAGTATTTGCATTTGCACCACACTTCTTTTTCTGCTCCCTACTTTCGCTTTTCACTTTCATGCATTGGAGAAGGAGATGGCAACCCTCTCCAGTATTCTTGACTGGAGAATCCCAGGGACGGGGGGCCTGGTGGGCTGCCGTCTATGGGGTCACAAAGAGTCGGACACGACTGAGGTGATAGCAGCAGCAGCAGCAGTTTCTGAAGTAGGTACTTTGGCCATCCCAGTTTGCAGGTGCTAAAACCAGAATCAGAGAGGTCAAGGGACTTGCCTAAGGTCACAGAGAAGCTGGGCCAGTATTCACATTAGGCCTCTCTGACCTCAAAGCAAACACTTTTAATGGCACTGAGGACTGAAGTGAGCAATGAGCTGCCTGCTTGATATATAAATGCACCAAGAGGGTAACTTTAAAAAGAGTTTTGAGTGAGTGAAATGACAGTCTGATATGATTCCGGCTATTAAGTTTGGAACCCTGTGATTTTCCTGTTGTACTCAGGATAATCTTGGGTGTGTGTCGTCTACAATTAATTACCTTCATGAGTTGCTGGAGTTGTTTGTGCTGTTTCTCTGGCTCTGGATATGAGTTTCGGGGGCCAGCATGCCATTCTCTGGGGGATTTACCAGGTGGCTAATGAGATTAGGTTTATAAAAGAAACAGTGAAGTGATGGGAACAGGGGCACGAGCCCTAAAAATCAAACAGGCTTTTTATGGCTCCCCCACGCCCTCCAGCTGGCAGGTGAGATGCTACAGAGCCCAGGTGAGAGAACAGTCAAGGAGCAATGCTGACTCCCTGGAACTTGAGTTCCCTGCAGCCCCGGCCCTGTCTTTTTGGTGAGTATAGCTGCAGAGAAAAGGGAAGTAGTCAGATATCTTGGGGTGAGAGAGACACTGTTTTCTGAAGAGTGTTCAAAGGAGATCCGTGCCCTTTTCTGGGCTCTTCATCTGATCGGGATGTGGTGGGAGTGCACAGGGCGGTGTGTGGTCCTTGGGCTCAAGTGTGACCTGGTGGTGTCCTGGAAACTGGTTAAAATGCATGTGCCAGGCCCACCCCAGGACCTGTCTGCCGGTGGCAGGGTCTGGGGGCCTGCTTCTTACTTTTCCCTTTTTTTCAAATCACAGACTATTAGGATGTGTCTCCTACAAACAGGACATTTCTCCTTCATAATCGTGCACAACAATCAAAATGGGAAGATCCACAGCCACGCATTCCTACCGTCGAGTCCTCCCCTCCTGTTCGGCTCTCACATTTTGCCTGTTCTGGCAGATTGATTATGTCCAGACTGACTTGTGTAGGGTTCTTCTGTCTGGAGCAGTTTCTCTCTTTCCTGTCCTGTCGTGACCTTGACATCTTTGACGGTTAGGGGCCAGTCTGCTTTCTTTGCTGTCCCCTCAGAGGTGCAGCTTCCGTGTCTCTGGTACTAATGCCACAGAGGCGGCGCGTGCTCTTCTCACAGCGTCAGTGCGAGGCTTCTAACTCTGATCCTCTGATTAAAGTCATGTCTGCCCCCTGCTCCGCTGTGAAGTTACCCTTTTCCCCTTTGCAATTAGTGTGTGCTTTGTGGGGCAGTAGTTAGAGCCTGAGTAAACATCACTTTATATTGGCGTGGCCAAAAAGTTCATTCGAGTTTTTTTTCCATACGATATAATGGAAGAACCCAAACACACTTTTTGGCCAACCCAATGGTGGGTCAGATGGTAAAGAATCTGCCCACAGTGTGGGAGACCCTGGTTCGATCCCTGGGTCAGGAAGATCCCCTGGATAAGGGAATAGCTACCCACTGCAGTATCCGTTCCTGGAGAATCCCGTGGACAGAGAAGCCTGGCGGGCTGTAGTCCACGCGGTCATGAAGAGTCAGACATGACTGAGTGACTAACACCATGCACACCTAATACATTAAATGCTCTATTTATTCATTTTTGTATTCCTGGGTTCCTGTTTCATTTAGTAGCTCACAGTCTCTTACCATCACTATTTAGATGTTCAACTTGCCCCAGATTTGTCCAGTGGGAACGCTTCTGGACTGGCATCCAGGCCCTTCTGAAATGACCCCATGAGCTTACACCAACATCTTGAATTCCAGTCCAACACCATGGTGTTGACTTCTGGGTTTCTCCCTGCACATATTTGTCGCTCCCTCCTTGGACAGCAGAAAGCCTGGCTCCCGTTGTCTGCTATGTATTGAGGTATTTGCCCACCCCCCCTTTTTTAAAGACTCACAATCTTGTTTAAGAAACAAAATAGAACTTGTGACTGTACTGGGTCTTCCTGGCGGCTCGTGCGCTTTCTCTTGCTGTGACGTGTGGTGGGCTTCTCTAGTTACGCAGCATGGGCTCTACAGTGTGCGGGCTCAGTAGTGCCAGCGCATGGGCTTAGTATAGTAGCCCCATGGCAGGTGGGATCTTCATTCCCTGACCAAGGATTGAACCCATGTCCCCTCCATTGAAAGGCGGGTTCATAAGCACTGTATCACCAGGGAAGTCCCTTTCCCACTCGTCTTCTCTCTCAGTGGCCTTCACTGAACAGGAAGGAGCGAGCGGGGCTGGGGGAGACCTGCCCTCTGAAGAGGCTCCTCCAGCCGATTCTGCTCTAGGAGATCTTCCTTCCTCTGACCATGTTGCCAGAACCCTGGCCTAGCGCTTGAGGGTGTGGACTTTGAAGTTGCCCAGATGCCAGTCTCAACTCCACTCCCGAGTGACCTGGACCAGCCAGCCACCAGCCATCTAGTGTGGACCATGGTGATGCATACTTCATGGTTACAGGGACTGAAAAGAGCTAGGGAAGCTCCGGCTGCTCCTCTGCGGGTCTCACTAGGGGACACCAGCCCCAGCCAGGGGTAGTAAAGGCTTAGACTTGCACCTGGAGATTGTAGGGGTGAGTGGGGGCAGGAAGGAGGGTGGTCACAAACCCTGGAAGGTGGACTCGGGGTCAACCGGCAGAGCTGAGAGAGAAGACGGCCTCCAGGGAGACTCCTGCAGAAGTCATAGGCAATCACCAGGGAGCTGGAGTGGGTGGGAGAGCCCGGCTGGTATGGGCGCCAGTGAGGAGCTGGTGGCCACATCCCAGGGTGGGGGTGGGTTCTGCGTCAGCCCATCCCCTGAGCCATGGGATGGGGTCAGTAGCCCTCGGGAGAGTATGGGGCAGGCTCCCCCTACCCCCCGCTGTGGCCTGGGGGTCGTGGTCTGAAGGCATCCTCTGCTTCCTCCCCTGCCCCTCACTGCCTGGGTGATGGTTGACTGTGTGTGCCAAGTCGCTTCAGTCATGTCCCATTCTTGGTGAACCCATGGACTGTAGCCTGCCAGGCTCCTTTGTCCATGGGATTCTCCAGGCTGGGTTTTATTGCTTCAGACCTCTTGTGCTTTTTTCCTGTGGAGAGAGGAGTGGTCTGGTTCTGACTTGGAGTCACTTCCTGGCTTGTAAGCCTAGCCCGGCCTCTTGCCCACCTGTTACTTGTCCGCGCGTCCCCTTGGAGGGGTGTGTGTGTGTCTGTGGATGGATGAGAGCCTGCCTGACCCACTCCCCGGCTCTCCTCGCCCTTCAGTGCTGGGCCAGCCTCAGCTTCTAGTCACTCTCACGGTGAAGTTAGCGAAAGAGGATGTGAACACAGAAATGCCCTGCGAAAGACGGTGCGGAAATACATGTGCTCGTTTCAACAACAGGGCTGAGGTTGTGTTCCCTCCAAAAGGAGGTGGGACTGGAGTTGGAGGTCTGAGGAACACACACAGTTTTGGAAAAACGTGTGTTTGTGTGTTACTTTGCAGTGAGCTTGGGGGCGACTGTGAACACCACAGAGGTGGGGGATTTATGCCTCCCTTCCTGTCTTTTGTTGCTGCCAGCTTGGGACATCATTTTCGGATAGCTTGGTTGCTGAGCCACATTCTTCTAGTAATCGGGTGTGGTTATGGGTTGGTACCTAGCAGACCAGTCCGTTCTTTGCTACCCTGGGGCCTGCATCTGGCCCGGGGAAGGCAGAATTCCTGTTGCTGCTTTTCTCTGTAATGCTTTGATGCCTGCAAATTACCAAATGCACTCAACAGGTTCGTTGGTTTTGTTTTGAGTAATTACCCTTTGAGTGGTGCTGTCTAGGACTGCCAGTTGTTTGTTCCCGGGGCAGGCATAATTGCTTTGACTTACACACATTAATTATTGCAGTCATTGGAGGCTGTTCGAGAGGTACTTTCCCCCTCCTTGATGGTTTGCTTCCTTTCCTGATGCCTTAAAAGAAAACTGCAGGGTGGCCCACAGTCATATTTGAGGCTGGGAGTGGGAGCTGGCAGGGCTGTTTGGAATTCTAGAGATGAGCCCCAAACACATCTGTGTGTCAGCGGCCGCCACCCCAGTCCTTGGTCCTGGCCGTCATCATCTCTTCCCTGGAGGGAGAAACACAGCAGCCGCCTTCTGTCTGACACTTGTCCCTTTCTACCCTACTGTTTGTTTCTCCCACGTAGCCTGCCATTCCCCTGCTGACCGTCACCTTCTCTTGGCTGCCCTTGTGGCTTAGCCTGAGGTTCACACCGCAAGGTCCCTCATGATTCCTCACCTGCTCCAGCCTTCTTGGCTTTCCCGAGTTCCAGGAACAGGCCAGGCACTGGCCTTGGGGCTTTTCCTTGGTTTGTTTCTCTGCCCAGAACGTCACTGCTCCACCTGTGGTCCAAGGTCTGGTAACACCTGCGTCTTTAGAGGACCTGGTTGAAACACCTTCTCAGGCTCCACCCAGACAAGCTGAGTCAGAATCTGGATTTTTGCAAGGTCTCCAGGGGCCACCTCCCCGCCACTGTCACACAGTCCACTTCCTTGAGGTCTTGCCTCTTCGTCACCTTTTAGAAAGCCCTTCTCAGATGACCCTACCTAAAATACCCTTTGTATCTTTTTCTCTTGCTTCTTTTATTTTTACATTAGCAGGCTTTGGGGAGCAGTTTTAGACTGACGGGAATGTGAACAGAAAGCCCAGAGGTTCCCACATACACCCGTGCCCTCCTCCCCAGGCTCCTCTGTTATTAGCATCTTGGGTTGAGTTGGCTGCTTTTGTTACAGTCGCTGAGCAGTGTGGATCCTTCATTACCAATCAGAGTCCGTGTTTACACTGGGGGTCGCTCTCGGTGGCAGACACTCTGTGGGTTTGGACAGATGGTGCTGCGGGTCTGCTGTCACACCGTCGTACAGGCCAGTTTCATCGTCCTGAAAGTCTTCTGTGCTTCCCCCCGTTCATCCCTGTCTTTGAATCCCCATCAGCCACTTCTGTGATCTTTTCACTGTCTCAGGTTTTGCCTTTCTCAGAGTGTCATATAGTTGGAATCATGAAGTTAGTAACTTTTCAAATTGGCTTCTTTCACTTAGCAGTATGCATTTCAGTTTCCTCTATGTCTCTCTGTAACTTGATAGCTCATTTCTTTTCATTGCTGAATAATATTCCACTGTCTGGATAGACCATTTGTTTATCCATTCACCTGTCAGAGGGCATCTTGATTACCTCCCGGTTTTGGAAATTATGAAAAAAACTGCTAAATCTTGTGTGCAAGGTTTTGCGGGGATATGCATTCTTAACTTCTGTGGGTAGACACCAAGCAGTGTCATTTCTGGATCATATGGTAAGAGTGTGTTTAGTTTTGTGAGAAGCTGCCAGGCTGTCTTCCAGCGTGGTTGTCAGCATTTTGCATTCCCACCAGCAATGAATGACGGTTCCTGTTGCCCCACAGCCTCGCCAGCATTTGCAGTTGCTGGTGTTCTGGGTCTTAGCTGTTCTGCCAGGTGTGGCTTTAACTCCTGATAATTCTCCTTGTTCTCCAAAGTCTGTGCCTTGGCTGGTTTGCCCACCTCCCCTTTGTGACCGCCACTTCTGTGAGTGTGGAGGCTTAGTCTTTCTTGCTCCCTCCTCCATTTCTGGTACGCAGTGGGTTTCAGGAAAGCCTCTGTTGAATAAATTGTATACCTCCTGCAACAACCCGGTGAGGCTCTCAGTATTCTTCCGTTGTTGAGGTGAGTAGTCAGAGTTGCAGAGAGAGACACCACCCTTGCACACGCTTGTCTAGAGGAGAAGTCGCCCAGACTGCAGGGCTCTGACAGATGAGGGACTCAGGGTCGGGAATGAGTCACCTTGGGCACATTCTTTGTCCTGCTTGTCATTCTTACCTCCCTGTTCCTTGGCCTGAATTTGAGGATCAAAATACCTGATAGAATAGTTCTAAGGGTTAAATGAATATAATAAGTAAAGCTATATTATCAGGTGTGTAACAAAGTAACCCAAAGTTTAGTAGATTAAAACAATACGTTCATTTATTTAAAACAATTAAGAAATATATTTATTTGTCTGCACTGAGTCTCAGTTGCAGCATGTGGGATCTTTTGTTGTGACATACGAACTCTTTAGTTGCAGCATGTGGGGTCTAGCTGCCTGACCAGGGATGGAACCTGAGCCCCCTATGTTGAGAGCGTGGAGTCTTAGCCACTGGACCACCAGGGAAGTTCTCAACAACCTAATTATTATCTCATGGTTACTGTGGGTCAAGAATCTGGACATGGCTTAGCTGGTGCCTCTTACTCAAGGTCTAATGATGTTGTAGTCAGGACACTGGGTGGAGTTGTGTTCTTTCAAGGCTCCACTGGGCTTGGAAAACCTGCCTCTTAAGTTTACTCAGGTGGCTGATGGCAGACTCCTTCCTCACTGCGTGGTCCTCTTTCAGCCTGCCCGGGTGTCCTCAGGACGGGGAGCTGGTGACCAGAGGGGAGAGGAGGGAGGAGGGGAGAGGAGGAAGGAGGGGGAGGAAGGAGGAGGGGAGAGGAGGGAGGGCGGGAACGCGCAGAAGCTGGAGGGCATCCCGGCTAGCTTCCATAATCTCTTTTTTCCTCTACATCAGTATTATATCTATTTATTTATTTTTGGCAGTAGTAGTAAAGAACCTGCCTGCCAATGCTGAAGTTCTAGTAGTCAAGGGTTCAATCCCTGGGTGAGGAAGATCCCCTGGAGGAGGGCATGGCTACCCACTCCAGTATTCTTGCCTGGAGAATCCCACGGACAGAGGAGCCTGGTAGGCCGCAGTCCATAGGGTTGCAAAGAGTCGGACACGACCGAAGTGACTTAGCAGGCGTGCATATTTATTTATTTATTTTCTTTTACATATTTTTAAAAGTTTATTTATTTTTTAATGGAAGGATGATTGCGTAACAGAGTTTTGGTGATTTCTGCCAAACATCAACATGAATCAGCCGTCAGTATGCACGTCCCCTCCCTCCGGAACCACCTTCCCATCTTTCTCCTGTTCTCAGCCCTCTAGGTTGATACCGAGCTCCAGTTAGAGTTCCCTGAGTCATCCAGCAAATTCCCATTGTCTTTGTATTTTACGTATGGTGGTGTAGGCTTCCATGTTACTCTCTCCATACATCTTCCCCTCTGCATATTTATTTTTTAATCAGAGGATAATTGCTTTACAGTGTTGTGTTAGTTTCTGCTGCACAACAGCATGAATCAGCTGTAAGTGTACATATATCCCCCCGCATGAGCCTCCCTCATAGTTTTTAATAACTGATCTCACAGCTGACAGCCCATTCCTTCTGCTATTGGAAATGAGTAGTAAGACCCATCCGAGCTCAGTTCAAGGAGTGTAACGTTATTACACATGGTCGCTAACACTGGGGTCTCTGGGGGACAGTTCAGAGCTGGCTCGCCACAGCAGTGTGCGGGACAGCGCTTGGTGCCTGGTGAGCACCCCGTGAGGGTTTCGATGCTGCTGCTGCCACCACCCCCACTGTGCCCGCCCCCCTGTTGCTTCCACCATCACCGCCGCGGTGGCAGCGAGGAGTTGGTCAGAACTGGCGCTGAGAGCTGCGCCCAGCTTTGTCTGCCTCTGGACGTTTCCAGTTTCCTCTGCTGCCTCCTCCAGTTGGTTGTCTGCTCTGTGTCGGTTGCCTGAATGAACATTACGCGCGGGCGCGCACACACACACACACCAGCCTTTGTTCAGTGGATGCTTTTTGATGACCATGCTGGTAAAACCCCGCTCAGGGTAACCTGTGCTGGTCGTGAGAACAGAGTCCCCCTTTGTGCATCCTGGGAAAAACACACTCTTTAAAGCACAGTCATTGTCGGGAACCCAGGTTTTGTGTGATTTCGGTCTAACGCATATTCCTAAAGAAAAAGAGGAATGGCTGTGAGTGAGTGCCTCCGGGTGTGGCTCACTGACTTTATACCCACTGTCTCAGGTTGCCTCAGCCCTGCAAGGCTCCTCACCTCCTACTTGGGAACTGAGGAGTCCTGGGCTCAGAGAACTGTGGGCCCCCATCTGGGAGGGACAGGACGGGTATGTGAACCCAGACGTGGGTAACTCTCAAGCCAGACAACCTGCTTCCTCTTTGGCTTTATGCGTATAAAGGATCCAGTGTTTTACCATAAAAGCCTGCCAGGGTATAAGTCCAATACTGATTGAACAAACTAAAAGCCTGAAGCAATTGGAAACAGTGGGTATTTGGTTACTTTTTTAGGTGTGATGCTGGTGAGGGGATTAGATTCAAATAAAGACTCCATACCACTGACAGGTAAATCCTGACATTTTTATGGATGGTGTTCTGTGTCTGAGATTGACTTCAGAATAAGTTGGCGAGGGGGCTGTGGGTGTATGTGTGCGTGTGCTCAGCTGGGTCCAACTTTTTGTGACCGTGTGGACTGTAGCCCGACAGCCTCCTCTGTCCAGGGAATTTTCCAGGCAAGAATACAGTGAGTTGCCATTTCCTACTCCAGGGGATCTTCCCAACCCAGGGATTGAACCCACAGCTCTTGTATCTCCTGTACTGGCAAGCGGGTTCTTTCCCACTGAGCTACCTGGAAAGCCCTGGGGCTGTGGGTAGGTGAGGCTTGAAAAGAAACAAGACTAGGTGTGAGTTGGAGAGCTGGGTGGTGGGTCCATGGAAAGCTGGCTAAGGCTAACCAGGAACCCAGAGTCTGGTTAGCTCCTGGAGACAGTCTTATGCATGGCTGGAATAGAACCTTACTTTACTTTTCAATTGCAGCAGCCCGTACCTATTCAGAAGGAAAAATTAAATTGAAAGAATTGGGGGAATAAGTGAAGCTCAGAGAGGCCAGGGAATTTTGTCCTTTTTATTTGTTTGTTCTTGTGTTTTCAGCACCTCGATCAATGCCTGGCAGTCAGTAAACACCTGCTGAATGAATGAGAGAATTGATCCCTTTTTGTAGCCAACACTCTGGCCTCCATCTGGCTGATGCTTTGGTTAAACTAGCGATGCGTTCAGTAGTGGTTAAATCCACTTGTCTGGCCATGTTCGCACCCTGCTCTATTCTGTTTGGATTTTAAGGCATCTTATGCTCTGGATGTGAGCAGTCAATTTCCAGACAATTAAGGGGTAATAAAACAGTTGCATCTAGAATGGAACATAAGCTGATTTTTAAATTTTTTATTTTATTTTTTACAATTTTCTTTCTTTTTGGCTTTGTTGGGTCTTCATTGCTGTGAGGGAGCTTTCTCTGGTTGCGGCAAGCGGGGGGCTGCTCTCTAGCTGTGGTGTGTAGGCTTCTCATTGCGGTAGCTTCTCTTAAGACACACTGGCTTAGTTGCCCTGCGACGTGTGGAATCTTCCTGGACCAGGGTTTGAACCTGTGTCCCCTGCATTGGCAGGCAGGTTCTCAACCACTGGACCACTAGGGAAGTCTTAAGCTGGTTTTCGATTCTGCAGTTGTGTCAGGATATCAGGAAGGAAAGTTCAGGCCTCCTTTGAATTCCGCAGTCCTCGCTGTCCTGAAGTTGCACGGGACTGCTGCAGTGTGCGGGCCTCTGCGTGCTGGGAGGCGGAGCAAGCCAGGCTCGGCCATCCTCCTTGTGCTGATGTCCTTGTGTGATGCTTGTTTATGCCTCACAAGTCTTTTGGAGCCACGTCCCAAACTGAGTTTTGAATTGGCGTCTCCTTTCATCAGAGCCACATTCAAAGCTGCACCCCTGTCGACAGTAACATTTGCTTGATCGTCTTTCTTAAAAGGAGATAAATCATAGAGACCTCAAGTAGAATGGTGGCTGCCAGGGGCTGTCGGGGTTGAGTGGGAATGGAGGGTTACTGTTTAATGGCTGTGGAGTTTTTGTTTTTCAGATGAAAAATGTTCCAGAGGTGGGTGGTGCTGATGGGGGCACTGAAGTGTGAAGGTCCTTAACTCCACAGCACCGTATACTTTAAAGGTGGTTAGGATGGTAAAGTTTATGTCTTGTGTACTTTATCACAATTAAAAATTGAAGAGAGGGAACAGCGGACAAACCGAGTCTGCTCTGTCAGATGCTCGCTTTGTTAATGTAACTCTTTTCTGTCTCCCCCCGCCCCACCCCTCCGCAGTTGGCACGCCCGTGGCTGCGTGATGTCCTTTTCAGGTGCCCGTGTGAGATTTTTGTGTGAACAATGAAAGGTCATTTCCCCAAGAAGAATCCTCATAAGTGAGTTTCTGGGTCATGGGACAGCTTTCTAAAAAGCTGTTTTACTGTTTTCCAGAGTCACCAAACTTTTGTGTATTCCTGCACAGTGGAATTAAGAGTTTTAGTTGCTTCAAGATTCCCCCCGGTACTTGATGTTGTCATTTGATTTTTTAAAGCTGTTTTAATAGATTCATAGTGCTGTTTCATGGATTTTGATTCTGTTTACCGAATGAGTAATGAAGATTGACAGCTTTTCAGGTGCTTATTTACTGTTTATCTTCTTTGGTGACTTGTTCAGGTCTTTTGCCCTTCTCTCCTTCATCTGGTTCGTTATGTTTTGTTTGTTTGTTCTGAGAGTTCTTTCAGATAGGAGTCCTTTATCTGATTTGTGAATACTTTCTTCCCATCTGTAGCTTGTCTCCTGCTCTTAACAATGACTTTCACAGAGCAAATCAAGTTTAACTTTTTTTTTTTTTTCTCCCTGTTATGGCTCATGCTTTTGGTGTTAAAAGAAAGAACTCTTGCCTAACCCCACTTTAAGCATGAAGACTTTCTCAAGTTGTATACTTTTATGTTTTACATTTATATGCCTTCCAGTTTGAGTTAATATTTGTATAAGGTGTGAAGTATTAGTTGAAGTTTATTTTTTGGTGTATGAATAGCCAGCTGTTCCCAAACTGTTGAAAAGGTCATTCTTGTTTCTGAATTGCCTTTGTACCTCGGTCAAAAATTATTTGGCCATATCTGTGTGAATTTATTTCTGGACTCTGTTCTGTTGATCTGTGTCTTTCCTTTGCCTGTGTTTCATTCCTTGATTAAAGCTTTATAGAAAGTCTTAGAATAGTGTGAGTCCTTTGAATTTTCACAATGATTTTGGCTTCTGTAGTTTCTTTGCCTTTCTATGTGAATTTTAGAATCAGCTAATGTATATGTGTAAGATATCCTCCTGGGATTTTTGTTGTACTTGCATTCAATCCATAGATCAATTTGTGGATGGATATCTTACATCTTAACGGTTTTGCGTCTTCCAGCCTATGAACCTGTTATTTACATCCATGCAGTTCTGTTTTCATTTCTTACACCAGTGTTTTATGGTTTTTAGCACCCAGATCCTGGACATATTTTTATTGGACTTACACCTGTGTATGTCATCCTTTATTTTTAAAACAACAGCAGCAAACTAACTTCACTGGGTGGAGCCTCCAGTGCGGTGCTGAGTAGGAGAGGGAGCTGAGAGAGGCTTCCTGGCTTGTCCTTAGCTGCATGGGGAAACCACTCAGTCTCAGCACTGAGTGTGGTGTTGGCTGTACAATTGCTCTTGTGCTTTGCAGGTCTGCTCTTAGTCTTCACATATTGGTTTTGCTAGTCTGCTAGTGAAGTGTGTGATGGCATATTAAACATTTCTTTCTCTTGATTTCGTCGTTCAGAAACAAGCTCTGTTAATACTGTGCAGTGTGTATATTCCTTCCTTCCATTGTGTCTTATTTATGGCACACAGGTCTTTGTTGTATCATGTGGAATCTTTTGTTGTGGCTCATGGACTCTCTAGCTGTGGCGTGCGGGCTTCAGTATTTGTGGTACTCAGGCTTAGTTGCTCCATAACCTGTGGGATCTTAGTTCTCCGACCAGGGATTGAACCCACTTCCCCTGTATTGCAAGGCAGATTCTTTACCACTGGACCACCAGGGAAGCCCCAATATCATGGCATGTACATTTCTAATGCAAATGAAAAGTGAAAGTTGTTCAGTTGTGTCTCTTTGTGACCCCATGGACCATAGCCTGCCAGGCTCCTCTGTCCATGGAATTCTCTAGGCAAGAATACTGGAGTGGGTTGCTGTTTCCTTCTCCAGGGGATCTTCCCGACCCAGGGATCAAAACCAGGTCTCCCACATTGCAGGTGGATTCTTTGACATCTGATGCAAATATATGCCAGTAAATTTACCTGAGGGGTTAGAGTAAGCATACTTTCTTTGCTCTCTGCTGCATTCACGTCATCCTATGTCGTAAATGTATATCCACGTTAATAGACATGTATATTCGTTAGAGTGTCCCTGGTGTCTTATGGTGAAGAATCTGCCTGCCAGTGCAGGAGACATGGGTTCGATACCTGGGTCGGAAAGATCCCTTGGAGAAGAAAATGGTAACCCACTCCAGTGTTCTTGCCTGGGAAGAATTGTCTCCTCCTGGAAAGAGGAGTCTCGAGGGGTACAGTCCATGGGGTTGCAAAGAGTTGGACACGACATAGCAACTAAACAACAACAAACAACAACAATGATATCACAACAAACAAACAGTGTCCTATTATAGATGGATAAACCATATCAATCTCTTCACTTTCCCAATGTCAGCAGTTAATTTGTAACCAATTTCTTTCTGGTAACATTCACAACATCCGCATGTATATGTTTTGAGACTTCGCTTCTTATTTCCTGAGCATAGTTTCCTAGAAGTGGAACTGTTGGCTCAAAAGATATACAGTTCTTGAGGCTGTTGATTCATATTTAGAAAAAGCTCACCTCAGAGCCCCTGTTTCCTTTTGTGAGCTGTCTGCTGATGGGCAGCAGAGGCTTGAGCTGTGTAACCCTAGGACAGTCCCTTAACCTCTGAGCAAAGCTGGTGAGTCAGGAGAACCCTGTTCACGTTTGCACAGCAGGCCGACCAGCCAGGAGATTCTGCAGACACATGCTCATCCTTCCTCATTTCCCAGTGGACTCACTCTAAGGCTTTACGTTTTCAACTTTGTCCTGTTCATTTAATTCCCTGAATTTTTATGATCCCAGCAAGAGATTTTGGAGTTAAAGGACATGGGTTTGAATGCCAGGTGTATTTATGTTGTTTGACTCTCTGGGTCTCAGTTTTCCCATCTGCAAAATGGGCACAGTACAACCAACCTCATGAGGCATTGTTGATGACTCAGCAAGAGCAAGTGTGTGGTTGAGAGGAGAAGGACATGGACTTGGAGATACTTGAGTGTGAATGGTGGCCTTGCCTAGTATAGCAGTGTGAATTATTTTTTATTGACCGCTGAACCACTTTGAGCTTCAGTTCCTTCAGCTGTAGAAATGAAAGTAATAAAAGTCGGAGACAGTAACCCCTCTTCCAGGGCTGTTGTGCAGGTTGAATGAGAGCAGGTCATGTCTGCAACCTCTTGAATGTTAAGAGCCCCTCTCGGAGGTGAGTACTCTTGTGTTGCAGGTTCAGTTCAGTCACTCAGTCCTGTCTGACTCTTTGCGACCCCATGAACTGCAGCACGCCAGGCTTCCCTGTCCTTCACCAACTCCTGGAGCCTGCTCAAACTCGTGTCCATCGAGTTGGTGATATCCAACCATCTCATCCTCTGTCATCCCCTTCTCCTCCTGGGAAAGACTGGAGGAGTCTTTCCCAGCATGAGGGTCTTTTCCAAAGAGTCAGTTCTTTGCATCAGGTGGGCAAAGTATTGGAGCTTCAGCTTCAGTATCAGTCCTTCCAATGACTATTCAGGAATGATTTCCTTTAGGATGGACTGGTTGGATCTCCATGCAGTCCAAGGGACTCTCAGAGGTCTTCTTCAACACAACAGTTCAAACGCATCAATTCTTTGGTGCTCAGCTTTCTTAATGGTCCAACTCTCACACTGATAGTTCTGGAAACACCATAGCTTTGACTAGGCAGACTTTTATTGGCAAATTAATGTCTCTGCTTTTTAATATACTGTCTAGGGCCGTCCTAGCTTTTCTTCCAAGGAGCAAGCATCTTTTAATTTCATGGCTGCAGTCACCATCTGCAGTGATTTTGGAGGCCCCCCCCCAAATAAAGTCTGTCATTCTTTTCATTGTTTCCCCATCTATTTGCCATGAAGTGATGGGGCCAGATGCCATGATCTTAGTTTTCTGAATGTTGAGTTCTAAGCCAACTTTTTCACTCTTCTCTTTCACTTTCAGCAGGAGGTTCTTTAGTTCCTCTTTGGTTTCTGCCATAAGGGTGGTGTCATCTGCATATCTGAGGTTATTGATATTTCTCCTGGCAGTCTTGATTCCAGCTTGTGCTTCATCTAGCGAGGCATTTCTCATGATGTACTCTGCATATAAGTTAAATAAGCAGGGTGACAATATACAACCTTGACATACTCCTTTCCCTGTTTGGAACCAGTCTGTTGTTCCATGTCTGGTTCTAACTGTTGGTTCTTGACCTGCATACAGATTTCTCAGGAGGCAGGTAGGTGGTCTCGTATTCCCATCTCTTGAAGAATTTCCCACAGTTTGTTGTGATCCACAGTGTCAAAGGCTTTGGTATAGTCATTAAAGTAGAAGTAGATGTTTTCTGGAACTCTCTTGCTTTTTTGATGATCCAATGGATGCTGGCAATTTGATCTCTGGTTCCTCTGGCTTTTCTAAATCCAGCTTCAGCATCTGGAAGTTTACCGTTCACATACTATTGAATCCTGGCTTAGAGAATGTTGAGCATTACTTTGCTAGCGTGTGTGCAATTGTGCAGTAGTTTGAACATTCTTGGGCATTGCCTTTCTTTGGTATTGAAATGAAAACTGACCCTTTCCAGTCCTGTGACCACTGCTGAGTTTTCCAAATTTGCTGGCATATTGAGTGCAGCACTTTCACAGCATCATCTTTTAGGATTTGAAATAGCTCAACTGGAATTCCATCACCCCCACTAGCTTTGTTCATCATGCTGCTTCCTAAGGCCCACTTGACTTCACATACCAGGATGTCTGGCTGTAGGTGAGTGATCACACCATTGTGGTTATCTGGGTCATTGAGATCTTTTTTGTATAGTTTTCTGTGTATTCTTGCCACCTCTTCTTAATATATTCTGCTTCTGTTAGGTCCATACAATTTCTGTCCTTTATTGAGCCCATCTTTGCATGAAATGTTCCCTTGGTATCTCTAATTATCTTGAAGAGATCTTTAGTCTTTCCCATTTTATTGTTTTCCTCTGTTTCTTTGCATTGATCACTGAGGAAGGCCTTCTTTTCTCTCCTTGCTATTCTTTGGAACTCTGCATTCAGATGGGTATATCTTTCCTTTTCTCCTTTGCCTTTAGCTTCTCTTCTTTTCTCAGCTATCTGTAAGGCCTCCTCAGACAACCATTTTGCCTTTTTGCATTTCTTTTTCTTGGGGGTGGTCTTGTTCACTGCCTCCTATACAATGTCACAAACCTCTGTCCATAGTTCTTCTGGAACTCCATCTGTCAGATCTAATCCCTTGAATCTGTTTGTCACTTCTAGTGTATAATCGTAAGGGATTTGATTTATGTCATACCTGAATGGTCTAGTGGTTTTTCCTACTTTCTTCAATTTAAGTCTGAATTTTGCAATAAGGAGTTCATGATCTGTGCCATAGTCACTCCCAGGCTTGTTTTTGCTGACTGTGTAGAGCTTCTCTTTCTTTGGCTGTGAAGAATCAATCTGATTTCAGTATTGACCATCTGGTGATGTCCATGTGTAGAGTTATCTCTTGTGGTATTGGAAGAGGGTGTTTGCTTTGATCAGTGTGTTTTCTTGGCAAAACTCTGTTAGCCTTTGCCCTGCTTCATTTTGTACAGGTAGAAAATGTGTTGCGGCTAGGAAACCTGTGTTGCAGGTAGAAAAGCGTATTTCCTATTTTTTATGGAGGGAGCTTCTGAATGAAGTTTTCCCTGTAGGAGGTCTTGGCACTGTGCTGCCTCTCACATCTTAACTGGCATGGAGGGATTTCAAGGGGGTAGAAACATCACAAATGCCCATCTCTGCCACACCCACGTGGGCAGTGCTTTTCTATCAGAGACGTGGTTCTCTTGTCCTAAGGTTTCTCTCCCATTCCTAGAGGGCCGTGCCCAGTATGAAAATGCAGCATTTCACAAACTATTAGGTTTAAGGAGTTAATAGACGGTCATTGTACATAAATATAGTGAAGGCTCTGAGAAGCCCTAGGGAGGAGGGCGAGGGAGATGGAACTTTTCTAATGTTTCTAAACATCTCTAACTCTGTTCTCCCATCCGTCTGTCTTGGAGTCCATTGTCATCCCTGGGAATACAATTTGGAGAGGACTCTGTAAGCTAAGGTCTTCTCCTTATACGTTTATTTTCTCCACAGCAAAGGTTCTCTTCCTCAGATCTGTCTCGGCCCTCTTGGTCTTTGCCACGTGGTATACCGCCCCTGTTATTCATTCCATAATATTTATCTTGCAGTCTACTCACTTTTTAAGACTTTTACATGCCTTTCCAAAGGATTCTTTATATCAGTGGTTCCCAACCTCTGGGATCTAATGCCTGATGATCTGAGGTGGAGCGGATGTAAATAGTAGTAGAAATAAAGTGCACAAATAAATGTAATGCACTGGAACCATCCCGAAACCATCCCTCACCCTCCAGTCTATGAAAAAATTTCACACAGCCGGTCCCTGGCGCCAGACAGCTTGGGGACTGCTGCTGCGCTGTATCGTTTATGTGCCCTACATGGGAAACTGGTTTTTTGGAAACATACCGGAAGGACTGCCTAGGTGTTAAAATACAAACAGTTCGGTGAAGTTAAAATATAAACAGATGATCTCAGGGATGTACCAGCTTTGGGAGATTCTGTTCTAGTTCATCCTCTTTTTTTTTTTTCCCTTCTCT
This sequence comes from Moschus berezovskii, assembly GCF_049115385.1. Lineage (NCBI taxonomy): Eukaryota > Metazoa > Chordata > Mammalia > Artiodactyla > Moschidae > Moschus > Moschus berezovskii. The sequence goes on along the minus strand of NC_142486.1, from coordinate 31,391,240 downwards.
GAACTGTGACGAAGTTGTATCCCACCCCACCCCCTCTTCAGAGTGGAAAGAACTGGGTGGTTACTAAAGAGGCGGCAGGGAGTGGGGGTGTCTTTGGGTTTCTCTTCCCTTTCTCAGGATGCATTTAATCATTGACCTGTCCCATCATCTCCTGAGGCGGCAAAGGAAACGGCATTCTTATTTGATCAGCAGGAACGATACATTTATATGCTTCCTTTGTCTACTAGAGTTCTGTTGCATCTTTCCTGGGGTCAGCAGCTAGTTGCCTCTTTGGGGCAGTCAGTGGGTCCTGCGGATGCTGATTGCAGCCATGAAATTAAAAGACGCTTACTCCTTGGAAGGAAAGTTATGACCAACCTAGATAGCATATTAAAAAGCAGAGACGTTACTTTGCCAACAAAGATCTGTCTAGTCAAGGCTATGGTTTTTCCCGTGGTCATGTATGGATGTGAGAGTTGGACTGTGAAGAAAGCTGATCGCCGAAGAATTGATGCTTTTGAACTGTGCTGTTGAAGACTCTTGAGAGTCCCTTGTACTGCAAGGAGATCCAACCAGTCCATTCTAAGGGAGATCAGTCCTGGGTTCACTGGAAGGACTGATGTTGAAGCTGAAACTGCAATACTTTGGCCACCTCATGTGACGAGTTGACTCACTGGAAAAGACTGATGCTGGGAGGGATTGGGGGCAGGAGGAGAAGGGGACGACAGGGAATGACATGGCTGGAATGGTATCACCGACTTGATGGACATGAGTTTGAGTGAACTCCAGGAGTTGGTGATGGACAGGGAGGCCTGGCGTGCTGTGATTCATGGGGTCGCAAAGAGTCAGATACGACTGCGTAACTGAACTGAACTGAACTGAAAGATGCTGTTAAAAGATGCCTCCAAACCAGAAGGAAAGCAACCTCTTGAACATTTCAGTGCTGGCTGCAGAACTGACAATGAACTAGGCAGCTGAGGGTGGGCCTGGATGGTGTGATTGGGCAAACTGAGACCTGACAGCCTAATACAACTCACCAGTCGGTGGGCCTGAATAAACCTACCTCTTCTTGCTTCTTGCACAACATTGTGAATGTATCATTGTTAAGTTAGGCCGGTTGTTGTTCCACCTAAGTCTTGCCCGACTCCCTGCAACCCCATGGACTGCAGTGCACCCGGCTTCCCTGTTCTTCATTATCTCCTGGAGTTTTCTCAGATTCATGTTCACTGAGTAGATGATGCCATCTAACCATCTAATCCTCTGTTGCCCGTTTCTCCTCCTGCCCTCAATCTTAGGCCATTAGGGTCTTTTTTAATGAGTCGGCTCTTTGCACGTTTGGAGCTTCAGCATCAGTCCTTCCAATGAATATGCAGGATTGATTTCCTTTAGGATTGACTGATTTGATCTCCTTGCAGTTCAAGGAACCCTTGAGAGTCTCCTCCAGCACTGCAGACCATACAGAGATTCATATCAGTTTCTTTCTTTCCCTTATGTTAAGCTACGTGCTTGGAATTCACACAAGGGGATTAAAGGGATGAATGACAAGAGCTGGTGAGGGGATCCAGGAAAAGCAGCTGTGTCAGCATGTCCGTTGGGCAGTGTTTTCCTACCTGCAGATCTCGAAATTCCTTAGTTGTTTATTAGCTTCAGATACTGGCTCTTTGTATCACAAATAAAGTGCAGCTGCCAATAGAAACATTTGTGACAGGCTGTCTAGGAGGAGGATGATAATTAAGAAACTCCTTCATGTCTGACTTTCTTTCCAAGTTTCTGAGATGAATGTACAGTTTTAGGCGACACCTCAGTATATGGTCGTGTCTGCAGTTGCTACTTGTGTTCTTTCTGCCAAAACACCATGCAGAAAATCACAGTGCAAAGTGCTGTCTCTGTGGGCCGAGGTATAATAAGATGCATCAGAAACAGAGCCAGTGATTTGCAGTCTGCAGTTTATCCACTGAGCATATATGTAGCATATTATTACCAAGGAATGGCATCTCCATCCATAAATAGATGGAATCAGAAGCTTACCTTGGTGAGTTGTTAAATGAGACAAACAAGTTGCAGAAAAATTTATAGTAGGATCCAGTTGCATAAAGTAAACTCTGAGTGTATCAGGTTTGTAGTGACTCTGTGAGCATGGAGGAGACGTGTAATGTGTGTACCAGATGTTTAGTGGTGGTTGCAATGGAGAAGGGTGTGTGGGACAGTAAGCAGAGAAAGAAAGTCTTCAAACAGAAACATTTTGAGGCACGTGAAAGGGTGTTTCACCTGTGACTAGTTATATTCAGTGATGTATGTCTGTGTGCATGCTCGGGCGAGAGTTGATAGGATGGAAGTAAAAATGCCGTTGTTATTCAGTTGCTCAGTCGGGTCCAACTCTTCGTGACCCCAGAGACTGCAGCACATCCCCGTCCTTCACCGTCTCCCGGACCTTGCTCAAACTCACGTCCGTTGAGTCGGTGATGCCGTCGAACCACCTTGTCCTCTGTCGTCTGTCTGTCCTCCTGCCTTCTACCTTTCCCGGCATCAGGGTCGGTTTTTCACATCAGATGGTCAAAGTATTGGAGCTTCAGCTTTAGCATCAGTCCTTCCAAAGAATATTCATGTTTGATTTCCTTTAGGATGGGCTGCTTTGATCTCCTTGCTGGTAAGAGACTCTCAAGAGTCGTAAGAAGTTAGATTTTTTTCAAGGATTTTTGGTGGAATTTTCACATTCCTTCTTAAATGTGTTCTGATTGAATATTTTGCAATGAGTGTTTTATTTTTTATAATCATAAGAGACACCAGTCATAAAGCTGTTTTCATCATAAGGCAATATTTCATCATAAGGCATGTATAAGAACACTGAGGCTTAAAGATAGGGAGTGCATAGAAGCTGAAAGTGTGGGAGAGGCTTTTGTCTCTGGGGCCGCAGTGAGAAACCAGTTTCAAAACCTGAGAGAGACAGAGAATTCTCACTGGGGCCTTGGAGACATAAACCTGGCTTTGTATCCAGACTGTGTGTCTTACATATGACCTTGGCGTTGGCTGTGTGACCTTCTCCATGCCCCAGCTCCTCTCCTGCAGAACGAGGAGGGTATTACAGGGTCACTGCGCCGGACGTATTGTTAGGTACTTAAGAAACATGCTTCCATTGAATGAAGAGCGGATGAATGTATACATGCATGCTTGATTCACTGAGGTCCCATATGTAAAGTCTGAGCTATGTGGTAAATTCTCAACAGATGGTATTTTTCTCTCCTGACCTTCATGTCCTAGTCCTCAGCCAGGGTACCTGGGGAGTGAATTTAGTTGAGTGGGATCTTGTCACTGCCCGAGTTTCAGGTTCTATCCTACAGTCTCGCATGGGGAGAGCGGTGGGTCAGGTGGACTCAGTTAACTGGTTTTCATCATTGTACCATACTTTGCTCATCTGTAAAATGGGTACTGTTGTGCTAATATGTACCTTGGAGGGTTTGAATGAGATAATAAAGACTTCATGTGATGCCTAGAAAATACTGTTTAATACGTGTTCAGTTCAGTCACTAAGTTGTGTCCAAATACATGTAGTAATTAATAAAAATACTGAGTGTTCCCCAAGTAAACAGTACCTAGTATGTGTTTCTGTTAATGGACATACTGTAAATTTGTCCATTTTTACAGTTTCTCTAAATACTACAGAGTGCCTGAGACCGTTGGCGTGTAACAGGTTGTTAGATTCAAATAACCTGAGGACAGCACATGCCAGCATTCTAAATTTGTGGATGCTGAAACCAATTAGCGCTTATTTCCACCATGAACGAGTGGTTCTTGAAGGCGTTACACAAACGTGCCCTCACTAACCTTGTCTTTTCCAGCAATGAAAAGACAGAATATATTAATGAAATTAATTAATGAATGAAAACAGAATATATTAATATTTACCAGATGCACACTGTGTATTTTCGTTACACAGATTCTCTTCCTTCCTTGGGTCTAAGTTGCCAATTTTAAAATACATTTTTCTGACATTCTTGTACCCACAGAGAAAACGAAGTGCTCAAAGTGCAACTGAAGAAATACGTAGGCGCTGTCCAGATGCTGAAAAGAGAAGGTCAAACAGCCGAAGGTGAGGGGCAGAGGGAACTCGAATGGGGCGGGGGCTGCATCTTTTTGTCTTGATCACGCCTGTGCCTGGCCCGGCAGACACTCAGCATGGGATAAATACACCTGCAGATGAGTTAGAAAAAAGGTGCTGCTTAGGATCCCAGAAAATTAATTAGATGGAAGACTCTGCTCTGCATTCTTGCAAAATTGTAAGACTTACTTGCTAGACTGTTAGCAATCATTGTATTAATTTGTGCAATTAGGGAATTTTATGACTAAAGTCTTAAGACATTTGCAAGGTGGTGAACCTGTAGCACGACTGTGTCAGGCCGTGGGTGAAAGCAACGAATGCCAAAGTGGCAGAGAATCAGTGGGGTTAGGCTGATCAGGCTCCAACCCCAGTTCGAGTTCTGTTTCTTAATCTCTCTGTACCTCAATTTTCTCATCTATAAAATGGGGACAGTTGGCAGCACCTACCTCATGAGGCAATCCATGTAGACATTTTAGCATAATCCCTACCAGAGAGGGAGTAATGAGTAGATTTGTTGTTGTTCATTCACTAAATCTTGTCCAACTCTTTGCGACCCCATGGATGGCAGCACACCAGGCTTCCCTGTCCTTCACCATCTCCTGGAGTTTGCTCAAACTCATGTCCTTTGAGTTGGTGATGCCATCCAACCATCTCATTCTCTGTTGTTCCCTTCTCCTCCTGCCCTCAATCTTTCCCAGCATTAAAATCTTTTCCAATGAGTCCGTTCTTCACATCAAGTGACCAAAGTGTTGGAGCTTCAGCATCAGTGCTTCCAATGAATATTCAGGACTGGTCTCCTTTAGGATTTACTGGTTTGATCTCCTTGCTGTCCAAGGAACTCTCAAGTCTGCTCCAGCACCACAATTTGAAAGCATCAATTCTTTGGTGCTTAGCTTTCTTCATAGTCCAACTCTCACATCTGTACATGACTGCTGGAGTAGATTTTAGCTGCAAATAATAATATTGATCAGAAATACAAGTAGATAGAAAAGTGATTACTTGGTCAAGCTCCTACTAAATAAGGTGGCACTGTATGCTTCCTCCCCGCGCAGTTTGGCTGCACTTTAACTGTCATGACTCTGCTGAAATGTTTCTTAGGTCAACCTGAAGACAGGGTATATAACTTTAGTTGAAGTGTCTTGCAACCTTCAGCCAACTGACCAGAACAAGATTTTCTTATACAAAAATGAGCCCTTGGAGTGTGGACATTTTAACAGAGGGGAGTATGCTCCGTGCTCACAGGTCTTGGGAGTCAGCCAGTCCTGAATTCGAGTTCAGACGCATTCTCCATAACTTCACCTCTTGGAGTTACTTAGCCATTTGAAAGAGGAAACACCACACCAACGTTGGAGGAAATCACACCAGTGGCGTGAGGGTTGTTGTGCTGCTGCTGCTGCTGCTAAGTCACTTCAGTTGTGTCCGACTCTGTGTGACCCCATAGACAGAAGCCCACCAGGCTCTCCCGTCCCTGGGATTCTCCAGGCAAGAACACTGGAGTGGCTTGCCGTTGCCTTCTCCAAGGGTTGTCGTGGGGATTTACCAAAACAGTGAATGCAAAGCCTTCATTCCTGTGGCACCCAGTGTACAGTTGGTATGCAGTACATGTAGTTATTTTTCTGTGTCATAGAGATAGGATTATAATCTGAGTGTGATTTGCATAGTAATATCATAAAAGATTGGAATTTTTTTGAGTGTATTTATTATGGTCTCCATTTGATGAGGTTCAACACATTGATTTTCTTTTTACTTTTCTTTGATAGCACGCCTTGCTGTCTTTATCCCTGGTTTGTAACTGCGGCCAGTCTGGGGGTTATCACTGCAGCATTACTCTTGTCTTTCTCAGGGGGACCACACCCTTTCCATACAGATGCTGCTCGTGTGGCCCGGACTCCGTCTCATTACACTGGGCTGTGCCTGCATCGGCCTGTGACTCCTCACTTCTCAGCTTTGTTTCCCCAGCACCTGGCTTTTGTAGCCATTCGTCTCATTCACTGCATGTTTTGAATGAGTAGTTGAGCCCTTTATCCTTTCCAAGCAAGTTCAGGTCTATTCACATTTGACTCAGTAATCCTGGGATGAGTAGGTGTTTCCCCTGTGTTTTAAAATATTCATTATTAGAGGTTCAGGAGAGCTTACAAGTCTTGTCTGTGGCTTTGGGGTGGAAATGAACTCAGGTCATGTCCTAAATCCCTGATTCTTTGCCTTACAAACTTCCTGAACTAGTGTTCAGAGGCCTTTCCTGGGGAAGCAAGTACCTGTGCCTCATCTCAGGGGACCACGGCACGGGGTTGGGGCGGGGGGCTCTCGATTTGCACGTTTAGATGTGTGACTCTCGTGCAGGTGACCTGTGGACTATGCCACCACTGTTTCTGAAATCTATACTCTGCCCTCATGGAAATTTAATTTGATCCTGTAAGAAAATTAAACCTGGGGCGGGGAGCACCACTGGGCTTGACTTTGATTTAAAATCTGCGATACTATATATATAGTACATTTCTGAGTAGGAGCATTTTTGGAATGAGTCGTCCCCCCCTCCCCTCACCAAAAACAGAGGCTACAATGTATAGAAAGGTTTCTCACCGCAGCCAAAGTCAGTTTTCCTAAGACTCAGCTTGAATGTGCTAAGCCAGAGCCGGGTATGTGATAACCCTTATGTGGAACAGAGCAGAGAGGATGAAGCATACTTTGTCACTCATTTGTAGTCCTTTTGTTGTTTGTTGTTCAGTCACTCAGTCGTGTCCGACTCTTTGCAGCCCCATGGACTGCAGCATGCCAGGCCTCCCTGTCCATCACAAACTTCTGGAGTTTACCCAAACTCATGTCCATTGAGTTGGTGATGCCATCCAACCATCTCATCCTCTGTCGTCCTCTTCTCCTCCTGTCTTCTATCTTTCCCAGCATCAGGGTCTTTTCCAATGAGTCAGTTCTTCGCATCAGGTGGCCAAAGGATTGGAGTTTCAGCTTCAGCATCAGTCCTTCCAGTGAATATTCAGGACAGATTTCCTTTAGGATTGACTGGTTTGTTTTCCCTGCAGTCCAAGAGAGACTCTCAAGAGTCTTCTCCAATACCACAATTAGAAAACATCAATTCTTCAGCACTCAGCCTTTTTTATGGCCCAACTCTAACATCAGTACGTGACTACTGGAAAAACCATGGCTTTGACTACCCAGAACTTTGTTGGCAAAGTCCCTTTTGCAGTCCCTTACCACTCCATTTTCACCAGGTCATCGAAGACCATCTGCCATATCCGGGAGTCATCCTGGGTGGAAGGTCTTTATGAAAGTCCTTCAGTGCAGTCATGAACTGAGTGATGCCCTTCTCTTCCTTGTTTAAGTCCTGCCTTTTATTCTTTCTTCCACTTAAGTAAAATTCGTGAGCACCAGCTAACATGCCAGACACCAGCAAGCAGCCTGATTAGAAGATGTGCTTTCAGAAATTGTGCTCTGGCCTTTCCAGCGCCTTTACCTAATGTTGAAGTGATGTCATCTACTACTTAGAGAAATTGGGACTCACTCCTGAAACCCAGCCAGCTGCTGACTCAGTTTGTTGAAAACTATGGAGTATGTGGCCTGGCCAGATTGGGGTGCCTTGGGGTGCCCTTGTCAGGCTGTGGTATCTTGGGGGTGTCCTGGACAGGCTGGGGTGGGGGGCTTGGTGTTTCCGGGGAGCTGGAGGACAAGGGGCAGGGAGAGGTTGGCCAGGGAGAGTCTTTTCTGATCCAGGATTTCTGTGGCTCCTCATGTTAGGTGGACATAGAGGTGTGGACCAGCTTCTCAAATTCTAGGTGAGAGTTCAGAGTGCTTTTTCCACAAGAGAAGCATTTTAGGTTGAGGCTATAAAGCTTTTTCTTTTTAATCATTTGGACAACAGATTTTTTGTGAAACTGAACTCATCAGTAGGGAAAAGAGGGAGAAATCACTGAAGCCCCAAGTGCCTTCAGGGTTGAATAGATGGCTGAGGGCTGTATTGGGATCCTTTATTCATTGTTGTTGTGGGAAGTGCCTTCAAGATTAAGAAAAAAAAATCATCTTAAAATGGACCTTTAGAATAGATTGCTGACAATCTTTAAGAGGTCAGTCGGTCACTTTATTTCAATTCTGAGGTTATCATGACTCTTCTTTCCCCTCAAGTTCTTTATGAAACATCAGTGTAGGCATCTGACAAAAGTGTTCCAGATGACGTCTTTATTACTGACAGTTGGTTGGAAACTCCAGCTTAACTGAAGCCAGAATCACACTCCCTGGTGCACTGTCTCCCAAGTGTAGACCCCGGGACCCCCTTGTGAGGCGTTGTTGGGTCTGCTGAGTAATGCCCACCCAGTGGGGACCAAGGAGGAGGATGATCCAGGGGGGCATTCTCTCTTTAACCCAGCATCTCCATTTGACTGAGGCTCTCACCGTCATGTAGGAGGTGGGGAGTGAGGCTGAGTGTGTGTTAATGGGGGATGTCTTCTCATGGATGAATGGCCCAAGGTGGGGGCCCTTTAGTAAGATCTGTGATGACTGCAGATCTTTCTGGGTGTCTCCTGAGGGAGACGCCAGCAGTGGGGCTGGGTCAGCAGTGTCGTTCCCTGAGTAGGCATCTCCTCCATCATGCCTGGCCATCTGGGGAAAGGCTCTGCCAACAGAAGGAAGGCTTGTTTCACCTGTAGCTGTGACCTTTATCTCCAAAGGAGTCACCTCATTCTAGTCCCTGTACATGTCCCCACCAAAATAGTGGTCTTGGCCAAAGAGTTTGGGGATCACTGTGTGTTCCACATTCTTTTTGCTCATTGTAATTGGCATCAGTGGATGAGGGACCCCTGTGCCAAAGACACTGAGGACTTCCCCAGGGCAACTCACTTAGAGGCCGTGTAAGTTTCTGTGCCTCAGTTTCTTCCTCTGTAAAATGGGACTATAGCAATACCTTCCTCACAGAGTTTTGGGGGAAGAAGAGATAGATTAGTATATGGAAAGCACTTAGCATAATGTCTGATCTGTAGCAGCCACTCAGTAAATATGACAGTTATCGTTACTACTATTTTTACTGCCTCACTTTCTCTCTCAGGGCCCCTTTGAACACTTGTAAAATTAGGATTTATTAAAATAGTATATATGCTTCAGAGGTTATTGTGAGGATTAGCCGTTAAAGAGGTGTAATTCAGATAACATGCTGGGATCTAGAAAATGCTGGGGTGGGCGGAATGTCGGGCCTCCGGAGATGTCTGTGTCCTGATCCCTGGACTCCGTGCCCACGCCACCTCCCATGGGGAGAGAGACTTTAGTTGTTCAGTCGCTCAGTCATGTCTGACTCTTGTGACCCCACGGACTGCAGCCCGTCAGGCTCCTCTGCCCATGGGATTCAGGCAGCAATACTGGAGCAGGTTCCCATTTCCTCCTCCAGGTTATCTTCCTGACCCAGGGAGAGAACCCTCGATTCTTGCGTCTCTTGCATTGGTAATCGAGTTCTTTACCACTGAGCCACCTGGGAAGCCCAGCCATGGCAAACTGTTTGCTGTCTACTGGATGCAGGGTCTGTTCTGTCTTCAGGGGGAGCTGTCATTTCTCTGAAGCCTGTCTCTCCTAACCTGCAATGTCTGTCTGTTGTGAGGTCCTTCCTCCTGGCCGTCCTTTTATCATGAGGTCCCCTCCACTGGAATCATCTGTCCTGGCCTCCGTAGTCCTATTCTGTGGTGATGGATTTTAAGGCTGCAAGCTCTTGTTGGCATTGCCGTTTAATTCATCAGCCATAGGCTCAGGGGCAGAGGGAGGAGAAATGGCCTGTTGCTGGTGGCGATCAGAGTGATCGGCAGTGAGAGCAGATCAGGGGGAGGAACTTGATGGATGAGGGAGGCTTGGGAGCAGTTTTAAAAGTTTAAGAAACAAAAGAAGTTTGAAAAAAACAGAAAGGAAGCTGTCAGCCTGTGTTCCATGTCGTGTGTCTGCCTGCATGAGACTTGCCCGTGGCCCCTTGCTTCCACGCCTGCATGTACTCCATGTCCTCCTTGGGGTCTCACTTCCCCCGGGCTCCGGAAGGTGGGGCGGGACCGTGGAGAAGCCTGGTCCTGTGGTGATGGAGGGTCACGGGCGAGAGGATTATGGAGCCTGTGGGTTTCAGGGTGTGTGTGGTGCCGTGGGGCCTTCCAGCCTGCAGCTTCCCTCTGCGACTGCGGGCACTGGGGTGTCTCCCTTGGTGGCCACATATTCTTGCCCCCAGTGTGCACACCGGCGGTGATGTCTCTGTTTGAGGCAGGCTGCTTTGGTTGCAAGGGAAGCAAGCTTGGGAGTTGTGTGTGTGTTTGTGTCTGGTTCCAGTGCAGTAAGCACTGGACCTCGTGGAGATGCTGCTAAGATCTTGTCACTGCTGTTTAAAACTCAGTCCAGACTTTTTGTTTTAAATTATTTTTGGTTGTGCTGGGTCTCTGTTGGGCCTGCAGGGGCTTTCTGTAGCTGCGGAGCGCAGGCTTTGGAGCACGCAGGCTCAGTCGTTGTGGCACGTGGTCTTCATTGCCCTGCAGGATGTGGGGTCTTAGTTCCCCGACCGGGGCTCGAACCCGCGGCCCCTGCAGTAGCAGCACAGGGCCTTAACCACTGGACAACCAGGGAAGTCCAGTCTGGGCTTTTTGATGGGGGCCTGCAGTGCCCGGTGTGATCCGGCTCTTCCCTACTTCCCAGCCCTGTCTCCTCCCGCCCTGTCTCCTCCCGCCCTCTCTCGGCCCAGCCACACTGGCCTTACCAGGTAACACCCCCGGACCTTGGCTGTTGCCCTCCTTCTGGAATGCTTCTGCCTCGTCTCTGAAAGGCTGGTCCTGCCTCGTCAGGAAGTCCCTGTTCAGGTGTCGCCTCCCCTGACCGCCCCGCCTCTCGTTCCGCCTTCGTCCGGTCACTTCCCTGATCTCCATCACAGCGCCTTTAGGAGCGCCTCAGCGTGTCTCGATCGTCTGTTCCCGTCCTTGTTCACTGTCCATGTTCTGCCCTGCAGTGTACCATTCAAGGAGCAGAGACCTGGCCTGTTCTTCCCTCTGCTGTGTTCAGAGGGCCCCGCACAGGCTTCACCCGAGGGATGTGCTCCATAAATTTTTTTTTAATAATTTATTTTTTAATTGGAGGCATATTGCTTTACAATGTTGTGTTGGTTTCTGCCGTACAGCAGCGCAGTTCAGTCGTAATTATACATCTATCGCCTCCCTCCCCTCGTCCCCTCCCTCCGGGTCATCACAGAGCACCAGGCCGGGCTCCCTGTTTCGTTCCGCAGCTTCTCAGCAGCGGTGTGTTCTGCATGGGAGCGTGTGCGTCGGTGCTGCTCTCTCCATTCCGCCTGCTCTCTCCTTCCCCTGCTGTGTAAGTCCATTGTCTGTGTCTGTGTCCCGATTGCTTCCCCACAAATAAGTTCATCAGTGTCATTTTTCTAGATTCAGGAGATATGCATTGTTCTTGTTTAGTCGCTCAGTCATGTCTGACGCTTTTGTGACCACATGGACTATAGCCTGCCAGGCTCCTCCACCTGTGGGATTCTCTAGGCAAGAATACTGGAGTGGGTTGCCATTTCCTTCTCCAGATGTATGCATTAATATACAGTATTTGCTTTTCTCTTTCTGACTCAATTCACTCTGTGTAACAGGCTCTGGGTTCACCCACCTCACTAAAACTGACTCAGATTCATTCTTTTTGTTATGGCTGAGTCGTATTGCATTGTATATATGTACCACACCTTCTTTATCCATCCATCTGTCAGTGGCCGTCTAGGTTGCTTCCACGTCCTAACTGCTGTAAATAGTGCTGCTGTGAATACTGGGGTGCGTGTGTCTTTTTCAGTCATGATCTTCTCAGGGTATATGCCCAGTAGTGGGATTGCTGGGTCATATAGTAGTTTTATTCCTAGTTTTTTGAGGAATCTCCATACCCTTCTCCATAGTGGCTGTCTCAATTTGCATTCCCACCAACAGTACAAGAGGGTTGCCTTTTCTCCACATCCTCCCCAGCATTCATTGTTTATAGATATTTTGATGATGGGCTTTCTGACCGGTGTGAGGTAATACCTCATTGTAGTTTTGATTTGCATTTCTCTAATAATGAGCGATGTTGAGGATGTTTTCATGTATTTGTTGGCCATCTTCCATAAATGTTTGTAACATGAATGATTACAAATGAATAGAAATCCAGGGGTGGTGGTTGTAGAACCTGAAAACCCCACAGCAGTTAGGGAGAGCTCGGCAGTGGGCGAGGTCGCAGGTCTTCATTCTAAGGTCAGTGGTAACAAACGTGCTGTACCACGTCACTGCGTTTTTCATTTGCGCCTCCAACCAGATTCTTCTTATCACATGTAGTTTTGGCTCCTTATAACTGTACTTATTGGCCCATGACTTTGACTCTTCGAGAGTTTCATCATTCAGAGCTATTTTGATTACAAGAATCATAAAAACCCAATTTAATCGGTTTTCAGTTGAACAGCAGAAATCTATGAGTGTCCGTCTTTAGGAATGGCTTGGTCCAGGGGCTCAAACAGTGTCATTAGGAAATGTTTTTTGTTTTTCGTCTGTTCGCTTCTCACCTCTGTCCCCCTCCCTCCCAGCATGAGCAGCGTGGTGCTGCTAAGTGTTGAGCCACTGGCCCTCAGAGGAAGGCACTAATTTCCGTGTTGTGGGTGCTCCGTTGGGGTCAGTTTCAAGCTGTTCCCATGACGTCACTGAACACAAAGTCAGGCAGAGATGCGCCCGTGGGCTCCCGTGAACTGGTGTGCTCCAGCTTTGCAGTGCCCGCTTGTTGTTGCTTCCTTTTTCAGGCAGGTGTTCTCATGGTGACAGAAAGCTGCCAGCAGCTCTTGTTTGAATCTTCCCAGCAACCCAATCAAAGAGAGCCTCTTCCCACTGGTTCCCTTGTACACCGCTCTACCATCTTGCCCCTTGTGGCGCAGAGCTTCTCGATCTCGGCTCCATTTGAGTCACCTGCGGAGTTTTAAAAAATCCTGGTGCTTGATCACTTGCAGTCACCACGTTGGAGGATATTGCTTTCAAGCTGATGAAGTGATGCATGCCACTTCATCATCAAGTTGATGCAGTGCTTCAAATGTGTCAGTCTTTGTTGATTCTTGGCCCGTGGTAGAAATCTTGACTCACATGGGCATAAGAAATTAATCATCGCAGTCATCCTGCTCCAAAGTGGCTGAGCCAAAATTCCTCCCCAGGTGTAAGCTGAGGCCATGTGTCCCCTGCGCCCCTGAGCTGATTCTCCCAGAGATGTCTTAGGTGATAAATCTCAGCATCTGGCAGGTGACTGAGAGATGCTTGTTCTGTAGGAGGCAGCCTGTGCCTGGGATGGCTGGCCCAACTGGTTAGAGTCTCCGCCTTAACTTTGTCCTGAAAAACCCGGCTCTGTTCCCCTGTCCTCATGGGTCACCGAAACCCGGTCATGCACCATCAGCCAACACGGGGAGCCGAGTCAGAGCATGAGGGGCTTGGAACTGGACACCAGCAGGGACAAACAGACGGGCTTCTTGGCAGCAGTGCTGGGTGTGGACCAGATGTGCCGTGGACACAGTGAAGGCTTTTCCTTCCATGGGAAAGAGAAGCCTTTGCCTTGAGCAGGAACTCAGAAAAGGCGATAGCAGAGCTTGGAGGCCAAAGGCAGGCACACGTTTTCCATTTGAGGGCATCTGGCTTGAACCTCAGCACCATTGCCTAGCAGCTCTGAAGTCTTGGACCAAGTTTTAATCTTGGAGCCTCAGTGTTTTTACTTGAACAGAGTGATAATAGTTTTGACTTTCTAGCATTATTTGAAGTTTAAAAGAGATGATGTATGTAAAGTACCAGGCAAATATTGACATTATTTTGGGTTATAGAAGCATTTTGAAGGGTGTCCAAGCTGTGGCAGGTTAGGGTCCATTAGCAGAACACCTGTTCATTAATTTCTGAAAGTGGGTGAATAATTATGGTGATAATTGTAGAGTAAACCTCTTTGAAAGCGTTTGCAGTCCATTATCCTGGTAAAACAAAATATTTGTGTGATTAGCCAATTTCCTGACCTTTACATAAAAATCTGAACCGGTAGCCCCAGTCGCTGGCCCTTGCTGAGCACTCAGTACTGCCAACACCAGAGAGATCCTCCAGGGATGGTGGCCACAGATTTTAGCTTTGATAGTTTGAAATTAGAATTTGCTGGAAAAGTTCAGAGAGTAATATACCCATCACCACCGAGATGTAAAAGATGAATTTCCGTATTTATCTCAGATTAATAAAAAGACTTAAAAGTTGCAAGTGCAGTTCAGGATGTCCTTACTGATTGCATGCACAGATGTCTCCAGGTTAATTCTGCTTGGCCCAGCTTGGGGGGACAGGCCTCACTTAGACTAATGCTGGGTATTCGGGGGTGTATGTGTGTCAGGGGACTTAGAACTTTGGTGGGAGCAGCTCCATCCAAACATTCCGGATTGAGAGGGGAGAGGGGCAGGCCTCCAAAAGTAAGAGATGGGTTTTGCCAAGAGACGATGTTGAGGAGGAAAAAGGTAGGGGTTGTTGCATCTGGCGTGACATGGGCAGTTGGTAACACCAACATTTTTAGGTAGGAGGGGTTTGGTGGTTTTGTTGGAAAGGGGGTTTGAAGGCATTTTCCCGAGACTGTATCTGCATAGCACGCTGTCCATTTTTGTTGAGTTTGTGTGTTTGTGTGGGATGGTGTAACAGAACTAGATTTAGCATGCTGTCCATTTTTGTTGAGTTTGTGTGTTTATGTGAGACAGTATAGCAGAACTAGATTTAGCATGCTGTCCATTTTTGTTGAGTTTGTGTGTTTATGTGGGACAGTGTAGCAGAACTAGATTTAGCATCATAAAGAAGAAAACCTAGACAACACTGACTTCCACAGGTGTTTTTCTTACCTCATGTAAGCCTAGAAGTAAACAGTCTAGTCCAGAGCTAGTGTGATCACTTCATGGTTGTTGTGAACTCAGGCTACTCTTTTCATTTTGCTCTACCAACCTTCAGTTCAGTTGAGTCGCTCAGTCGTGTCCGACTCTTTGTGACCCCATGAATTGCAGCACGCCAGGCCTCCCTGTCCGTCACCAACTCCCAAAGTTTACCCAAACTCATGTCCATCCAGTCGGCGATGCCATCCAGCTATCTCGTCCTCTGTCGTCCCCTTCTCGGGAGAAATAGCAATAACCTCAGATATGCAGATGACACCACCCTTATGGCAGAAAGTGAAGAGGAACCAAAAAGCCTCTTGATGAAAGTGAAAGAGGAGAGTGAAAAGGTTGGCTTGAAGCTCAACATTCAGAAAACGAAGATCATGGCATCTGGTCCCATCACTTCATGGGAAATAGATGGGGAAACAGTGGAAACAGTGTCAGACTTTATTTTTCTAGGCTCCAGAATCACTGCGGATACTGATTGCAGCCATGAAATTAAAAGACGCTTACTCCTTGGAAGGAAAGTTATGACCAACCTAGATAGCATATTAAAAAGCAGAGACGTTATTTTGCCAACAAAGGTCCATCTAGTCAAGGCTATGGTTTTTCCCGTGGTCATGTATGGATGTGAGAGTTGGACTGTGAAGAAAGCTGAGCACCGAAGAATTGATGCTTTTGAACTGTGGTGCTGGAGAAGACTCTTGAGAGTCCCTTGGACTGCAAGGAGATCCAACCAGTCCATTCTAAAGGAGATCAGTCCTGGGTGTTCATTGTAAGGACTGATGCTAAAGCTGAAACTCCAATTCTTTGGCCACCTCAAGCGAAGAGATGACTCACTGGAAAACACTCTATCATCCTTAGTACATGGTTTTTTAGCTTCATGATTGCCTCATGGTATGTATGTTGTGGCTAGTGCTCCAGCCATCACATCTATATTTCAGGCCAGTAAAAGTAGAAGTGGGGAAGGGCAGAGAGTGCATTTTACAGCTGAAGTCTGTAAGGATTTAAAACTGTAGGATCATAAGCTTTCTCTAAGGAGCTTTCCCATTCAAAGTGACTTCTTTAGAGCTCTTGAAGGTGTTAGTCACTCAGTCATGTCCCCTATGGACTGTAGCCCGCCAGACCTGCTCTGTCCATGGGATTCTCCAGGCAAGAATACTGGAGTGGGTAACTATTCTTTTCTCCAGGGGATCTTTCAGACCTAGGCATTGAACCTTGGTCTCCTGCATTGAAGGCAGATTTTTTTTTTTTTTAACCATCCGAGCCACCAGGGAAGCCCTTAAAGCTCTTAGGCCTCCTCTAATTATGGGGAAACATAGTTGCCTAATTGGCGCATAAGGAAACAGGGACCATGCATATGGGGTCGGCAGCCAGCAGCCCCTGCCCCAAGTGGCTTTGAGAAAGGTGAGGCTGATGACAATAACACCAGGGTGGATGGAGGGGAGGGTTGTTTCTAAAGTCCCCCAAGCCACCCCTGAGTGCCATAGCTATGGGGAAAAGCTTCATCAAGGATATAGGGTCAGAGCTGCAAGATCATCCATTCTCTGGTTCTGGAAGTGGCGCCTGTCTCTCTGGAGACCTCCCATAAGAGTTCATGTTTTATTTGCTCCACCGAACTTCATTCCCTACAAGATGCTTTCCTCTCCTAAATCACTGCAGAAGCAATTGCCTGAAAATGCCAGGGATCGATTCATGATTTTTGTTCATTTCCTTTTTATTGTTTGGCAGGAAACAAAGGCCCAGAGACAGAACAGGGGCACTTGGAGCGCCTCCGCTCCCTCCTTAGAGGCCTAGCCCAGACAGGCATTTATCTTTGTCACCGTGCCGCTTTTCCGGCCATGCAGGCTTTGCGCTCCTCCCGGAGCAGTTCGTCTGTTGGCACCTCCTTTGGCGTCGGTGCCGCCTCTTCCTGGAACCTGGCAGGTGGCTCGTTTTGTTAAACGCCACTTTCATTCTGACAACTACTCTGCTTTAAGTTTCTAATTACAGTTTTCATCAGGCAACTGGTCATTTTGCTTTGCTTGAGTGGGTAATGATGCTTCTAACCTGGGCAGAGAGTGACTTGCCTAAATGTTTCCTTTGCACTTGGACCGAACAGAAAAAATAGACGTCCTATAAAGAGATAAAGCCCATCTCTTGGTCTGTGGTCATTTCACTGTTTATGGCCTCAGTTTCATTCTTTGTGTTGCAGGAGAAATGCACTCCCTCCTCACCCCTCTCCATGCCTTCTCTTCATTCAGCTTAGAATCTTTCTTCTGCCCGGTACCTCTTCTGTTTACAGGCTGATGTTGCTCCAGGAAGCCCAAATGAAGCTCACCATCATTTCCCCTAGTTGGTCACTCCCAGATCTATTGTATGGCTGCATATTTTGTGCTTTAAAATACTGGTTTCTTCCTTTCTTTAGTGACATATTCAGTAAACATTTAGCAGAGTGTAAGGACTGCAGCCAGGAAATTAAAAGACGCTTACTCCTTAGAAGGAAAGTTATGACCAACCTACATAGCATATTAAAAAGCAGAGACATTACTTTGCCAACCAAGGTCCGTCTAGTCAAGGCTATGGTTTTTCCTGTGGTCATGTATGGATGTGAGAGTTGGACTGTGAAGAAAGCTGATAACCGAAGAATTGATGCTTTTGAACTGTGGTGTTGGAGAAGACTCTTGAGAGTCCCTTGGGCTGCAAGGAGCTCCAACCAGTCCATTCTAAAGGAGATCAATCCTGGCTGTTCATTGGAAGGACTGATGTTGAAGCTGAAACTGCAATACTTTGGCCACCTCATGTGACGAGTTGACTCACTGGAAAAGACTCTGATGCTAGGAGGGATTGGGGGCAGGAGGAGAAGGGGACGACAGAGAATGAGATGGCTGGATGGCATCACCGACTCAATGGACATGAGTTTGAGTGAACTCCGGGAGTTGGTGATGGACAGGGAGGCCTGGCGTGCTGTGATTCATGGGGTCGCGGAGAGTCGGACACGACTGAGCGACTGAACTGAACTGAAGGAGATCCAACCAGTCCATTCTAAAGGAGATCAATCCTGGGTGTTCATTGGAAGGACTGATGCTAAAGCTGAAACTGCAATACTTTGGCCACCTCATGCGAAGAGTTGACTCACTGGAAAAGACTCTGATGCTCGGAGTGGTTGGGGGCGGGAGGAGAAGGGGACGACAGAGAATGAGATGGCTGGATGGCATCACCGACTCTGTGGACATGAGTTTGAGTGAACTCCGGGAGTTGGTGATGCACAGGGAGGCCTGGCGTGCTGTGATTCATGGCGTTGCACAGTCGGACACGACTGAGCGATTGAACTGAACTGAACTGAAGCTCAGTGAGAATGGGGACTGACCTGGGTTTGTATTTTTTTAACTTTTTATTTTGTATCGGGGTCTGGGTGATTAGCAATGTTGTGATAGTTTCAGGTTGACAGCGAAGGGATTTGGCCATACATATACATGTATCCATTCTCCCCTCTCATACAAGCTGGCACGTAACATTGAACAGAGATCCCTGTGCTGTACACCAGGCCCTTGTTGGTTATCCATTTAAAATATAGCAGTGTGTACATGTCCATCCCAAACTCCCTAAATATCCCTTTCTCCCAACCTTCCCCCGGCAACCGTAAGTGGGACTGACTTGATTTTGATATTATTGAGCACTCAGCTTCTAAAACAGATTGCTGATCCTTGGTGGGTAGATGTTTGATAAGTGATTGACTGAGTTTATAATAATAATAATAATAGCAAACGTGGGTTAAGCACCATATGCCATACCCTCTGTTAACTACTCAGTAGGCAACCTTCCTGTGAGGTGAGTACTCTTATCACCCCCACTTTACAGGTGGGGAAACTAAGGCCAGGAAAAGTTAGATAGTATAGGGGAGCCAAACTGTCTGCTTTGAAGTCCTTCCCATATCCTGTGTGAGATCGTTGTTACTGTCAGCATCATGGTCAAGTGCCCTGCCCGCGGCACACAGCTGGTGAGCAGGAGGTGGGTCACTGATGCTCTGACACAGAAAGGAATGGCATACAGCAGCTACTGCCCTGCAGCTCACAGACGGGGTGATTGGGTGGGTCCAGTAACCTGCGCTCCAGGAGAGTGTGTACCTGGACAGCCAAGCCTGGGCAGAGTAGGCGAGGGTGTGAACAGGGGCCAGGGGATGTGCTGCTGGGTGCCCTTGAACTGAGTTCCTGGGAGGCATTCTAGTTCTTTGCTGTTCAGTCTCTCAGTCGTTTCTGACTCTTTGTGACCCCGTGGACTGCAGCATGCCTGGCTTCCCTGTCCTTCACCATCATCCGGAGTTTGCTCAGACTCTTGTCCTTTGAGTCAGTGACACCATCTAACCATCTCATCTTCTGTCACCCCTTCTCCTTTTGTCTTCCATCTTTCCCAGCATCAGGGTCTTTCCCCATGAGTTGACTCTTCACATCAGGTAGCCAGAGTGTTGGAGCTTCAGTTTCAGCATCAGTCCTTCCAATGAACATTTGGGTTGATTTCCTTGCTGTCCAAGGGACTCTCAATAGTCTTCTCCAGCACCACAATTCGAAAGCATCAATTCTGGTCCATGCTGTACCCCAAATGGCTCACCTTGTCAGGCTCCCCCATTACCTTTTCATTTTAGACTTAGAATCTCACTGTTTCTGAGGCTCAGTCCCTCCAAATGCACCCTCTTTCTCCAGGTGGAGCCAATTAGGCTAAGCTCAACTCCACCTTTAATTACTTTTGCCCTGATTTGCGTCTGATTTATCTCATTATAATGCTATTCACAGCATGGCAGCCAGGCACTGTGCATACACAGTTTTGAGGTCTTGGCTTCCTGCTGAGTAAAATGAAGGACTTGGAATAGACGCAAGCACACATGTACCCATTGGCCAGCAGCAGCCTGCTGAACTCACCTGGCTGACCTGAGAATTCTTTTGACAACTTTATGTGGAAGAACAATTTGTTAAAAAATGAAACCGTATTCATTACAGAGAATTAAAAACGATAGAGACAAACAATAAAGGAGAAAAATCAAAATCACAAACGCTCAAGCATTATTAATACTCTGGGATAGATCCTTCCAGATCAGTGTAGCACTTCTTTCTGGGAACTCTTGGGCGAAACACATCCTGTCTGAAGAGCCTGGGGATCCCTAATCCCCTGCTTGACACATGGACTTCATGGGCCAAGAGGAGAACTGGATCGTATTTAAAAAAAACATGCCAATAACAAATAATTGGTAGGGATTTTAATAGGAAAATCAGGCAGTGGTCTCATATGACTAAATCATGCCAAAGTCCTGTCATAACAAGCCACACGTGCCAAAATGACAGGAAATGTGGTTTGATGGGTGGGCAGACTGGTTGCTGCTGTCTTTACCTCTTTTCCAGAGGAAGACGGGACAGCGTTCATGAAGGCTACCCACCCTGTGTTAGAGCGTGAAGGTGTAGACCATCCCATGGGTTTGGCCTGGAAGGTCCTAGCTCTGCCTTTTGCCAACAGTGTGACCTTGGGCATATAGCCTGGCTTTTTTGTGTGTTCTTTCCTTTTCCTTTCTATGTATTTATTTTATTTAAAAAATAATCTTATTTGTTTACTTTTGGCTGTGCCTGGTCTTGTTGCTGCGTGTGGGCTTTCTCCAGTTGCAGGGAGCAGGAACTCCTCTCCAGATGCAGTGCTCAGACTTCTCATTGTGGCTTGTCTTGCTGTGGAGCACGGCCTCTAGGCAAGCGGGCTTCAGCGGTTGCAGTTGATGGGTTCGAGTGTGGGCTCAGTAGTTGAAGCACATGAGCTTAGTTGCTGAGGCATGTGGCATCTTCATAGACCGGGGGTCAGAGTGGTGTCCCCTGCATGGCAAGGTGGTCCCTTAACGCTGGACCACCAGGGAAGCCTTCTGTTTGTTTATGTTTTGGGTAGTTTCTGTTGCCAGGTCTTCAGGTTCGCTCATCTTTCTCCTGCGGTTTGCTGTGACACTTCACAGTAGCCCTACCTGGCTGTAAGGGATGCTGGGGAACATTTCCTCTTTGTTTTTGGCCCACTTGTCCAAGCGCCCAGCAGAAAGTTGGTGTTTCTCTTTTTAGGGGCTTCCCTGATAGCTCAGTTGGTAAAGAATCCTCCTGCAAATGCGATGTTTTTCTTACTACAGAAGAAAGATTGGCTCTTAGGGGATACTAGCCTTAGAGGATATGCACGTTTGCATTAATTGCTACTATGCTTTTTATGAGCAAATGGAAGCAAAGTGCTAGTTTTTTGGGCAGTGGCACTAATGGGGTCAGTTTCCGTGGAGAAATGAGGAGAAGTAAAATGTGAAAGAGGATCTCCGCTCAGCACTTGGAAACTCTCACCGTTTGGTGACAGAGGAGTCGTCATGTTCATTTTTCAGAAGTAAGACAGTCAACTGCTGTGTGTCCCAAGGTTATTTCCCCTGTGAATCTAGAGAACTCTTGTGGTCTCCTACCAATCAGCTTGGTCAGTGCCGAGAGAATTTGGTTAAATTAGAATTGAGACCCAGGTCTGCATCTTGTCTTAATGCTCTTCCTGCTTGTGCTGTTTTCAGATGGTGTAAACTCACCCTTGCCACCTGTGAGATGTGAATAGTACCTGCCTGGCCCAGTGAACAGTGGATCCCAGGGTTAGGAGGTCAAGGTTTAACTGCTCTTTCTGTGTCATTTGCTCTCCCACTGGGAGAGGAAAATAAACCTAACAGTATTTTCTTGGTTTTCCATGACGTGTTATTGTATTTTCTACCTTCCTTGGATAATTTCTATCTGGAGAGTATGACAGTTGACATTCAATTAAATATGAAATACAGAAGGTCTCTTCTGTTACTTGCAATGATAAAAATATTGGTTTACTATATTAGAATTGATCTCAGTGAAAGCAGTCACAGCATAGCTTGTTTACTATACATTGTTTTTTATAGTTGAGTATTTTATTGGAATTTAAAAAATGAGTTATTTTTAATTTTTCGTAACAGGTCCAACAATATAAAGGAGTATAAAAGAGACATATGAAGGAGTAATCTCCCATAATACTCCCCACTTAAGATAACCAGGGTAAATTGATGCACATACACTTTGGCAAATCTATACTCTACAAACATGTTCTACGTATTCCATTTTTTCCCTTCAAAAATGGGATTACAAAAAAAAATGGGATTACAGTCTCTTATCAGGAGTTGGCAAACTCTGACCCATGGGCATGCCACTGTTTTTGTTAAGTTTTATTGGAACACAGCCACACCCATTTGTTATGAATTGCCTGTGTGCTTTCTCTATACAGCGGAGGGGTTGAGTGGTTCCAACAGAGACACATGGCCTGAAAAACTGAAAACCACCTAGCCCTTTAAAGAAAGTTTGCTGTTCCCCGATCTAATCGGCTTTGGCTTTCTCAGGTAATGGTATATAACTGAACAGTTATAACTCTTCACTCCAGATCAGTAGATACAGATCTAAGTCATTCATTTTATTTATTTTTTCTATTTTTTTGGCCACACCCCAAGGCAAACAGGATCTTAGCTGCCAAACCAGGAATCGAACCTGTGTCCCCTGCAGTGGAAGCGTGGTGTCTTAACCACTGGACCGCCAGGGAAGTCCCTAAGTCTTTCATTTTAACTTCACGTGCACCTGCATGTCAGAGTTCATCGTGTGACTGTGCTATGACAGTTAAAATCATTCGTCCATGGATGGCATATAGGTTGACTCCAGGATTTTGCCATAATAAACAGTATTTCATAAACCCCATATCAGTGTATTTTTATATCCCGGGGGCTTCATTTACATGGGAAAGATTTACAGAAGTACCATTGCTGAAGGAAAGCCTGGATTCTTTGCCCATCAGTTGCCTTTTGGTTTGAGACCCTCATGTCATGTCATCAGATGTTCTCTCTGATCTGACATCTCTTTTGGGAATCTGACATTTGTTAGAAAAGTGGTTTTCAATCCCTGTTGACTCTGGCTCACGGTAATAAATCTGCTGCTGAAGCAGACATTTTCAAGTATGTATATGATTGATACCCAGCCTTCCTAGAATAGTACTTAAGCCTTACTACATGCAAAACAGTCTCATGTTTTGTATCCTGTTCTGTTCCATCTTAACAAACATCAGTTGTAACTCACTGAATTGTTTTCACCACCCCAGTAAAGGGACACAACCTGTAGTTTGAGAGACTACCCTTTTCTAGAAAGGGGTACTATTCTGAATCTTGTGATCTAGTTAAGTTTGATGTTTTATCTGTTGGTCAAGGCCATTCCTCTTCCTTCCCTTCTTTATTTAAGGTAAAAACTTTGTTCTTCTTAGTGAAAATTGATACATATTTTAATGCACAATGTCTTTATAGTTGTGAAGTGGGATACAGACCAGTTTCCTTTGGAGATGGGAGTTGTCCTTGGTCTTCATGTGTTTCCCCAGAGAAACCAAATACCTGGACTTTGCCATCATGCAGTGTGGATGTACCTGTTAGCCAAGCCACCTCATGGGTGATTTGTCCTCTTTTGGGTCTAGCCCAGTGGCTCATACATTGATCCTGACCACCCCCTGACCCAGTGTCCACACACCTCATCACCCCCTGCTCAGCTTTGACTCCCACCTGTCTGCTCAGTGCTCTGTTGCCTTTGGTCTAGATCAGTCATAAATACTGTGATTCTGTTATTCCCTCTGAGGCTGTTGAGACCTGCAGCCTTATTTTAGTAATGGAACGTTTCCCTACTTTTGCAAACCAAGAAACCAATCAGAAAGGGTATTCTCTCATAGAACTTCTTTGGGTTCAGGTTTGGCTGGATCCAGGTGTGCACTAACCAGGAAGAGCTCTCTTCCCCTTCATCCTGCTTCAGGTTCTGGTAGCTTTGTTTCATTTTCAGACAGCTTATCTTTTCTGGGGGGGAGGAAGTGATCAGATAGGAGCCGGAGAGATAGGCAGGGGTCAGAGCGAAGGTCACTCCACGTGACCTGCAGAGAGACTTGGATTTTATCCTCAGGCTGGGGAACCTGGTGAAAATTTAAAGTGGAAAATGACATGAGTCAATCTGCATGTTTCCTCCCCTCACACAAAGTTCTGCCCCATGTGTCTTATCGGTCTGTGCACGTCAGAAACCGCATTCTTCCTTTAGAGGGACGGTTACTTTCAGACACCTAAAATATTTTTCTTTTTCTCTTTCTCTCTCTTTTTTTTTAAATTTCTGACATTGTTTGAATTTAATGATTCATATTACGAATTATTCATGAAAATGATCTTTTAAGCTTCTTATAATAGCTGAAATTATCCTTCATTAGATACTGACAGTTCCTGTGATGGGTGTAATTATAAAAAAAAATATTCTTAGGCTGGCTATATTCTGCAGTGTTAAAATTACGCAAATGAGCAAGAGATAAGAATAGCAGCTGAGTAGGATGGTCAGATTTTATGGGAAAAGGGGGGATGGCAGCATTGCAGATTTTCTAAAAATGAATAAATGAGTGCTGTACACATTAGGTACGTTTTTATTACTGTCTGCCGTGATGTTCGCCGTCTCCTCATTGGTCCGGGAGTGCATTAATTTTAGCGCCCTGAATTGTTTGTAGCTCTTGCCCATATATGAATCGCATCAAGGAGAGGTTTTTTTTTTCCTTCTTTCCTCCTCCTTTCCACTCAGCATTTTCTGCAAGGCAAGCTGTAGTAATCTCTGATGGTTCTTGAGAATGACATGCTTGTTGCTAATACAGAGAAAACTGAGACGGGGATTGGGGGCAGGGAGCCAGGTGCCGCGGTGAGGGGTGGGTCTCTGGGTAATGAGCCTGAGAAACCAGGTCTGCACCGTGTTCAT
The DNA here is from genome assembly GCF_049115385.1 of Moschus berezovskii. Taxonomy (NCBI): domain Eukaryota; kingdom Metazoa; phylum Chordata; class Mammalia; order Artiodactyla; family Moschidae; genus Moschus; species Moschus berezovskii. The sequence continues at coordinate 31,366,504 of NC_142486.1, read as the reverse complement.
GTCCCAAGGATGGCCAGGTGGGGTGTTTGTGACTGACGGGGGCCAACCTCCTTCTTGGGATTAACCTCGGCAACCTTGTAGGGACAAGAAGAATTGAGGAGCCATATAGCACATGATGCCCAGGGGCCCCACATGACCTGCTCCTGCCTGACCCCCTCAGGGCCTCTGTTAATAATGCCCCATTCTGCCTCTTCCTCACATGGTCCCATCTTTCTTGGGGGCTCTACAGAACCCCCACCCCTCCAAGAGTGATTAGGGTGAACAGGGTACCATCAGTGGCTGTACAGCCTTAGATCAACTCACTCGTAAAGCAGATGGACTGAATTCTCCCATCTGCCTGCCTTTGAACTGGACCAGTCGGTGAAATGAAAAGTAGAGGGTGATTTCAAAAAGAAAAAGGCTAACGTGTAAGTAGTGCTAACTCATCTGAAGAACTGTCCATGTACTCATTTAATCCTCATATCCATACGATGCTATTATGATCTTCAGTCTGCATGTGAGGAAACGTAAACAGAGCGCTTAAGTCACTTTCCCGAGATCACACAGCAAGTCAGGAGGGTGAAACGGTGCTGGTAAATTTCCCCTGATTGATGATGGATGGCGTGGGGACCTGATCAGCTCACCCAAGAGGTTCTCCAGCCGGCTTGGGTTTATTCACACAGATGTGACTTCCAGCTCTCTCCTTACACTTTTACCTCTTGTAACCTCATCCCGCTTCTCTTCAGCTTCTGGGCGCCCAGTGTGATGCCTGCTTCTGTGCCCGCTTTGGCATGTACCACCACCCCGTGTGCAGCGTGTTCCTGCAGTGATGGCTTGCTGTCTTCCTCACTTGCACCTGGGCAGCCCTCCGCCTTGGCGTTTGGTTTTCTTCTAGAACGTGCACAAACCTCACTATGCCTGCAGATGACAAGAAGTAGATACTTACTTTCCGTTATATCTTAGAGACCAGAGGTTGACACACATGTTTTTCGTAAAGGCCCCGTCGCAGGTGTTAGGCATTGCAGCTGGTCTGTCTGCTGCTTCCTTTCCTCCTTCTCTCCTTGTTTGCATTCCCTCCCCTCTCTCCTCCCCTCCTCCTCTCCTAATTATGTACAGTTTTTACTGTAACATAGACCTCAGGCTGGATTTTACTCAGGGGGTGTAGTTGGCCAGCCCATCTTGCGGGCATTCGTTGGTGTTAAGCTGCCTCTTAAAAGTGGAGCCGTCCTCGTTCCTGTAGGCCTGAGTTTTGCTTCAGCTGGTCCTTCTCGCATGCACTATGTCTGCTGATTTCTGAAGCGTCTGGGACCCACTTGTCTGCTGTCTTCCATTCCCTGAATCTCCCCTCTCTCCTGCCTGCTCTGGTTTTGCGCCAGCCAGGCTGGTGCTCTGGGCACTTTCTCAGAGCTGCAGACCCAGTGGAGTTAAAGGTGATGCTTATTTGCTCTTTCAGACTTTTCTTTCTGTAGTTTACATGGGGAAAAGCCTGCTTGATAAAGATTGTAAACCACCAACCTGTGTGTTTACACTTGGCTGTTTCTTTGGCTTCTCCTGGAGTGTCCAGTGTTATGGGAGGAGGCGTGGGGCGGACGCTGTGTGCTCTGCAGGTGCAATCCTCTGACCCATCCTTCACCAGCCTGCTGAGTTCACAGGTGTAGATGCCCTTCTCCTCACTTCCAAGTAAGAGAACAGGCTCCACTCAGAGTTCTGCACCCAGCCCACGACAGAGCTGGCGAGTCAGTTTAGGTCTTTAGGTGGCACATCTGGGACTCCGGCTGGTGCCTGCTCTGGACATGAGTAGTTCTTTTTTGTAAAATTCACTTTTTTATTTAATATATTTTTTGGCTGTGCCACATGGAGTGTGGGCTCTCAGTTCCCCGACCAGGCATTGAACCCATGCCCAGTGCAATGGAATTGCAGAGTCTTAACCATCAGGGAGTGACGTGAGTAATACTGGAATGCTCTCTTCACTGTGCTTATGGTTCAAAGCAGGGTTTCTGGAGTCAAGACCATCTGGAGGTGAGCCCAGTTCTACCCCCTCAGCAGCTGTGTGATATTGGGCATGGCATCACCAACCTGATGGACATGAGTTTGAGCAGGCTCTGGGAGTTGGTGGTAGACAGGGAAGCCTGCAGTCTGTGGGATCTCAAAAGAGTCAGACACGACTGAGCGATTGAACTGACTTTTTGGACCTCAGCTTTCTTACATTTAAAATTGAGCTAATAGTACCATCCTCATGAATTGTTATGACTGTAGAATGAAACCATTAAAATGAGGCTCAGGAAACATTAACTGTCCTTGTTTAGTCGCTCATTCGTGTCTGACTCTTCATGACCCCATCGACTGTAGCCCTTCCAGTTGCCTCTGCCCATGGGATTTCCCAGGCCGGAATACTGTAATGGGTTGCCATTTCCTTTTCCAGGGTATCATTCCAACCCAGGGATCGAACCTGAGTTTCCTGCTTGGCAGGCAGATTCTTTTCCACTGAGCCACTTGAGAAGCCCCCAACTGTCATTGCTATTTCTTTTTTCTTAAATAAATTTTATTTTTTATCATAATGAAATACACATAACAAAATTTACCGCCTTAACTGTTGATTAGCGTGCACTTGGGCAGTGTGAGTACATTCACGCTGTTGTGTGGCTGATGTCTGGCACTCCTCTGGTCTCCCAGATCTGAAGCTCTGTCCCCAGCCCCCTGCCTGGCTCTTTTAAACAAGCAGATGAGAGCAGCAGGCACTTGACTGAATTGAGCACAGCACCTGCTGTCTGTGGACAGCTGTTCTGCTCAGCCCTGTGGGTGGCCTGACTCCAGCGGTGAGGGTGGGGAGGCGTTTAGACTTGGGGATTGTCTCCCTCCTACCCGGCCCAGGCACCTGCAGTTTACTGCTCAGCCCTGTGGGTGGCCTGACTCCAGCAGTGAGGGTGGGGAGGCGTTTAGACTTGGGGATTGTCTCCCTCCTACCCGGCCCAGGCACCTGCAGTTTACTGCCTGCTTTCTCCTCTCGGGCTGTGGGCTCAGCACTTCTCGGTCAGCACCTCTCGGAGTCCATGCCGCCACACTTTCTGGCGTGTTCTCTGAATCCCTCTATTTTACGTAAGAAGAAACGGGAGGCTCAGCAGCGTGTGTCGGACCGCGAGGCTCAGATGCTCTCCTCCAGGGCTGCTCTGCACCTGCTGGCCTTGCCCCCCCGCCCCAGGTGCTTGTTACTGGACAGCTGTGGTGAAAGGTCTTTCTCATTGCTTTCCTCAGCACATGAAATACTGATCCACTTGAGTGGGTTATTGGAGCATCCGCCTCTAACTTCAGGAGTGGAATTTCGTTGTTGTTTGGTCACCCAGTCATGTTCAACTCTGGGATCCCATGGATGGTAGCCCACCAGGCTCCTCTGTCCGTGGGGTTCTCCAGGCAGAAATACTGGAGTGGGGTGCCGTTTCCTTCTCCAGGGGATCCTCCCGACTCAGGGAGCGAACCCACATCCCCTGCCTTGGCAGGTGAGTTCTTTACTGCTGAGCCTCAAGGGTGGAATAGATGTGTCAAATTCTGTATCTGCCCACTGCTTCCCCTTCCCTTCCCTCTCCTCCCACCCCTCCCTTCCTCCCTCTCCTGGGGTCGCTGCTTTCTCTAACACATCTCTGTGGAGGGCCTGCCACTGGCCAGGCCCAGTACCCGATGCCCGGATGCAGACGCGAAACTAAGTCACTGCCCTCAGAGCTCATGGATGAGAAGGGCAGACAGATGAGTAGGAAGAAGTTACGATGCAACGTGACAATGCCCCTAGAATGACACTGAGGGGAGTCCAGGTGGACACGAGTATGGGGGGAGCCCGGCTCGTTCAGGGTCCGGGGCGAGCATCAGCTTCCTAGAGAAGTGCTGCCTGGTTTGAGGGTTGTGAATTGAGTAGGAATTTCCTGGGTAAGAACGAAGGATGAGATGACCACAGCTTTCTGAAGAAATCGAAAGAAACCAGCTGTTCAAAAACAGTGGGTCATTGAATTTAATCTTTCTCTAATATTTTTAAGAAAATTTTTATTCATTTTTGGCACTGGATCTTCGTTGCTGCATGTGGGCTTTTCTCAGGTTGCGGCCGGTGGGGGCTACTCTGTAGTTGTGGCACTTGGGCTTAGTTGCCCCGTGGCATGTGGGATCTTCCCTGACCAGGGATCAAACCCGTTTTCCCTGCATTGGCAGGTGGATTCTTAATCACTGGACCACCATGGAAGTCCCCCCCTGCCGAATAAAAATTTTTTTTTTTTTACAGCAAGCAGGAACAAAACCAGGTAATCCACCAAGACAAGCTTACTTAAGTCCCAGTTCAGGGTCCTTCTGGCTGCTTTCATAGTACCTCATGGTACTTCCAAGAGTTCCACATGGAAGAGTCCAAGGCAGATGTAACAGCATCCCAGGGCAGGATCAGTTAAGTTAACTAGGGTGTTGGATCGGTTGGCTGCACACAAGACCAGGTTAGAATCCAGCCTTGCGCCTCCCAACATGGGAAGGCTGCTGGACTTCCCGAATGTTATACTCTGTTCAAGCAAGGATAAAGGGTGTGTTTAACATTCCTAACTAACCTGTAAGTCTCAACCTTCCTGTGCTGCTGCTGCTGTTCAGTTGCTTAGTCGTGTCCGACTTTTTGTGACTCAAATGGACTGCAGCACACCAGGCTTCGCTGTCCTTCAGTGTCTCCCAGAGTTCGCTCAAACTCATGTCCATTGAGTCAAAGATGCCCTCCAGCCATCTCATCCTCTGTCCTCCCTTCTTTAACAGGCGTCTTCCATACTTGACTCTGGGTGTGTTGTGAAGTGTGCAGTAGGCATTCGGGTCAGCTGAGGTCCAGGGTGCAGGGTCAGAAGCAGCATGGCAAGTTTAAGATTCTTTTTTTTTTTTTCTCATTTTTCAAAAGAATTCTATTTTTTTTTCCAGCTTCTGCTTCCCTCACTTTTTTTTCTTTTTCTTTTACAATATTATATTGGTTGGTTTTGCCATACATTGACATGACTCTGCCCCAGGTGTACATGAGTTCCACTTCCTGTACCCTCCTCCCACCTCCCTCCTCCTTTTATCCTCCCTCTGGGTCATCTCTGTGCACCAGCCCCGAGCATCCTGTATCATGCGTCAAACCTGGACTGGTGATTCGTTTCACATATGATAATATACATGTTTCAATGCCATTCTCCCAAAGCATCTCACCCTCACCCTCTCCCACAGAGTCCAAGAGACTGTTCTATACACCTGTGTCTCTTTTGCTGTCTCGTATACAGGGTTATCATTTCTATCTTTCTAAATTCCATATATATGCGTTAGTATACTGTATTGGGGAGAAGGCAATGGCAAGCCACTCCAGTACTCTTGCCTAGAAAATCCCATGGAGGGAGGAGCCTGGTAGGCTGCAGTCCATGGGGTCGCTATGAGTCAGACATGACTGAGCGACTTCACTTTCCCTTTTCACTTTCACACATTGGAGAAGGAAATGGCAACCCACTCCAGTGTTCTTGCCTGGAGAATCCCAGGGACGGGGGAGCCTGATGGGCTGCCGTCTATGGGGTCACACAGAGTCGGACACGACTGAAGTGACTTAGCAGCAGCAGCATACTGTATTGGTGTTTTTCTTTCTGGCTTACTTCACTCTGTATAATAGGCTCCAGTTTCATCCACCTCATTAGAACTGATTCAAATGCATTCTTTTTAATGGCTGAGTAATACTCCATTGTGTATACGTACCAAAGCTTTCTTATCCATTCGTCTGCAGATGGACATCTAGGTTGCTTCCATGTCCTGGCTATTATAAACAGTGCTGTGATGAACATTGGAGTACATGTGTCTCTTTCAATTCTGGTTTCCTCGGTGTGTATACCCAGGAGTGCGATTGCTGGATCATATGGCAGTTCTATTTCCAGTTTTTTGAGGAATCTCCACAGTGTTCTCCATAGTGGCTGTACTAGTTTGCATTCCCACCAACAGTGTAACAGGGTTCCCTTCTCTCCACACCCTCTCCAGCATTTATTGCGTGTAGACTTTTGGATAGCAGCCATTCTGACTGGTGTGAAATGATATCTCATTGTGGTTTTGATTTGCATCTCTCTGATTATGAGTGATGTTGAGCACTTTTTCATGTGTTTGTTAGCCATCTTTATGTCTTCTTTGGAGAAATGTCTGTTTAGTTCTTTGGTCCATTTTTTGATTGGGTCATTTATTTTTCTGTAATTGAGCTGCAGGAGCTGCTTGTATATTTTGGAGATTAATCCTTTATCAGTTGCTTCCTTTGCTATTATTTTCTCCCATTCTGAAGGCTGTCTTTTCACCTTGCTTATAGTTTCCTTTGCTGTGCAGAAGCTTTTAATTGTAATCAGGTCCCATTTGTTTATTTTTGCTTTTATTTCCAATATTCTGGGAGGTGGGTCATGGAGGATCCTGCTGTGATTTATGTTGGAGAGTGTTTTGCCTATGTTCTCCTCTAAGAGTTTTATAGTTTCTGGTCTTAAATTTAGATCTTTAATCCATTTTGAGTTTATTTTTGTGTATGCTGTTAGGTAGTGTTCTAGTTTCATTCTTTTACAAGTGGCTGACCAGTTTTCCCAGCACCACTTGTTAAAGATACTATCTTTTCTCCATTTTATATTCTTGCCTCCTTTGTCAAAGATAAGGTGTCCATAAGTGTGTGGATTTATCTCTGAGCTTTCTATTTTGTTCCATTGATCTATATTTCTGTCTTTATGCCAGTACCATACTGTCTTGATGACTGTGGCTTTGTAGTAGAGCCTGAAGTCTGGCAGGTTGATTCCCCCAGTTCCATTCTTCTTCCTCAAGATTGCTTTGGCTATTCGAGGTTTTTTGTATTTCCATACAAATTGTGAGATTATTTGTTCTAGTTCTGTGAAAAATATCGTTGGTAGCTTGATAGGGATTGCATTGAATGTATAAATTACTTTGGGTAGTATACTAATTTTCACAATATTTATTCTTCCAATCCATGAACACGGTATATTTCTCTATCTATTGGTGTCCTCTTTGATTACTTTCACCAGTGTTTTATAGTTTTCTATGTACAGGTCTTTTGTTTCTTTAGGTAGATATATTCCTAAGTATTTTATTCTTTTCATTGCAACAGTGAATGGAATAGTTTCCTTACTTTCTCTATTTTCTCATTATTAGTGTATAGGAATGCAAGGGGTTTCTGTGTGTTGACTTTATATCCTGCAACCTTACTATATTCATTGATTAGCTCTAGTAGTTTTCTGTTAGAGTCTTTAGGGTTTTCTCTGTAGAGGATCATGTCATCAGCAAACAGTGAAAGTTTTACTTCTTCTTTTCCAATTTGTATTCCTTTTATGTCTTTTTCTGCTCTGATTGCTGTGGCCAAAACTTCCAGAACTATGTTGAATAGCAGTGGTGAGAGTGGGCACCCTTGTCTTGTCCCTGACTTTAGGGGAAATGCTTTCAGTTTTTCACCATTGAGGATAATGTTTGCTGTGGGTTTTTCATATATAGCTTTTATTATGTTGAGGTATGTCCCTTCTATTCCCACCTTCTGGAGGGTTTTTATCATAAATGGATGTTGAATTTTGTCGAAGGCTTTCTCTGCATCTATTGAGATAATCATATGATTTTTATTTTTCAATTTGTTAATGTGGTGTATTACATTGATTGATTTGCGGATGTTGAAGAATCCTTGCATTCCTGGGATAAAGCCCACTTGGTCATGATGTATGATCTTCTTAATGTGTTGTTGGATTCTGATTGCTAGAATTTTGTTAAGGATTTTTGCATCTATGTTCATCAGTGATATTCAGTTCAGTTCAGTCGCTCAGTCGTGTCCGACTCTCCGCGACCCCATGAATCACTGCACGCCAGGTCTCCCTGTCCATCACCAACTCCCGGAGTTCACTCAAACTCATGTCCAGCGAGTCGGTGATGCCATCCAGCCATCTCATTCTCTGTCGTCCCCTTCTCCTCCCGCCCCCAACCTTTCCCAGCATCAGAGTCTTTTCCAGTGAGTCAACTCGTCGCATGAGGTGGCCAAAGTATTGGAGTTTCAGCTTTAGCATCAGTCCCTCCAATGAACACCCAGGATTGATCTCCTTTAGAATGGACTGGTTGGATCTCCTTGCAGTATAAGGGACTCTCAAGAGTCTTCTCCAACACCACAGTTCAAAAGCATCAATTCTTCGGCGATCAGCCTTCTTCACAGTCCAACTCTCACATCCATACATGACCATGGGAAAAACCATTGCCTTGACTAGACGGACCTTGGTTGGCAAAGTAATGTCTCTGCTTTTTAATATACTATCAAGGTTGGTCATAACTTTCCTTCCAAGGAGCAAGCGTCTTTTAATTTCATGGCTGCAATCAGCATCTGCAGTGATTTTGGAGCCCAGAAAAATAAAGTCTGACACTGTTTCCACTGTTTTTCCATCTATTTCCCATGAAGTGATGGGACCAGATGCCATGATCTTAGTTTTCTGAATGTTGAGCTTCAAGCCAACCTTTTCACTCTCCTCTTTCACTTTCATCAAGAGGCTTTTGAGTTCCTCTTCACTTTCTGCCATAAGGGTAGTGTCATCTGCATATCTGAGGTTATTGATATTTCTCCCGGCAATCTTGATTCCAGCTTGTGCTTCTTCCAGCCCAGCGTTTCTCATGATGTACTCTGCATATAAGTTAAATAAGCAAGGTGACAATATACAACCTTGACGTACACCTTTTCCTACTTGGAACCAGTCTGTTGTTCCATGTCCAGTTCTAACTGTTGCTTCCTGACCTGCATACAGGTTTCTCAAGAGGCAGGTCAGGTGGTCTGGGATTCCCATCTCTTTCAGAATGTAGTTTTCTTTTTTTGTGGGATCTTTACCAGGTTTTGGGATTAAGGTGATGGTGGCCTCATAGAATGAGTTTGGAAGTTTCCCTTCCTCAGCAATTTTCTGGAAGAGTTTGAGTAGAATAGGTGTTAGCTCTTCTCTAAATTTTTGGTAGAATTCAGCTGTGAAGACGTCTGGACCTGGGCTTTTGTTTGCTGGAAGATTTCTGATTATAGCCTCTAGTTCCATGCTTGTGATGGGTCTGTTCCGATTTTCTATTTCTTCCTGGTTCAGTTTTGGAAAGTTGTACTTTTCTAGGAATTTGTCCATTTCTTCCAAGTTGTCCATTTTATTGCCATATAATTGCTGATAGTATTCTCTAATGATCCTTTGTATTTCTGTGTTGTCGGTTGTGATCTCTCCATTTTCATTTCTAATTTTATTGACTTGGTCCTTCTCCCTTTGTTTCTTGATGAGTCTGGCTAGTGGTTTGTCAATTTTATTTACTCTCTCGAAGAACCAGCTTTTGGCTTTGTTGATTTTTGCTATGGTCTCTTTTTTTATTTTGTATTTATTTCTGCCCTAATTTTTTAAGATTTCTTTCTTTCTACTAACCCTGGGGTTCTCCATTTCTTCCTTTTCTAGTTTCTTTAGGTGTAGAGTTGGGTTGTTTAGTTGACTTTTTTCTTGTTTCTTGAGGTGTGCCTGTATTGCTATGAACCTTCCCTTAGCACTGCTTTTACAGTGTCCCAGAGGTTTTGGGTTGTCGTGTTTTCATTTTCATTCATTTCTATGCATATTTTGATTTCTCTTTTGATTTCTTCTATGATTTGTTCGTTATTCAGCAGCGTGTTGTTCAGCCTCCATATGGTGGCATTTTTAATAGTTTTTACCCATCACTTCATGGGAAATAGATGGAAAAACAGTGGAAACAGTGTCAGACTTTATTTTTTTGGGCTCCAAAATCACTGCAGATGCTGATTGCAGCCATGAAATTAAAAGATGCTTGCTCCTTGGAAGGAAAGTTATAACCAACCTTGATAGTATTTTAAAAAGCAGAGACGTTACTTTGCCAACCAAGGTCCGTCTAGTCAAGGCAATGGTTTTTCCCGTGGTCATGTATGGATGTGAGAGTTGGACTGTGAAGAAAGCTGATCGCCGAAGAATTGATGCTTTTGAACTGTGGTGCTGGAGAAGACTCTTGAGAGTCCCTTATACTGCAAGGAGATCCAACCAGTCCATTCTAGAGGAGATCAATCCTGGATGTTCATTGGAGGAACTGATGCTAAAGCTGAAGCTGTAATACTTTGGCCACCTCATGCGACGAGTTGACTCACTGGAAAAGACTCTGATGCTGGGAAAGGTTGGGGGTGGGAGGAGAAGGGGACGACAGAGAATGAGATGGCTGGATGGCATCACCGACTTGCTGGACATGAGTTTGAGTGAACTCCGGGAGTTGGTGATGGACAGGGAGACCTGGCGTGCAGTGATTCATGGGGTCGCGGAGAGTCGGACACGACTGAGCGACTGAACTGAACTGAACTGAACCTGTAATTGAGATCTAATCTTATTGCATTGTGGTCAGAAAAGATGCTTGGAATGATTTCAATTTTTTTGAATTTACCAAGGCTAGATTTATGGCCCAGGATGTGATCTATCCTGGAAAAGGTTCTGTGTGCGCTTGAGAAAAATGTGAAATTCATTGTTTTGGGGTGAAATGTCCTATAGAGATCTATTAGATCTCACTGGTCTATTGTATCATTTAAAGTTTGTGTTTCCTTGTTAATTTTCTGTTTAGTTGATCTATCCAGAGGTGTGAGTGGGGTATTAAAGTCTCCCACTATTATTGCATTGTTGTTAATTTCCCTTTTCATACTTGTTAGTAATTGTCTTACATATTGCGGTGCTCCTATGTTGGGTGCATAAATATTTATAATTGTTATATCTTCTTCTTGGATTGATCCTTTGATCATTATGTAGTGTCCTTCTTTGTCTCTTTTCACAGCCTTTGTTTTAAAGTCTATTTTATCTGATATGAGTATTGCTACTCCTGCTTTCTTTTGGTCTCTATTTGCATGGAATATCTTTTTCCAGCCCTTCACTTTCAGTCTGTATGTGTCCCTCGTTTTGAGATGGGTCTCTTGTAGACAACATATACGGGGGTCTTGTTTTTGTATCCATTCAGCCAGCCTTTGTCTTTTGGTTGGGGCATTCAACCCATTTATGTTTAAGGTAATTATTGATAAGTATGATCCCATTGCCATTTTCTTTATTGTTTTGGGTTCGAGTTTATACACCCTTTCTGTGTTTCCTGTCTAGAGAAGATCCTTTAGTATTTGTTGGATAGCTGGTTTGGTGATGCTGAATTCTCTCAGCTTTTGCTTGTCTCAAAAGCTTTTGATTTCTCCTTCATATTTGAATGAGATCCTTGCTGGCTACAGTAATCTGGGCTGTAAGTTATTTTCTTTCATCACTCTAAGTATGTCTTGCCGTTCCCGCCTGGCCTTAAGTGTTTCTGTTGAAAGATCAGCTGTTATTCTTATGGGAATCCCCTTGTGTGTTATTTGTTGCTTTTCCCTTGCTGCTTTTAATATTTGTTCTTTGTGTTTGATCTTTGTTAATTTGATTAATATGTGTCTTGGAGTATTTCACCTTGGGTTTATCCTGTTAGGGACTCTCTGGGTTTCTTGGACTTGGGTGATTATTTCCTTCCCCATTTTAGGGACGTTTTCAACTATTATCTCCTCAAGTATTCTCTCATGGTCTTTCTTTTTGTCTTCTTCTTCTGGCATTCCTATGATTTGAATGTTGGAGCGTTTAACATTGTCCCAGAGGTCTCTAATGTTGTCCTCATTTCTTTTAATTCGTTTTTCATTTTTCCTCTCTGTTTCATTCATTTCTACAATTCTATCTTCTAGCTCGTTTATCCTGTGTTCTGCCTCCGTTATTCTACTGTTTGTTCCTCCAGAGTGTTTCTGATCTCATCTATTGCATTATTCATTGTATATTGACTCTTTTTTATTTCCTCTAAGTCCTTATTAAACCTTCCTTGCATCTTCTCAATCCTTTTCTCCAGGTTATTTATCTGTAACTCCATTTTGCTTTCAAGATTTTGAATCATTTTCACCGTCAAAATTCGAAATTCTTTATCAGGTAGATTCCCTATATCTTCCTCTTTTGTTTGTGTTGGTGGGCATTTATCTTGTTCCTTTACTTGTTGGGTATTTCTCTGCCTCTTCATCTTGCTTATATTGCTGTGCTTGGGGTGGTCTTTCCGTCTTCTGGCAGTTTGTGGAGTTCTCTTTATTATGTAGTTTCTCGCTGTGTGTGGGGTTGAACGGGTGACTTTTCAAGGTTCCCTGAATAGTGAAGCTTGTGTCAGTGTTCTGGTGGGTGGAGCTGGATTTCTTCTCTCTGGAGTGCAATGAAGTGTCCAGTAATGAGTTATGAGATGTCAGTGGGTTTGGAGTGACTTTGAGCAGCCTGTGTATTGAAGCTCAGGGCTATTTTCCTGTGTTGCTGGAGAATTTGCGTGATATGTCTTGCTCTGGAACTTGGCCCTTGGGTGGTGCTTGGTTTCGGTGTAGGTATGGAGGCGTTTGATGAGCTCCTATGGATTAATGTTCCCTGGAGTCAGGAGTTCTCTGGTGTTCTCAGGATTCGCGCTTAAGCCTCTTGCCTCTGGTTTTCGGTCTTATTCTTGGAGTAGGCTCTAGACTTTTCTATCTGTCATTTCCAAGGTGGTTCCCTCTGTTTTCGCTTCTGTTTGCTGGTCTATTCAGTGTCTAATTTCCACCCTGACACTAGGGGGCGGTGGTGGACACTTTTTAAGGCTTAGTTGTTCAATCCTGTTCTGGGAAGGGAGGAACACTGCAGACAAATGTCTCTGGCATCTGTGGGGAGTGCTCACAGCGTCTCGGCCACACTGGGTTTGCCCCCGCTCACGGCGCGTGTGCTGTCCCAGTCTACACTGCACAGGCTCTAGGTTGCTCTGCCGGGAACTGTCCGAGGCCGGCGTTGGGTTGTATGCACTTCCCAGGTCCGAGTGGCTCAGGTTCAGGTACTTGGGTACTCCACAAAGGTGCAGACTTGTTTGGGCCTGTGTTTTGTGCCTTTCCTGGTCCGAGCAGCTCAGGTGACCAGGTGTTTGGCGAGTGCGGTTGCTGTGACTTATCGCCTCCCTGGTCCCTCCCGCTTGGTTTTCTGGGTGTACAGCCAGTGCACCTTCTCAGGCGGGTGTTGACTGGTCAGAAACCCATGAAGTCTTGGTTAGCAATGCAGCCTGCCTGCAGTTTGGTATTGGATGCCTCTCTGGGGCCACGGTTGCCCCCTTCCAACTCTGGCTGTCCTCCCCTACCTGTCTCGGCTGGGGATGGGCCGTCCACAGCCAGCTAGCTCTGCTCAGTCCTTTGTTCTGTGAGCAGGGCTGGTGGAGTCTTAGGTTAGGGCCTTTTGCCTTTTAGCAGGGTAGCTACACCACAGTCTGCTCTGCTATCTCCAGTCAGCTCCCCCAGAGTGCCCTCGCAGCATTCAGGCCGGGTCCTCTCTCTAAGCAGTTCAGCCTGCTCCTTCCTGCCCAGCTCTCGCTTGCTAATGGCGGATGTGGGCGTCTGCACTGCTTCTCTGCTGGGAGTTACCGTTTGGCGGGTAATCTGTGGGTTTTAATTATTTCTTTCTTTTTCCTCCTGGTTATGTGGCCCTCTGAGGTTCCAGGGCTCGCCACAGACTCGCCAGTGAGAGTGTTTCCTGGTGTTTGGAAACTTCTCTCTTTTTTAAGCCTCCCTTCCTGGGACGGAGCTCCGTCCCTACCTCTTTTGTCTCTCTTTTTATCTTTTATGTTTTTTCCTACCTCCTTTCGAAGACAATGGGCTGCTTTTCTGGGTGCCTGATGTCCTCTGACGGCATTCAGAAGTTGTTTTGTGGAATTTACTCAGCATTCAAATGTTCTTTTGATGAATTTGTGGGGGAGAAAGTGGTCTCACCGTCCTGTTCCTCCGCTATCTTGCTCCCTTCCAAGTTTAAGATTCTTTCCTGAATTGTTTGAAGAGTTGAGGAGCTGATGTAGGGGTGCCACCACATCTCAGGAAAGCCCAAGCAAGCCGTGGCAGTGAATCTAGCAAGCCTCTTTCTCTGTTAGAAAATGCATTGACTTTGCAGCCTGCAGCCCCATGTTGACTCTGCTGTCCTCACTGTAGTTAGCTCTACAGTAATATACCAGAGTTAATGAAGAGGCCCTCTGCCTTTAAACTAACCCCAACTAGACAGATGAAACAGTTGAGCTCTGTGTTTTACACTTGGAAACCAGGGCAGCGTTCAACACTCATCCTCCAGGATTCCAACAAGAGGTGAATTTATCTGAGGTATGAAATCCCTCACGTGTACAAATGACTTCTCTGCCATCCCAGTCCTTCCTAACAATTAATCCTGGTGATGATTAATCTTTTAGCTCTTACTTTGTCTAAAGAACAGTCTTGTTCAACATTCTGGCGGCCTGAAAAGTGCTGTATGTGTTTAATATTTATATGCAACCACTCAGAAAGGTGCAGAATAAATGGAATTAATATTGTCTAGGAGTTTGTGAGGCGGCAAACCAGCAGAGGCCCAAAAGTGAGGTGTCTGCTGGTGGAAATCATGAATCACCTCCTTGCAACAGGAGAATGTTCTCATGATTTTTTAATGGTCCCCCCTGAAAATGAATGTGTGCTATTAAGGTAAACTCTTTAAAAATTAAGGCTTTTGTAATTCTCTGAGTTTAAAATGGAGAGAGAGAGAGAAAGAAAAGAATCTGTAGACTGTGTGATTCAGTTGAGGCAGCTCTTGGGACTGGCTGGGCAGCAGGGAGCTGTGAGGTCTCTGTTTGTCATAAAAAGGAGACTTTGGTTTCCTGGACACTCGAATACCTTGAACTAAGCTTTCAGGTTTGAGCAATGTTTATTTAACACCCAGTCCACTGCCCGGCTGATCCTGTCTGCAGTCAGCAGGGTCTGGCTACAGTCCTTGATCCAGAGCTGGTTTGGATCAGACCCTGGAAGGGAAACTGGGACCTGGCCAATTCTTATATTAGTTGGGAGTATGGACCAGGAGTGTGGTGGAGTTCCAGACACAGGACGCAGTTCCCATCTGGGGCTTAAGAGCCAGCCTTGCTGTCATCATGCAGTGCAGCCAGGTGTCCAGCAGGGGGCGCGGTGCTGTCTTCTGGGGAACCAGCTGAAGCTCTGTTTCCTCACTGTATCTGCCCATCACTCTGTGGAGCTTAGAGTTCAGACAATAGCCCCGTGGTTAGAATCAGCCCGTTAAGCAGATTTCTCGCCTCTGCATTTTCATTACTTCTTACCTTTGCGTGCTAAGTCGCTTCAGTCGTGTCCGACTCTGCAACCCTATGGACTGTATCCTCTGTCCGTGGGGATTCTCCAGGCAAGAATACTGGAGTGGGTTGCCTTGCCCTCCTCCAGGGGATCTACCCCACTCAGGGACCGAACCCATGTCCCTTACGTCTCCTGTGTTGGCAGGTGAGTTCTTTGCCTTACCCTCACCCAGATAATCTTCAGCTCAGTAAGGATGAGGTGCAGGTCCCTAGGCGATGTGTGATACACATGTGTGATGTTGTTGGTGATATTCTAGGGCGACACTTTTTATGGACAGCTACCTGGAATTTTTCAGAGTTCTCTTTATTTCAGTCGAGAGCTGAAAGTCACACACATGCAGAAAAACAAAACAACAGACCCAGCTTGGCTCAGTCAGCTTTTTTTTTTAAGATTTATTTTTTCTTTGTTTCTTTATGTCTGTCTGCACTGGGCCCTCATTGCTGCCCATGGGCTTTCTCTAGTTGCGGGAAGCAGGGGCCACGCTTTGTTGCAGTGAACAGGCTTCTCACTGCAGTGGCTTCTCTTTGGTGTGGAGCACAGGCTCTAGGGCACACAGACTTTCAGTCCTTACAGCACGAGGGCTCAGTAGCTGTGGTGCATGGGCTTAGCTGCTCTGAGGCATGTGGGATCCTTTGAAACCAGGGATCGAACCAGTGTCCCCCACATCAGCAGGCAGATTCCTAACCACTGGACCACTAGGGAAGCCCTCACTGTTTGTTGAGTGGAGCCCTGGGAGCTGGCGTGCCTCCTGTATAAATCTGTGGGGGCAGAAAAGAGTACACGCTCTGCATTCATGCTGTTTAGAGTGATGTCTCTGGACCACAGGATGGGCGTCATCACCGTGAAGCATGAGTGAAATGCAGACTCTCGGGCCCCCACCCGAGCCCCGCTGTTTGAGAACCTTACCTTAAGGCTCCCCACATCACAGTGTGAGCAGCGCTGCCCCAAGTCTCTGTAGACGGAGGACGTGTATTGGCATCTCTTACTATTACTCCCTGTCCTGGGCCTGTGGCAGGCATCACTAATCAAACCAGGGACTTTTTTTCCCAGTGAGCCTTGTCTGAGCTTCATAATCGCTGTCACCACAGTGGTCCAGGCAGTCGCTTCCAGCTGTCTGGAGCAGGTAGTCAAGATGAGCTTCAGTCGCTGTACCCCAGCTCCATCCAGTCCACGATTACCTCTCGCTGGGACAACAGTGATGTCCTGGGCCCCCTTCCTTTCTTACCTCCCTCTCTTCCTGTTCTCTGTAACACAGTCGTCTTTTAAAAGTAAAAACTACCCTGCTTCAAGCCCTTTAGTGACTTTCCGTTGCAACTGAAATAAATCTGAATTCCTTACCATGACTTGCAAGACCCTGCCTGACCAGGCCCTGCTCAGCCCCTCCCTCCCCAGTCCCTCCTGCTTGCCTGCTGCTGTCCGCCCCTCTGGCCTGGTACCAGGTCCTGGAGCTCTTCCCTCCTTAGGGCTGGGACACCCCTAAGTCACCATTGCCCCACTGTCCCCGTGAGAAGGTGGAGGACATGGAGGTTTGGTCTGCCTGAGGCCTCAAGACAAGTCAGAGCCCGAGGTACTTGTGTCGTTTGCTCCCTCCCCCAGCCCCTGATGGTGGCCACACCAGGGAGCCCCCCCCGAGTGTCCGCTGAGTCTTCCTGCCCTCCTGTGACAGCGGGAAGAATGCCCCCTTCCTGGGCTCCCCCTCCGCCAGCAGCCTTCGAGGCCAGCTCCTCTCCCTGCCTCGGGGCTGGCCCTGGGCCTGTCACCTCCTGGGCGGCCGCCTCTGCCTGTCCATCCAAGCAGCCCCGTGTTCTCTGTCTCAGTGCTCTGGGGAACTTGTCGTCACGTGCAGGTCGTTTTTAAAATTCTTTTATTGGAGTAGAACTGCGTTGGAGTGTTGTGTTAGTTTCCGCTGTGCAACAGCGTGAGTCTCTCGTAATCTTTATACACATGTATCCCCTCCCTCCTGGAGCTCACACCCTGTCCCCCACCCCGCCCCTCTGGGTCCTCGCAGAGCCCCGAGCCGAGCTCCCGGCGCTACCCAGCAGCTTCCCACTGGCTCCTTTCCTACGCGCAGAAGTGCATGCGCGTCAGGGCTACTCTCCCAGTTCATCCACCGTTCCCTTGTGCAGTTAGTTTTATGTATTTGTGGTAGGGCTAGTGTTCTGTCCCTGGAGAAGACGATAACCTTCTTGGCGGCAGGATTCCTGTTTGTGTTACTGGCCCCGCACCCAAAGCACCAGCAGTGTGCCTGGCACATAGTAGATGTTCACTAAATGCAGTCTGAACATACGTAGGAATGAGGGACGCAAGTGCAGGACAGTCCTCACGTTTTGGGCCTGATTTGCAGTCAAGAGCACATCTGACCTTTTCTCCACCATGTTCATAGGGTGAGGCTGAGAAACGGAGAGGTCTGATCTGCTGGAGGCCAAGTGGCCGGTCAGATGCAGAGGGATTTTGTTTAAACTGCATGGATTTTTTTTTTTTAATATTTATTTATTTAGGCAGTCTGTGCCAGGTCTCAGCTGTGGCACAGGGGATCTTTAGTTGCAGCATGTGAGAGTTTAGTTGCAGCATGTGGGATCGAGTTCTCTGACCAGGGATCGAACCTGTGTCCCTACATTGGGAGCATTGAGTCTTAGCCACTGGACCACCAGGGCGGTTCCTACACAGATGCTTTTTGAAGTTATCAGATAGCTCCAAAAAAATATTTTTCATACCATTTTTATCTTATTCCCTTTGGAGAATGGTGTCCTTTCAGACTATCAAGTGATTTTTTTCCTCAGTCCAGTGAGACCCTTTTTGCCTTCTGCAGGATCTTTTATCGACAGAATTTACCTTGAATTTGATATTGGGGGTTGCTTTCCTCCAGTGGACAGTCTCCACAGGATGGTGTCTGTGAGCTGCATCTGCAGGGATGAACTGGGCGGGCTTGGAGTTCCATCTGAGGTCCTTCCTGTGTGGTGCCTAGGTCCCTACAGGTAGCTCAGTCCCATCTCGTGCTTGTCTGGTTGGACTCACGGGGTGACTCCGATGAATTGCCTTCATTTTTCCTAGGACAGAAGTCAGCACGTTTGTTCTCTGAAGGTCCAGATATCACTATTTCTGGTTCTGTTGACCAGAGGGGTGTTTGTCACAGCTACTCAACTCTGCTGTCACAGTGTGGAAGCAGCCCTAGACATTATGTAAATATAGGCTCTGTTGAGTGCCAATAAAACTATTTACAAAAACAGACATTAGCCCAGGTTTGGCCTAAGGGCCATAGCTTGAGGCCTTTGTTCTAAGATGTCCACCTTAAAAACCAAAGCCAAAACTTGTTAAATGTTAGATAGCTTTCATTTCTTCTCAAAGTTGTTTGCAGAGTGCCTCAGAAAACAGATTTGAAGCTGTTCTTGGGACTCGGGAACTGATTCTTAAACTTGAGAAACATCATTGTTTTTTACTTCCTGTTTGGGCAAAGAGTCAAGCAGTGATTTCTCAGTGGCAAAAAATGCTTCTTATTTTTCAAATAAACAATCACATTCCCTTCATTAGTCACCCATCTGCTGGGCTCTCTGCTGTTTCAAGGAAAGTTTCTTTTCGTCAACAGCAGCAGGATTGCATTGTCTAAACTAACCTTGCTTTTTGAGTGATGGCTCTTTTGTAGAGACTGGGCTGTTCTGCATGTGGGTCCATCACCCTTGCCCAGATGCTGCGGGGGTCAGCATTAGTGAAAATGTCAATATACTTGCTGATTGATCCAACAAAACTGTACGTGGACAAGTTTCAGCACTTGTTTTTTGACCAACAAACAGTCGATAGGCCTAGAATGTCCCAAACGTTTATCTCTGAATTAGGTTGGGGGAAAAAAGTACAAAACCAAGTCTGAAAGTGAGAATGAATGCTGCCTTGCCACCTAAATAATTTGGGTTGCAAGTAACCATTGTGGCTCTGAAGAATAAGGGTTTGTTTTCCTTTGGAACAAGTCATGTAAAGGTTGAACTGGCTGATGAAGAAACCGAGTCTCTGGTTGGTTTGAAAGGCTGCAGATGTCACTCTCCTGGGCTCGGAAGCTTGGTCTCTCTCCACCCCACCGAGCCCCTTCACTGCAGAAAATGAGGAAAACAGGACTTCCTTCAGATTTTTCTGGGACTTCTCTGGTGGTTTAGTGGTTAAGAATCCATCTTGCTATGCAGGGAATATGGGTTCGATTCAACCCATACTAATTCATTGGCTCAAACCCAGACAAAAAACCATGGTACCTGGTTTCAGGACCCAGTGAAGCTCAGGTTCTTGATGTCTCATCACAGAAAGAATTCAGTGAGGGACAAAGTGATAGGTAAGGAGTGGGTTTATTCAGACTCAGAGAAGCACACTCCACAGGCAGAGTGTGGGCCACCACAGAGGGCAAGTGCGGCTGCGGGGTGTGGCGTGCTTGGCCTTTGTAGGCTGGGTGATTTCACACGCCAGCGAGTGGGCGGGTTCAGTTCAGTCGCTCAGTCCTGTCCGACTCTTCGTGACTCCAGGACTGCAGCACGCCAGGCCTCCCTGTCCATCCCCAACTCCCGGAGTTCACCCAAACTCATGTCCACTGAGTCAGTGATGCTATCCAACCACCTTATCCTCTGTTGTCCCCTTCTCCTCCCACCTTCAATCTTTCCCAGCATCGGGGTCTTTTCCACTGAGTCAGTTCTTTGCATCAGGTGGCCAAAGTATTGGAATTTCAGCTTCATCATCAGCCCTTCCAATGAATATTCAGGACTGATTTCCTTTAGGATGGACTGGTTGGATCTCCTGGCAGTCCAAGGGACTCTCAAGAGTCTTCTCCAACACCACAGTTCAAAAGCATTAATTCTTTGGTGCTCAGCTTTCTCTATAGTCCAACTCTCACATCCATAGACAACTACTAGAAAAACCATAGCTTTGACTAGACGGGCCTTTGTTGGCAAAGTGTTGTCTTTGCTTTTTTAATATGCTATCTAGGTTGGTCATAGCTTTTCTTCCAAGGAGCAAGCAACTTTTAATTTCTTGGGTGCAGTCACCATCTGTAGTGATTTTGGAGCCCCCAAAATAAAGTGGGAGGATTATTCCAGCTGTTTGGGAAGAGGTGGAGATTTCTGGGATTTGGCCCACTGCCCACTCCTTGGTCTTTTGACAGTGGCTTGGAACTGTCATGGCGCCTCTGGGTGTGTCATGTCACTTGCAGATTGAGCATCAGTGTCTAGTTGAAGTTGACTTGTCTGCCATCTTGATCCCATTTGATTCTACTTGATTTATGTTGTGTCCTCGGGCTGTGTCATTCTTTCAGAAGTTGTGCCCTGCCCCCTTCCCTCCTGTTGCAATAACTCTAGTCTGTAACAACTGCATGCCTATCCATCTAGAAGATGGCCAGAGTTTCTTTAGTCCATTTCCTATTCTTGGGCTTTTTTTTTTTTTAAAAAAAAAAAAAAAAACAAAACTCTTACTTTACTGGCAGTGCTGCAGTGAATGTCTTTTGTATCCAAAAAGTTCCCATGTTTCCAGGTTATTTGGGGAATGTGGTACCATAAACTGAATTGCTGGATGATGTGCTGTGGCTTTTCTGACTTTTGTGAAAAATTCCCGTGTTGCTCTGCAGAAGGACTGTGTCCATTTGAATGTGTCGCCTGACCACAGGGCCTTGTGGCCATTCTCTCCAGCAGTAGTGGGTCCTACCATTTGAATTCTGTTAGGCAAAAATACATGACTGTCCTGGTGGCCCAGCAGTAAAGAATCTGCCTGCAATGCAGGAGCTGCGGATTCGATCCCTGGGTCAGGAAGATCCCCAGAGGAGGAAATGGCAACCCACTCCAGTATCCTTGCCTGCAGGAGCCCATGGATGGAGAAGCCTGGTGGGCAACAGTCCACGGGGTCGCAAAGAGGTGGACACGACTGAAGCACCCTTGTGCACACACAGGCAGAGACATAGCTGATTGTACTTCCTGAGTCGCTATGGAGATGAAATGCTTTCCCCCCTCTGTTTATACATTGAATTTCCTTTTGGTGAATTATCAGCTCATTTCCATGGTGTTTATGTCTTAGGGATTTTTCCTAATGGTTATATGAGGGCTTGACCTCAATCAAGATGCTGGCTCTTTGCTCTAATGGGTTCACAGTTCTGGCAATAGTCAGAAATTGTTGTCTCCTTATGCAGTGTTCCCCAGTTGAGGTTTTCAGCGGGTGGCCTGGTTAGGGCACTTTGGCAGGCCATATTTCGAGACAGAAACCTTCAAGCCTTTGTTTGAAGGTACTTACAGGGGCTTATGGTCATGAATGGGGGAAAAGCATCCGGCAGCCCCTTTGAAAGCCCCTGTCGTCTTTCCCATGGTATAATTACTTTGGTAGTGGATGTGTCTGAATGCTTGGATCCTGGGCCTACTTTTCCTCTGGTAAACAAAAGAACAGCTCTGGTGTTTAATCCCCCTCTGAGTCCCACAGCGGGCTAGTAGGAAACTTGAGGAAATCTGGCTACACTCACAAGAGCGTAATTCTCCCTCAAAGCTACAAGGACTTAAACATTGAGTACTGCGCACCGCCCATGGCTGTCAGAAGCAAGCCAGGCTTTGGAGACTGCCAGTGTCTATAGGGGGTTCCTGGATCGCTCAGTTGGTAAAAAAATCTTCCTGCAATGCAGGAGACCCGGGTTCATTTCCTGGGTTGGGAAGATCCTCTGGAGAAGGGATAGGCTACCCACTCCAGTATCTTTGGGCTTCCGTTGTGGCTCAGCTAGTAAGGAATCTGCCTGCAATGCGGGAGACCTGGATTGGGAAGATAACCCTGGAGAAGGGAAAGGCTACTCACTCCAGTATTCTGGCTTAGAGAATTCCATGAACTGTATAGTCCATGTGGTCGCAAAGAGTTGGACACAACTGAGAAACTTTCACTTCACTTCAGTGTGCTGCTACTGCTGCTGCTGCTGCTGCTGTGTAGATGGGCGTATTTAAGCCCTTGCTTAAATAAAATTAAAGCCTCTCAAGGTGTGGCAGAGGGAGACTGCCTGAGGGGTGGGTCCTGGCCAGACCCTTTTTTGAGCTGCCTGCCTTGGATAGCTGCTTCTGTGACCTTTACATCCGTTAACTGAAAAATGGGTGTGGTGACAGGACCCTGACTGCTGTCCTGAGAAGGAGCCAGTCCAAGCCCAATCCAAGCCTCTGGTACAGGAGGGACTCCAGTGAGCAGTTTTCTTCCTTGTTTTCCATCTGACATGGATGTGCCTTGAGTTTATAAAGTGCTTTTGTATCTGTTACCTCCATTTTATGCATTTAAAAAATTTTTGGCCACCCTGGGTCTTTGTTGCTGGATGTGGGCCTTTCTCTTGTTGCGGCGAGTGGGTGCTCCTCTCTGGTTTCGGTGAGCAGGCTTCTCACTGCAGGGGCTTTGCTTGTTGTGTAGCATGGTCTCTAGGACATGGGAGTTTCAGTAGTTGCAGCAGGTGGGCTCAGTAGTTGGGGCGCACAGGCTTACCTGCTCCGCAGCCTGTGGGATCATCGCAGACCAGGGGTCAAACCTGTGTCCCCTGCACTGGCAGATGGATTCTTAACCCCTGCACCACCAGGAAAGTCTACCTCTAGTTTAATTTTGAAAATGACTTTATGGGTTCTGGTCTTTTGAACATGCCAATTGAGCAAGACTGTTGTGTCACTGCTTAAACCCATGCCTTGGTCCCTCATTGTTCCCCGATGTCAGCTCTCGTTAGCATTTCCTGGCTTGAGGTCTTCCCCCCTCATTCCCTCCTCTCCAGTCCTCTGCCCCACACAGGTACCCCTTCCCCCGTCCCTCTCTGCTCCAGCAAGGTGGGCCTCTCTCTTCTTTCAGCTTCCAGGGGCCGTGACCTTTTTCCTCTTAAGGGCTTTGCACTGATCACTTTCTTCTTTCCTTGAACCCCCTCCCGGGGGAAAAAAAAGCCAACTCCTTCCCCTTGCTGACTGGCCAGCACCTGCATCCTTTAGGCCTTGGCCCAGGGCATGAGGTCTAAGAGGTCCAGGGACTGGGAAATGAAGGAGGTGCCGGGGCAGATGGCTCTAGCACTGGAGTTGTTGGCTGGACTTGTGTCCAGTTACACTTGTGTCATCATTTGTGTAATTCTGCCTCCAGTTCTGGCTTCCCCACTGGAAGCAGCCACTCCCAACCCTCCTCCCTTCAGCCCCTGGCAACATCTCATCTGCTCCTTATCTCTAGAGATTTGCCTGTTCTAGACATTTCACAGGGGCTTCCCTGGTGGCTCAGAGGGTAAAGTGTCTGCTTGCAATGCAGGAGACCTGGGTTCGATCCCTGGGTCAGGAAGATCCCCTGGAGAGGGAAATGGCAACCCACTCCAGTACTGTTGTCTGGAAAATCCCATGGACAGAAAAACCTGGTAGACTACAGTCCATGGGATCGCAAAGAGTCGGAGATGACTGAGCGACTTCACTTTCTTAGACCTTTCAGATAGAATGGGGTAACACGTGACCTCGTGTGTGTGACTTCTTTCATTCACTGTGACGTGTTCAAGGTTTGTCCATGCGGTGGCAGGTATCAGTACTTGATGCCTGTATATGACGGAATCCTGTTCCCGTGTATGGATACACCATATCCTGTTTATTCATTTGTCACTTGTAGACCTTTGGGCTGTCCCCACAGTTTGGCTCTCATGAGTAACGTTGCTGTGCACATTCATGTATGTTCATGTTGTGTGGCCGTGTTTTTTCATTTCTCTTGGGTGCATACTTAGGAGTGGCGTTGCCAGTCAAGTGGTGACTGTGTGTTTAACTGTTTGAGGAACTGCCGCACTGTTTTCCAAAGTGACTGCGCCGTGAGGGTTCCAGTGATTCTGCGTCCGTGCCAACCTTGGCTGCCATCTGCCTTTTTATTACAGGCATCCTAGTAGGTGTGAAGTCGTATCTCATCGTGGTTTTGATTTGCATTTCCCTGATGGCAAGCGATGCTGGTGATCTTTTCCTGTGCTTACTGGCCATCTACGTATCTTCTTAGGGAGATGTCTCTTCAGATCCTTTGCCTATTGTTTGATTCAGCTGACTTCTGAATTGTTGAGTTGTGAAAGTTGTTTGTATATTCTGGACACCAGGCCCTTATCAGACATATGATGTGCAAGCATTTTCTCCCATTTCGTGGATTGTCTTTTCACCTTCTTGATGGTGTCCTTGAGGCATGCACGGTTTCAGTTTTGGTGAAGTTCATCTGTTTTTCCTGTTATGTGTATTTTTGGTGTCATACCAAATTTAGTTGTTTTAAATCATTGGTTCTGTCAATTAATTTTATGCCTCAAGATGATGTGATGTTTAGAGATTATGTACCCTTTGGCTCTGGCCCAGCGGCTCAAGGGGTGTCTTGAGCGGAGGGTTGTTTGTTCCCTCTTTGGAGTCACCATCATGCTGCATTTACACACCCCTGTTAGCGTCACCAGGCACCCACGCCTGGATCACTGGTAGTAGAGCTGCCTCCCGCTGAGCGTCGTGGTGGATGCTCAGAAAATGGGTGGGGGGGGGGGTGGAAAAACAAAGAACTTCCTGTCGAGGTAGGTGCCCCTCCTTCCTCCTTTCGCTGTTGCTGCGTTCCCTCTCCATCCTCTGAATCTGTAAGTGTGCTTGCTGGGGGTGTGTGTGTGTCAGCATCCCCCGTCCTCCTCTGCCTGTGCCCTCCTTTGACTCCTCTTGCTCGTTCTCGGTTTCCGTCTCTTGGTCTCTCCTCGGGCCCCCCTGGCTTGGCCTCTGTCTTTCTCTCGGACTCTCTCCCTCTCCTGCTGTCTTTCTGTCTTTTTTCCATTCTTCTTCTGAGCGGTTTGCCCATCAGAGGACCCTGCAGGTCCGGAGGCAGACCTGCTCTTCCTGTCTCGCGCTCTCTCCCCCGTCTCCCTTCCTTCCTTCCTCCTTTTCTCGGGTCTTTGCTGCTCCGCCCCAGTCCTCCCTGCGTCTTCCTCCTTCCCTTTCCTCTCTCCTTTCCTTTTCTTCCTCCCTCCCTCTCCCTCCCTTCTTTCCACCCTGTTTCCTTTCCTCTCCTCTCTCTCTCCTCCCACCCCCTTTCCTTCCTGTCGCTTCAGTTTTCTTGGTGTTTAATGCTTGGAGACGTTATACACAAACTGTTGCTTCCTCTTTGCTGATTGGCCCGGGCTGGAAGACGTTGCTTGGGACTCTCTGGCCCCCAGGCTGCAGCGCTTGAGTTTCCAGCTTGCTGTCTGCGACTCTGTCCCCCGGGCCTGCAGTACTTAATTTGAAATTCGGTTAGCAAGCTGCCGATACACATTTTCACTTTCCGAGGTACTTTTTTGGCCTGTCGGATGGGATCTGTGCAGGCAGATTTTTTTGCCTGTGCGCTACTGCTGGCGTTTGTCAGAAGCTTTATTATGAAAATAACCATTTCTGCCTTTCCATTCTCCCAGGTTGCTCTCCTGTACTGATGTATTTTCACCTGTACAATGTTGGGCTCTCCTTCAGGGTTCTTGCTTTCTGAATCAGTGGCAAGACTCAAAATAATACAGAGGAAAGAAATGGAAAAACCTCTAGGTAAAAAAGATTTGCACTCTACATTTTTTTCTGTTGAAAGGAAAATTAATCAGCGTTCTGAACAGAAAACATAAATGCAATAAAAGGTGGATGAAAACATAGGTTGTAAATTTGATCTGTGTGTCTGTGTATGTTTGGAGTGCAGATTTATAGGCTCAGTTCTTTGGGGGCATTGTACAGAAACCTAAGGGAACTGAATAGTGACAGTTAAAAGGATTCAGAAATAAATAACAATTGAGGGGTTATTGGGCAAGTACAATATTCTGTTTCTGTAGAACTTGTTTCTGCCTGGAAGAGGGGCTGAAATATGTGTGACTTAAAACCTGATCTCTCTTTATTGTACGCCGCCTCTGCTTGCACAGATAACCCAGAACTGCTTTACCTATTTATTTCCCAGTACTGTAGGTTTGGATTTTATATCTCTTGAGTTCTTCATGTTAATATAATGCAAATCTCATTGAATAAAATATCCATCAACTGTGTTCCAACAGTTAACTGTATCCTGTTGGTTGAACCAAAAGACTGGATTGGAGAAAGGAAGATGGTCATGTTCAGATTTTGAGTATTTTATTTATTTCTAATGGAGGTTAACGCGTCTGCCTCCAATGCGGGAGACCCGGGTTCGATCCCTGGGTCAGGAAGATCCCCTGGAGAAGGAAATGGTAACCCACTCCAGTATTCTTGCCTGGAGAATCCCATGGATGGAGAAGCCTGGTAGGCTACAGTCCACGGGGTCGCAAAGAGTCGGACACGACTGAGTGACTGAACAGAACAGAATGGAAGGATAGTTGCTTTATAGTGTTGTGTTGGTTTCTGCTGTACAACAGAGTAGATCAGCTATCAGTATATGTATACACCGTCCCTCCTAAGCTTCCTTCCCATAGCACCGCCCCCCGCCACCCCTCTAGATCATCACGGAGCACCAAGCTCAGCTCCTTGTGCTTACAGCAGCTTCCTAGTAGCTATCTTTTTTTATACATGGTAGTGTATATATGTCAGGGCTTCCTTGGTGGTTTAGTGTTAAAGAATCTGCCTGCAATATAGGAGATGCAGGAGACACGGGTTTGATCCCTGGTTTTGGAAGATCCTCTGGAGAAGGCAGTGACAGCCCACTCCAGTATTCTTGCCTAGGAAATCCCATGGACAAAGGAGCCTGGCAGGCTATAGTCCATGGGATTGGGCTAAGAGCCAGACACAGTTTTAGCGACCTAACTACAATGTATGTCATTTAAAAATATGTTTCTATTTATTTATTGAGGCTCTGTGGGGCCTTTGTTCCTGTGCGTGGGCTTTCCCTAGCTGCAGCAAGCAGGGGCTGCTCTTTTGTTGCAGGGCACAGGCTTTAGCTGCTCTGCGGGATGTGAGATCTTGCTTCTCAGACCAGGGGCGGAACCCATGTCCCCTGTGTTAGCAGGTGGGTTCTTAACCATTGGACCACCAGGGAAGTCCCTATGAATATCATTTTGTGTTCTCCCATTTCACCTGGGATTGTATCATGAGCATTTTTAAAGGTGGTTAAATATTTTTTCTTAACAGTCTTAATGGCCACATTATGTCTCATACTCTCTATGGCTGTGCACTGACGCTGTTTTTATGTGCATTTGGTTTATGATTCTAATGGTTTCTCTGGGGTCAGCTCCCGTGAAGAGAATCACTGGGTCATTTAAGGCTCTTGGCAAAGATGCCAACTTGTCTTCTAGAAAGAGGATATTGATGGCAGCTGTGTGTGTGTGTGTACGCACGCGCCTGCTTGTTTCTCACTGGTACAGTTAGGATTTTAACTCTTTGCTAATTTGATGGTGAATTTTGTTTTGTATTTCTAAAATGGTTGGATTTTTTCAAAAGTGCTGGCCATTTGTTACTCTATTTGGTTTTTTTTTGGTGAAAGAAGTAATTTACAAACTTCCCTACTACCTTCCCCCAATCTGATTTTCAGATTTTCTGTTTTTGATTTGGGCGTCCTTCTTGTTTATATGAATGTCAATATGTGGCCTTTGTGGGCAAATACTTATTTTCCGTTCATTTTTCTGTGTAATGTTATTTTGACATATGATAGTTTTTAATTTTCACCAAATCAAGTCTGTTGACTTTTATTTAGAAATTCCTTATGAAACAGTAGTGTTTGCTTATTTGACTTATTTCAAACTTTTTAATCTCTGTAATACATCTGGAATTTATTTTAGTGAAAGGTTTTAGAAGAGGATGTGACCTATCTCCCTTCCCACCCTCACCCACTGATGAAAGTTATTTTGTTCCGCGTCATTTAGCAATGATTCTTTTCCTTCAGTAATTTGTAATGCTTTCTGCCTTTGTTATAACATTAAAAAAAGAGAACATTTTTAGGGCCTGTATCTGGTTTTCTTTTCTGTTGCAATAAATATTTTGGCGAACACACTTGTACTTTATTATGTTAATTATTATAACTTTGTAGTATCTAAGTGTTGGACGACTCTCAACTTACTGTTCTGAAAAGTAACTGTTTATTTGATCATTTTCTTGATGAACTTTCAAATGTAGTAGATTAAAAATTCATTAATTAGGATTCCAGTAGTAATCTCTTACAATGGCAACCCACTCCAGTACTCTTGCCTGGAAAATCCCATGGGTGGAGGAGCCTGGTAGGCTGTAGTCCATGGGGTCGCGAAGAGTCGGATACAACTGAGCGGCTTCACTTTCACTTTTCACTTTCATGCATTGGAGAAGGAAATGGGAGCCCACTCCAGTGTTCTTGCCTGGAGAATCCCAGAGACGGTGGAGCCTGGTGGGCTACTGTCTATGGGGTCGCACAGAGTCGGACACAACTGAAGTGACTTAGCAGCAGCAGCAGTAATCTTGTAAAAATGCCTGGATGGCTTATAAGAGGATTAATGATTATTGGGTAAGCCTCTCTTGTCTAGTTTGGCCTGGTGGGTCCCTCAGAGGCCATTGTTGTTGAACAGAGGAAGACCATTGACAGTACTGGGACACGGAACCCTGAAAATCACTAATCTTGTCTTATATTAAAAGGGAGTTTATTGATAAAGGTAACAAAAGTTTTCTGGCTTTAGCCAGTGCTTGATCGAGGACTTGGTGTTACCAGGACCTCGTCTGTCTCCAAGTCTGTCTGTCTCTGCTTGTGTGTGTTTGTCTGTTAGTTCCTCTCTGGTTCTTTTCTTGTCTGTCTTGCTTGCTCGCTTTCTTTTTAAAACATTTTTAATTGGAATATAGTTACTTTACAAAGTTGTGTTTCCGCTGTACAGCAAAGTGAATCAGCCACACTTATACACGTATCCCCTCTTCCCTGGAGTTCCTTCCCATTTGGGTCGCCACAGAGCGTTGAGCAGAGTTCCCTGTGCTATGTAGTATGCTCTCATTAGTCATCTGTTTTATACATAGTATCAATAGTGTATAGTGTCAGTCCCAGTCTCCCAATTCATCCCCTCCCCTCCCTTCCCCCTTGTATCCATCCCTTCCTTCTCTTGCCCATGTAGGCTCTGTTATAAGACCCATCAGTCTCCCCACATGACTGTAAGGTGATTGCAGCAGCTTGGATCTTTAGGTCAATAGTAATTTCTCGAGATCAAATTGCCAACATCCGCTGGATCTTGGAGAAAGCAAGAGAGTTCCAGAAGAGCATCTATTTCTGCTTCATTGACTCTGCCAAAGCCTTTGACTGTGTGGATCACAATAAACTGTGGAACATTCTGAAAGAGATGGGAATACCAGACCACCTGACCTGCCTCTTGAGAAACCTGTATGCAGGTCAGGAAGCAACAGTTAGAACTGGACATGGAACAACAGACTGGTTCCAAATAGGAAAAGGAGTGCGTCAAGGCTGTATATTGTCACCTTGCTTATTTAACTTATATGCAGAGTACATCATGAGGAACACTGGGCTGGAAGAAGCACAAGCTGGAATCAAGATTGCTGGGAGAAATATCAATAATCTCAGATATGCTGATGACACTACCCTTATGGCAGAAAGTGAAGAGGAACTCAAAAGCCTCTGAAAGTGAAAGAGGAGAGTGAAAAGGTTGGCTTAAGCTCAACATTCAGAAAACAAAGATCATGGCATCTGGTCCCATCACTTCATGGGAAATAGATGGAAAAACTGGAAACAGTGTCAGACTTTATTTTTCTGGGCTCCAAAATCACTGCAGATGCTGATTGCAGCCATGAAATTAAAAGACGCTTACTCCTTGGAAGGAAAGTTATGACCAACCTTGATAATATATTAAAAAGCAGAGACATTACTTTGCCAACAAAGGTCCATCTAGTCAAGGCTATGGTTTTTCCCGTGGTCATGTATGGATGTGAGAGTTGGACTGTGAAGAAAGCTGATCGCCGAAGAATTGATGCTTTTGAACTGTGGTGCTGGAGAAGACTCTTGAGAGTCCCTTGAACTGCAAGGAGATCCAACCAGTCCATTCTAAGGGAGATCGATCCTGGGTGTTCACTGGAAGGACTACTGCTAAAGCTGAAACTGCAATACTTTGGCCACCTCATGCAACGAGTTGACTCACTGGAAAAGACTCTGATGCTGGGAAAGGTTGGGGGCGGGAGGAGAAGGGGACGACCGAGAATGAGATGGCTGGATGGCATCACCGACTCTGTGGACATGAGTTTGAGTGAACTCTGGGAGTTGGTGATGGACAGGGAGGCCTGGCGTGCTGTGATTCATGGGGTCGCAAAGAATCAGACACGACTGAGCGACTGAACTGAACTGAACTGAATTTCTCGAGAGTGGTGGATTATTCTCCCCACCTTGGGAGAGCGGGGAGAGGGGAGCAGTGAGGGGGCTGGTGCAGGAAGCTCCCAGTGCCCTGACTTCTTCCATTCAGTCCTGATCTCGAATCCTGTGAGTGCTGCCGTTTCTAGCCCTCTGCTTTTTTTGTCTTGAAAGCAGCCAGTTGTCAAAGAGCCCTAGGCTACTCAGTTTCAGGGGAAAAGCGTTGATCTCAGGAGTTCTCTTTCGTGGTCTGTTGCTGCCTTTCATTATTACGGGAGGGTCCGAGTCACGCTTCGTCCACCAGAAAACGGAGACAGTGTTGTCAGTTTTTTACCTCTTCAACAGATGATTTCTTATAGGATGAGGCCAGGCAGACAGTAATTGTGTGAACATGGCTGCAAAGCAAGACGGTGGTAGTGGTTCATCAAGAAGTCACGTCATGACCTTGTGGGTCAGGGATGGGTGAGAGGGGAGGCAGATGTGTGCTTTGAAGAAGGCAGAGAGTACAGGTTACAGCACTTAGGTTTAAGGAAAATGAGCTCCAGTATCAAAAAGCACGGTTAACTTTCAAGTTTTTTCTTCCTTTTTAACAATATTCAGCGTGGCACTTTTTTGAGTATAACACTTATTTTATCATCTGTTTGGCTGTGTCGGGTCTTTGTTGTGGCATGTGGGATCTTTTGTTGCCGAGTGTGGGCTTAGTTGCCCCTTGGCATGTGGATCTTAGTTACCTGACCAGGGATTGATCCTGCATCCCCTGTGTTGGAAGGCAAATTCTTAACCACGGGACCACCAGGCAGTTTACCCTTCAAGTTTTTGCTTGTCATTTGTGATTCTCTGATACATCGTTGTGTGGCCTTGGATGGTATATTGTGTTCCTGTGAAAGGTATTGCCAAGCTTCAAATTAAGTGGCTTTTTGATTGAGTCATTAGTGGCCTCCAGAGAGGCTTCTAACCTATCTGGGAATGCTGATAGCTTATTGGACCTGAAGCTGGCTCAGACACTTGAGAAGCATTTAATTGGGCTAAATGGTTGGTTGCTTGGGTTTCAGGTCCATCCGCTCAGATGACTCTAAAGCTTTGATCCGCAGGCCTGGCACTGCCCTCATGGGTCTTGGTGACTGTCAGCATCCCTGGGTACCAGGTAGTCCTGTGGCTCAAACAGAAGAGTGGCTGGTCACTGGTCGCACTTGAGTCAGCAGGTCCTGTGGATTAAGGAGGATAAAATCCATGAAGATTCTGGGTCATCATGGACGTGCACTCAGCACTCCAGTGTCTATTGTCTAATGTCGCAGAGCCCTTTGTGACTCTTGTAGAGTTTTGCTTCTCACCAGCGTGGATGGTGACAGTCACTAATAATTAGAAATACTCTGGAGAATCTCGTAGGAAGTTACCATTTTGGAGATGCTCCTTCTTCCAGCAGTGGAACAGATTGTTGTTTCTGAAGTCAAACACCAGATGCAGTGCCTGGTGAGTATTTAAGGGTGTTTAAGAAGTAGACTGTATTATAAACACATACACTGACACACACCCTCTCTCTTTGTTAAACCCTACAGTCTCTCACTTCAGCAGGAGCCTCGTATGGGGAGGAGCACGTGACTTCTCAGGCTCTTGGGGAGTAGCCATTCCCACACCCGCCCAAGAACGTCCCAGCTCACAAGCTGGAGGAGTGGAACTGTGGGGTGGCACTGACTTTATTTCTCTGCTTTTCCTTTCTTTATTTCGCTGCATGTCTGGTGTCCATCACGCACACGCCAATCCACACGTAGTTGAATCTGAAAAAACTAAATGTGCCCTTAATGTCACCACAGGGCACGTGCTGGACTCAGCCAGGTGTTAGGCACATTGCTTGAAAATGTGTGGGTTATTTTCAAACATCTTTGATATTGATTTCTAACTTAATTCTACAGTGATAAGAGAACAGACTCTCTATGATTTCAGCACCTTTAGACCATGAAATTTTTGCAGCTTGTTTTATGTCCCTGGATATGTTCCACTGTCTCCTAGTTTATAGTCTATGAGAACTTGAGCAGAATTTTTACTGTTCTGTTGTGTGAAAATTGTATAAATCTTAATTATGTTGAATTGGTTCATGGTGCTTTTTAGATCTACTATATCCCTTTACTTTTCTGTATATTCACTTATTCTATTAATTTTTGAAAATTTGATATTGAAACTCGAGCTAAAAGTCTTAATTTATTTTCTTAAAATAGAATTCTAATATATTGTTGTTCAGTTGTTCACTTGTGTCTGACTCTTTGTGGCCTCACGAACCTCAGCATGCCAGACTTCCGAGTCCTTCACCATCTCTTGGAGCTTACTCAAACTCATGTCCACTGAGTCAGTGATGCCATCCAACCATCTCATCCTCTGTTGCCCCCTTTTCATCCCGCCCTCGATCTTTCCCAGCATCAGGGTCTTTTCCAGTGAGTCGACTCTTGGCATCAGGTGGCCAAAGTATTGGAACTTCAGCATCAGTTCTTCCAATGAATATTCAGGGTTGACTTCCTTTAGGATTGACTGGTTTGATCTCCTTGCTGTCCAAGGGATAGTAGAACTATATGTTTAACTTTGTTTTGTTATCTTCCAAGTCTCCTGTAAATGTCTTATCTTAGTTTCATAATGTAAAAAATAAAAAAGAAATAGAAAAATAGAAGATAAAAAAGATTACATTGGGCAGAGGCTGTTGTGGGACATGAGGGTGCTGGGTAACTGGATCCTGGTTAGTATTCTTGTCCCCTCAGAGGGACACAGTGGGGTCTAGAATTCTGAGAGTGGAAGAGAGAATTCTGTTTTTTCTTTCATTTAAGTGAACAAATGATGTGTGTTCAGTGGAGTTTCTTGTGCTTCCTAGAAGCAAAGCTCCCCTCTCAGTACTGACCTGGGCCCCGTATGATCTACATGGAAGGTGATTTCCTTCTCTGAGTAGCCAGGGCCGCAGAGCTGATGCGAGTGGGTTAACGGGAGGCTCGTGGGTTAATGTTCAACCGCAGATGTATGTTGCTCCCAGAGTCATACTTCTCACCATTTGTTACTGTTGCTTAATTTGAAACTACAGTTTTGTATTCTCAACAGAACTGTCACCTTTCTCCTTCTAGAGTTGCTGTGGCAACTTATTAGCAGATCTAATTATAATGTTTGTTCGAAAAGGTCTCACTGTAGGGCCTACCTAAGTGGTAATAGCACCGCTTTAAAAATAAGTCTGAAAGGGCATGTTTTCCTTATAATAATGGAGAACATTGATTTCCCCACACTCACGTGAATTGCTCAGTGGTGTGTTCTTGCCTGGAGAATCCCAGGGACGGGGAAGCCTGGTGGGCTTCCGTCTATGGGGTCGCACAGAGTTGGATATGACTGAAGTGACTTAGCAAACTTACTGAGAAATGGTGTTTCCCTTTTTCGTTGGATCCATCATGTGCTGGCGGAGTGCTTCGGCCTTGGCGTTGGTCCACGTCGTGGCAGAATCCTGGCATGGCTCCTTACTCGCTGTGCGCCTGTGGGTGAGTTGTGTGGTGTGGGGCAGCGAGGTTGCTAGGATACATGCAGGTCTGTGATGGTGCTGTGACCGGGCATGGCAGGCACTTAGTAGGACAGCCCTAGAAACTGCCCAGTACACGCGACTCTTCATTTTACCATCTGTTTGGGTATTGCTTCACACTGATACCTTCTTAAGTTTCCTCTAGCTTGAGAGATGCTAACTCTTCCTAGCTATGTTTAAGGGAAAAGTTCTCTTAAATCTGTGTAAGAGTGTGGTCCTTCAGTCAGTTCAGTTCAGTTCAGTCGCTCAGTCGTGTCCATGAATCACAGCACGCCAGGCCTCCCTGTCCATCACCAACTCCTGGAGTTCACTCAAACTCATGTCCATCGAGTCAATGATGCCATCCAGCCATCTCATCCTCTGTAATCCCCTTCTCCTCCCGCCCCCAATCCCTCCTAGCATCAGGGTCTTTTCCAGTGAGTCAACTCATCGCAGGAGGTGGCCACAGTATTGGAGTTTCAGCTTTAGCATCAGTCCTTCCAGTGAACACCCAGGACTGATCTCCTTTAGAATGGATCGGTTGGATCTCCTTGCAGTCCAAGGGACTCTCAAGAGTCTTCTCCAGCACCACAGTTCAAAAGCATCAATTCTTCGGTGATCAGCTTTCTTCACAGTCCAACTCTCACATCCATACATGACCACGCGAAAAACCATAGCCTTGACTAGACGGACCTTTGTTGGCAAAGTAATGTCTCTGCTTCTTAATATGCTATCTAGGTTGGTCATAACTTTCCTTCCAAGAAGTAAGCATCTCTTAATTTCCTGGCTGCAATCAGCATCCACAGTGATTTTGGAGCCCCAAAAAATAAAGTCTGACACTGTTTCCACTGTTTCCCCATCTATTTCCCATGAAGTGATGGGACCAGATGCCATGATCTTAGTTTTTTGAATGTTGAGCATCAAGCCAACTTCTTCACTCTCCTCTTTCACTTTCCTTAAGAGACTTTTTAGTTCTTCTTCACTTTCTGCCATAAGGGTGGTGTCATCTGCATATCTGAGGTTATTGATATTTCTCCCAGCAATCTTGATTCCAGCTTGTGCTTCTTCCAGCCCAGTATTCCTCATGATGTACTCTGCCTTTAAGTTAAATAAGCAGGGTGACAATATACAACCTTGACGTACTCCTTTCAATACATTTAATTTTGTTCTTTATTTTAAATTTCCTTCTTGACCCAACTAAACCCTGTGGTTGACATTTATTGTCTCTGCCCACACTTACTCTTCACCCCACCCCCAATATATGGCAGTACTCGCAGATCTTGGTTGCTGAATTCTGAAACAAATGTTCTTTGCTCCAAAGCATCACCTGTTTCTTGCACTAGAAACACACTTGTGCTGGCTTCTCTGGTGTAGGCTTGGTTTTGTGGTTGATGGTGTGTTGTGGAGAGGTGAGGCATGTGGGGGCATGCAGAGTTTCTACTGCAGGATGGCTTGATTGACAGTGGAAGTGTTACATGTTTGGACAAACCAGCCTTTTGACCTTGGGTTAGTAATTCCCTTAAGCCTGGTTTTTCTGACCTGTGGAATTAGGGATATTAACAATGTTTACTTTGTAGAGCTTTTTTTTTTTTTCTTCTTACAGATTAAAAGAATGCACAAAAGGTAACTAACACAGTGCCTGATATGTAGTAATAAGCACGCCATACATGTTAACTGGTAGGTTTTTATTTTGTTATTGCTCTCCTTGTAAAGCACTAATGATCACCCGAGAGTATCTACATGCATGGACTTTGTTACCTTTCTCCTTGGAGTCTGTGTATTATATTAAGACGTAACTTTATACACATACACACACACAGACATACACTGAAATAAGTTCAGCTATCAGTGAGTTAAGCTGATACCCTTACTAAAGAGATGGGCACATCTCTTCATGGCTCTGAGAACGTCTAGCATGCAGAGATTTTAACACGAGGCTTTGGATGGTCTGAGGAAGAGAAATGATGCTGCTGGGTAGGAGGCAGAACTAACAGTGTTTACAGTTAATAATCCCTCCTCCTTTTCGGGTGGGTCACAGTTGAGATGAGTCTTTGGATCAAAAACAGCGCCAGGCTTGATCATTAATGATTGCGTCCTAGACGCAGAGAGTAGCCTTTATGTGTGACCCGCACAGAAGGGCCAGTTTGTGGTCTGTTGAGAACAATGACTCCAGGCCCAGCAGTCGACGTTCAAAACAGCAACTTCAGAGTATCTGCTCAGGCCTGGGGGTGGGGCATTTGTACGGGTCAGAGACAGCTTCTCTGAGGAGGAGACGGTGGATCTCAGATCTGAAAGGAGGAGGGTGTTTGCATTTCCTCACCTGGCTTAAGGCCTGAGGAAGGAGGGAAGCAAGGAGTTAGGGGGACTGAGGAGAGCCTGGTGTCGTTGGAGTTTGGAGCTCGAGGGGACTGTCATGGAGCCCAGGGCACCAAGGGCCCCATAGCTGCCAGGAAAGAGTTTGATCTTTATTCTAAGAAAAATGAAAAGTCTTTGAAGAGTCACGAACAGAAGCCTGACAGGATCAGAGCTGCATTTTAAATTGATCACATTCTCTGCACTATGGAGAGAGAATTGATGAAACAGAGGCCTCTGTGGGGTGACCCGCTGGCCACTCAGCAGTCACTCAGCCTGGTGTGGTGGTGGACACGTAGGGTGGAGAGGATGGGAATTAGGAGAAGATCAGAGGAACCAGGAGAAGCGTGGGAAATAAAATGGACGGGACGAGGAGCACACGTCTTGGATTTTTTGATAGAATTCTTTCTTGTCAGACTGTGTTCATCCATTAGTCTTTCTGCCTGAGCTTAGTTTTCCTCTGACCTGCATAGTCTGTTTCCTTTTGCTTTTCCCTGAAAATGATTCTGTGGGTAAAGTAAGTATCTTCCAGCTTCGAGCAGCTCCTCTTCCATATGAAGCAAATGAACGAGTGCCCGAAATGTGCAGTGACTTGTGTTGAGAAAGGAGCCGGTGACCCCTGATTGACCCAGGTGCAGTGTTTCCTCCCAGAGAGCCGGCAGGTCTGTGTGCCATTTACAGAATGCACGGCGGGGCCTGTGTTTGGTGGTGGCGTTACCCAGTGGGGCATTGTGGTGTCGTGTAGTTTATTTTCAGCCTCAGTTAAGGTTGAAAAGCCCCAGATTTCAGGCAGTCTCCAGATCAGGGTTGCTTTTCTTTCTGTTGGGTTCCTTACATGGCATGCTCAGGAGGTGCTACCGAAGCGAGTCTTAGCAAAGGAAACCAGCTGTGTGGCGGCCATGTGCGTTTCCTGTTCCAGCCCTGAAGTTGGTCAAGAATGGCAGTTGGTCTCGTTTTATCCCGAGAAAGGCAGGTCCATCTCTGGGAGGTGTTGACCAGTGAGGGGTTACCATGGAAACATGGCTAAGGCAAGCATCTCTCAGCCCTGCCACCTCCCAGTCCAAGTCATCATCACATACCTCCTCCTCCCTGCTTCCTCTCTGGCCGACCTGCCCCTTCTCCACTGTCAGGGTGATGCTTCGGGAAGCATCTCTTCCCAGACTCTGTCTCTCAGGCTTCCTTCATCCTGAGGGTGGTCAGGCCCTGAGGGTGGTCCTCCAGACCCCGCACAGTCTGGCCCTGCCTTCCTTTTTTCTCTCTGTCTCCCACCACCTTCATGTCCAGGCACCTCCCCTCCTTTCTCTCTGGTGAGGCTCGGTCTCAGGTCCCTTGCTCCTGCTGTTCCTGTGGCCTGGAATGTTCTCCTTTCGGACCTTTGTATGGTTTCCCCTCTCCTCCAGGTTTCTGCTTCAACATTGTGCCATCAAGAGGCCATCCTGTGGAGAATAGCACCCCTGACACGGGTGTGTGCAAAAGGCCAGAAACGAGAGGAAAGAGTGGTTGGTGGGGGACCCAAAAGAATTATGGTGGGGACGTCTGCCCCGCTCCTGTGGAGAGATGGACTGGTGGTTTGCCACTTGTCAGGCTGGGGAGGCGCGGGGTCCCCGAGGACGAGATGTCAGTGGGAGCCCCAGAACAGGGAGCCCCGGGTGGAGTCTGGGCAGGTGGCCAGTTGGTCCTCCAGCTGGACGAGCCTGGCAGAGAGAAGAGGGTTTCCAGAAGGAATGAAAGTTGGCGTCAGCTGGCCGAGAGCTGGCCTGGAGGGCGCATGTGTCGGGTCTGGCGGGGGGCCCCCGTCGTTCAGGCTGGTTGTGTCCTTGGGTGGGCCGCGTGTGCACTGTCTCTGCTTGCTTGTTTCCTTGGATCCTGGGTCTTGAAGGAACGGTGTGGGCCCTGACGCAGATCCTTGGGTTGTGTTTTGGAAAGAGATTGTTGTTTATGTCCAGTCTGTATACAGTCACTCTGTGCCGGAGATGGACAGCAGACGGCACTGTGTGCAGACAGGTGACGCGCTGGGTGGTCATTGCCCCAGCTGTAGCACATGTAAGGTGGGGAGGGCAGAGAGATGGGCTCTAAGGGTGACTCAGGGCAGACTTCTTGGAGGAGGTGACATCAGAGCTCAGTGTAGAAAGGCAAGCAAGGGTTTTCTGAGAGCCCTGTGTACCTCCAGCGATAGGACCCATGATTGTGTTCTCTTCCAGGAGCAGTCAAGGCCACTCACAGCCAGCCTAGTTTGGGGCACAGACCACTGACCCTGGAGACTGTGATGCATGCGGAGACTTGGGTGCTGGGGAAAATGGCACAACAGAGGGCTGCCCGCTGCTCCTTCTCTGAGCTCCCTGAGGGTCCCTTTCTGGCCGCCAGGGCCCTGCCCTTTGGGCCACAGGCTGTCCTCATGATCACATGTGGTGCTGTCCTCACACCTGCCTCAGGACTGCCTCCTCCTGCTTCTGGTGGCTTGTGTCTCGGGAAGCTCCACCCCTTGGTTCACACCCCTAAAAAGCGGCAGCCCTTCGAGGGGCTCTGGATGCCCCACCATGCAAAGCCTCAGTGGGCCACCAGCTGCCTCTCCAAGTGGCGTGGTGCCTGCAGCGAGGGAGCAGTTGCCTGTTCCTGCTGTCTAATTGTGCATCAGATCCACTTGAGCACCAGCTTAAAAGATGTTACTCCTCATCCCAAGCCATCTTTCCATGATCTGCCCGCCAGCCCAGGATTGGGTTGGGTGAAGCGTCACGGGTTGGGTTGGAGGAGCGTTCAGGCCCAGATGGAGGAACTGGTGGTGTCTGGGCCTCTGAGTCATCTCTGGGGGCCCAGTGATCCCAGAGGACTGGCCCTTTTTTGCTCACTCAGCAGATGACCTCTGCTCCTTACCGTGTGCTGGGCAGATCTGGAGATGAGGGACAGGTGGGGGGACACAGTCGTCCGGGCCGTGTCCCCTGCTCGTTGGGCCCTTGCCTGCATGTTGTTACTTATTTGTTCATCCATTCATTCGTTATTTTAATGAACGTTCATCAAGTGTCTCTCATGGGCCAGGCACCCTTCTGGGCATTTGGGTAAACAGTGAACAGAACAAGGATTCCTGCCCTTGTGGAGGT
The DNA here is from genome assembly GCF_049115385.1 of Moschus berezovskii. Lineage (NCBI taxonomy): Eukaryota > Metazoa > Chordata > Mammalia > Artiodactyla > Moschidae > Moschus > Moschus berezovskii. The sequence goes on along the minus strand of NC_142486.1, from coordinate 31,327,203 downwards.
ACAGTCCAGCTCGGGGGAGATGGATGACCGTCGCCACGGGTGACCCATGCTGTGTGGCCGGTTGGAAGGTGATGGTTGCAATGGAAGAAGAGTCAAGAGTAGAGCAGGCTGAGGGGGCTCAGGAGGGTGGGGGCTTCAGACACACGCGGATGCGCTTCACTGGGAAGGCAGATGCGCTTCACTGGGAAGGCGATGCTTCAGCACAGACATGAAGGAGGGGAGAAGTGGCCGTCAGGCGGGAGAATGTTCCAGGCGGAGGGGGCAGCCTGGCACCAGCCGGGGGAGGGGGCGTGCCCGGTGTGTCTCAGGACCATCAAGCAGGTGGTTGGCGGGGGTAGAGTAGGAGGAGGTGAACTCACCGAAGCTTCCAGCAGGTCAGATCCTGCAGGGCCCCGTGACCCCGTGGGGAGGTTTTGTGTTTTTGTGTGTGAAGTGGGGAGCCCCTAGAGGGTTCTGAGACCGGGTATCATCTGACTTAACATTTTCAGTCACTGCCTTGGCTGCTGTCTGGAGACGAGGGTGGAGCGGGCAGGGGTGGAAGCTGTTGACTGCTGAGTTTTGCTTTGGGCAGAGTCGCAGCTTTGTGGGGGGTGGGGGCGATGAGGAGTTGTGGTGTGGATGTGCGGAGCCTGAGATGCATGGGCATCTGGAGGGAGACAGGCAGGAGGTGTGCATCCTGGGAGTTTAGAGGCGATGCCGGGGCTATTACAGGCTTGGAAGGTATGGGCATATCAAGGCATTTAGACCCCAAGACTGGAGGAGACGCCCCAAGAAGGCATGTGTAGATGGACCAGGACTGAGCTCCAGGGCCTCCCTCCATGAAGAGGATGCAGGAGAGGAGGCGCCAGCAAAGGAGGTGGAGGGGGAGTGTCCGAGGAGGAAGGCGGGACCCCAGGGAGTGTGGGGTCCTGGAAGCTCACCGGAGAGGCTGCTTGAAGGATGGTGAGCAGCTGTGCCAGGGGCTGCTGGTGGCCAAAACAGGAGGGGGCGGGTGGGCTTTGGGGTCGTTGAGGGGGGAGCATTTGGGGTGACGTTGACAGCAGATCGGTAGACTCGTGCGATTAGAGAATGCTGAAGAGAGAACCAGAGAAGAGGAACTGCAGGTGTAGACAGGGCTTCCCAAGAGGCTCAGGGGTAAAGAACCTGCCTGTGATGCAGGAGATGCGGGTTCGATCCCTGGGTCAGAAAGATCCCCTGGAGGAGGAGATGGCAACCCACTCCAGTATCCTTGCCTGGAGAATCCCATGGACGGAGGAGCCTGGTGGGCTCCAGTCCATGGGGTCACAGAGAGTCGGACACGACTGAGCCTGAAGTGTAGACAGCTCTCTCAAGGAGGATGAGCTCAAAGGAGAGGGAGGACACATGGGGGTGAGCGTCAGGGATGTGGACGACACTTCCATTTATTTATTTGTTTGGCTGCGCTGGGTCTTCCTTGTGGCATGTGGAGTCTTTGGTTGAGACGTGTGGGATCTAGTTTGCTGACAAGGGGTCGAACCAGGGCCCCCTGTGTTGAGAGCACCAAGTCTTAGCCACACTGGACCACCACGGAAGTCCTGAGTGAAGCTTCTTTTTTATTTTTAGAGAGAACAATCATTCGTTCATGGAGTGCCTGCTTTGTGCCAGGTGCTGTGCTCCTGTCTGACTTAGGTAATTACTGACATATGTGGGACTTGCACCCACTGGGGGTCGCCATGGGCGAGAGAGGCAGGTGTGGCCGCCGGCCTCCACACTAGCTCCAGTTGTTGTGTCGTCATCTGCCACCTTGCCTGCCCCTCTTGGATTTATGGAAGCTGAAAGGGATGCTTGTCCTTCCCCCGAGACCTCCCGTCTCCCCGAGTCCTCTCGGTTGCGTCAGTTTTTTCTCCCTACTGTTGCAGGTGGTCAGAACCTTAGTTGCTTGGAAACCGCACAGATTATCTTTCGGGTCTGGAAGCCGTGGATCTCTCTGGATTTCAGCAGGATTGTGTTCTTACTGGAAGCCCTAGGGGAGAATCCCATTTCCTTGCTCACTCAGGCGCTAAAGAATTCAGTTGCAGTGGCTTGTAGAGCCAAGGTCTTCCTTTCTTGGCCGGCTCTCAGCAGGGGTCGCCTGTGGCTCCTATCGGCTTTTCTGCACATGGCTCTGCATCTCAGAACCAGCGGTGGCAGGTTGGGTTCTTCTCACACTTGGACTCTGACTTCCCTTTGTCACATGACTCCTGTCTTCCCCTTCTGCCACCTCTCTCGTGGACTTCCAGCCAGAGAATATTCTCTGCTTTCAAGGGCTCATGTGATCGGATTGGTCACACTCAAGCAATCCAAAATCATCTCCCCGCTCAAGGCCCTAATCCCGTCTACACCATCCCTTTTTCTATCTAAATGTAATATTTTCATAGCTTCTGGGAATTAGGGCCTGGACATTTGGGGGAGGGAGCCATCCTTCCCACCCACCCATCTCAGGAAATGCCGCCAGCTGGCTGCCCAAACCAGACATCTCGGCATCATCCTGTTTCTCTGGATACTTGGGCTCCTGTGGTCCAGCCCACCAGGAAGTCCTGTCAGCTCCGAGGTTCTTCCCAAGGTGGCGGATGGACCATTTCTGACCGCAGCCGGCCTGGGTCAGGCACCACTGTTTCTTTCCAGTAACTCCCATCTGGTCTCCTGTCTTCCGGGCTTGCTCCTTTGTAGCCCATTCTTCACACAGAAACCAGGGTGATTTAAAAAGAACAGAAGCTGCTCCTAGCACTCCTGTCACTCAGGAGGTTACAAGGCTTTTAGAGCCCTGTGTCAGGAACCGGCTCAAAGACTGACATATATTTCATATTGTTTTATGATTACTTTGTCTCTCCATCTTATTAGCTTAGGGAAAGAAATACTTTTCATCTTCCCTTGTCTCATGGGACTTGTAAAGGGCTGGGAGTCGGTTCCCGAATTTGATGTCTCCCCCGTCAGAGGTCCAAGTGTGGAAAGAGTGGTTATTTTTTTATCTAATGTACAATCAGACACCCTCGAGGACTTCCAGTCTCCCTTGGGAAATTTCCTTGAGTCTCGGCAGGAGGAGGACTTCTGTCTGTGTCATCATCTGACTGTAATAGTCAAGTACAAAGAGACTTCCTTAAGCGGACCGGAGCCATCCCATCAGCGCAGAGACAGAGAGGTGGATTCAGCCCTGCGGCTTGGAACGTTCCAGTCCCTTCCCCCAGGTTCCTCCTTGCCACGCTCTCCTGTCCTCTGCTTCCTCCCTCCAGATCTTTTTTGCTTTGGGCTCTTAGAAATAATTAAGGTTTTTAGGAAGTTGTCAGAGCTGCAGAACATCTCTGTGGGCTTTTTGAAGTAGCCTCTGGTCTGTCATTTATTAGCATGTTGTTCCAGATACATCAGGGTCGCTTTGTCACATTGGAGAGAAACACTCCAGGTGCTCAGAACGCCAAGTGACCGTGGCTGGGCTACCGAGTCCTTCGGCCCTGTCTTTGGGGAGGAGGCAGGGTGGACTCGCTGGTGGGCTTGCTGGCTGGTGTGGGGTCCTTGCTCTTTCTGTCCCCCGCTCCCCTGCTGTTCTAACAAGCCCGAATTATGCTGGGAGCCCCGAGGAGCAAGATTGGCCCAGCCCTGGGGGAGAAACCTTGGATGGGGCTGTTCTCCCATCTCCTTGTCTCTGTAAGACATCCCCTCAATGTTTCATGCTCTGGTTCTCAAACAGCTTGTGAATTGAAATCAAGCTGGTGTTTATTAAAAATGCAGATTCTTGGCCCTTCCCTTGGACCCACTGAAGTAATTGCTGGGAGTCGAGGCCCAGAAACCTGCTATTGATGTCTTCTCATACCCACCCCATCCCTCTCCAAGTCATTCTGAAGAGGGGGCGCCTACAGTCCACCCTTAGAGCCACGCCGACCTAATGGACCTCTCTGCCGGGGTCACCACCATGCCCCCGAGCCCCTGCCCTGTGTCCCCATGTCTACAGCCTTCTCCCCCCACCTCATGAACGCAGCCACGCAGACCTTTGCTCCTCTCTGCCAGCTGCTGCCTTTCTTGTTTTTCTGTCCCCCTAGGAGGCAGCTGCCAGGTTGAGGCTTCTCTGTGATCCCCTTTTTCTTTGCATCATGACCTGACCCCGTGGCATTCTTTAGAGATGTGAGCTTTCAACATGATTTCTTTTCTAAAGCAGTCTCTTCTTAACCCCTTGAAACATTAGGCTTCCCCGTGACCTTGAGTCTCAGAGATGATGGCTTTTCTTTTCCTGCCTGTGTTCTGGGCATCCTTTGACACTGCTCTCTGGTGGATCCCTGGAGCAGGGAAAGATTTCGAATTTTCAACATTAATTTTGTGAGTTTTTTTTTTTTTTAACCCCTTCTGATAAAATCTTCTTTCTCACCTTCTCCAGTGTGACTTTCCTCCACTGGCTTTGTCCTTTGGGTTTCCAGTGGGGAGGGTCCTCAAGTACTTGCTGGTGTTGCCTGAGGGCTGGATGAACCATCCTGCAGAGCTCAGCCTCCTGTGCCTCACAGCAGGGGTGGGGGTGTCCCTGCCTTGTGGCCTGAGGGTCCTGGAGACCCAAAGACTGAGTCCATTTCAGCCTCATGCTGTCTGTCCACAAACTTACTCCAGCCCCACAGTGACTTTGTCATGCTTACTCTGGAGCTTAGGGTTTAAGCAATGCATATTCAAACCAAAATGGACTGGAAAGTCCTCTGCGGGTCCCATTGGTGAGGGTGCTGAGGCCCGTGGAAGTGAAGTTGTTGTTCAAGGTCACTGGACACTCTGAGAGTCTGGGGGTGGGAGCATGCATCAGCTCTCAGAATTGAAACCGTATCCTGCCCTTGACCCGCCAGCTCCATCTCAAGGACTCCATCACAAAGAAAGCTTTACACACGTGCAGAGGGAGATGGGTACGAGGCTGCAGAGACGGCATTGTTCATATGGGGGATCAGTAAGAGAAGGGTGGGTTAGACTGTGGTTCCTTCTGGAAGTGCAGCCGCTGTAAAGAAAGAGGTGGGTTTGTCTGTGCCTTATGTTGTGGTTGCCCTTGCTGGTTGTGGAGGGCAAGGTAACTGTGCCCTGTGTGCCCCTCGTGGTTTATAAAGATCAAAACCTGTGAGAGAACATCAGAGTGTGTGCACATCTGTAGATGCCTGGAAGAATAATCCTGGGATAGTAGTGGGGGGAATGGGATTGGGGGAGGAAAGGTGAGCCCTGGTATAGGGCGCCCCGGAAAGGTGAGCTGGTAGAGGGGGCCCTGCACTTAAAATTTTTTTTCTGTTGAAGTATAGTTGATTTACAATGTTAATTTCTGTTCATCAATCCAAAGTGGTTCTTTGCTGTGTGTATATAAATATATATTTTTTGAGATTTTTACATTCTTTTTTTTATATTCTTTTCCATTATGGTTTATCACAGGATACCTTTTTTGACTGGAGGATAATTGTTTCACGGTGTTGTGTTCATTTCTGCTGTACAGCAGTGTGCTTCGGCTATAAGTATGCACACATTCCCTCCCTCTCCAGCCTCCCTCCCACCCCTCTAGGTCATCACAGCCTTGCTCTTTCTGCGCTCAATACTTAGGCATTTGAATTTTTTATTGAGATATAATTTGCATCATACAGTTCACCTGTTTTAAGTGCACAGTTCAGTGTTTTTTAGTGTATTCACCAAGTTGTGTAACCATTACCATTTTATTACTTCATTCTTATCACCCTGAAAGGAAACCCTGAATCCAGTAACGGTCACTCCCGCCTTCTTCTCCCCCAGCCCACGGCAGCTATGGAATTGCTTCTGTTTCTGTTGATTTGCCTGTTTTGACATTTCTTGTAAATGGAGTCACAGTATATGTGTCCTTTTGTATCTGGGTTCTTTTACTTGGTGTCATGTCCTCAAAATTCACCCATTTTGTGGCATCTGTCAGCACTTCATTCTTTTAAAAATATTTAAGTATTTTAAATCGTGGTGACATACATATAACATGTAACTGACCATCGTAACTGTTCTGAAATGTACACTCTGGTGGTAGTAAGTCCGTTCACACTGCTATGTGACCTTCGCCACCGCCTGTCTCCAGAGCTCGCTCCATCTTACTAAACTGAAGCTCTGCACCGTTAGACAATCCCTCCCCGATTCTCCTGCCCTCAGCCCCTGGCAGCCACCATTCTACTGCCCAGCTCTCTGAATTTGACTAAACTTGACTAATCCAAGTACTTCTTATAAGTGGATTCATACAGTGTTTGTCCTTTTGTGACAGACTTACTTCGCTTAGCATAATGTCTTAAGGTTCATCCATGTTGTTGCATGGGTCAGAATTTCTTGCCTTTTCAAGGCCAGATGACTGTACATTATGTACAAATCAGATAGTGTTCTTCCATTCCTTCATCCCTGGACACTTGGGTTGCTTCTTCCTTTGGAACCATTGAATATCAGTTTTTTTGTATATCTTCAGTTCTTTTGGGTTGAATCTTTTAAAACTACAAACTTATGCTCATCGATTGATTTTGAATTTTTAATGAAGTGGGGAAAAGAAAAGTAGTCACATCCACGATATCAAGGTTTCCTCACTTGTGGTGTTTTCTTCTGGGATATGGTATCACATGGCGGGGCGGAAAACCTACCTCCCAGAGAAGAGCAAACCCAGTCTGTCTGAGGCTTGCTCAGGCTCTCCCTCTGGAATCAAGATTCCCATCCATCTCTGCCAGGGCAGAACTCCCACGTCGGAGTTTGTGGGCAGAGATGTGGCATCATGGTTCAGATCGCAGCCTCAGAATGCAAAGGTGGATGCTACGTGTCACTGCACGTGAAGTGCTTACCGTCAGGTGAGCACTTAGCAAGCGTCCAGTAAATATTAACCATTGTTGTTACTGTCTCATCCTCTTGGCGGTTCCCCCAATCCCTGAACAGTTGTATGGGCCGAGTGAGAGGTGGTGTGTACACCCCTTGGAAGAGTGTGAGCCACACTCTATGGGAGAGTCTATAAATATAATGGATTATCCTGTAACTTGTTGGCTGGGTTGAGGTTTATTTCCGGTTGATGTCCCTTGATTTCAGTGGTCTGGTGTATGACAGGGGTCTGAACATATTAAAATGGATTATTTTTCCTGCAGTGAACACGTGTTAATTTTATAATTTGAGAAAGTAAACTTGTGGAAGAAACAAAGAGAAGACATAGCCACAGGGTCTGAGAGCCGTGCTAAAAAATGTGCCTCAGCGGCTTAATGGCAGCTCCAGTAAGAATGGCTGACCGATGTTCTTGGTACATTGGTACGTTGTGTTTCTAAGAGGTGTTGGCCAGCCACCCAGGAAGTATTGCGAATCTGAAATGGACCTCATCGGATTTTGGACTTTTTGTGGGTTCGGAGAAACAGGAGGGAGTTTTTGCCTTTTAGGAGTTTCTAGGGCTTCCCAGCCGACTCAGTGGTAAAGAACCCACCTGCCAATGCAGGAAACCCAGGTTCGATCCCTGTGTCGGGGAGACTCCTTGGAGGAGGAAATGCAACCCCCTCCAGTATTCCTGCCTGGGAAACCCAAATCCCTTGGACAGAGGAGCCTGGTGGGCTACAGTCCATAGGGTCACAGAAGAGTTGAACATGACTTAGTGACCACACAACAGCAGTCTGGGTAGATGGTCAAAGTCACCGACTGATGTTCCGTTAATTACCCTGACATCCCCATCACCATGACCACATACACAGCGTGTTCTCTGCGCCAGGCCTCTGCTAGTGGCTTTGTCTGTTTTTTCTCTGAATCTTCCACGGTTGCCCTGCAGGATGTTATTATATCCCCTCTTTACCAAGCAGAGACTGGGCCCAGGGCAGCCGAGGGCCTTGCAGAAAGGGGCCGAGCTGATGTTTGAACCCAGGTCCAGCAGACTCTGGCTCTTAAGCCTTCTGCACTGTCGCGTCTGTCTCAGTCTGTTGATCCTCGTTCTTCCTTTCTGTTTGGCCATGCCACTTGGCTTGTGGGATCTTAGTTCCCAGCCAGGGATTGAACCCTGGCCACGGCAGTGAAAACATAGAGTCCTAACTGTTGAACCACCGGGGAAGTCCCGGCTCATTTCCTTTTTAAAAAAGTGCACGACATCTGCCTTGGGGATGGCGCAGAGTCCTACCACCAAGGCAGTCCAAAAAAATCTTCCACGTGGCCTTTTGAAATTTCAGGAGGCTCTTTTTAAAGGCAGGTCGTACGGTGGTTTCCCAAGGAAGATTTGATGCCCATAAGCCCGAGCTCACAGACAAGCAGTTCCTGCCCCTGATAAGCATGGCACTGCTGCTGTAAAGGTGAACTGCGGAAGTCACATGTGCTTGTTCAGAATAAAATGATTGAGAGGTTTAGAGGGAAAACTCTGATTGTCATCCGCAGCTCTCCACACCCAGGTGACCAGGGTTAGCAGCTCGGGTTGGCCCTGTGTCCTCACTCAGACAACCAGGTTCAGATCCGGATCATCCTCCAACCTCCCCCCTCCCCCCATGCCCCTCCCTCCTGACAAAATGGAACCGCATCACACACATATCTGCTACTAGTGGAATCCTGTCACTTAGACGTATCTGTGTTTTGAAATGAAGACTGTTACAAATAGCATTCGGAGCCGTCCGTGTCATCTTGCATCTCTGCTAACAAGCTGGCCCTCGTGGGTCCGCAGAGTGTGGTCGGGCCCAGAGCTCTGTTCAGCAAACGCTTTCGCGCCACTTAGATCGTGGCAAGAAATCGCTCCGTCTGGCTTGCCTCGCTGCCTGTTTTATTTCCGCAACAGAGTGGTTCTCACTGTGAGGCTGCTTTCACTTTAAGGGGAAGAACACAACTCTCCAGTTTCCATCAAAGCCTCTGCTGGACTGCATAACAGGGGCAGGTGGAAATGTGCTTGGTGATGGGTGTGATGACAGTTCTGGTTGTAGGCAGCAGTCACTCCCAGCTGTCCCTGTGCATGCATTATATATTTAGATGATGCTCGCAAGAGAGATGTGACATCTAAACAGGTGAGCAGATTTCTCTGGCAAGACCTCTAGGAGATGGAAACTTCTAGTGAACAGACTTTCTGATTTGAAAAAGAAGGCAGGATCTCACTTTATATTTGCTTTAAAAAAACCTCTCCTACGGACTTCTGTGATGGTCCAGTGTCTGGGACACCACACTTGCAAAGCAGAGGCCTGCTCAGGCAACCAGATCCTGCATGCTACAGCTAAAGATCCCACATGTCACAACTAAATAGTCAAATAAATAAATATTAAAAAATTATCAAATAAATAAATATTAAGAAATTATCGTCTTTAATGCATGAGGCGAGAATATAAAGTAACTTATATTCTTCTGTTTAGTCCTCACAAGAGGTATTATCCCCTTTTACAGATGAGGAAACTGAGGCTCAGAGCCTACAATTTCACTCTGCCTAGTGACAAATCCAGGGTTTGAACCCAGGGATGCACTTGTGTCTCTGCCCGCACTTCTGTACTTCCAGTATGTTTGTCGCTCAGTCGTGTCCATCTCTTTGTGGCCCTTCTATGAAGGCCCATTGTGTGTGGTTGTACGAGGCAAAGGTGTGGGCGCAGATGTCATGTGCTAGGATGTTGTTTAGGTAACATTTTCTTGGCTTGGCTATCACGTGGCCCCTGTTTCTAACCAGAGAATCATCTATCTGTGAGGTGACTAGGTATATATCAGGCTTTTGGAAAATAAGTTTTCAACTTTCTGGAGAGTTTGAAATTTATAGTTACCCATGAACCGGCAACCAAGTAAGCATGCATGTGTGTGTGTGCGTGCATGCGCGTGTGTCTGTGTGTGTGCGTTTGATGCATTTAGGAAGGCAGGTTTCCTCTGAGGTTTCAGTGCGTGGCCTGAGAAGTCTGTCAGGTGGAAGTTAGTGACACGGTGGCTAGTGGGCTCAGGAGGTAGGGAGGCAGTGTGGTGACTCTGGGAGAGCTTGGGGCTTTGAAGTCAGGCCGACGGTGGTTTTCAGTACCAAATACATGGACTGCAGTGTTGTAAAAAAGCCACACCCCCATTTCCTCAGTGCTGTGCAGGAGATCCTGCATAGTGGTGGTTCAGGCCGTGTACAATATGATAGAAATCATTTGCTCATCAGGCTCCATAAACAGTAGCTTTCCCCCTTTCCTGCTACCTTAGATGTTCTGTGCTACAGCCTGAGACCCCGGCACGGAGGTGGAACCGTCTCTCACTCCAGTTGGGAGCAGCTATTCCTTTTCAGTGCCAGGATCTCTTGTCTGTTTCACCACCTTTCTCCCCAAGTACTGTGGCTTGGCTTCTCATGGAAACTCTGGGTTGAATCAAGATTTCTCGATTTGGGTGGCATATACTCCCTCCCCCAAGGTTGAAACAGGCTGACTAGTAGCCTGAGTTCATCTGTTCCCCATCCCTGAAAAGCCTGAACACGTTGAGTGATAACTCAGAAAGCCCCCAGGAAAAGCTGTCCTGAGAGATGCCGCAGACTTGCTGCCCTGGTGACACCTGGTGCTGTGATACTGGAGCTGTGCTGTAACCTTGGGTCAGGGAGAGGAAACACCTCCCCTGAGCCCAAGCTGTCCTTAGCTTTCTGGGCTCACAAACGCCTGCTGAACAAAGGTCTGAGCCAGAGACTGGATGTGTCCCCTCTAGTTACTCTGCTGCCGACGGAGCTGGGGCAGGAGCATGTGGGGGAAGGAACAGAGGCTTGGGTTTCATCCTGAACCTGCCCTTTGGTATCTTGGTACCTGCCCTTGGGCTCATCCCATAACGACTTGGAAACTCATTTTTCTGGGGTTAATAATATCTACCATGTATGTTCACCGTGAGAACAGTACGTAATATATATAGTAACGTGCTCATTAGTGTGCATGGCAAGGTGAAGGGGTTGAAGGTTGCCCCAGTGGTAACGGCATCTGGACCCCTGGCTGCACGTGAATTGAGTGCTTTGCCTGCTTTATGGTGTTTCATCCTGTGGCTCTTTTGGAAAAGACCCTGACGCTTGGGAAGATTGAAGGCAAAGGGAGAAGCGGGGTGGTCGAGGATGAGACGGTTAGATAGAATCACCAGCTCAATGCGCATGAGTCTGAACAAACTCTAGGAGATAATGAAGGACAGGGAAGCCTGGTGTCCTGCGGTCCACGGGGTCACAAAGAGTCAGACACGACTTAGCAACTGAACAACAAAAACAAGGGTTATTATGAAAGGGCTTCCCTGGTGGCTCAGTGGTAAAGAATATGCCTGCCAATGCAGGAGACACAGGAGACGTGGATTTGATCAATGGGTGAGGACGATCCCCTGGAGGAGGAAGTGGCTACCCACTCCCGTATTCTTGCCGGGATAATCCCATGGGCAGAGGAGCCTGATGGGCTGCAGTCTGTGGGGTCTCACAGAGTCAGATATGACTGAGAGACTGAGCGTGCGTGCTTGTCTAGAGCCTGCCCTGTAATGAATCGTAAATAGCTAGTTGCTGAGTGAGTGAGTGAAAGACTTGCCCAGGGTCACTCTCTGGTGAGTGGTGGAACCAGACTTTGTACTTGGTATCTGTCTGATGGCAGAGCATACGCTGTCTTGTTCACCGTACCCTCCCCTTGCTGCAGCAGTGAGCGCTCAGAATGGTGGATGCTGCTATTATGAAGACTCATTCCTTTGCTGGAACAAGTATGGGTCCCTGCTGCCTTGTAAGGGTCATTGTCACCTAACCCAGGAGGAGTGGTTCTCCTTTGGAGCCTCCAGGAGTCCCCAGTTCCCATCACACCACACCCGGCCCGCTGTCACAGGACCTGGCACACCTCCTTGTGTCCATAAGAATGTTCAAGGGAACCATCTCTGAATTTTAAATGGTTCTTTATCCTCTTCCACTGCCTGCACCTCATGCTGTTAGCAGCTGGGGTCATGCTAAGATTGTTCAAATTGAAAGGAAAACAGTAATCTTATCATACTGTTGGCCAGGCTGCTCTCCGTGGTAGCCGAAGTTTGGCTTAAAATAATTTAGACAAAAAACCCCGTGTGTTCTCTGGTGCCTTGCCTGCTAGTGAGACCAGCTTAGCGTCTGCTTATTTCAGGTGACTTATCACAGACACCTTGGCAGGCTGCAAGTAGGTGGAAAACTGTCATGTTCTCTAAGTGTAAATAACCTGCTGGTGGTGCTAACAAACCCACAGCTTTTCTAGAACATGAAAAACAGTTCTGAATTAAAGTGAATGTGTTTGTAGCAGGCACACTTTCCGTGTCTCTTTGGATGTAAAGAGAGAAGGCTTATTATTTTTGCCAATTTTTTTCCATTTGGAATCTAGCTTGGATAATTATGCCATCAAGGAAATACATACAGGAGAAAACTGCTGACTGCTCAGAGTTTGTACAAGTAAATAAAGTGTAGATTTTCCTGTGAATAATGTGGATGTTAAGTAGGTCGCCTGGGTTACGAGGCGTTCTGTGCTAGACAAATAACCCACATAGCTTCACTTCTGGCACCAACCCTGGCTGACCAGACTGAGTCCTGTATGGAGGTTCCTGTGAATGATGCATTTGAAGATGCTTGGTCACCTCCAAAGTGCTGCGTGAGATGAAGCAGCTGTTTTATTTTTATGAAGGCCCATTGTGTGTGGATGTAGCTTTCAAGTTGTGTTTAGCAAATTAAATCCAGCCTTTACTCCATTTTGCTTTTGGACTTATGTTTTGGCCTTTTCGACACTGTATCCCTTACCCCCTCCCCCACCCCCTGGCCACCATCCCCCAGGGCTATGTTCTAAGACCCCCAGTGGGTGTCTGAAACTGTGGATAATGCCAGATCCCATATGTGCTGTTTTGTCCTGTACTGATGGGTGGGTTGTATATACAGCATTGAATACACTGGACAAAGAGATGGTTCGTGTCCTGGGCAGGGCAGGGCAGGGCAGGATGGTACAAGATTTCACCATGCTACTAAGCATGGTATGTGATTTAAAACTCAATGAATTGTTTATTTCTGGAGTTTTCCATTTAATATTTTTGGACCACAATTGACCACGGGTATCTGAAACCATGGAAATTAAATCGCAGGTGGGGAGCAGGCTATACAACTTAGGATTTTCATCCACGGTTGAAATATCTAAACACATGGGTCAGAGTTTCTTCTGTCTTCTTTGGGCAGCGCTTGAGCAGGGCAGAAGCTCAAGTTTTGAACACTCAGAGTAACTCAAACTACGGACGGAGATTGTTAATGAAAAAGTTTAGGCTTGAGATGGCATTGCTAGCCAGTGTTTTTTAAGTCTTGTATTCTGAAATTCGGAGTGAGCTCTTTTGGACCCAAATAGTTTCCTCCTGGGCTGCTGAATTGTCTTTCTGTGCCCAGACTAATAGGTCACTCTCAGGAAATGGACATCAACAACAAACGTGAAGTGCAGTCAGTCACAGAGGTGTGTGCCTGCTGTTCAGACTTGATGTGCAGGATTCAGTCCCACTTACCCTCTCCAAGGTGACTGGTTTGCTGGCGGACGTGCGGAGAGGAGGAAGCGGTGCTGTAAGCCGCCATTTTTGGCTCTCATATGACTTGATGTTACTCACACTTCTTTTGTGCTGCTTTCCTTGAACACCTGCATGTTCCCTTGCTCCCATGGCAGATGAAATCTCTTGGGCTTGAAAACACACTGACCAGATGTGATGCTTGTACAAACTTCAGCTACAGGGACAAGTGACTTCTGGTGCCTCGCCACAGATTCACCTTGCCAGTAGAGGGGTGGCTCCCCTCACTTTCCTAACATTAATCTGTAAGCTGTAGAGGTACAGCTCCTTCCATTCACCTGTTGATGGACACTTAGGCTGTGTCCATGCCTTGGCTATTGTAAATAATGTCCTGCTTGATGCTTTTGAACTGTGGTGCTGGAGAAGACTCTTGAGAGTCCCTTGGACTGCAAGGAGATCCAACCAGTCCATTCTAAAGAGGATCAATCCTGGGTGTTCATTGGAAGGACTGATGCTGAAGCTGAAACTGCAATACTTTGGCCACCTCATGCGACGAGTTGACTCACTGGAAAAGAGTTTGATGCTGGGGAGGATTAGGGGTGGGAGGAGACGGGGACGACAGAGAATGAGATGGCTGGATGGCATCACCGACCCGATGGCCATGAGTTTGAGTGAACTCCGGGAGTTGGTGATGGACAGGGAGGCCTGGCGTGCTGTGATTCATAGGGTCGCAAAGAGTCGGACACGACTGAGCGACTGAACTGACTGATGAACACTGGGGTATATGTATTTTTTTTTTTCCAAATTAGTGTTTTTATTTTCTTTGGATATATATCCAGGAGTGGAATTGCTAGATCATATGGTAGTTCTATTTTTAGCTTTTTGAGGACTCTCCATGCTGTTTTCCACGGAATCTATACCAACTTACTCTCCCTCCAGCATTTCTTGTTTGTAGTCTTTTGACGAGTAGCTCTCTTGATCGGGGTGAGGTGATGCCGCATTGTGGTTCTGATTTTCGTTTCTCTGATGATTAGCAATGTTGAGCATCTTTCCACGTGTCTGTTTGCCATCTGTATATCTTTTTTTTTTTAATGTCTATTTAGGTCTTCTGACCATTTTAAAATTGGGTTGTTTGTTTTTTAGGTATTGAGCTGTATAGAACTGTGTATATATTTTGGATATTAACCCCTTTTTGGTTATGTGAAAGTCACTTGGTCGTGCCTGACTCTTTGTGACCCCATGTACTATACAGTCCATGGAATTCTCCAGGCCAGAATACTAGAGTGGGGTAGCCTCTCCCTTCTCCAGGGGATCTTCCCAACCCAGGAATTGAACCCTGGTTTTCCACACTGTAGGAGGATTCTTTACCAGCTGAGCTACAAGGGAAGCCCACGAATACCGGAGTGGGTAGCCTATCCCTTCTCTAGCAGATCTTCCTGACCCAGGAATCGAACTGGGGTCTCCTGCATTGCAGGTGGATTCTTTACCAACTGAGCTACCAGGGAAGTCCTGATACAAATAACAAATTGGTTATTTGCGAGTATTTTCTCCTTTTGGTAGCTTGTCTTTTTTGTTGTAGCTGATGGTTTCCTTTGTTGTGCAACAGTTTTAAGTTTAATTAGATCCCCTTTATTTTTTGCTTTGCTTCCTTTGCCTTGCTGCTGCTAAGTCACTTCAGTTGTGTCCGACTCTGTGTGACCCCATTGACGGAAGCCCACCAGGCTCCCCCGTCCCTGGGATTCTCCAGGCAAGAACACTGGAGTGGGTTGCCATTTCCTTCTCCAATGTGTGAAAGTGAAAGTAAAGTCGCTCAGTTGTGTCTGACCCTTAGCGACCCCATGGACTGCAGCCTACCAGGCTCCTCCATCCATGGGATTTTCTAGGCAATAGTACTGGAGTGGCTTGCCATTGCCTTCTCCTTCCTTTGCCTTAGGAACATTGAAAAAATATTGCTGCACTTTATGTTGAACAGTGTTCTGCCTATGTTTTTTTTTAGGAGTTTTGTAGTTTTTGGTCTTATATTTAGTTCTTTAATCCATTTTGAATTTATTTTTGTTCATAGTATGAGAGAATGTTCTAATTGCATTCTTATACATGTATCTGTCCAGTTTTCCCAGCATCACTAGTTGAAAAAACTATCTTTTCCCCATTGTATATTCTTGCCTCCTTTATTTTAGATTAATTGACCAAAAGTGTGGGTTTATTTCTGGGCTTTCTGTTCTGTTCTATTGATCCTGCTGTCCTTTTTTATGTGAGTACCATACTGTTTCGATTGCTGTAGCTTTGTAGTATTATATGAAATCAAGGGAGTGTGATGTCTCCAGCTCTGTTCTTTCTCAAGATTGTTTTGTTTATTTGGGGCCTTTTGTATTTCCATACAAATTTTATAAGTATTTTAGTTCTGTGAAGAATGCCATTGGTATTTTGATAGGAATTGCAATGAATCTGTAGATTGCATTGAGTGTTACGGTCATTTTAACAATATTAGTTTTTCCATTCCCTGGATGCAGTGTGTCTTTCTACCTGTTCGTGTTGTCTTCAGTTTCTTCCATAGGTGTTTCATAGTTTTCTGAGTACAGATTTTTTACTTCCTTGGCTAGATTTATTCCTAGATATTTTATTCTTCTTTATGTGACAGTGAGTGGAATTGTTTTTTAAATTTATCTTTTTTTATAGTTCATTATTAATGTATAGAAATACAATAGATTTCTGAATATTATTTTTGTATCCTGTAACTTTACTGAGTTCATTAATGAATTCTAGTAGATTTTTAGTGGTATTTTCTGGATTTTCTATATACAATGTCATGTCATCTGCAAACAGTGACTGTGTTACTTCTTCCTTTCCAATTTGGATTCCTTTTATTTCTCTTTCTTGTCTGATTACCATGGCTAGGACTTCCAATGCTATGCTGAACAAAAGTGGCAAGTGGGAATCCTTATTTTATTCTTGATCTTAGAGGAAATGCATTCAGCTTTTTATTTGAAAATTAAAGATTTTTTTCACCAAGTAAAGTTGAATTTAGTTTTTCAGAGAATTGAGTTTTAGTACAATATGAGCTTTGTCGATAAAAGACCTGATACTTCCAGCTACTGTCTTTCCCCATTTAAACCTTTTTTAAAAAAATTAATTAATTTTTTATTTTTGGTTCTGCTGGGTCTATGTTGTGGCGAGAAGGCTTTCTCTAGTTGCTGCAAGTGGGGGCTATTCTTCGTTGTAGTTTCTCATTGCAGTGGCTTCTCTTGTTGCAAAGCATGGGCTCTAGGCCCACAGGCTTCAGTAGTTATGGCACATGGGTTTAGCTGTTCTGAGGCATGTAGAATCTTTCTGGACCAGGGATCAAACCTGTGTTCCCTGCATTGGCAGGTAGATTCTTATCCACTGTGCCACCAGGGAATTCCTACTTTAAGCTTTTTAACCGATTCTTTCAGTAGTTACCTTGATATATCTGAATAATTTGTCTACTGCTTCTTGTTGATTTTTTAAGTTGTTCAGTTCAGTTGCTCAGTTGTGTCTGACTCTTTGTGACTGTGTGGACTTCAGCACGCCAGGTTTTCCTGTCCATCACCCACTCCCAGAGCTTGCTCAGAGTCATGTCCATCGAGTTGGTGATGCCATCCCACCATCTCATCCTCTGTCGTCCCGTTCTCCTCCTGTTTATTGATTTTTTATTGTGGAAGATGAAGGGTAGCATTCTCTGGTCCTTCACCAGAGAAGTATGTATGTACACACACACATGAACACACACAAACACACACACACCCCCTCCAGTTGTCATATAATCTAGCACAGTCATGTAATCATTTTGGTTCAATCAGTGGCCCATGATTACATTATTATGACTCTGAAAATGCACTCTACGGCTCATCCATGAGATACATACATGATCAGTATTTGTGGACAACTTTTACATTTCTTCAAAGTTAATACTCAGCTGTTTTGAGTTTTAAAAGTTTTTTGATATTATGTGCTCATTTCACTCATTCAACTCCAGACGCTCCCTCAGTTGTATAAATCTCAGTGTTTTCAAACACCCGAGTCATCGGCGTCATCCTGAGATGGTCTCTCCTGGAGGCGCTCCCCGACCTTTAGCTGGAAGCAGCCTGACTGCTCCGTGCATCTGCACTGAGCAGTTCACTCCTCCTCTGTCGCAGTGTAATGCACATGCTATACCAGTCACCCCTTCAGAGTGCGCGGTTCAGTGCTGTTTGTACGCTCACAAGACTGTCCAAGCACCATTTTCTAGAACATTTTTATTACCCCAGAAAGAAACCCAATACCCATTAGCAATCACCCCCCATCACTCCTTCCTCCCAGCTTCTGGAAATCAGTACCTACTTTGGACATTTCATGATATTGTACAGTATGAGGGCTCTGTGTCTGGCTTTCTTCACTCAGCATCATGTTTTCAAGGTACCTCCATATTGTGACATGGGTCAGCACTTCATTCCTATATAAAGCTGAATAATAATCCACTGGGCTTCCCTTGTGGCTCAGCTGGTAAAGAATTCACCTGCAATGCAGGAGACCTGGGTTCGATCCCTGGGTTGGGAAGACTCCTTAGAGAAGGGAAAGGCTACTCACTCCAGTATTCTGGCCTAGAGAAATCCATGGACTACAGTCCGTGGGGTTTCAAAGAGTCAGACACGGCTGAGCGATTTTCACTTTCACACAATGATCCATTGTGTTGGCACACTATACTTTGTTTATCCATGATGGCCCTGTGGGTTTCTTCCACTTTGGTTGTCGTGAAGGATTTTGTCACGCTCACTTTTGTGTTGGATCCCCTGTATCTTGGCATCTCTGTGTTCCCCATCTCAGGTTTCTTCTGTTCTTTGGGTGGGAGATGAAATTTTTGAGAGGTTGCTTGTCTCTAAACGTTCTTAGCGTTTCTCACATGGTTTGGCTCTGTAGATAATTCTAGGTTGGAAATCAGTCCTCTCAGGATGTTGGAGATAGCCCTTTATTGTTTTCTAGCTTACACTGATGCTGTTTAGAAATCCTATGCCATTTCTAATTTTTTATCCTTTGTGAAAGTTCTCCTTCCACTCTGGGCACTTATACCCTCTCATCCTTGTCTCTGGTGTTCTGGAGCTTCACTGTTAGCTTGTGATCATCTCTTATCGCCGAGCTTGTCCTCATGGAGCTCTTTCCTGCTGAGCTGTTCGACCTCAGCACTCATGTCTGGGACATGTTGGTTCTGGGACACTTCTTGAATTATGTCTTTGACTTCCTCCTCCTCTATTATTTTTTCTTTCTTGAGCTCGAAGTTTCTTTACCTTCTATTCCTGGTGTTGCATTTCTGCTGTCATGGTTTTGCTTTCCAAAGTGCTTTCTTACACTCTGTGCATTTTTTCCAAATATCCTTCTCTTCCATTTCTCAACTTGCCCCTTCTCCTCTCTCTGGGAGTGTGACACATAGCATTCTTTTGAAGTATTCTTCTTGTTTAATAATTTTCCTTTCCTACAGCTTGATTTCTCTGTTTATTCTAGTCCCTGTCTTTCATTTTAAGGGCTTGCCTCAAATATAAGGTGATTCCTGACTGTCTTCTCACATGCAAGAGTGGGGCACTCAAACACTGATGATTTCAGTGGGGTGATGGGGCTGTGCCATTTCCCTGAAAAGCCTCCCACATTGAGCCCTTTAGGTCTTTTTTCTTTGGCTGGTAGATTCTTAGGATCTTGCTATCTGTTCCCTTGCCTAGAGGTATATGCCTGCTGCTCTGGGAGTTGGGTGGGTGGGTGGGGGGGCTCCCCTGGTGGCTCAGATGGTAAAGAATCTGCCTGCAATGTGGGAGACCCAGGTTCAGTCCCTGGGGTTAGGAAGATCTCCTGGAGAAGGGCATGGCAACCCATGCCAGTATTCTTGCCTAGAGAAATCCATGGACAGAGGAGCCTGGTGGGCTATAGACCATGGGGACCCAAAGAGTTGGACACGATTCAGTGACTAACACACTGGGAGTTGGGAAGGGGAGAAAAATGGGAGAACTTCAAAAGTTTATTATGCATTATTTTTACCTCTGTTGTCAGTAAGATACCCCTACCTTCAATTCAGGCACAGCTACATTTTTTTTTTCCCACCTTTTCCAAAGAATAAGCTCTTTAGTCATCTGCTAGTTGCTTCTTAAGACTGACTCAATAATCCCTTCTTTGGACTGTTAGCTGGTGTTCACCCTTACTCCTGAAAGTGTCTTGTTTAGCAGTTTAAGCAAGTTCATTTTAATCAGAGTTGTATTTTGGAGTTGCCCATTTGCAGCTGAGAATGAAATTTTCTCCAGTCTATCAGATTATTCACCAGTTGCTGGTCTGCTTCTCAGCTCTTAAAATTTTGTTGTGTTTTCTTTCTGATTCTTTTTTTCTGTAAGGGTGGCGCCTTTAGAAAGACTTTTAAAAAAATCAATACTTACTCTTTATTGTGTCTCTTTGTGTTGTCCTTGTTCAGTTGCTAAGTCGTGTCTGACCTTTGCAATCCCATGGACTGCAGCACACCAAACTTCCCTGTCCTTCACCATCTCCCAGCATTTTCTCAAATTCAAGTCCATTGAGTCGGGGATGCCACCTCATCCTCTGTTGCCCCCTTCTCCTCCTGCCTTTAGTCTTTCCCACCATGAAGCTCTTTTCCAATGCGTCGACTCTTTGCATCAGGTGGCCAAAGTATTGGAGCTTCAGCTTCAGCATCAGTCCTTCCAGTGAATATTCAGGACTGATTTCCTTTAGAATTGACTCTTTGATCTCCTTGCAGTCCAAGGGACTCTCAAGAGTCTTCTCCAGCACCACGGATCAAAACCTTCAATTCTTCAGTGCTCAGCTATGTTTATGGGTTGACTCTCATATCCATACTTGACTACTGGAGAAACCATAGCCTTGACTAGATGGACCTTGGTCGGCAGAATAATGTCTGTGCTTTTTAATACTCTCTCCAGTTTTGTCATAGTTTTTCTTCCAAGGAGCAGGCATCTTTAAACTTCATGGCTGCAGTCACCATCTGCAGTGATTTTGGAGCCCCGCCCAAATAAAGTCACTCACTGTTCCCATTGTTTCCCCACCTACTTTCTATGAAGTGATGGGACCAGATGCCATGATCTTCCTTTTTTGAATGTTGAGTTTTAAGCCAGCTTTTTCACTCTCCTCTTCCACTTTCATCTAAAGGGCTCTTTAGTTCCTCTTCATCTTCTGCCACAAGGGTGTTGTCATCTGCATATCTGAGGTTATTGATATTTCTCCCAGCAATCTTGATTCCAGCTTGTGCTTCTTCCACCCCAGCATTTCTCATGATGTACTCTGCATATAGGTTAAATAAGCAGGGTGACAATATGCAGCCTTGACATGTTCTTTTCCCTATTTGGAACCAGTCTGTTGTTCCATGTCCAGTTCTAATTGTTGCTTCCTGACCTGCATATAGGTTTCTCAAGAGGCAGGTCAGGTGGTCTGGTATTCCCATCTCTTTCAGAATTTTCCACAGTTTATTGGGATCCACACAGTCAAAGGCTTTTACACAGTCAATAAAGCAGAAATAGATGTTTTTCTGGAACTCTCTTGCTTTTTCGATGATCCAGTGGATGTTGGCAGTTTGCTGTCTGGTTCCTCTGCCTTTTCTAAAACCAGCTTGAACATCTGGAAGTTCACAGTTCACGTATTGCTGAAGCCTGGCTTGGAGAATTTTGAGCATGACTTTACTAGTGTGTGAGATGAGTGCAATTGTGCGGTAGTTTGAGCATTCTTTGGCATTGCCTTTCTTTGGGATTGGAATGAAAACGGACCATTTCTAGTCCTGTGGCCACTACTGAGTTTTCCAAATTTGCTGGCATGTTGAGTGCAGCACTTTCACAGCATCATCTTTTAGGATTTGAAATAGCTCAGCTGGAGTTCCATCACCTCCACTAGGTTTGTTTGTAGTGATGCGTCCTAAGGCCCACTTGACTTCACATTCCAGGATGTCTGAGTCTAGCTGAGTGATCACTCCATCATGTTTATCTGGGTCATGAAGATCTTTTTTGTATAATTCTTCTGTGTATTCTTGCCACCTCTTCTTAATACCTTCTGCTTCTGTTAGGTCCATACCATTTCTGTCCTTTATTGTGCCCATCTCTGCATGAAATTGTTCCCTTGGTATCTCTAATTTTCTGGAAGAGATCTATAGTCTTTCCCATTCTATTGTTTTCCTTGATTTGTTTGCGTTGATCACTTAGGAATGCTATCTTATCTCTT
The DNA here is from genome assembly GCF_049115385.1 of Moschus berezovskii. NCBI lineage: Eukaryota > Metazoa > Chordata > Mammalia > Artiodactyla > Moschidae > Moschus > Moschus berezovskii. The sequence continues at coordinate 31,305,639 of NC_142486.1, read as the reverse complement.
CTTGCTATTCTTTGGAACTCTGCATTCATATGGGTATATCTTTCCTTTTCTCCTTTGCATTTTGCTTCTCTCCTTTTCTCAGCCATTTGTAAGGCCTCCTCAGAAAACCATTTTGTGTTTTTGCATTTCTTTTTCTTGGGGATGGTCTTGGTCTCTGCCTTCTGTACAGTGTCACGAAACTCCATCCGTAGTTCTTTAGGCACTCTATCAGATCTAATCCCTTGAATCTGTTTGTCACTTCCACTGTATAATCATAAGGGATTTGATTTAGGTTATACCTGAATGGTCTAGTGGCTTTCCATACTTTCTTCAAGTTAAGTCTGAATTTGGCAATAAGAAGTTCATGATCTGAGCCACAGACAGCTCCTGGTCTTGTTTTTGCTGACTGTATAGAGTGTCTATATCTTTGGCTGCAAAGAATATAATCAGTCTGATTTTGGTATTGACCATCTGGTGATGTCCATGTGTAGAGTTTTCTCTTGTGTTGTTGGAAGAGGCTGTTTGCTATGATCAGTGTATTCTCTTGGCAAAACTCTGTTAGCTTTTGCCCTGCTTCATTTTGTACTCCAATGTCATACTTGCCTGTTACTCTAGGTATCTTTTGACTTTCTACTTTTGCATTCCAGTCCTCTATGATGAAAAGGACATTTTTTTTTTTTTTGGTATTAGTTCTAGAAGGTCTTATTAGGTCCTCATAGAACCATTCACCTTCAGCTTCTTCGGCGTTAGTGATTGGGGCATAGACTTGGATTACTGTGATATTGAATGTTTTGTCTTGGAAACAAGTAAAGATCATTGTGTCATTTTTGAGATGGTACCCAAGTACTGCATTTCAGACTCTCTTGTTGACTATGAGAGCTACTCCATTTCTTCTAAGGGATTCCTGCCCACAGTGGTAAATATAATGGTCATCTGAATTAAATTCACCCATTGAGGTCCATTTTAGTTCACTGGTTCTTAACATGTCGATGTTCACTCTTGCCATCTCCTGTTTGCCCATATCCAGTTTACCTTGATTCATGCACCTAACATTCCATCTTCCAATGCAATATTGTTCCTTATAGCATTGGGCTTTATTTCCATCAACAGTCACATCCACAGCTGGGCATTGTGTTTGCTTTGGCTTTGTCTCTTCATTCTTCCTGGAGTTATTTCTCCACTGTTTTCCAGTAACATATTGGGCACCTACTGACCCGGGGAGTTCATCTTTCAGTGTCCTATCTTTTTGCCTTTTCATACTGTTCATGGGGTTCTCAAGGCAAGAATACTGAAGTGGTTTACCATCCCCTTCTCCAATAGACCGTGTTTTGTCAGAACTCTCCACCATTACCCGTCCATCTTGGGTGGCCCTACGTAGCATGGCTTATAGTTTCATTTAGTTAGATGAGGCTGTGGTCCATGTGATCAGTTTGATTAGTTTTCAGTGATTGTGGTTTTCATTCTGTCTGCCCTCTCATGGGTAAGAATGAGAGGCTGATGGAAGCTTCCTGATGGGAATTCCCTTATGGTTTTATTCCAGCATGTTCTGTATGGTCACTCAGATGCCCAGACCAGCTGTAGCCTGATGGAGGCTCCATGAAGGGCTGAAGGCAGAGCCACCAATCGGTTCAGGCCCAGAAGCCACTCCCATTTTGCTCAGTCTTTCCCAGTGTTGACTTCTGCCTGAGTGCCTGACCGGCATCCGTGCCTCCCACATTCCAGTGGCTGGAGGACTAGGTGTGGCTTCCTGTTTTGCCTCATTGTTGTCTCATCACACTTGATTGGAGCATCCAGGAGTCTCCTCTCAGGACACACAGGCCTCTGCATCCCTGATGCTTGTTTTCAGACCCATTGCAAGTCTCTGCTTCTATCGCATTTTATCAGTTTCTATTGTATCAGTTTCCATGGGCATCTACTGTGTAGATTTTTTTATTGAAGTGTAGTTGATTTACAGTGTTGTGTTAGCTTCAAGGATGTAGCAGAGTAATTCAGTTGTACATATATATCTTTCTTTTCAGATTCTTTTCCATTGCAGGTCATTTTAAGATAGTGAGTGTAGCTCCTATACAGTAGGCCGTGTTGTTTACCTGTTTTATATACAGTCATATATGTATGTTAATCCCAGACTCCTGATATACCCACCACTGAACTACCACCTTTGGTGATCATGTTTTTTTTGTTTGTCTGTTTTTGTTTTGCTAAGAAGTTCATGTGCCTCAGTTTTTTAGATTCCACATATAAATGATACCCTGTGACATTTGTCTTTCTCTGTGTAACTTACTGCACTTAGTATGACAATTTGTAGGTCCATACGTGTTGCTGCAAATGGCATTATTTCATTCCTTTTTATGGCTGAATAGTGTTTCATTTGTATATGTACCCCATCTTCTTTACCATTCATCTGTCAATGGACATTTAGGTTGCTTCCATGTCCTGGCTGTTGTAAATCATGCTGCTGTCAATTGGCATGCATGTATCCTTTCAAATTAAAAGTTTCCTCTGGGTAGATGCCCAGGGTCTAGAATTGCAGGATCCTTTGGTAAGTCTATTTTTAGCTCATACAGCTTAATATCGAAAAAACAACCCAATCAAAAATAAGCCGAAGACATAAACAGATAGTTCTCCAAAGAAGACGTACAGATGGTCAACAAGCACGTGAAAAGAAACTCGAATCACTAATTATTACAGAAATGCAGATCAAAACTACAATGAGTTATTACCTCCCGGCAGTCAAAATGGCCATCAATAAGTCTACCAATTGTGAATGCTGAAGATGTTGTGGGAAAATGGGAGTCCTCCTACCCCACTGGTGGGAATGTAAATTGTTGCAGTCATTATGGAGAACAGTGTGAAGGTTTCCTACAGTACTGTGCTAATTCTTGTGCCGATCTGAGAGCCAGTATCTCGTGGAGATGTCTTTGCATTATCATTGTGCACTGGCTTTGGAGTTTTTCCAGAAGCCTCCTTGATTCTAAATGCTACCTGAGCAGCCCTACTGCCATTTCACTTCATGCTGTAGGCAGGTACTTCCTCCCTGAGAAACTTTTTTGTTGAAGAAAAAGAAAATTAACCAACATAGAATATGCACATGTAGGCTCTTATATCTTGCCAAAGCATCATCTGTTTCCCCTGAAATGGAAAGTAGTGACAAGATCGTTCCCTAGACTTCTGTGCGTCTATCTCGAGGAGAGTTATTCCATTTTTAAATACAGCTTATCATTCACTTTATTGTACTTGTGTGAAAATGATGCAATGTGGAAGTAGTTAGTAATTGTGATTTTTTTTTTTCTTCTTTAGCAACAGCTTTCTTTCCAGAGAAGCCATTTGGAAAAGAAGAAAAAAAATGTTTTTCTTCAGAAAAAAATTCTACAGAAAAAAAATTTAATTGAGGGAATTATGGTTGATTAAGTTACTTACGGAAGTCTTTCTTTTCCCAAAAGTTGTCCCAAATCTTTGGAATGTTGATGGAGAAGTTACAGTCCCTGAGCAGAAACCTGGAGAAGTTGCTGAGGAACTCGCAAGCTCCTATGAGAGAAAGCTCATCGAGGTAAGGCTGCTGGCGTCGATGTGTATCTCTGACATTGGTTGCCTGGAGGACTTTTCAGACATGGCCCTAGCATGTTAGACAGATGTTAGCAAAACAACCAGTGGACACTTCCCCACCAACTCCCCCACCAACAAACAAAACGTGAAATGGTAAAACCACATTGATATAGAACCCTAAAATGTGATTCTTTGAAAGGTATCATTTAATGAGAAACCTGTGGTAAGAGAGAAAACATGTATCATGTGAAGAATAAGAAAACAATTGGACCCTTGGATTTGGAGAATATTTAAAACAGAAGAGAGTATCACATACAACTTTGTGCTGAGAAATGGGATAATATGGATGCAGTGGACTGCTAGAATCACATGATGCCGTTAGTTTCTGGGTTGTCTCTGGACAGTCTCTCTGACTCTGAGACCTTCCTAGTGGCGTGTGCATCACTTAGCCAAGAAGGATTCCAGTGGGAAGCATTCTGGAAGGTTGGTGGGACTTGTGGGCTGGTGTCTCCTCTTTCCTTTTGACCTTTCCCAAATTCTTCTGGTTGGTGGTAGCTTGTTAGTTCCGTGTTCCTTCCCAGGACCTCCTGCTTAAGACAGCTCATGCAGGTGAGTTACTATGGGGCCTGGCCAGGGTGGGCGGTTTCAGTCAGTGGTTCCCCTAACATCTGGAGGGTCTCTGCCACTACCATGCCCATCCGTGGACCCTCATTCTGTGGGGTCATGAGACCAGAGTTGGCTGGTGGCGGAAAGGCCAGGTGGAGAGAGGAATGAGCCCCTTACCCTCAGGAGCTGGCCGACTCTGAGTCTCTGGGTGGCAGAGGCTCTCTTCCATCTCTGTATTCTCACTGACCATTTGTTGCCAAGTGGTGACTTGAGCTAAATAGTCCTAGAAGGAAAGTATTTGAAATTCTCCTGGGACAGGGATGTCTCTGGTTGCTGAATGAACGAAGAGTCACTGAGCTAGGGAGGGTGAAGGGTTCTGGCCAGAGGGAAAGGGATTGGGAGCTTCTGTCCCTTCAGGGGAACCAGGACAGGGTGTTCACTTGTATGGACGTTGACAGACCCATCAAGTGTAGAGACCAGCGCTCATGTTCCTGGATTCCTTTGGACTCTGGGCCTGAGGTGGCGATCTAGGGGGCTGACATGCTCATCGGAAGCTCAAGCTTGAAAGGGGTCAGGAGGAAGTAGCTTCCTGACCCACTGAGGAAGCACCACGGTCCGTTCATGGGCTGACTGCTTGGTTAGTTGGTTGATTCAGTGTTTGTTGGGTACCCTGTCCCCACCCGCTGTGACTGTGAGAGGTTCTCACCACCTCACTGTGTCCCAGCGTTGACGGGCAGGAAAGATCTAGGTGTCTGATGTGACGCTGGTGTCCCACCCCCTGACATCATTGCTCTTGTTGCCTGCGAGAGAGGTCGGTGTTGAACTCCTCCATCAGAGGGAATGGCAGCCGAGGTAGATTTATCACGTCAGCCTTAAACCTTCTCCATGTCTTTGTTACCCCTGGGAGAAGAGGAGTCAGTGTCTCTGGTCATTGAGCTCGATGAGAGGTGAGGTTGGAGTGGAGATGGTCCTCCCATGGTATTCACTACCCTGCATTGATTTTTCATTGTTTGTTTGCAAAGTGAGGTCCTGTCAGCCATCTTTCATTTGTGAATAGCCTTCGAGTTGCATTTTATCACGACTTTTGCCAAACCCTCTCTGTTGGCCTTAATCAGGCCTGTTCTTTGTGATGCTCGTTTGTCATTTTATTAATGGGTCGGTTTCTACCAAGAAAGAGTTGTAAACACACGTTGGAGGGGAGTAATGAAAGGCTGCGGGGGAAGAGTCCACGTGCTGCTCTTTCCATTTCTAAAGGGCAAAAGAAGTGAAAGCATTTCGTTCAAAGTAACATGACTATTTAAAACACCCCAGCAGCTGAATGACTCTCCTCTGATTCATCCCAGTGAAATGGGAGTTCCTGTAACTTCTTCTCTAGGTGTCTTTCAAAGCATTAAAACCATTCCACCCACCTGCACACAGCTGCACCGAAAGCTCAGAACCCAGAGCAACACCATACATGGTGGCTGGTGAGACTCAGGGGCCCCGGACTGGAAGGAGTGTGCAAAGATAGTTCCTGACACCCTGTGATGGTCAACTTTTGAAATCAGGATGGAAGAGAGTCCTGGCAGGTGCAGGTTAACCTGGCAGGAAAGAGTACTAATATCAGACGTCATGTAAGAGCCGCGGTAACCCTGGCAGCCTGCTGGCAGCGCGCACTTTCAATCCTGCTGGCAGCGCGCACTTTCAATCCTGCTTGCTGCACTGCGGTGTCACGTCTCTGCACCCTCGCGGTCCTCAGCCGAGTTCCTTGACGAAGCTGCCGTCCACCGATGAGATTTTGAGACGTGAAGTAGCTTGTCTGGGGTTCCTCAGCTGATCAGAAGCAGGGCTGAGTTCCAATCCCTCAGGCCATCTAGCCCCAGGGCCCAGACCCATCTTCCTGCTGTGTACTGGAAGGCTGGGCTCCCTGAGGAAGAGTCTTTGAAGAGAAAGGCTAGGCAGTGGTCCCATTGAGCCAGGCGTGGAGGGAGATGAGGGGTTCCCCAGCGGTAGCTCACAGGCGTGTGGCCCGTCAGCCATTTTGAACCTGGTGGCGGGGGCCTTGCTCACACCCTCACTTACCGCATGAGGAAGAAACTCATTCTATCAGCTCTGGAACCAACCTGCTTCTGAAGCGACTTGCAGGAGAATGCTAGGCTGGGAGCTCCTCTGGCGACCTGTGGCTGTTGACTTTTTCAGGGTATATTCATTGCCCAGTTCGGCTCCAGCACACAGTAGGAGCTTTATAAGTATTGAATGGGACGACAGCCAGTCAAGTGGATTCAGCTGCTCAGAGTCATGTTCTAAGAGTGATAGATGGACTTCTCTCACCGCTCAGGGTGAGAGAGGACGTTGTACAGGGCACGCCTTCCACTCAGAGCATCCTGGTGGAGGGGATTCCATATCTAATAAGAGGAATCAGGGCTCTTTGGAGGAGACACACGTTTTTCTGGCAGTCAGTTTTAGGGGGAGTTTTAGCTTGGAGAGTCTGGAGGGGACTTTGAGTGACAGATGGGCGGTACCAACTCATCCAGCACGTATTTACTGAGTTCCTCCTGAGTGTCCAGCCTTCAGCTTCCTGTTCTCTACCTTCAGCGTCTTCCCTTCCCCCAGGAGCAGTAGAATTGTTGACTCTAGAAAGTGAGCCAACAGAGATGTGAATCTGAAGCAGAGACATTCTCCAAATGGCTGCTTCTTCCCTAGACTGAGTTTTCCTTCATTTTTTATTGCAGGGTCATTGATGTTTCATCCATGGGAAGCATCTGTGTAACCAAGGCTTATCGGTGTAGGTTACACAGATGAACAAGACACAGTATCTGCCTCTGGGGAAGCTCGCCTGGGTGTGGGGTGAGCTAAATCATACCAACATTATGATCATTAAGAAATGGGTTTGAAGGGCCAGAGGTGCAGGCATAGAGTGACACCTGCCTCCTGGGCTCCTTGAGCTATGTCTGCAGCAGTTTTGCTGTTTGGGTGTCTAATTGGAGCTCCTCAAATGTTCTTCCCCTTTTCTTTGGGACTGTCAGTGATGATGCTCAGAAATTTCTTTGGTCCGCTTCCCATCCCTCCTGAAGATCTCAGCACCAGAGGAAATGGATTTGTTCTCACCAAGGGCTTTGAGGATAAAAAATACTGGATGTGTCCAAGATAGATCTGCTCTAAGATTCTTCTTTAACAGTTTCAAATACAGTTCTCTTGGTTTGGACTCATTTCCCACTTTTTTCTGAGCAGTTGACATCAAGAAAAATGGAGAATGTTGGTGGCTTTCAGACTTTGGGCCCACGTTGCCTCCTATAGCCTGGTGGCTTGGAGAGCACAGGTGTCCTGCATCAGACTGAGTTTGGCTTGGCCCCCTCACCACAGTGAACCCCTGAGCAGGTCAGCTGACCTCTCTACACCTCAGTGTTCCTGTCAGTAAAATTGGGCAGGTAATACCTGCCGGTAGGGTTGCTTTGAGGATTAAATGTAGAGAATCCACTTCAGTGCCTGGAGTGGACAGGAGGTTCCCTTGCGCTTCTTCCTCCCTTCTATGCTGACATTCTTCGGAGGAATGGTGGTCCTACCATGTCTTGCCATCTCAGTTGGGGGGATAAACTCTGCCCTCCTTTGGCCCAGGGGCAGGCCTGTGAGCTGAGCCATGGCAGTTGGGGCTTCAGCTCCTAAATTGACCAAGAATGGCAAGAATGCTCGAGAGGCCATTTATTCAACAGCCAGGGCCTGATGACTTTCTGTTTGTTCCTGTGGGAACTGGCCAGAGCTGTTCTGGCTTCATTTCCTTCTCTGGGCCAAGTTCTCCCAATTTCCTGACTGTTGACAGTAATTCCTTTGTAACTCAGGTTAGAATCTGCCTCTGTTACTTGCCTCCGAAGTACCTTAGCTCAGGGGTCCCCGACCTCAGCGATCTAATGCCTGATGATCTGAGGTGGAGTAGATGTAACAATAATAGAAATAAGGTGCACAATAACTGTAATGCACTTGAATCATCCCCAAACCCTCGTCACCCCCTGACCCCCGGTCTGTAGCAAAATTGTCTTCAGGAAACCAGTCTCTGGTGCCACAAAGGTTGGGGCCCGCTGCCTTAGTTGAGATGAAGCTTTGAAAGTGTCTGCGATGCACAGACGCCTTCCCCTTTCCTGTCTGTCTGTCCAGGCTGCTTTGTTCTGCCTTCTCCACGCTGTCCTAGGTCTTGCTCACAGCCCCCGCTTCCCCACCGTCTGCCTGCCTGAGTGCTGTGTACGATGCTGCCAGTCCGTCCTCAGCAAACAGATCTTTACTTCCTCCTGTGTGGAAGGACTCAGCTAGCTGTTGATTGATTTTTCAAATTATAGGATACTTATCATTTACTGTGTGAATGTAGTTAGTCCCTGAATTTTTGCTCATGGGTGAAATAAATGTGTATTAGTGGCATTTGTTCTCATTATAAAGGCAGAGTTACTATTAATGGAGAAGTAAGCTTAAGCGTCAAGCTGGTAAAAAATACATTCATAATCACATGCTGTGGATAACTGTGAATGTGATCATCATTTTAATAAAACGGAAGAGTTTCTGAAGCAGCCAGGACCTTGGGAGGAGTTATACCAGCAGCTCTGGCTTCATAAATCGGCACCAATGGGTTCCAACGCTCTCGATGGGTCTGAGAGTCATTTTTATACAAACAAAAACAGACTTTTAAATAAAAGCCTGGGTTCTGTGTAAGGGTTCAGGATACCAAAGTCTGAGCTGAGATCTGCATTAAGCTGTTCCTCAAAATGAAGCATTTGATGTGGGTTTGTTTTGTGTTTTAGTATTCCATGTTGCTAGGTGGATTGAGACTAGGCTGTCACTTCCTAAGGGGAAGAAAGATTGCTCACCCCTCAAAACTGGGTATTGAAGTGCAGTTATTATGTGTGAATGAAGATTGGTGAGGAATCCTCCTTTCTGGAGGGCTAGGGATAATTCCCAATAAAGTGTGAATGACTAACAAGGCCAAATCTCCAAGGAATTCTTAAAATCTTTTTATTATAGAAAGGTACCAAAATGGAAGAGTTTCATCAGCCTCCAAACACCCATAATCTGGCTTTGACAGTTGGTATAATAACTCCTGGCCAATCTTGCTTCATCTCTTTCTTGTCCTTCTCTCCAGTTTCTCGTGGTATTTTGAGTTTTCATATCATTCCACTTCTAAGTATTTCAAGCTGTATCTATAAAGGATGTGCTCAGCTGCTTAGTCATGTCTGACTCTTTGCAATCCAGTGGACTGTAGCCTGCCAGGCTCTTCTCTTTGTCCATGGGATTCTCCAGGCAAGAATACTGGAGTGGGTTGCCATTTCCTTCTCCAGGGGATCTTCCTGACCCAGGGATTAAACCTGAGGCTCTTGCATCTCCTGCTTTGGCAGGAGGATTCTTTACCACTAGCGCCACCTGGGAAGCCCTATCTGTAAAAGATGTGTGTGTGTGTGCGCTAGTCTCTCAGTCGTGTCCGACTCTTTGCGACCCCATGGACTGTAGCTCCTCTGTCCATGGGATTCTCCAGGCAAGAATACTGGGGTGGGTTGCCGTTCCCTTCTCCAGGGGATCTTCCCAACCCAGAGATAGAACACGGGTATCCTGCATTGCAGGCAGATTCTTTACCATCTGAGCCACCAGGAAAGCCCTAATGTGCTAGAGCGGCTCATGGAACTCATACATTTTACTCACTAGATATCTGGTTTATTGTAGAACAATGTAAATTAGAAATAGCCGGATGGAAGAGACACATAGGACAAGATACGCAGAAAGAGCGTAGGGCATCCTTGCCCTCAGCAGCCACTCTGCTCTCCCCAGACCCATGTGTCACCACCCTGGAAGCTTTCAGAACCATGTCCTGCCCATTAGAAACGGAAGCTTCATTACAGAGCAGGAGTGATGAAATCATTGACCATGGATGATTGACTCAACCTCTGGCCCCTCTCCCCTGCCTGGAGGCCAGGAGGTAGGACAGGAAGTTCTAACCCTCTAATCACGGGGTTGGTTCTTCTGGCTCCCAGCCCCCATCATTAGGTGATTCTGAAAGTCACCTCACTGACGTAACAAAAGATGCCTTTCCAAGGCATTCTAAGTGTTCATTTTCAACACTTAAGAAATTCTACGGGTTTTGGGAACTGAGAACTGTGGCCCAAGACCAAATGTATATTTCTTATGTGTGTTCAGTCCTGAAGTCTTATCCAGCTCTTTGCAACCCCACGGACTGCAGCACACCAGGCTTCCCTGTCCTTCGGTATTCCCCAAACTTTGCTCAGATCCATGTCTGTTGAGTCGGTGATGCTGTCTAACCATCTCATCCCCTGCCGCCCTCTTCTCCTCCTATTTCTTATGAGTAGCAGTATTGCAGGGCCCCTGGCTTTCTGTTCACCCTCTTCACTTTGCTGAGGGAGGAACCTTAGCTCCTAATTCATGGGAGATGGCTGAGCCCAGGTCTTCCTCCCCTCTGCTTGGCTTTCTACGTTAATTCCAGTTAATATCAGCCAGAGCCCTGTCACCAGCGCAGCTGCCCTGGCCCTTGGGAGTGGAGCAGGTTGGCGAGAAGGAAGTGTGGTTTCCAGGCTGCCCCTGTGCCCTTGTGCATGCATGAACTAGTTTCATGATAAAGGTCATAGGCAGTCCGTTTTTGCAAAGTACTTACTTTTTGTTTTTTTTAAAAGAATTTTATCTTTTAACATTGAAGTATAGTTCATTTGCAATATCTTGTTAGGTTTAGGTGTACAGCATAGCGATTCCGTTATACATACAGGTATGTATGTACATGTGTATGTGTGAATATGTGTGCATGTATATATTCTTTCTTCTTCAGTTTCTCTCCCCTTATTTAAAAAATATTTTTATTATGGCAACTTCGAATGTAAGGACAGACAGAAGAACAGAATGAGCCTTCAGGTGCCCGTTGCCCGGCTGCAGTGGTGGCCACGTCACGGCCAGTCTGGCTCTGTCCATGCCTCCTCCTTCCCCAGCCGCTCTTCGATACAGAGTCTCATCCAAACCACAGTGTTGTTTTCTTCCCAGAGTATTTGGGAAATTGTCTCTAATAAAGCATAAGGGCCCTTCTCCTTTTTAAAAGAAGATCCTATGATATCACTCCTAAAAATTAGCAGTAATGTCTTAACATTATCAAGTATCTGGTGAGTGTTCAAATTTTCACTTCAAACAAACACTTGAATAGGGTTCCAGACGGGGTCCATCCACACATTGTGATCTGTTAATAGACCGCGTCAGCCTCCTTGACTCTACAGATTTCCCAACTGTTTTTTCTCTCCTCTCCCTGCTTTTTTTTTTTTTTAATTGATTTTATTTATTTTTATTTTACTTTGGCTGCCGTGGGTCTTTGTTGTGATGCGTAGTTGCAGTGCGCAGGCTTAGTTGCCCTGTGGCATCTGGGGTCTTAGTTCCCCGACCAAGGAGCCGACCCGCAACCCCTGCTCTAGAAGGCAGATTCTCAACCACTGGACCACCGGGGAAGTCCCCTCTCCGTTTAGTCTTTAGTTGAAGTTTATTCGTGGAAGAAATTAGATTGTTGATCCTGGAGGATTTCTCCCCCTGCAGTGTTTTGTGAGGGTCTGTTACGTGCCTCGTACTCTGTGACCTCTCTTAGGCCTTTGCTGACATTTTCTCGGCAACAGTGATGGTACGAGCAGTCAGCCTAAGTTGAGGGCTTGTTCTCTTTTCGGCCCTGTGCTCACTGTGTCCCGTTGGGCTGTCTGATCTAATGTTTGCTGCTTCTGTTGTAGTTGTTCAGCCACTAAGTGGTGTCTGACTCTTTGTGACCCCATGGATTGCAGCACACCAGGCTTCCCTGTCCTTCACTCTCTCCTGGAGTTTGCTGAAACTCATGTCTGTTGGGTCGGTGATGCCATCCAACCATCTGTCATCCTCTGTCACCCCCTCTTCCTCCTGCCCTCAACCTTTCCCAGCATCAGGTCTTTTCCACTGAGTCGGCTCTTTGCATCAGGTGGCCAAAGTCTTGGAGCTTCAGCTTCAGTCCTTCCAATGAATCCGTTCCATTCCGTCGCTCAGTCGTGTCCGACTCTTTGCGACCCCGTGGACTGTAGCCTACCAGGCTTCTCCGTCCACAGGATTCTCCAGGCAAGAATACTGGAGTGGGTTACCGTTTCCTTCTCCAGGGGATCTTCCCGACCCAGGGATCGGACCTGGGTCTCCTGCATTGGAGGCAGATGCTTTAACCCCTGAGCCACCAGGGAAGCCCCAATATTCACGGTTATTTCCTTTAGTATTGGCTGCTTGGATCTCCTTGCAGTCCAAGGAACTCTCAAGAGTCTTCTCCAACACCACAGATCGAAAGTGTCAATTCTTCAATGCTCAGCCTTCTTTACGGTTCAACTGTCACATCTGTACATGACTACAGGAAAACTATAGCTGTGTCTTTACAGATGAGGGAACTGAGGCATGGAGATGACAAGCCACCTGCCCGTGGTCACCAGGCTTCACATATTGAATGATGTTATGGCCTTGGCTGTCTGACTCTAGAGTTAGCGCTCTTTGCATCATGTTAGCTAGAAGCAGGAACCAGGCCTTCCTAGCTGGCTGGTTCAACTTTTCTCTCTAAGGGGGGTGATGGCGATGAAAGCATGGCTGATATAGTCTCTGCTGAAAGCCCAAGCGCTGGCTTGGATGGCCTCTTCTGATGTCTCTTTTGCTTGTCGTGTGTCCCCAACAGTTCCTGTGCTCAGGCAGCCGTCCCAGGGTAGCAGAGGGGAAGGTTCCACTTGGGGCAGCGTGCCCTTCTCGCCGAGTGGGACCTCTTTCTTTCTTGCAGGTCCCCCGGCCCTTCATCACTCAGTGCAGTTGGCCGGGGGTGTTGAGCGGGGACAGCCGGGCTCCTGTGCTGACATGCCCACATCCCAGCCTTGTTAGCTGTCTCACGTCCCTGCCCATCTCTTGGTCCCTCTTGTGGATCTTTGGTCGTCTCTTCTCCATCTCTCGGTGTGGCCCCCGCCCTCCACGGATGATGATACCGCAGGCTTTGCTTTCGCTCGGTGTCTCCACCCTGGGATTTCTCTTTGGCTCCGTTCCTGCTACAGCCTCGTTTCTGGTGGCATCTCTGGAGCCTGCAGCACTTGAGATGGAACAGATGAAGCTCCTTAGAGAGACACTTGGAAAATGATCTGCTACTCCTTTTTGGGCAAGGGATAAAAATACTTGTAATTATGGTGGCTGGTTTTCAGCTTTTCAGACCCGCACTATTTTGGGTCTGTTTTATATTTGCTTTCCCTCTTGAGGTGGGAAGTGGCTTCATGAAGCTGCCTCCTGGGGAGGAGTTGTGTGGTCTGGGTGGAGGGGTGTAGGAAGCACTGTGCTGTCAGGGTCGGGCTCCGTGTGGAGGAAGGGGCAGGGCTGTCCCACGTGGATCCGCCCACCAGGAGCATCTAGGGGTTGTCCTCTACAGTGGGGAGCCATGGAAACCGGAGGTGTGGGGGTTGGGACAGGCAGATGCTGAGCTGGGGGGAGGGAGGTGGTGAGTTTAATGCATGTGGATAGAATAACGAAAACTACCCCAGAGCTCTCCCCTGGCTTAAAATTCCAGTGGCTCCTCTTTGCCCTTTGAGTTGTTTAAGTGTAATCCCTGCTCCCTTTTTAAAATTTTTTATTTTATATTGGACTATAGCCGATTGACAATGTTGTGATAGTTTCAGGTGGACAGCAAAGGGAATCAGCCATATGTATACATGTATCCATTTTTCTCCCAAACTTCCCTCCCATCCAGGCTGCCACATAACATTGGGCAGAGTTTCCTATGCTAATACAGCAGGTCTTTGTTGGTTATATAGTTTAAATATAGCAGAGTGGCCGTCTAGTCAAGGCTATGGTTTTTCCCGTGGTCATGTATGGATGTGAGAGTTGGACTGTGAAGAAAGCTGATCGCCGAAGAATTGATGCTTTTGAACTGTGGTGCTGGAGAAGACTCTTGAGAGTCCCTTGGACTGCAAGGAGATCCAACCAGTCCATTCTAAAGAAGATCAATCCTGGGTGTTCATTGGAAGGACTGATGCTAAAGCTGAAACTGCAATACTTTGGCCACCTCATGTGTCGAGTTGACTCACTGGAAAAGAGTCTGATGCTAGGAAGAATTGGGAGTGGGAGGAGATGGGGACGACAGAGAATGAGATGGCTGGATGGTATCACCGACTCGATGGACATGAGTTTGAGTGAACTCCGGGAGTTGGTGATGGACAGGGAGGCCTGGCGTGCTGTGATTCATGGGGTCGCAAAGAGTCGGACACGACTGAGCGACTGAACTGAACTGAACTGATACACATTGATCCCAAACTCCCTAACTATCTTTGCCCCTGGGTAAATATAAGTTCGTTCTCTGTCAGAAGCATCTCTTTCATAAATAAGGTCATTTGTATCATTTCTCTTTAGATTCCACATATAAGGGATGCCATCTGATATTTCTCCTTCTCTGTCTGACTTGATTTCACTCAGTATAACAGCCTGTAGGTCCATCCAGGTTGCGGTATGTGGCATTATTTCTTTGTTTTTAATGACTGAGTAATATTCCGTTATGTGCGTGTTTATACATGTATACATATGCACACACATGCCACATCTGCTTTAGCCATTCCTCTGTCAGTGGACACTTAGACTGCTTTCATGCCTTGGCTGTTGGAGCAGTGCTGCAGTGAACACTGGTGTAGCCCCGTTTCCTGTGTTACCGTGAGACCCTGTCTGCCATGGCTCTTGCCTTCCTCTTTGCCTGTATTTCTCAGCTCACCAGGAGCTGGTGTCAGCGTCCACATGCACGTGATCTCACTCATCTTTGGGCCTTGCCACCTGTTGATTTCTTACCTGGAACCCTGTTCTTTCTCTTTATTCCCCCCCCGCCCCATTTTCCTGGACTGACTTCTGAGCTTTCAGAACTCATCTGAGAAACCGTCCCCAGCCCCACTCTGCACTCCCGAAGGCCGTTATCCCTAGGTGTCTTATTTCTCCTGCCCTCTTCCACCCCCCCATGTCTCCACCCCTTGTCCTGACTGTGCTGTGGTGTGTGTTTGTTGTCTTGTCTGTCCTTGTTTCCCTCATTCCTTCCCCCACCTCTCACTGTGCTGTGGGTTCCGCAGGGCAGCTTCTGCATCGTCCTGTTCACTCTTGTGGTCCTGGCGTCTCCCATGATCCCCGATACCCGGCTGGTGCTGATGTAATTTTGGAGTCTTTTGGCTGCAGGTGACAGACAGCATGGCTGATCCCGTGGTGGCAGAGACTGTGCTGTGTGTTCATCAAGCTTGTCTCACTTCTCTCTCCCTGGATGAGCAGGGCTGGTGCGTTTCCCAGTCTCCCTTAGGTTAGACTGGGGTTATGGGACTCGTTCTGGCCAGTGGGGTCTGAGTAGAAGTGATGAGTGCCCTCCAAGGCTGACTGAAGCAGAGAAAGCTGGTATGAATTCCCTTTGTTCTTGTTGTCTTTCCCGTGATGGCCCCGGGAGCCATGTGCTCCATGTGGCATAGCTACGGGGTGATGCTCACCTGCATCCCTGCATCACCACCTGGAAGGGATTGGCCCCATCCTGCTGCCAGGCCTGCCCCAGACTTTGGGAGAGCAGGAATAGACCATATCTGTGCAGCTGCTAAAATATCACGGTTTGCTTGTTATTACAGCAGAGCATAGCCTACCCTGACTCTGCCTAGAAGGAGAATTTCTTGACTGAAGGGAGAGTTTGGCTTTAGGTGTGGCTGAATCTTGGCATATTGGAAGATGCCAGGCTCTGTTACCAGGCTCCTGTTTCTGTCTGTCTCTCTCTCTTCCTTACCTCTACCATGTCTGGGTTGATATCATTTTGGTGGGTTTATCCCCCTCCTGGTCACAGCTGGCTGTGATAAACCCTGGGTGGATAGTTCTTCCAGGTTCCCATTTCAGGGGAAAAAGAGTCTCCTTCTTGATTCCTGGGGAAAGCCATGAGTTCCTTCTGACAGAGCCAGCTTAGCATCCCTCTCCCTCTTCAACAAATGGCAGGATACCTCTCAGGTGCCAAGGCCAAAGGAAGAGCCCAGTTCAGACATGAGAATGAAGGCTGGGGTGTGGGGTGGATCCTCAGTGAACACTGAGACCGTTGCTAGACAGGAAGTAGGTACCACAGGGGCAGGTGACCAAGATCTGCTTCACTGCTCAGTGAGTGTTTAAATGTGTGCGTGAACGAATGAGTGCCAGCTTAGTGGACACAACCTCTCTCTTGCTCCAGGGGGCTTGCAACCTGGCAGGGGTAGTCAATAGTAGCGATTGATCAGGAAATCAAAGGAAGTCACACAGGAAAGAAGGGAATTCATCAGAACTGGTCATGGAGGGGCACGGCTCAGGGTGTCTCAGAGACAGTATCATGGAACCGTTCACATCTAAGTTGGGTTCTGAAGGTAGGAAAGGAATTTGCCAGAAAGATAAGGAAGGACAGGGCAATCCAGGTTGCAGGCACAGCATGAGCCAGGCTTGGCCAAGTTCTCAGGAGGCGATTGGCTGATACAGAATGGAGTGAGACGGAGGCAGGCGTCTTCGGGTTTTCTTTTTATCAGCACTTGCCGCTTATCATTCCTCTTAGAGTCTTTTGCTCTTCAGGTGCTACGGTTAATGTTTATTTTTCTGCACTCTGTACAGTGGGACAGCTTTATCTTTCCTTCGCCTTCTCCTGCCCGTCTGATTCTCCCTGACACAAGGACGCATGGACTGCCATGCATCCCACCCCCTCTCTGCCCTCAGTCTCTGGATAGAAATTCCTTTCTAAAGCCCAGCCAGTCATCTCTGACCTTCTCAAGAAGGTGTAGTTTTGTGGGTCAAGCTGGTGGTGCTGAGAGACTTGTTTCTCTGCAGTTGGGTCCTCAGGAAAGTACCTGAAGGCTTCCAGCTTGAAGATTTGTATTAATAGCAGTTTTGCTTGGGTGTGATTGGGACATATCCTATGAAAAGCATTGCCTGAGGGTGTCCATCATTTTAGAAGTGGCACTTCTCCAGACCTGGGACTTTGCCTCCAAATAACTCGATGCTCTTGCTTGTTTTATTTAAAGGATCTAAAACTTTGCATCACCTGTCTCTCCTCTTGCACCTGGAGGCCAGTGCATAGCACAGTGGCTCTGGTGATAGGCTTACAAAAGCCAAGCTTCGACCAACTCTGTCCAAGCTTGTATGTGAACATAGCTGCTACCATCTATCTGAACAACTTTCTTATATGGAATAAGTCAGTTACCCCCAAAGTGGTTTACTCACCTGGAAGTGAATGAATGATTACTAAGTACAAAATAATTCAGTTGATACCATTTAATAAGTGCCCGTGTGTGTGTTCAGATGCCAAGTCATATCCAACTCTTTGCAACCCAATGGACTGTAGCACACCAGGCCTCCCTACCCCTCACCATCTCCCGGAGTCTGCCCCAATTCATGTCTATTGAATTAGTGATGCCGTCCAACCATGTCATCCTCTGTCACCCCCTTCTTCTCCTGCCTTCAGTCTTTCCCAGCATCAGGGTCTTTCCCAGTGAGTCAGATGTTCACATCCAGTGCCTACTATGTGTCAAAAACTAGACAGGGGCATCACGTGCATCCTCTCAAATACTTTTACCAAGAGGTCAGAAACTAGGCTCAGAAAGGGTGCGTCGAATATCCTGTCACACAGCAGAGACGTGGTAGAATAGTTTTTTTTTTTTGCTTTACATTAGGTTATTACAAGATATTGAGTTTAGTCCCCTGTCCTCTACAGCGGGCCGTGTTGTCTTCCTCTTCTATATATACTAATATGTATATGTTGACCCCAAGTGTCTGATTTCTCTCTCCCCACCACCCGCTTCTCTTCCTTGGTGGCTCAGACAGTAAAGAATCTGCCTGCAATGCCAGAGACCCGGGTTCGATCCCTGGGTCAGGAAGATCCCCTGGAGAAGGGATTGGCAACCCACTCCAGTATTCTCGCCTGGAAAATCCCATGAACGGAGGAGCCTGATGGGGCTACAGTCCACGGGGTTGCAAAAAGTCAGACACAACTGAGTGACTAACACTTTTACTCCACTTTTACCACCCCCCGCAGCATGTTTTTTTTTGTTTTTTGAGCCCGTTCTGATGGCAGCAGGGGCTGAGATCCTGCCGCCTCCCCATTCAGCCAGTGCCTTCCTGTACAGTGGCGTTACTGTGAGAAGTGATGGCGCTCCATGGAGGCTAAGCACATGGCTTCTATTTCCTGATACATTTTATGACCGTCTTCTAGTGGAATACTCTTCCAAAGCTCAAAATAGACTCAAAGTTGGACTCGAAGCCACTTTGGGGTTTTGATGCGTCTCCCGGCTCCTGGCGGTGGAAATTAATCAAATGAATTATGTAGCCCAGCTAATAACTTGCCTTGATCCAAGGACTGTGTAGAAAGAATGAGTTGAACGTTTTTATTTAATCCAGTTTGGGGGCACGTTTGAGTGGATGGAAAAAAGCACAAAGAATCCTTTTGTGTCAATTAATGGTGAACCATTCTGTTCTTGGGGGCAGGTGTCTTTCTCAGTGATGGTTCAGATCCTTTTCAAGCTGCCTGGCTTAACGTCTGTTCTTTGCTTGTACAAGCCAGGCATTTTTCTGAGCACTTTATCTCACTTGATCCAAAGTGGTCTTACTCTTATCTCTGTTTTTTAGAGGAGAAAGGTGAGGCGTGGGGAAGTGGCTAATGTTTCAGGTCACATAGGTAACTGTGGGAGAGCTGGGGGTGAAATTCCGGGCCCGAAGCTCATAACTGCTCCCTGTTGAACAGCACCTTGAATCTGAACTGAAGGAGTTGGCGGAGGTGGTTTGTCTCAATGTTGGACAGTGTGTGAGAGTCCCAGTGTTGGCCCTAGCTATGTTACCCGGCCCTGTTGCCCAGCCTCTGGGACTTGTTCTCATCTGTAGCCTGGGAGTGTTGATTCTGATGTTTACAGATCAGTTAAGGAATCATTTACACTGCTTCCTACTTGGGGAGTGACAGTGGCACTCCTGATGAACAACCCATGAGCCCCAGGGCCAAGACAGGCTGATGAGAGCATGCAGGGAGGGAGGGTGAGTTGTTTTGGTTCCAAGGACAAGACCCTTCCACCCAAGGTCAGGGAAGTGCGTGGTCATCACTCCATTGCCCTTTGTGTAGGAACCTGGGCAGCCGTGGCCTCCTGCTGCCATGGCGACCACAGAAAGCATGGTCTCTGATGACTGGGCGTGGCTTCTTGCCCCAATCCTCTTCTAGGAAGTGAGTCCACACTTTCTGTCTGGGCCAGCCCAGGTCCTTCCACAGCCTGTCTCCCCAGGCTGGCTCCTTGCCTCCCTCTGGCTTGCTGTCACAGGGCTGAGGACAGCTTCTTCCACCACTGGAGCCGCTCTGGACCACGCTGGGTCTAGACCACTGCTCCCAGTGCCGTCAGAGCCTCAGGGAGAAGATGTCTCTGCATCCTCCCCTTCTTGGTTCTCTGCGCCGCCTGTCCTGGGATTGACCTGACCAGGGTGAGGAGCAGTGGGATCTTCGGTCCTCTTGAGGGAACCCTACCCCCCACCACAGGGCAGTGAAGTCTGCCTCCTGCCTCCCTTGGAATTTACTGTGATACTTTCTGGTTTTTGTGGGGTTTTTTGGCCATGCCAAAAAGGGAGGGATCTTAGTTCCCCAGCCAGGAATTGAATCCAACCCCCCACCCCTCCACAAGGAGATCAAGCCAGTCAATCCTAAAGGAAATCAATCCTGAATGTTCATTAGAAAGATTGAAGCTGAAGCCCCAATACTTTGGCCACCTGATGAGAAGAGTTGACTCACTGGACAAGACCCTGATGCTGGGAAGGATTGAAGGCAAGAGGAGAAAAGGGCGACAAAGGATGAGATGGTTGGATGGTATTACCAACTCCATAGACGTGAATTTGAGCAAGCTCCGGGAGATGGTGAAGGACAGGGAAGCCTGGCATGCTGCAGTCCAGTGACGGAACAACATCAACCCCCACAGTGGAAGCACAGTCTTAACCACCGGACCGCCAGGGAAGTCCAACTCTGACCCTCAGGAGAGTCCTCACTCATCCTGTCTGGAGGGGCTGCCAGAGTCCCTAGCCCTTCCTCCCCCTCCTCCCCATCTCAGAACTTTTGCTGGCCAAGTTGCTGACAGCTTTCTGCATTTTGCTTATTAGAAAGCAACTCTGTCTCACAGCATCCTTCATGGCTATTTTTTTTCCCCATCAGCATCCTGTTTTTTTCTGCCGCTTCCGTTGACGCAGGTACATTTTACCTCCGTACCCGGCAAAACTCAGACCTGAGTATACCCTGCCTCCTCGACGTGACTCACAGGCTCCATTTCCGTACCAAAACCCCAGCTTCTCCAGCGCAAGCTGTCAGCCTCCTTTACACAGTGACAGGTCCTTTTTAAAGTTTCTTTCCCCTTCACAGAACCTTTAAAATACCCTGATCCAACTTCTCTGGGTCATACAGACAGCTCTGTGGCATGCTTAGGGCAAAGAATATGACTTTTTTAGCAAAGGAGATCGAAATTGGGTTCTCTTGATTCTTTTTCCCCCCATGCCCTGCAGGTGGTTTTTTAAAAAAAGATCCATTTTTAACAGTGTAAAGAGAGAGAAGGGAGGCCAGTCTTCCAAAAACTTGGAAATTCTTTTTTCCTACAAAGACCAACTTCTGTGCCCCAGCTCTTTCATTTCCAGGTGCCTGTGATGAATGCTTCTGAAAATGAATCTTTTAAATTCCGTAATTCTCCTCTAAATGAAATGTGTAACCAACCCAATTCCTACCCTATAGAAATTATTTTCCTTTTGTGGAGAAAACTGGATTTAAATGCCAAAAATATTGCCTTTTTTGTCTTCTTGAAAAATCCTTTTTTTTTTTGGTAGTTAAAAGCTTTTAAAATTAATGGAAAATTCCTCAGCCTTTTGCTGCAACTCAGGAGGAGAGCAAGATATCGGTTTCTCTGTAAATAACATAACAACCGCCTTCCTGGTGTTTGAGGTTTGAGCTGCTTTGATGGTGTGTAGTTTAAAGCAAAGTAGTGGTCAATTTGGATGAAAAGTGATGAAATCAAGTGGATTAAATTGGCCGTCAGTTAAAATGGCATTTTGCATCTGAAACTTTGTGTCAACAGCTTTTATATATCTAGAGAAAGAAAAGTAAATTTCCGGCAATTTTTCTTTTTTTTTGGACACATCAGAATTATAACTTGCTTTTCTGGTATAAGCACTTCACAGTTTCTCCATCATTGGTCAGCAAATGTCTTTTTTTTTTCCCCTATCAAATGATACGTATTTTAGGCACAGTAGATTGTGGACCTGGAGAAGGAAATGGCAACCCACTCCAGTGTTCCTGCCTGGAGAATCCCAGGGACGGGGGAGCCTGGTGGGCTGCCGTCTATGGGGTCGCACAGAGTCGGACACGACTGAAGTGACTTAGCAGCAGCAGCAGCAGATTGTAGACCACATAGTCTCTGCTGTAGCTACTCGCCCCTTCTGTTGTCGTGTGCAGGCAGCCTCAGACAATACACAAGAAGTAAACAAATGGATGTGGCTGTGTTCCAATAAAACTTTATCAAATCAGGCAGCAGGCCAGATTTGGCCAGTAGGTAAGAATGTGCCAACCCCTGATCTAGAAGATTCTCCTACTTGATGATGACGATGGTGGTGGTGAAGAGGGAATCACCGTGCTATCAGAGTCAGCCCCTGTTCCCAGTGCCTGTCCTGTGCCAGGCAGAATGCATGTTTATTACTGGTATGAGTATTGCTACTTTGTTGTTTGTTCAGTTGCTAAATCGGGTCCAGCTCTTTGCAGTCACATGTTCTGCAGCATGCCAGGTTTCCATTTCCTTCACCGTCTCCTGGAGTTTGCTCAAGCTCATATCCATTGAATCGGTGATGCCTTCCAACCATCTCATCCTCTGCTGCCCTCTTCTCCTCCTCCTCTCGATCTTTCCCAGCATCAGGTTGTTGTCAGGTGTGTTATTTGCTCTTCTGTCGTTTTGGAAGCTTTCTGTTAAGCAGTGCCTTTTACAAAGCACAGTGGACTATCTTGGCGTCACATCTGAGGGTGAATGTGTTTTGAAATCTCACCATGTTCCCAAAGCTTTCCTAATTCAAGAGGGTCCATTTTGGGTTCTTTAGGAGAGTGTTTGTGTGCACGCGTGTGTGCTAGGTCACTTCTGTCATGTCCGACTCTTTGTGATCCTATGGACTGTAGCCCGCCAGGCTCCGCTGTCCATGGGATTCTCCAGGCAAGAATACTGGAATGGGATGCCATGCCCTTCTCCAGGGGATCTTCCTAACTCAGGGATTGAACCTGCCTCTCTTATGTCTCCTGCATTGGCAGGCAGGTTCTTTACCACTAGCACCACCTGGAAAATCCCCTTAAGAAGAATGGCCATTGCAAATCAAGGTAATTTGATTAGTCACAATTTTGTATCACCAGGAATAAAAGTGGCATAGGATCACTGAAAAAAATTACAGGTAAGTAAAACTTAAAATATTCACTTGCAGTTCATCCTAGAGACGATCACTGTTGACACTTTAGGATCTGTTAGGACAACATTTTGTTTCCATAATGGACATATAAATATAGATGTTATCAGTCACATTGCTTGTTTTTGATTGGAATGTATAGAGGTTTTCAGACCTGGCATCATACTCTCTGCTGAGTTTTATGGCTTTTATCACTGAAGTCACATTTCTGCTCTGGAGGTGCTGTCAGTGGTGGGGCTTTGGTAGAGCCATTTATAGCGCACAGGGTGACCTACTAGTGGATGGTCAGAGTTTCAACGCAACAGCCTTTGAAAGCATACGGACAGCCTTTGAAAGGGTACAGACCTGTCCTCGGTCAGTAGCCCGTGTGTCTTCCCTCTGGGTTTGTATGAGTGAGTACAAAGTCACATGTTGTTCTGTCTAAAAGATCCAGAAGCTCATTTTTAAAAAAGTGATATTCACAAACACCTGCCTGAAGCTCAAATGGTCTGTCCACTTGAGACCTTTGACCTTGAGTGAAGCCAGTTTATGGCAGGAGCACAGGCAGCATCAGTCATCTTCCTTAGAGAATCATTCAATAGCAGTCTCTGTTGAAGGCTGCAGACCAGCAGCCCATAAGCAGCATCTAGCCCATAGGTGTATTTTCTTTGCACATTTAGAGTTGATGCAATTTCTTATTAATAATTGCCAGTGTTCTTTTTTATTTTTTTAATTTGCCTGCACTGAGTCTTAATCATGGCACGAGGGCTTGCCTAGTTCTGTTGCCCAGATTCGGTAGTTGTGGTGGATGGGCTTAGTGGCCCAATGGCATATGGGATATTAGTTCCCCGACCAGGAATCGAACTTGAATCTCCTGCATCAGAAGACAAATTCTTCACCACTGGACCACCAGGGAAGTCCCCGGATGCGCTTTCTAAATTGAATTATTTTAGCCAGTGTTAAAATCCAGGTTTGAGCTGCACCCTAGTGAAACCCTTGGCCACACACACCAGGAGGGGAGGGACACAGACAGCCATGCCCATGGCGTTGCTCATGACTGAGCACTCGGTGCAACTCGGACATCCATCAGCAGGACAGGAGATCTTTTAAAAGGTGTGGGATAGGGATCAGTACAACTGTGATGCTGGACCAGCCTCAGCTGTGCACATCAGTGTGGCTGGGCCTCGGGGATATTAGGTGGCAAATAGCAGAACACATTTATTTGTATAAAGATGAGTGGGACAGGAGTGAAGTGGAAGAGGAGGTAGATTAGGAATTCACCTATGTGGTAAGCCATCCAGAAAATCTTCCCTGGTGGCTCGGTCGGTAAAGAATCCGCCTGCAAATGCACGAGACCTGGATTCGATCCCTGGGTTGGGAAGATCCCTTGGAGTAGAAAGTGGCAACCCACTCCAGTATTCTTGCCTGGGAAATCCCATGGAACGAGGAGCCTGGTGGGCTACAGTCCATGGGGTCGCAGAGTCGGACGTGACGAGCATACACAGAAAACCAAAGGGATGACAGATTCAGAAGTCAGTGTAGGGCTCACAGGGGAGAGGTTCTTAAAAGTACCGGATGTTTCTGCATCTTAAGTGATACAGGCAGTGAGTGGGTACGCAGGTATTTGTTTTGTTACTTATTTCCTCTATGTGTGTATGGTATTTCTTTCTTTGTATGCTTGAATTATTTCGTAAATTACAAAATTGAATTATCTGGAGCCACTGGGCCCATATTCACACACAGCAGCTGTCAGGTTGTTGCTGAAACTCAACCTCAGTTTATTGGTGCCGAATAGAAACGCAGAGACGGAGTTTTGAGTGAAATAGCAAACAGTAGCTTTTATTGCTTTGCCAGGCAAAGGGAGCCACAGTGGGCTAATGCCCTGAAGACCGTGTGACCCGCCCTGGAGAGTGTAGTGAGGAGTTTTATAGTGTTCGAGGGGTAGGGTGTGACCAGCTCGTGGACAATTCTTGGATTGGTTGGCATCAGGATGAAGTTTGAGGCATCATCAACCTTCTAGTTTCCACCAGTCTAGGGTCTGTGTTCTGTGGTCAGCAGTTTTCATCTGGAGGGGGTCTGCTTCCTGTGAAAGCAACTCAGGAATGTGTGTCAGGCCTTTATGTTTCAGGAAACTGGGAGTTCATTGGTTCTGTTATGTGGCAGAAATACAGTCTAAATTGTTGCCAGTCCCCTCGCCCCAAAGCTAGTCTTTGTTTTGACATGTTCCCATTTCCCAGTCATTAACTCTTGAGTCTGCATCATTTTACTTCGAAAGACAAGGACACAGTTGTTTGTTCACGGTTTCAAGATGGAGCTGAGTTCCCACTGCCTCCTTTAGATGCTCTGTGCGAACTTTCCTGCTTATCAGAGTCCTTAACCACCTACTCCTCCCTGGTGTTCCCATGGCTCAGCCTATCTCGTGTGTTTTCAGTGGCATTTGCGTTTTTGTCCTCAACCCTTGGGGTTTCAGGAGATGCATCCTGCTGACAATCTTTGTTGTGTTTTCCAGAAGCATGTAGGTAAGAATATTGGTGACCACGTACAACACATTGTGCGTAATGTGAGAAATTTCTCTCACTTAGAACGTGAGTGATTTCTTTGTGAGAGAAATTTCTCTGAGTTAAAAGTCCCAGGAATGATTCTCTTGACTACGCAGTTAAGTCTTATGGATGTTACAAATACTGTCACTGATCATGTTGTCTTCTTTGCCTTCGCTGCTAGGAAGCTCAGAGGCAAATGTGGGTTCATCTGGATGGAGCCATTGATATGGAGACATTGTAGTGAGTGTTTTCTGTTTAACCTTGCCGTTGGCTTAGCCTGTTCTCTTGCCTCTCCTCCCTCCTTTATTTCCTCAGTTATAAAATACTGTTCTTTAAGACACCTGTTTGTCAGTGGCCATATTATTTTTGGAAAAAGAGCTTCTAAACAATTCTCATTTACCTAGGATAATAGCAGAATACAGGTTCGTGAGAGCATTCTGGAAATCTGAGCTTTATCCAGAGTATTTTATTCACAAAGCTGCCTTGATCATCTTTTTCAGTCATGTGGGTTACTAATTTTCCAAGAATGAGAATATAATTAAAATACACTTAATGCCGAAATGCAACTGAACATAATTTGATCTTCGATAATTTAGAAGGCAGTTAAGGAGCTTGCCTTGCCTCAAGGCCATAATTACGAACATCAGTTATATAATGTGACACTCTAAAAAAAAAAGCTGGTTATTTCAGCTTTCTGATTATCTGGAATCTGTAGGAACTAGAATTTAGAGTCAATGCATGCAGTGTATATAATGGTCTTTGAATCTCCCTCCCCTCATATGAATAGTTCATAGATGATTTCATGGCTGATGAGTATCAGAAAAGGGCAAGCATATAGTAGGAAGAGTTTGGTTCTCCAAACATTCACCAGGTATTACTAGTTCCTGCCATGTGCTGAGTGCTGGAGAAGTCTTTGCTGTTTCTGGCTCGATGCAAAAAATTCAGGAATAATTCAGTTCAGTTCAGTCTCTCAGTCGTGTCTGACTCTTTGCGACCCCATGAATCACAGCACGCCAGGCCTCCCTGTCCATCACCAACTCCCGGAGTTCAAACTCAAACTCACGTCCGTCGAGTCGGTGATGCCATCCAGCCATCTCATTCTCTGTCGTCCCCATCTTCTCCCGGCCCCAATCCTTCCCAGCATCAGACTCTTTTCCAGTGAGTCAACTCGTCACGTGAGGTGGCCAAAGTATTGGAGTTTCAGCTTTAGCATCAGTCCTTCCAGTGAACACCCAGGATTGATCTCCTCTAGAATGATTAGGTTTTCTTTTTTTAAGTGTTAAATGCTTTAGCAGCACAGTTTGGTCTCTTACCTGAGCATGAAGTAGGTAATGAAGGGAGTCACTGTTCCAGGAAGTAATTCTTCCACTGAGAAGCACAGTGAAAGTGGATTGGGGTTTGGAAAGATCTCAGAAGGCCCAGAACAGCCTGGTTTGTTTCAGGGGCTTCTCTGTCTTTTCCGTCTTTCTCCTCATGGTGATAGGGGAAGAGGTGGAGGAGGAGGTGTTAATGATGGAGGTGGTACTGACTGAGAATATATTGATGAAGTGTATTGAAGAAGGATGTGATGGTGGTGGGGGTGTTTTTGGTGGAGGAAGAGGTAGGGGTAGAGGCCTTATTGATGGAGTAGGTGATGGCGCTTGAGGCGTCATTGGTGGAGATGGTGGTGGAAGCGTTATTGGTGGGGATGTTATTGACGGAGTGGGTGGTGGGGGTGCCGCTTTCAGCATTTGCTGAGCATCTCTGTGCCGGGCACTGCACTCTACATGTGCCACACTGACTGTCTCATTCAGGCCTCACGGCAACCCTCTGAGGGAAGGTGTTTTTTGTACTTTCCATCTTCTAGACGAGAAAGCCAAGGTACAAGGAAGTTAAATACATTCTTCAAGAGATAGGGCAGCTGTGTGGAGCCCAGCCACATCACAGCCTGAGGTGATAGGACAGGTCAGTATTACTCATCTTGTCTCTGAAAAATCGTGCTGTTCTTTTCATTATAGATTTTTTTGCATTCATCTTGAGTTTTCAGAATGTTGCACAAAAACCTGACTTAATGGACTTCCCTGGTGGTCCAGTGGTTAAGACTCTGCTTTCGGTGCAAGGGCGTGAGTTCAGTCCCTGTTGGGGAAGATCTCAAGATCTCACATGCTAATAAGCATCGAAAAACAAAACCAACCAAACAAACAAAAACATGACTTATCTTGATGCCAGATTTTTTTGGTGCCTTCTTAAATTTTTCACTGCGCTCCTAGTCACCCCAGGCCCACCCTGAAAAGCAGATTGCTCTTGATCTTGGGCCTATCCAGGCTCTGAAAACCTCAGACACGGCAGTTACAGTTTCCGAATTTCACATCTCTGGGCTTTGGAGAGGAAAAGACAGTGTTTCCACTAGTGGTCCAATTTCTTGCCTTTTTTATTGGTATGTGGCAAGGCAGAGTAGTTGGACTTGCCAGGTGGCACTGGGAAGAACCAGTAAAGAATCCACCTGCTAGTTCAAGAGATATAAGAGACTCGGTTTCAACCCCTGGGTCAGGAAGATCCCTTGGAGGAGGGCATGGCAACCCACTCTGGTATTCTTGCCTGGAGAATCCCCAGGGACAGAGGAGCCTCAGGGGCTACAGTTCATAGACTCGCAAAGAGTCGGACATGACTGAAGCAACTGAACACATATACACAAGGCAGAGTAGCTACAAGCTGTAACCTGTCAAGACTGATAACAAGCCTTTAAATATATCTTGAGATTTGTTGAAGCAGCACAATCTTTGGCTGGAGAATTAGAATATTACAGAGCTTTTGACATCTTCGTCCTGTTCTGGCTGAGGCTAGTGTGCGTGTAAATGTCTTCGCATGCACGTTCTGCCGCCTTTACAACCACACTCCCCCCAGTTGAAGGGAACCTGCGTTTGGCACTGATGGCTCGAGGCAGCGCACTGCTGATGGCGGAGCTCCCGAGGCAGCAGCCTGGCCCTTGGGGGTCACGGCGGGATGTTCCACTCTGCTTCCCCAGCACTTTGGAGATGCCTCAAGAGTTATTAGAGATGTGACAGCAAAGGACAGACTTGTCTGCCAAGCTGTCCTGTCAGGCTCACCAGGAGCTCCTGTGTCCAGAGGAGGCAGAGTGTTGGTCTTGGTGGGAGTGGTAAGAATCGCTGCTCTTCTAAACTTTGTCTTAAGACCAAGAACATAGGGGGACTTCCCTGGTGGTCCAGTGGTTAAGACTCAGCACTTCCAGTGCAGGGGGCACAGGTTTGATCCCTGGTCGGGGAATTAAGATCCCACATGCCTGTCGCCCAGCCAAAAATGAATAAATAATTTAAAAGTAAATAAATAAGTTAAATAATGAACCAAGACCTATAAAAAAACCTAGGAAAAATATATTAAAAGGAAAAAAAGACAGAACGTTGGGATCATGGGGATGTGTCCCCTGAGCACCTCTGTACCCCAGCTTCCTTGCCTTTAAATAGTTGAAGAGTGGGCTTCAGAAAAGAGCTCTGGCCACGGGGATGGCTTTAACAGAAAGATGCAAGTTCAGATTTGGGGTGCTCAGTGCTTCCTCAAGTCTGAATTTTCTCCTCCATTGAATGGGCTCGTGATGCCAGCTGCATATTGCCTTGGGGGTGAACGGTTACATGTATTGGGGCCCAGCAGACTGAGGGTGTGGGGATTAGTG
The DNA here is from genome assembly GCF_049115385.1 of Moschus berezovskii. Taxonomy (NCBI): domain Eukaryota; kingdom Metazoa; phylum Chordata; class Mammalia; order Artiodactyla; family Moschidae; genus Moschus; species Moschus berezovskii. The sequence continues at coordinate 31,276,905 of NC_142486.1, read as the reverse complement.
GGGTGCGGTGGTGAGGGGATGGGGCATGGGTTTGTTCTCACTGCAGTGAGGATGCTGTGACGTCACCAATGGGAGGAGTGATGTCACATGGAACTGTCACCATGTATGTGACTGACAGATGGGGAAGCCAATGTACAAGTGAGGACCTGTTCTGAGACCTCACGCGTCTCACGAGTGCTGGTCAGGGTCCATTTCCCTTACCGTCTTACCCCGAGTGCTGGTGCAGTAACAGTGCTGGCATCTGTAAGCGTTTGCTGGGTGCCTGTCTAGAGAGGACGAGGCAGGAGGCTGTCAGTGTAGACTCTATGGGGGCCTTTGGGCTCCTGAGCCCTCTGCCAGTATCACAGCCCGAGTGGCTCTGGGATTCCCGGGGGGCCTGTCTGCACAGCGGGCAGTACCCGGCTACCTTCTGTCAGGACTCGGATTGAGCACCGGCGCAGCCAGGCTAGTCGTTCATATGATCAGATGTGACCCCAGCTGTCATCAGAGTGCTGCCGCCAGCCCTCCGCGTCGTCCTTCACCACCCTGGTGATCTTAACCCGTGGGACGCTCAGACCCTCAGCCTCCGCTGCTCTGAATGTGTTGTACAGCCAGCAGCAGACGTGACACCTGGCTGGCCTCTGGCAGGCAAACGCCTGCTGTTCCTCATCCTCTACCATGTGGCACTCCACCTGATCCTCTCGCCGGGGGGCTTCTAACACCTGCAGCCTCTGCTCCGTCTGTACTGACCATGTGGCCTTGTGACCATTTCCCCGCAGGGCCTGGGGTGGTCCCGGACTTGATTCCTGCCTCAGGTTCGCTGGGTGATCACCGGGGCGCCACACCACGTGGGCCCAGACAGGTATAGCTCTCAAACCTCGGCATGCCTGCTCGCTTACCCTCCACATGTGTCCTGAGTACCTACTTCGTGCCAGTCACTGCTCTGGGTGCCAGGGGTTCAAAACAGGAGACAAGCCTTGACTTCCTGGGTCCAAGGCTGATGGCTGCCATGCCTGTGTAATATTCACTGTTGCTATTTACACGTAAATGATGTTCCTGGACAGGTACAAATTAAAAACAGTTCCATCAATTTCTCAGCTGGAGAGTCTTGACAACACCTAAGGATTTATTTATCTCGTGAGCGAAAGCGACAGGGTCTGGCAATTATAAGTGTAATTATGTAAGCTGTCGATTATGTCCAGACCCATTAGAAGATTATTAACCTGCTGTGTGTGGAGAAGAGTGAATCAGGGAAACGCAGGTCACAGTTGGCTGGGGATACAGGTTCAAACATGTGTGGTTATGGCAGAGATTTTGTGTAAAAGGCAGCCTTGCTAGGACGGAAAGGTCATTTCTCTTTGGGGCATTAGCATCAACAGAAACTGCTCCAGGATAAGACGATCCATCATTGTGCTTGGGGTGCTTTTGGTTTCTGAGGCTCCACTCTGATTCCTGTGTACCCTGAGAGAGGGGAGCAAAGTGATGGGCTCCCCCGAGAGTTTTGGGTCCACTGGAGTCATGCTCAGTTAAGACCTTTGGTATAGACAGAGTGCTTCTTATCTGCAGAACAGCAAGTCTCGTCCTATGCCCGAGGTGCTCGGGTGGAAAGATGCAAAGATACACATCTAGCTAGCCGTCCCCACAGCCCTGCCCATGTCTGTAGCTGATGCTATGACAGTATCTGACAGCCTGCCAGCGTTCACTGTCCTGAAGGTTTCGTGGTCCCTGCTCAGAGATCTGTCTCTCAGGAAGACCCTTCTCCCTGATCCTTGTCTCCAGAGTACCCCGCCTCCTACCATGGTGCTCTGTGCACTGTACCCATCCTCCCCCTTAATTTTCTTCCCTGTCCCTGCACATATACTGATATGTATCCCCTTGCCTTTCTCGGCTTATTCATCCTCTCCACGAGAGCAGAGGCTGCTTCGTGCACCAAGAAATCTGTATGCACGGATGTTCTAGAATCCCGTCTGGGAGCTTGGTCTGACACGATTGTGGAAGCAGGCTGAACCTCTGTAGCGCTGTTGTTTTCACCGCTGATGCTGGAGCTTGAAGTCCTCAGGGCGGCTGCCAGCAAGGACGGACAGACCTGAAGTGTGGGGTGAAGAGCAGGCTGGCACCATGCCTGGGCCAAGGCCAGGTTCATTCTCGTTCCTTCCCCAGGGTGCTGTGGGTGCTCTGAAGCAGCTGGGTCCTTCATCACAGAGGTAGACCCACGGCCCAGGAGAGGGTGACCCCCAGGAGGACCAGGGAGGATGGAGGAGTTGCAGACCCAGCCGTTGCTTCACCCGAAGTCATGAGTCAGCAGGGAGCAAGAAGGCACGTGAGCTGTGAAAGGGCTGCTTGCTACATTTCTGCCCCCACATGTCCCCTGGAGTCTCTCCATGGACCACCCTCATGGAAACACGCGGGGAAGTTGGATGTTTCTTCAGTAACCACTCTGGAAGGAGCAGAGGAGGCATATGATGAGATGAAGCCTCCCTGGGAGGGCCATCACCCGGTTATAAATTGTATTAAAAATAAAGCAAGGCCTCCTTTAGATAAGAACGTTATAAGCCAGGGCTGGTCGTTTGTAATCAACTCCACAGGGCGAGGATGCAAGGGTACATAACTGAAAAATCAAGCTCTTCATTTGAAACCCTGTCAGGGGTTCCGAGGAGTCACTTTCTGGCTTTCTGAAATCCCCCTGAGCTAGGAACCTGCTGATTCTTTCCAACCCTTCAGTGCTTCTCCTCCCCAGGGTTGCTGGACCTGCGTCTGGGGGTCTTCCAGCAGGTTCCATCACACAAGGGACAGATGGGAACTGAAGATTCTGAGGGCTGCCTCCTGAGCTCCTTCTGTTACGCAGTTCCCTCTGCTGGAAGCACACCTTCTTGCCTGTGGACATCATTTGATATCCTGCCCAGGTGTTTGTTGTTCAGTTACAAAGAGTTGGACGTGACTGAGTGAGTGAACAACCACCACCAGGTGTTGTTTCCTCCAGGCAGTCCTCCTGGACTTCTTGGGCTGGTTTAGGTGCCTTCCTCCATCCTCATTTCTGGTCTCATTCTCCCCTCTGCTCACTGGATAACCCTGCACTGCCTTCTTTTATGTCTTCCCAAAGCCACCTCTGCATGGAAGTTTCTTCCCAGGGCCGGTAGCTCTCAGCCTTCAGGTCTGAGCTCTCACTTCCTAGAGTGGGTGTTTTTGAGCATGCATGCTCACAGAGATGAATCTCAAGCCCTTCACCTTCCTTCCTTTGGAGCAACACAATCTGAAGTACTTGTTGTTGTCTGCCTGTGGTTAGGATGTGAGCTCTGTGGAGTAGAGACGTCGACTCTCACTGCTGTATTCCTGGCACCTAGAACAGATGGGCTGCCCAAACCAGTCAATCCTAAAGGAAATCAACCCTTAATATTCACTGGAAGGACTGATGCTGAAGCTGAAGCTCCAGTATTTTGGCCACCTTATTTATGCATAGAGCTGACTCATTGGAAAAGACCCTGATGCTGGGAAAAATTGAAGGCAAAACGAGAAGTGGGCAGCCGAGAATGAGATGGCTGGATGGCATCACCGACTCAATAAACATAAGTTTGAGCAAACTCCAGGAGGTACTGAAGGATTGGAGAGCCTGGTGTGCTGCAGTCCATGGGGTGGCAAAGGGGCAGACCTAACTTGACAGCTGAACAGCAACAAGAACGGGTGGGGCTTGTTATAATGAGCTTAATACAGATTATCTTTGGGTTAACCAGACAAATTACTTCTCTCTTAAATGAGAGCTCGAGTTGGTATGGGGTCGTGCAGGTATGCAGCTCTTCTGCATGAGATGATTTAGGGACCCATGTTCCTTCTTTTTTTCCTAAAGGCTTACTTTAAAAAATTACTTATTTATTCATCTGACTGGTCTGGGTGTTAGTTGCGGCACACAGGATCTTTGATCTTTGTTGTGGCATGTGATGTCTTTAGTTGCAACATGCAGAATCTAGTTCCCTGACTGGGAATGGAACCTGGGCCCCCTCCATTGGGAGTGTGGAGTCTTAGCCATTGGACCACCAGGGAAGTCCCCAGGTTCCTTCTATTTTGTTGCTTTGCTGGCCCTCAAGAAGGGTAAAGGGAGAGGCAACACCTTGACTGTGAGACCCAGGAGTCTCTCGTATCACTTGTTTGCATTTCACTGGGTGGAACAGTCCCATGGCTATGCTGAGCTGCAAGGGATGCTGGGCTGCAAGGGATGCTGGGAAGCGTAGTCTCTTTGGCAGCCATGTGTCTAGCACAACTTATTAGCTTTATTACTTTAAAGCAGAAAGGATATTGGGGGGAAAGGGAGCAGGCTCTGTTACAGTGCTTGATCACTGTTTTGTGAATAAATGAATAAATGAGTGGATGCCCCCTCCCATCCCAGCCCCTTGAGCGTCTTTCGATCACAACACTAACAGCTTTGTAACTTATGTATGACTTATCTACTTCCAAATACCCAGTGCTTGGCCAGCGGCTGGTGCATAGCAGATGCAGAGCACAAGCTGAATGAAAACCCATCACCTGTGTCGTAAATGTTTTCCCTTAGCTCTGTGCCCATTGGTGGGAGTTGGGGTCTGTCTGTAAGAAAGCTCTGTCAGTGAGCACAAAGAGCTTTTCTTGTGAATGCAGCTGAAAATGAAGTGTCCCATGAGGCAGGTTTTATCCCAGGAGCAGAGGTGAGCTGCGCAGGGCAGGGGAGCCTAGGGCCTCCTGCTTCTTTGGAGCTCAGGATCTAGGGCCTTATCTTCTCGTCCTCCTCAGGAACATCCTTTGCTGCTTTGCTGGGGACCGAGAGGTGGAGGAGATGCTTCCACAGGGCTCTGTTTAAAAAATTTATAGGCCAGGTAACTTCTGTGTTACAGATGGAAACAATTTCCTAGATGTGTGTGTTATCCTACCAGGCTCCTCCGTCCATGGGATTTCCCAGGCAAGAGTACTGGAGTGGGGTGCCATTGCCTTCTCCGTATCCACTCTTAGAAGATGGAAATAGAAGAACTTTTACAAAGTTGCCCCTGAGACATTCCTGTGGGATCCAAAGAAAAAGAAAACCAGTAAGTGTATTGGCTTTGAAAGCCCTCTCACAGACAGAGGATGGCATGGCCCCTTGGGGACAAGGTGGCTTTTGGAATCGGGAAGGTATCGCTTTGTCACGTAGGAGCTTCGAGACCCTGAGTCTTAACCGCTCAGGTGATACCTCTGTGAAATAAGTATGATGACCGCTTCCTCATGGTCTGTGCCAGGGTAAAATGGTGGTGCCCAACCACAGGCTGACGTTAGGACCTTTGCACATGCCCCTCTGTCTTCTGGGAAAGCCCCTGCCAACTGTGGCCGGGTACATTCCCGCCGGGCGCGAGAAGGGCCCTTCCATGACCCACCAGTGTGAACTAGGATCATTGCCGTCCTGTTTCCTATCGTCTCTGGTTTTAGTCTGTGATTATTCGTGTGAGCGTTTGTTTTCTGTCTGTCTCATGACTGCAAGCCCCGTGAGGGCAGGGAGGTGTCCGTTTGCACCCCCACTGCATTCTTTGCGCCTCACCCGGTGCTGGGTGTGGGGTGGCTTCCCCACTGATACCGGTTCAGAGAGTGATTATGTAAGTAATAGAGTCTCAGTAAATGGAACCTTGCAACAGTGGTTTCTTATAAGGTAGAGAGTGTTTGTGATTTTAGCTCTTCGGTGTCTAAGCTAGTCATTCTTCCTTTTAGACTTCTATATGTAGTCTTGGTTTAGACTTCTATATATATTCCTAGAATTATATGAAATACTATAGCATTTGTGGATGACTGGACCACAGATGAGATCTATCCACATGCAAGAGAAGAAATACAGAGTGATGGCTGGGGGCAGACTTGAGCCAGATGGCCTGGGTCGCAATCTCAGCCCCTTGACTTTGTAGCGCTGTGATCTCGGCTGAGCTGCTTACCTTTTCTGAGTCTGTTTCCTGACCTGTGCAGTGAAGACCATAGCATCCCACCCCTGGGCCCCCACCGTCAGTTTGTCACGAGGACTGAGTGAGTGGAGACGAAGGGTTTAGAGCAGCGCCTGGAGCGTGGGAGACACTATCTAAGGTTTAGACACACTAAAACTGTGTCTTCAGCGTCTTCTTCCCCTGAGCTTTTGAAACTGAGGTTCTCTGACTCTAATTGAAATTGTGGTTGAACCGAAAGGGAGAAAAAGCCACAGGAGGAAAGAAGCCGGGCATGTCTGGGGCCCTTGGTGGATAGAAAGTGACACCTCTAGGGTCACTCCGTCTCCTCCTGGAGCACCAGATCCCTCTGGCCTCCGAACGGTCCTCGCGTGGTTTCTGAATTATACTGCAGATGCTGTTAGCAAACTGTGTATCCTCACAGATTGCTGGAGGGCTGGCATTTGACAGGTAATTCTCTTCCCTTGTTTCCTGGGTGTATCTTAATTATGGCTTTGCGGGCTTGGGTTTTCATCTCTGGTATCACACTCCGCAATCAGGGGTGCCTCAGTCACCAACCCAGGGGAGTGATAAGACTCCTGGTGATAATGAAGCTGAAGAACGTGTCGCAGCGCTCTGTGCCGGGCTTCTCTGGGGTCTTCTGATGGAGGGTCTTGGGAACAGTGAGGATCACTGTGAATACAGTAAGCACAACAGGAGCCCTGCCCTAGACCAGGAGTCAGCAAGCTCTGTGCAGGGCTGGCTGGGAAATGTTTCAGGCTGTGAAGATGTGCTGGCCTATGTCACAACCAAACTACTGCTGAAAGATGGTAGCGGCCAGAGGCCACATGTCAACCATGTGTGTGGCTGTGTTCTCTTCTGTACTGAGTTGTGTTCCCACCTCCTGCCCCAAATTCCTTTGTTGAAGCCCTGCCCCACCACAATGTGACTGTACTGAACACAGGGCCCGTAAATAGATCCCTGATGGCTCAGTGAGTAAAGAATCTGCCTGCCAGTGCAGGAGACACAGAGAATCTGAGTTCGATCCCTGGGTTAGGAAAGTCCCCTGGAGAAGAAAATGCCAACCCCTTCCAGTATTCATGCCCAGAGAATCCCATGGACAGAAGAGTCTGGTGGGCTACAGTCCATGGGATTGCAAAGAGTTGGACACGAGTGACTGACTAAGCATGAGGTCATAAGAGTAGATCCCCGAGCCACCAGTAAGACTGATGTCTTTGTACGAAGAGGAAATTTGGACACACAGAGACACCAGGGCTGTGCACTCACAGAGGAAAGGCACACGAGGTCACAGTGAGAAGGTTGCCATCTGTAAGCCAACGAGAGGGGCTCGGGAGAAACCAGCCTGCTGACACCTTGACCTTGGCCTTCCAGCCTCCAGAACTGGGAACAATAAGTTTCTGTTACTTAAGCCACCCTGTCTGTGGCATGTTGTCATGGCAGCCCTTGGAGACAGATCCAATGCCAATAAAGCTGTATTTACAAAAACAGGCATTGGAGGGCTGTCAGCACTAAAGAAACAAATAGAAGTTTTGGGTCACATATTCTGGGCCAGGTGCTGGGGGCCTAAGGGGGGCACGAGGCACACATTCTCTGCTGGACTGGAGGTGACATTCTCGTTGGAGAGACAGCCAACAAAGGCACAGATACACAGCCAAGCTGATTCCAGGTGGAGCTTCCTACTCTACAAAGATCCGGGTAATGTGACTGGGTGACAGCTGGGTGAGGGGCAGGGCAGAATGGTCAGGGGTCTTCTGAGGAGATGATGCTTGAAGTTCAAGGTCTAGGAGTGTAGCGTCCCGGGCAGACAGGCAGCCAAAGGCCAGAGGCAGGATCAGGCTTGGTAGGTTGGAGGGCCTGGCGGTAGCCTCAGGCGTGGAAGGATCCAGGGCTCTTGTCCCAGGGAGGGGCTGACTTGTTGTCAACTGGTGTCACCTGCAGAAGGCGCCTCTGCCTGCATCAGGCCTTCCTGTCTGTTCCTTCAGGGCCAGCCCTGCCCGCCTGGGGTTCCTCCCTCCTTCCCCACTGCTGTGCCCTGCCCCCGTGGGCTCACACAGGCGCATCCCCTTCTCTGCCTTCTGCCCTTCCTTCTCCTGGTTCCCGTGTGTGCTCCTCCGTCTTGACTTTTCCCGCAGCCTCCAGGTGGACAGAATGATGAAGACAAGGCTGCTGTGTGGTGAGCTTGGAAGATGGCAGGAAGTGAGAGCTTCCAAGGCCATGTGCAAAGTCATCAGAGGGTTCTGAGCAGAGGCAGGGTTTAAAAGGCTCCTCTGGCTGTCGGGTGGAAAGTAGACCAGGAAGTGGTGGCCAGGGCAGAAGCCCCATGTCCCTCAGGATTAGACACATCTCACTTTATTATTTCTTTTTTTAAGCTATTAAATGAAATTTGACCTGTACACTTCTGGCTCAGCCTGCTTCCTACCTGCTTTGTTTGGAGGAAATCTAATCATAGTCATTCCCCTCCCGCCCGCCATTGTCCTCCAGAAATTTCTCTGTCATTCCCAGGGCTTCTCCTGCATTGCAGATGGATTCTTTACTGTCTGAGCCGCCTGGGAAGCCCTCACAGACGGTGTCAGGTATTAAGCAATTAAATGTGCACTGAATTGCTCACAAAGCAAGGAAGTGTCATTCCCAGGATCCCAGGGCTTCTCCAGGGAAAGGACTCCATGCACAGATTATAGGCAGGCAGGGACCGTGCTTGGCCACAGGCCTCCATAGGTGATACCCCCCCAACCTTTCCCAACTCGGGTCCTGCCCCCTGAGCTGGTGGTCCCCTTCCTCCATCGTCTCCTCATCCCCTGACAGCTTTCTATCATGACTCTTTCCCACGATCCTCATGAACAACCCATCCTTTCTTTTCCTGGCCTTTTTTTTTTTTTTTGCTGCTCTGGGTCTTCACTGCTGTGCACAGGCTTTCTCTAATTGTGGCGAGTGGGGAGTACTCTTTGTTGCCACGCTTGAGCTTCTCATTGCAGTGGCTTCTCCTGTTGCAGAGCATGGGCTCTTGGCACGTGGGCTTCAGGAGTTGCTGCACGTGTGCTCAGTTGTTACAGCTCCTGGGTTCTGGAGCGCTGGCTCAGTAGTTGTGGCACGCGGGCTTAGCTGTTCCATGGCGTGTGGGATTGTCCCAGAGTGGAGATTAAACCTGTGTCTCCAGCATTGGCAGGTGGGTTCTTAACCACTCGACCACCAGGGAAGTCCCCCCACCCCTGTCTCTTTCTTGTATGATGGAGCTTAGTGACTCATCTAGAGATGCTGAGGAGTTTGAGCATCCGGGCCCCAGTCCCAGGGACCACTTGAGTACCTGCTGGCCTTTCCTGGGTTCTGTCTGGAGACCCACAGTGACAGTCACCCTTCCATCCCCTGAAGGTGGGAGGCACTGCTTGTCAAGCCACAGAGAGCACTTCAAGTGCTCACTTCTTCACTTTGTGAGCAATTCAGCGCACATTTAATTGTTTAATACCTGACACCGTCTGTGAGGGCTTCCCAGGTGGCTCCGACAGTAAAGAATGCACCTGCAATGCAGGAGATGTGGGTTTGATCCCTGGTTTGGGAAGATCCCTGGAGAAGGGACGACAACCCACTCCAGTATGCTTGCCTGGAGAATCCCATGGATAGAGGAGCCTGGCAGGCTGCAGTCCGTGGGGTCACAAAGATTCAGACACGATCGAGTGACTAACACCTTCACTGACCGTAGGGTGAAGGTGCCTGTCTGTATTAGGCACCATTGTATACATGGTGGCTTGCATACAGTGGACACTTAATAAACGTGGAATGAATATGAAATGAATTAAATATGCATTATTAAGTGGATGTCCCTGGACACGTTCCTAAAACTCTCTAAGCCTCAGCTGCTTAGAGAAGTGGTACGGGCAGCGGTCCCAGGAAGTGTCCGCTCTGTGTTCGGCACGTCTTGGCTCAGATCCCTCCTGTAACAGCCCTGGGAGGGAGGCGTTCTTCCTTGCTGTGTGGACTGTGGAGGCATTTAATCAGGAAGAAGGAACAACTAGCATTCTCTCTCTCAGAAATTTTCCTGGATGGGCAAGACTGCTTGGGCTCGGCCATCATGAGTTTGTCGGCGGCAGGTTTCTGTAGCTTCCAGCAGGAGGAGGTCAGGGTGCAGGCTGAAACACCCCTCCTGCCAGCCGCAGGCATCCCTCATCACCGGCCTCACCTGCTCCCCAGGAGTCGCTGCTTTTCCATATTCGAGCCTAGCTCACTAGACGATCCAACACTGCGGAAAACTGGTGGCTCTAGGCTGACCCATTGGCTTGTCCTTTTACTCAGTGAGATATGGAGAGATTGATTTGTGGAGAAGCAGATGGAACAGACCCAGAGGACAAGTGTTTGTCCCAGTGTTTCCACCGAGGACCTGAGCCGGAACCTGTCGTCCCGGTCATGCTGGTGGTGGCAGTGGAGTGGGGAGTTCCCTGACTGTCTAATCCCATCATATGTTCCACCCTGGAGCCAGGAGAGGAGCCTCTTGCCCAGAATTACCTGGTATCGCCAGTGGAAGTCAGAGGCCATCACGGAAGGACAGGGAATGGATGCTTGGTGGCGGGGAGGGGGGTGCCCACCAGGTGATCACTGCGGATCTCGTGGGATCCTGCCCCTTGGGAAAGTAGAAGTCTGGTCCTGGGTAGCTGAGCTGCTTTGATGGAATACCCCAGTTGATAAAAAGAAATCTTCAGTCTACATCTTTGTTTGCAATATGCATAGGTTATTTATGAGACAAAGCAAGACCCTGAAACCTTTTAAGATGTCAGGTAGAACCATATATAAATTGAAGCACCCGTTTTTTTCTGCGTCCCTGGGGATTGTCTTGAGCACCCTGTTCCAACGACCGTCATGAAGATGCACTTACCTAAGGCTGAGTCATCACCTGCCACATATCTTCACGCCGTCACCTTGAGTTGAGTCATTCCTATTTGACTGTCATGATTTTTGCTGTATCTGCCCACCAGTACCAATTTAATATATTCTCTAAATTGGTTCTCAGTTTTTGACTAACGTAAATTTATTTATAAGAAAAACCAGTGCTGTCCTTTGCCCTAAAGAGAAAACAACTGCAAGTACCGTGATGCATACAGAACAACTGGCCAGAAACTGTTGCCTGCCCAGAGGTGAAAAGGGAGATGAGCACCAAGCTGAATCTTCAGAGAGACTGAGAATGTATTCAGGGGAGAACTTTGTCTTTGGAGCTCGGTGTTGCTCTCTGGTGTCCAGACTCTGCAGAAAATGACTCTGGGTTCTGAGTTCCCTGCTTGGGGAGACACTAGTAGGGTGGTTAAAGACTTGTGCTCTCGAGAGGATGTATATGAGTTTGAATACTGACTTTATCACTTCTCTCCCGTGCCTCAGTTTTCCCATCTGTAATATGGGCCTACCTCCTAGGTTTGCTGAGGGTAGACAGAATTGGATTTTCAAATTCTCCACGTAACAGGCAGTTGATGGATGCAAGCTTGTATTATTGGTTGGTTATTTGAGCCATCCCATTTTTTCTTCATGACTCAGTCCATTTTCTCAGCATTCCATGGGTTGAGGACCGTATCTTTGGAGTCTGAGAAAACAGAGCAGCTCATCACCAACTGATCCCTGGGTGCTGTGAAGGTGGCCTCACCAACACAGACCCGAGCGAGGTCCAGGCTGGGAATCGGATGGGTGCGGGAGGCTGTGGGAGGACTCTGTGGGAGACGGGAATATCCAGAGAGGATGGCCCTGAGTCAGTGCCAGCTGGGAAATGCTTTTGGCATTTGCTTGTTGGCACCTGGCTAATGTTTTCCTTCTGTAGGTTATACAGAGTGAGTGAAACCTATCTGTAATCCCAGGCCTGAGTTCATCTGTTGGAGTAATTCTGTCTAGTGCTTTTGCCCCCACGTAGTTGACCGTAGGGGGCTTCCCATGTGGCTCAGGAGCATAGAATCTGCCTGCCAGTGCAGGAGACTCGGGTTTAATCCCTAGGTCAGGAAGATTCCCTGGAGAAGGGAATGACAACCCACTCCAGTATTCTTGCCTGGAGAATCCCGTGGACACAGGAGCATGGCAGGCTACAGTCTATAAGGTCGCAAAGACTCAGACATGACTGAGCGTCTGAGCACACAGTACAGTTAGTTGACCTTGAAGGTTAAGTGTTGGTTCTTTGCTCATCTCCTCGCCCCTATGATGGTAACCAGTGTGCCATGAACTCAGCTCAGAGCTGACAAATGGTCCTTCTCACCCAGCAATCCATTTCCCTGAGAAATTGCTGAAACCTCCCAGGCTGCCTGGATATTCATTTTTAAAGCCCCAGTTACTCCATCAGGTAATGAAAGATGTTGAGAGAAATTAGAGAAGCAGAGAGAGCAACAGCAAAGTTTCAACCAGGGCACAAGCTCTGAGTGACTTCACCCAGAAGGCTCTTTCTCTCCTTCTGGCCCCTTACATAATCCTCCTTAATGGTAAGTATGTTACATCAACATTGCAAAGAACTGCCTTATGAAAGGAACAGAAACCATGTGATGACACCCAAGTTTCAACTGACTTTCCTTTGCAAAATTTTGCCCTGGGAAAAGAGAATCTAAATCTAAGAATGCCTCCATTTTGACTGTCTCCACTCCAGTCGACCCCTCTGAATGTCATTGGTAAGAATGGCAGCATTTTTAGAATGTTGCAGGCATTTATTTGCACGGTATCAGAGAAAATCTTAATTTGACAAGGAAATCTGCCAAAAGAGGGAGGAATGGAAAACCAGCACGGGGTGACTTGGGAAAGATTTGCTTTGTAAAAATTAGTTACATGCATCCCAGCAGCTCTTCTTTGAAGGTTAATTGTGATACCGACTGTTAGGAAAAAACCTAATTAATAATAACAGAAAAAAAAAAAGCTACATTTAAGTAATATCAAGGTTGTGACAAGCACTTTATAAAACCAAGAATTCAACAGTAAGGTTTAGACTTGATCTTCCAACCTGTGGCCCATTGTTCCCAGGTGGTGAAGCAGATAAAATGCATTAATTAAATATTTGGGAAGCACTTTGCTGGTTCTTCTTATTTATTATCTTGTATGAAGTTGACATCTTGGCAATGCCTGAGAACAAAAGAACCTGCAGAGAATTTGATTTGTTCTTTATTTTATCAGGAGGATTATATTTAAATACAATTTTTTTCTCTGTCTTTTTTATCTTTTCTCCTGTCAGGGTGTGAAGGGCAGTCAGAGTTGGGGAGAGACCTGGAAGGGCTGAATGGGGTGGGCTTGGTGTGAGGTCAAGAGCCGATAGCAAGGTTGGCAAGCTCCCATTAAAAAAAAAAATTATTTATTATTTTTGGCTGCGCTGGGTATTTGTTTCTGTGACGGCTTTTCTTTTTTCTTTTTACCATGAAACAGAATTTATGATTATTATTATTTGCCACTTTATCTTTTAATTGAAGGATAATTGCTTTACAGAATTTTGCTATTTTCTGTCAAACCTCAACATGAATAGGTATACATATATCCCCTCCCTCCTGAACCTCCTTCCCATCTCCCTCCCCATCCCAGCCCTCTAGGTTGTTACAGAGCCCCTGTTTGAGTTCCCTGAGTCATACAGCAAATTCCTATTGGCTATCTATTTTACATATGGTGATGTAAGTTTCCATGTTACTCTCTCCATATACCCCACCCTCTCCCTTTTCCCCTCCCCCCATATCCGTAAGTCTGTTCTCTATGTCTGTTTTTCCATTGCTGCCCTGCAAATAAATTGATCAGTACCATCTTTCTAGATTCCATATATATATATGCATCAGTATACGATATTTCAAGCTGGTTTTAGAAAAGGCAGAGGAACCAGAGATCAAATTGCCAACATCCACTGGATCATGGAAAAAGCAAGAGAGTTCCAGAAAAACATCTATTTCTGCTTTATTGACTATGCCAAAGCCTTTGACTGTGTGGATCACAGTAAACTGGAAAATTCTAAAAGAGATGGGAATACCAGACCACCTGACCTGCCTCTTGAGAAACCTCTATGCAGGTCAGGAAGCAGCAGTTAGAACTGGACATGGAACAACAGACTGGTTCCAAATAGGAAAAGGAGTACGTCAAGGCTGTATATTGTCACCCTGCTTATTTAACTTATATGCAGAGTACATCATGAGGAACATTGGACTGGAAGAAGCACAAGCTGGAATCAAGATTGCTGGGAGAAGTATCAATAACCTCAGATATGTAGATGACACCACCCTTATGGCAGAAAGTGAAGAGGAACTAAAAAGCCTCTTGATGAAAGTGAAAGAGGAGAGTGAAAAGGTTGGTTTAAAGCTCAACATTCAGAAAACAAAGATTATGGCATCTGGTCCCATCACTTCATGGGAAATAGATGGGGAAACAGTGGAAACAGTGTCAGACTTTATTTTTTTGGGCTCCAAAATCACTGTGGATGATGATTGCAGCCATGAAATTAAAAGACGCTTACTCCTTGGAAGGAAAGTTATGACCAACCTAGATAGCATATTAAGAAGTAGAGACATTACTTTGCCAACAAAGGTCCGTCTAGTCAAGGCTATGGTTTTTCCCGTGGTCATGTATGGATGTGAGAGTTGGACTGTGAAGAAAGCTGATCGCCGAAGAATTGATGCTTTTAAACTGTGGTGCTGGAGAAGACTCTTGAGAGTCCCTTGAACTGCAAGGAGATCCAACCAGTCCATTCTAGAGGAGATCAATCCTGGGTGTTCAATACTTTGGCCACCTCATGCGAAGAGTTGACTCACTGGAAAAGACTCAGATGTTGGGAGGGATTGGGGGTGGGAGGAGACGGGGATGACAGAGAGTGAGATGGCTGGATGGCATCACCGACTCGATGGACATGAGTTTGAATGAACTCCGGGAGTTGGTGATGGACAGGGAGGCCTGGTGTGCTGTGATTCATGGGGTTGCAAAGAGTCGGACACGACTGAGTGACTGGACTGACTCTGAACTGAAGTGAACTGATACGATATTTATCTTTCTCTCTCTGACTTACTTCATGCTGTATGATGGGCTCTAGGTTCGTCCACCTCATTAGAACCGAGTCAAATGTGAGCTTTTATCTAGTTGTGGCGAGTGAGGGCCTCTTCACTGCAGTGTGCGGACTTCACGTTGTGGTGGCTCCCCTTGTGGAGCACAGGGCTTCAATGGTTGCAGCTCCCGGGCTCTGGAGTGGTTGCGGCTCGTGGGCCCTAGAGCGGGGCCTCAGTAGTTGTGGCCCATGGGCTTAGTTGCTCCGCAGTGTGTGGACTCCTGCTGGCCCAGGGATTGAACCCTGTCACCAGCATTGGCCGCTGGATTCTTAGCCACTCGACCAGTAGGGAAGTCCACGGCAAGCTTTCTATAAAGGGCCAGATAGTTTGCTCAGCTTACAGCCACGTGGTCACTGTGGCATCTACTCATCTTTGTGGATGTCACAGAAAGGACTCGGCAGGGCTGTGTTCCAAAGAGACTTGCTGTGCAAAAACAGCAAGGCTGGCTGCAGCCCACGGGCCGTGGTGTGTCACCCCCACCTGGAGTCCGGAGTCAGATGGCCTGGGTTGGAATCTAGGTCACTTGCAAGTCTGCAAGCCCGAACTAGTGCTTTCAGTTTTTTGGAGTTAAATGGGGATAATAATGTACCCGGCCTCACAGGGGGCCAGTGAAGGGGGCACAGGGCCTGGAAGCCGTGTGCGTACAGCGGGTGGGGTGGGGGTATGCGGTGATTGTGGCTGGGGTCAGTGGAGGCTGGAACTTGGTGCGTTTATTACTGTGGACCATTGTCAGAGACATTTGGGAAACAGTGGACTGGGCTGGAGGCAGCTGCTAAGAGTGGGGAGACGTACTGGAGGCTTCCTGTAGGGTTGATGGGCCTCTGGGCTGTTGTGTTAGCAAACTAGGGGGCCCAGGATTTCATGTCTTCTGTGTGAGTCACGTGTGTGGTCGGTGCCGATGCTGAAACAGCCCCTGGGCAGCTTTGTTTGCAGATCTTATTTGTTGTTACATGCTAGTCATGTCCAACTCTTTGTGACCCCATGGCTGTAGCACACCAGGCTTCCCTGTCCTTCCCTATCTCCTGTAATTTGCTCAAGCTGATGTCCGTTGAGTCAGTGATGCCATCCGACCATCTCATCCTCTGCCACTCCTTTCTCCTGCCCTCAGTCTTGCCCAGCATCAGGGTCTTTTCCAATGAGTCAGCTCTATGCATAAGGTAGCCAAAATACTGAAGCTTCAGCATCAGTCCTTCCAGTGAATATTCAGGGTAGATTTCCTTTGGGGTTGACTGGTTTGATCTTGTGGTCTAAGGGGCTCTCAAGAGTCGTCTCCAGTGCCACAGTTTGAAAGCATCAGTTCTTTGATGCTCAGTCTTCCTTATGGCCCAGCTCAGATCACTGGGTTCTTGTTAAGCTTCTGAGCCATCAGCCTTAGCAGCAGGTTGGGAGCGCCTCTCATTTGGGGAGATGGGAGGGAATATTAATCGGCTCAGGCCACCATGACCAAATGTCACAGGCTGGGTGGCTTAAATGACGTGTTATATTTTCTCCTAAACCTGGAGACTGGGGTGTCTGAGACCAGGGTGTCAGCAGAGTCACTTTCCTCTGGGGCCTCTCTGCTTGTCTTGTAGACGGCGGCCTTCCCCATATGGTCTTCCCTCTGGCCATGTCCATGTCCTTATCTCCTCCTCTAAGGACACCAGTCATGTTGGCCTAGGGCCACACCGGTGACCTTGTTTAAAGACCGTATCTCCAGTACAGTCACATTCTGATATCCTGGGGCTTAGGATTTCATTCCACTGTGTGAATTTGGTGAGAACACAGTTCAGATCCTGACAGGTGGAGTCTCTGGGCACATAAAATCCGAGTGTGTGAGTGAGAGAAAGTGTGCAGGAATCAGAGCATGCAGGGCCGTGGTGGGTGCAGGGAGGACTCTGGAAGGGCACTGAATTGGGCCACGTGCTGGGCTTGCTCGGGTCGTTTTGGTTGAGGTCCCAGCACCATCTTACTGAGTGCCAGGCGGCCAGGGCCCTTTGTGCTGCCCGCCTGAGTCATGATCCTGTCGACTTCCATAGGACCTTCCCATGGAGCTCAGCCCCACTCAGGGACTATATTCACACAGCGTCACGGCCAGACAGTGGCACGAGCGGCATCGTGAACTCAAGCTGTACCCCTGGGCAGATCCTGCTTTCCTAAGCCTCAGTCTTGTCACCTGTAAAATGGAGATGCATATACCTATCTTAGAATCTTGGGACAATGTACTGAGAATCTGCATGTGGAGTATTTATAAGCCTCCTACACGGTATACTTTGTGAACCGTGGATGTTCTGTTATGACAGCTACAGTCGTACCTTGCTTTATTGAGCTTCACCGATGCTGTTTTTACAAATCAAAGGTTGGTGGCAGCCCCGTGTGGGGCAAGCCTATCGGTGCCATTTTCCAGCAGCATCTGCTCACTTCCTGCCTCTGTGCCACTTTTGGGTAATTCCCCAAATATTTTAAACTCTTTCATCATTTTTTAACATTTATTTTTGGCTGCCCTGGGTCTTCATTGCTGAGCAGACTTTCTCTAGTTGTGACGAGCCGGGGCTACTGTGTGGCGGTGCACGGTCTTTTCATTGTGGTGGCTTCTGTTGTGGAGCACAGGCCGTGGGTGTTCGGGCTTAGTATTTGTGGCACATGAGCTCAGTTGCTCCATACCATGTGGAATCTTCCTGGAGCAGGGATCAAACCCGTGTCCCTTTCATTGGCAGAAGGATTCTTAACCGCTGGACCACCAGGGAAGTCCCTATTTCATATTTTTTCATTATTATAATATCTGTTATGGTGACCCGTGATCAGTGCTTTTGATGGGACTGTTGCAAAAAGATTATGACTCGCTGAAGGCTCAGATGATGGTTAGCATTTTTTAGCAATCAAGTATTTTTTAACCAAGGTGTTTTTTGTTTTTTTTTAAAGACACAGTGCTATTGTGTCCTTTAAATAGACTGCAGGACAATGTGAACGTAACTTTTATATGCACTGGGGAACCAAAAACCTTGAACCCTGTATGATTTGCTTTATCATGATGGTCTGGAACCAAGCCTACAACATCTCTGAGGTCTGTCTGTATTGCTCTTGTTGTTTGATTACTATAATTATGAGTGAATAGTGAAAGTGTTAGTCGCTTAGTCATGTCTGACTTTTAGCGACCCCATGGACTGTAGTCTCCCAGGCTCCTCTGTCCATGGAATTTGCCAGGCAAGAATACTGGAACGGGTTGTCATTTCCTTCTCCAAGGGATCTTCCCAACCCAGGAATTGAACATGGGTCTTCCGCATTGCGGGCAGACTCTGAGCCGCACCCTCAGCCAAAGATGGCTCTGGTTTTTTAGTATCTCTTAGTCTTTCAGATCAAGATTGTTTATTAAAGTGGCTAATTCTAAAACAGACTCAGTGGCGTTCTCAAGAATCTTAGCGCAAAATGGAAAGGAAATTCTTCCACAAGCCGGGTCTGGGCTGATTGACACCCCCAGTGACAGTGTTTTTCGTTCTGGCAACAATTGTTGGGAAACAGAAGCACAGGCTGCGGCCCCGGCCTTGAAGCACTTGACTCTTGGCTGGGGTGAGACTGCAGATGGTAAGACCTCCTGGAGCATGACCAATTCCTGGTGCCCGGGGTTTGTGGGTCTCCGTCCCCAGAGGAACAGACTCTGACTCATCAGTCGCCTGCCTGTAATGTCACCAAGTCAAGTCTCTTGTGAGGAGGACTCGTGCATCCCTTCCCCCGGGCACTCTGTGTTTTGGAGGACATTCCTGTCACGGTTCCTGTGCCTTATTTTTTAGGTCTGTGTCTCACTTTTCTCTTTGTTATGAGTGTCAGAAACCCTTCTTAAAATGATTTAAGCATTGGGAGAAGACTCTTGAGAGTGCCTTGGACTGCAAGGAGATCCAACCAGTCCATTCTAAAGGAGATCAGTCCTGGGTGTTCATTGGAAGGACTGATGCTAAAGCTGAAACTCCAGTACTTTGGCCACCTCATGTGATGAGTTGACTCACTGGAAAAGACTCTGATGCTGGGAAAGGTTGGGGGTGGGAGGAGAAGGGGATAACAGAGAATGAGATGGCTGGATGGCATCACCGACTCTATGGATATGAGTTTGGGTGAACTCTGGGAGTTGGTGATGGACAGGGAGGCCTGGCGTGCTGTGATTCATGGGGTCGCGGAGAGTCGGACACGACTGAGTGACTGAACTGAACTGAACTGAAGCAGAGTTTACTGGCTCATGTCACAGGCCGTGCTAAGAGAGGCAGCTTCAGGTCTGGCTGGATGTGGGCACTGCTGTGATGCTGTCAGGCCGCGCCGTCCCTGCTCTCTCAGTGGCCTCTCCTCACTTGACTGCATCCTCAGGGGCATCTTCACCTGGAGAAGCAGAATCAGCACTGTGACTTCAGGCTTCCATGCTAGCGGCTCAGCAGCCCCAGCTGAAGACCTGGGGTGGAGTCTCCATGGTCACTTGGACAGTACTCGGTAGACCGGTCAGATCCGGGCCTTAGATCTTAGCCCCTGGTGCCATAGGCACTGGAGGCGGGCAAATCATGGTTTCCCCAACAAAATGGTTGTGTCGTCACCAGTAGACACAGACAACAGACATCTTCTTAAGCTCCATAGGGCCAGGAGCTCTGACTTCCTGGGTTCTGTTGTCTCAGCACCTTGCAGAGTGCCTGGCAGATAAATCCCAGGCATTGAACCAACTTGTCGTATGAAGATAATTTGGATCCTCACCTGGACTCTCCTGTTGGCTTTGGTGATTGTATCTTTCAGTGGCATTAGTGAGCTGAGAATGATTGGCACCCTGTACAGCCCCATGAGGTAAACAGAAGATGCCCCACAGATATGCTGTGTGATCGTGATGTTTCTTAGCCTGTCTGAGCCTCAGTTTTCTCATCTGTGAAGTGGGGACAACAGAAAACCTCTCATACTGTGTTTGGAGAATTAAATACTTTACAGCGTCAGCGTTAGTTACTTTTGTTGTTACTGCTGCTGACATATCATTACTGTTCTACTTGCCTTAGACAGGAACTGGGGATCTGGGACGATGGGCGTTTAGTCTGGCTTAGAATGGCGAGGCAGGGCGTGTGTGTGCTTGTGTACCTGTGCACGCATATATGCATGTCCTGGCCTCACTGCCAAATGATTGCATGGGTTTTCTCCTGCTTGAAATGCCATAATTTTCCCTGGATTCTCAGCAAATTAAGATTTGCTTCTCACCAAGATGGCTCATTAGTGTCACGCCTGTTAGGAATATCTTGTTAAAGCAGTTTTATTGGTGATATTTTAAAAATGGGTTACTCTCTGTGTATCCCTTTTGCCTGTTGGATGATGCCAGCAAATCTCCCCCAGTCCTGATTGGTTTTAAAGCCCTGACCACAAAACTTGAGAAGGACCTGGCGCTTGGTGGGATGGCTGTGACCCCTGTCCCCCAGCCCCTGGTCCTTTGGCAAATGCTTTTGGCTTGTGCGAACTCCCATCTTCAGGCCCATCTTCCGAGTTTGCCCGCATCTCTAGCTCCTGGGTGGACCCCCATCTCTCTGTTGCTCTTGCGGCCTGATCTCTGTCGATCCCCTGCTTCCACCCTCGATTCCACAGACCCTGCTCTCCCCTGTGCTCACAGGCCCATCTGCCTTTCTGCTGTTTCCTCTGGGCTTCACCTGCTCTCTGTCCTCCTCAGGACATCTGCCTCAGCTTCAAGCCTCTGCTCCAAGCCAGCTCCTCCCCTGGGCCAGCTTCAAGGCCCCCACGTGAGCCCTGCTCACGTTGTTGTTGGGTGGCCACCCAAGTCGGGAGGAGATGGGAGGATGGAGGACGGGAGGTTGTGGTGGGGTTGGTAGTGCCTCTGATGTACTGGGTGCTGTGTTGTACGGTCACTGGACAGTGGTGATGGTTTTCCAGTTTGAGAGACAAGAAGCCTGAAGGTCGGAGAGAGTCAATAATTTGACCCGTGACTTATGATGATAAAGTGTTGAATTCTGAGTTTGATGGTTCATTAATTCATTCAGCAGCTTTTTTTAAAATCAAACACCTGTAATGGCTTCAGCACTTTTGCACATGCTGGGCAGGTAGCTGTCAACAAAAGGCTCTCTCGCTTTGGGGGTTCACAGTCCAAGCTTAAATCCAGTTCTGTCTGACTCCAGGATGTCGGTTCTTTTTTAGGGCACAGCATCAGCCATAAGGATTTCTTCCCAAGCAGGTGATCAGGTCCTACTTGGACCATAACCCCCATCCCCCACAGACCCTTCGTTTGGGGGTCTGGCTTGGAGCAGGGATCTCCTACAGTGTTGAATGGCTGATTGAGAAGAGAGCGGGCTTGGCCAAGTCCCGTCCGGCTGTCCTCAGAAGTCCTGTTGAGTGACGGGAGCAGCTGTTGACCCTGCTGCATGCAGCCCTTCTGTGTCCCCCATTTATCGCTGTCATTTTACGGCTCCGAGTGCACCCTCACGGGAATGCTTGTTGTTTCCTGCTGTAGCTGATGGGCCTACTTATTAAATATCTGAGTTGTTTAATTTTGGGGTAGCCTTTTAGGAAGGAAAATAAAGATGGATCATTGCTTTCAGCTAAAAGGAAACAAATAGGAAGCCATGCTTCAAAGACAGGGTCCCCTTGGAAGCCATCCTCTCTAGAGTTTCAAGTTTTGACTGAAGACAAGTGTAATGAAATGATGAATGTTGATTTAAAACCATAAGTGGTCTAAAGAGCTTTGGGAGGGGGATTTTAGAAGGAAGATGAACCCTCCCTTTGAGCTAGAAGCAGCTTCCTCTGCAGTTTCTTGTTGATGGCCTTTTGATGGAGACTTCCTGGAGACTGAGGTCTGGGCTGGGCTTCTGTGAGGTTCCCTCCTCCTCTGTAGATGGTCCCACTTCAGGGAAAAATATTACTAAGCCGCATTTGGACATTACCATATGCGAGGCACTGCATAAAGCACTCAACACAAATTATCTCATTTAATCTTGATCTGTACAGCAGATGGCTGAAAGTGGACACGGTTCTGATGACAGTGGATTCCTTCCCTCGAAGATGAATT